>NC_068326.1:19268113-19885335 GCF_000147395.1 Oryza glaberrima
GGGAGTGGTGAGGCGCCTGCGGTCCGCGAGTCTCATTGTACATGCCCAGGAAGTAGTAGTAAGTTGCAGGAATCGCATCAGCGTAGAAGGCGAAGTCCTCGGCACCCATCAGTGGCTGCTTGTCCCTGACATTCTTGGGGCCAACCATCTCGCTAGCTACCTTCACAAAGAAATCGTGGAGCCCCGCGCTGTTGATTGTTGGAGGGAAGAAAGGGCGGTCTTTGTCGAGGAAGTCTACAACAGCATTGCATCGCTGCACGGATGCTTGTGACACAATGACCTGACACAAGAAAAACGAACATGAGGGCAGCTCAGAACGTCTGCAAAGCATCTGAATTGTGATTTACCACAAATGATTTAAATCATAAAGGTTCTATAGTCAGTATTGCACAGATACTGGTGAGAACTTTTCCAATACTGCAAATTGTACTATTCAATCTTAACACTTGGACTGTGACAGTCATAGGCTATGTCAATAGCAAGCTTTACATTAACAAATGTAATCCAAGGTATCAAGTGCCAATACCACTTTACAAAGCAACAACTCCTATGTTTTTTCTCTTCCATCCTTTCTAAGAGAACCTAATGCTCAGTTCAGAATTAAGAATCTGGAAGACCAGAAATAACAACAGAATGCATTTCAGTTACCTCTTCAATTCGCTGCTTCAATTGATTAAAACTCTCTTTTAAAAAGGCTCGGAAGGTGCCACCAATTGTAACAGAATCAGGGATGACATTGAAGGCTCCACCTCCTTGAAATTTTCCTACTGTTACTACCTGAAAAACAAAGCCACCAAGAGGGGAAAGACTTACATTCTGGAGTATACACAAAGTGCAACTCACATGGCAATGTGAGAGGAACAAATGACAAAAACTTATACCAAACCATTGGAAAAATTGATGACGGATAAGAAGTAAATAATTAAATGAAAGCAAGTTCTGTTATCTGTAAAACTGTAATGTTCATATAATCATTTCAAGTATGAAATCTTGAGCTTGAACTTCAACAGCCTAAGAACCAAATCATAAAACTTGAATGATGAAATCATAACAGGATGTATGACAGAAGTATAGAGCTTCCATATTAATATGTGGTTAGCTAGCCTGCAGTATGCAGTAATCAAATCCCAAAAGTTTTGTTAAGGATATGTGCTATTATTCATCCTTGGATCCTGTCAATATGCAAATACACCATTTATTTTCTGCCAAAATTCTAAGCAAATACAATTCTATACACCATTTATTTAGCTAACTGGACTTGTACACCACTACAACCAAGTGTGTCAGAGCGACAAATTCTCTACACAAAAATAAATTATGTAAACCACACAAAGACTATATAAAAAAATTAATCAAGAACATGCATTTTTTTCCTTAGAAATATAGGTATAGAATAAAGTAACTCACCTGTGAGTCTAGGGGATCAGCTTCCCGGGAAACAAGTTGCTGAAGGCTTACAATAACATTTGATGCAGCCAGTATTGGATCTATAGTGTGGTGGGGAAGTGCAGCATGCCCTCCCTTTCCACTTATTACTGCCTCGAAGAATCCACTCCCTGCCATTACAGGTCCTGGCCTGGATGCCACCACACCAATAGGTACAACATCAGCAACATGAACCCCAAAAATGGCCTCTATATTTTCCACAGCTCCATCATCTATCATTTTCTTTGCCCCACCGCCACCTTCCTCAGCTGGTTGGAAAACAAGTACTACAGTACCCTACAGTTATCAAGAAGACTTTGTAACAAGAGAAAGGGTAAAGAAATTGAAATTCAAGGATTGAACTTCTTTTAATAAAAACACTGAAATAAGAGCAACCAAGTAGTGCACTTTGTACAACACTGAACAGAGAAACGTAGGGGCAAAAGCCCCCATCCCACATGGCATAGGGTGTAATCAATTGCTAAAAAAAAATGCACATGAACTTTCTCCACAAAGAGCAACATAACAAACTAGTAGAACTCCATAAGGAAAGAGACCAGATATTGTATTTCATATAGTAAGAGGTTGAATAAGAATATAAGATGTTCTTTAAAAATCAAAATAAAATTGAAATAGCCACAAACATACCATCCATTCCTTGAAGAGGTGGTAAGGAAATGGAAAATGAAATCTTGCTTGTTGATTTCATGATTTAGGGAATCTTCTTTTTTGTGAGGGAGGAAATATTGTTTGTTGTAGTGGAAATGGATAAACTAAAGGATGATGTATTGAATATTGACTGCTCTATAATTTTATGCATGATACTCTTTAGTTCCTGTTTCAATGGGTTTTTTTTTCCATCTCAAAATTATGTGCATCATCTTTGAAGATATGGATGGCACCTTGTTTTCAATTACTAAACGAAAAGAAAGTTTTCTATCATACATAAACATCACAAAGGCCTAGTGCCCATAAAAGAATAGTTTCCAATAAATATTCACTTTATCACATAGTAGTACTTTAAGACACAATTTCCAATGGAATGGAAAAATGCTTCCTTATCATGGCTGGAATAAACAGGACGAGCTAGTAGCTCAGCCATCAAAACTGATATATAACACAAAATACCCTGTCAACATATTCCCTGGCATTACACCAAACTGGTACTATTTGATTACATTTTAGTGTCAAATGAACAAACAACTATTTTCTTAAAAAGGAGTCATGCTGTAAGACAAGACACAAGTAAAACGGTTAAATAGGATAAGCATATGACAAGTTATATCACAGCATTTTATTGTACTATGGTAAATTTATAACTCTTAATAAATATCAGAAAGAAAATCTTTTAGCCAACCTTCAGCTCATCATGGTGTTCCTGAAGTATCCTGGCAGAACCCAACAGCATAGCAACATGTGCATCGTGACCACACCCATGCATCTTTCCAGGCACTTTACTCTTGTGCTCCCATTCCACACTTTCCTGAAGATTGACACATTAAGGTAAGTTAACTTAGCCTTTTCAAACCGATAGCGAGGTACAGCTTAGTCATATTTCAATTTTACCAGAGCAAAAACTACCATACTCACCACTAACAAACAATTTAATGACCATCAACTGGTATTAGAATCTATATCTATACTTTCTACATAGTTGGTAACCACTATCAATTATTAGAAGCTAAAGCTCAACATGCATGCATGCCACATCATCACCCACTAGCAATTATTATTCAAGCCCATTTAAAATCCCATGCAAGCATGCCACATCTTCACTCACTAGCAATTACTATTCTAACCTATTTTAAATCCCATGCAAGCATGACACGTCATCTACAATATTATATTATAGAGATCGACTACATCATCTACATCATCTATTTTAAATCCCATGCAAGCATGACACATCACCTACATCATCGACTACATCATCTACAATCCTGCAGCAAAGCGCGGGGTATCACCTAGCATTTAAAAAAGAAACTTTCCTTAGTTCAGATATGTCATACGATTGTATAGATTTATGATCTTCCTCAGCAAACAATCTATATAGCTACTTGGAATGGACTAGCGTCCTAGCTCTCAGATAGTAGATCATAAATCATGTGTCACTGCTGATACAGAAATGTAGCATATTTGTATCAGCATCATTTCACCCATTGATGGAAAGATGACTCACGTTTTATTGGATTTATTTGTACGTTGTGCGTGTGATTCATTCCTACTATCCCATAATAAGAAAAAGTTTGTCCTCAGATGTCCCTAATCAAAAGGAGCAGCTAGAAAATACCTAATTAGGATAGCGTACATCCCTCCTTTTCTTGCGAAAAGAGTGTCTGCCCGAACCCATCACACCAAAGACCAAACCTCAGATTTCAATTTACCATTTCCACATCCAGACTTCTTTCAATTTACCTTAAGATTTGATGAGTTGGTTACTGGCATACAGTACACGTATTAAACACAAGCTTTTAAAATTTCTAATGTTCCTCTCCCCATATCTCAAATTCACATAAATCTGCAAGTCCTCGTAAGACGGAAGTATTTGTTTTGATGATTAAAAATAAGTATAGGAGTAGGCACAGCTATTTGGCACTTCCACAAACAATCAAGACAGATCCTAGAGAAGAGAAGGACCACGAATTAATCTACCGGGAGCAAAACCATGAAGTGATATGGCCGAGCACAACATCGGGAACCGAAGAAGGGAAAGGGAGAGAGAGAGAGAGAGAGGTAGCGAACCTGCATCGGGAGCGCGTCCATGTCCGCCCGGAGCGCGACGAAGGGCGGGCCGCCGGTGCCGACGGTGGCGACGACGCCGGTGACGGCGAAGGGGTGCCTGTAGGGGATCCCCAGCGCGTCGAGCTCCCTGCGCACGAGCTCGCTGGTGGCGAACTCCTCGTACCCGAGCTCCGGGTTCTCGTGGATCCGGCGGCGCAGCCCCACCATCCAGCCCGCGAACTCCGCTTCCTTCGCCCGCCGCAGCAGCCCCGCCGGGTCGTCCAGCGCCGCCCCCGCGCCCGCGAGGGCGGCGGCCAGGACGGCGACGGCGGCGAGCAGAACACGCGACGACGATGCGGCGGCCATGGCCGGCGATAATCTCGTGACCTCTCTCTGGTTTGCGCCCTCGCCCACTTGACTCCAGCCGCCTCCGCTTTTTATAATTTCCTTTTTATTTATGTCGAGCGAAGCGAAACAAACGCGCACGAGCTAGATAGTAAAAGAGTACCCTCCATCCCATTTTAAACACGGTTTTTTTTCCCAACTTCAATCATTTGTTTCATTTAAAAAAAATTAAAATATAAGTCACGATAAATTACTATTCATATTTTACCATCTAATAAAATAATATTAATAAAAAAATTAAATAAGATGAAAATCTCTCTAGGTTTGGGGTAGTTGAGCTTGGGATTTTGACTTTGTACTCTCGTTTTGTTTTGTTTTTGTTTTTCTTTTTCTTGTTTGTGCTTTTCTGGACCAGGTTGCTCATATTTATCTTTGGTTCTTTTCAGTTCTACTCATTTTTGGTAGTCTTTTGTTTCCAGACGTTTTTGCCTCATGGTCCGGTACATGAGTCTCACGTGGACGCATGTGGTTTTGGTGGTTGCGGTTTTGCTATACCATTTGCAGGAAGATTGGGGTAGCTGCATGCACTAGCTGCCGATCTGGATGCCACCAAACAAACGTGGTTTAGCATCCCTTCACTAGCTCCACCTCCACTGCTGATATTGATTGTTGAATCTTGAATAGTGTCTCCATTAAGCTAGGGAATTTATTCGTTAATTAGTTCATCAATATAATGCCAGCCAATTATGCACTTTGCTTAAAATTTTTGATATGTAAAATAGTGGTGTGATCATCACAAAACTTAACTATGGGCACCACAAATCCGCAGTAGCTAAGAGGTACCCTCCGTTTCACAGTGTAATACTTTCTAACATTACTCACATTCATATAGATATCTATGTCCGGCCCAGTCTTTGAAGATGCTCATAGGGGTAGGGTTTACGTGCGTGTGTTCATAGGGATGAGTGCGCGTGCGTTGTGAGTGTCTGTGTTGTACTGTGTAATTCTAAAAAAAAAATATAGACATCTATATGAATATAGACAATACTAGAAAGTCTTATATTGTAAAACGAAGGAAATATGTCAAACGCTACCACTACCTCCGTACCAAAATTTAGCATCTTGAGATCGGATTAGTCACATACTATTATGAATCTAGATAGGTACTACCTCCGTTTCAAAATATAACAACTTTTGGCTGTGAATCTGGACAACATTGTCTAGATTCATAGCTAAAAATGCTTACATTTTAAGACAGAGGGAGTATTTATTTAAATTCATAGTACTGTAAAATAATATCCAATATGGTTCTAGGTGTTATATTTTCGGACGCTAAGTATGTACTAACTTTTACTTTTAGATAGATCCCGTTTTGAAAAAAAAAGGGAAAAAAAAACTGTGCTGATAAACACCAGGATGAAAATGGGCCAGGCCCAATTCGTCAGGCCCAGAGATCTGGTTTACGCTTCCAATCCAGGAAAGCGTAAACCTGTCCGCTCCCACCACCCCGGCCGCCTCTGCCCCTCTCTCTCTCTCTCTCTCTCTCTCTCTCTCGGTTGTTTCGTCCAGGAACTCGATTCTGCCTCTGAATCGGATTTTCCCAGGGATTTCGCCGGCGGCTTAGGATCGGGTCGGGGGTCCGCCATGGCCGACGTGTTCGAGGGCTACGAGCGCCAGTACTGCGAGATCTCCGCCTCCCTCGCCCGCAAGTGCACCGCTGCCTCCGCTCTCCAAGGAGGTACCCCGAGAATCACATCTCCCAGTATTTTCTTCGTAAACCTTTCTTGGTTAATCTTTGATGATCCAGGTTAATTACTTTCCTTTCTGGCGTGGCGTGTTTGATTTTCCTTGCAGAGAAGCTGAAGCAGAAGGCGTCGGAGATCAAGTCTGGCATCGATGGGGCCGAGGCACTGGTGAGGGGGAATTATCAGCTTTGCTATTTGCAATTTGCAAATAGATAAGAGTGATACTACTGTGACCTATTGATTTGGAAGACCTTGTTTGGATAATTACATTAATTTATTGTGAGTCAAGGATGGATCGTTCGTAAGAGTATATGTTCTTGTACCAATCACGGAGAGAATATCAGTTTGGTGGGATTATATTATTCAAGGGAGTATTTCTTTTTAATGATTTGATTTGTGCAGAAGTGGACAATTTTTTATGGGATTAGTTTACTGTGTGAGTTGAAGAAGAGATTACGTTGTGGTACTAGGTAGCTATATGTATGCGTAGTCATGTATGTTGCAGCATTTAGAATGCCACTTCTCTGTTACAGATAAAGAAGATGGATCTTGAAGCAAGGAACCAACAGCCAAGTGTGAGGGCTGGGCTGCTGGCAAAACTGAGGGAGTACAAGTCAGATCTTAACAACCTGAAAGGAGCGTTGAAGAGGGTCACCACCGGTAACGCGCAGCAAGGGTCGAGGGAAGAGTTGCTGGAGTCAGGAATGGCTGAAACGTTGGGGGTATGCTGCTTATTCTGAATAGATATCATTCCTACTATGCAGGTGAATAAAATTCAGGGGGTGTTAGGTGGAGCGTGATTCACATGTTTTTTTTTCTTGCGTTTGAACTTTAGGTTTTAATGTCTGATATGATAACATGAAACACCTTTGTGTTCTATGCTAATTACGGTGGTTGGTGATAACATGAAACACCTTTTTGATCTATGCTAATTTTGATTGGTTCTTGTCAAAATTGTCCCATGAATCAGGATACCAGCACACTTTATGGCTCTGTTTTAATAGAATGATTGATGTATTGAAACGCTCAATCTATAGCTAAACCAGGGAGGTTAGGGAAAACAATAGATGGGGCTTAATTTGCCCCCAAATGTTCAGGGCATATACTGATGTAATTTCTTTTGATTTTCTTTTTGTGCAAATTTGAAAGGAATGCCAAGTGAATTATGTTAGTGTGAGCTTATAGAGTGCTTCATGATGACTTGGTGAGCAGACGCATCATATATATACTGACTCTGAATGAAAACATGCATAATGGCCATGCCATTGGTCAGATGTATGTACTATCATATTTAGTTACATCTGACTTATCACGAGAATATTACTGTATTGCATCGATAAGTCAATTTTTCTTTTCAACCAGTATGAATGTCTAGGGAATGTTAGTAGATTTATACATATTTTACATAGTGCTAATATATATCTGTCAAAAGGAAGGCTGAGAACATAATCTAAAGAATCATATCATCTTGTAAAATCCATACTTTCAATCAAGCCTGATTCTATTGCACTAATAATCTCATACACATGTTGAGCTATTCATCTAAGTTTATTTGACTTATTAGTAACATAAGTTTATCCCTTTGCCAGTCAATAGCTATCCATCTAATGAAAGCACGATCATGTATTTTGATGTTCAATCATGCAGGTATCTGCTGATCAAAAGTCAAGATTGCTCAGGATAACTGAAAAGCAAAATAAAACAACCGATAGGATCAGAGATAGCCACAGAACTATGCTGGAGACTGAAGACCTTGGAGTCTCCCTCTTGCAGGACCTGCATCAACAGCGTGAACGTCTAATACATGCTCATGGCACAGTAAGTAACTATTTACTATAGTCATTCCCTGTTTGGATCAACTGCTTACTTTTTGTATCTCATTTATTTACTAATATGCTCATAATTCCCATTGATATGTAATTTGTATGCATTCTCTGATAGAAAATCATGTCTACCATAAATCTGTTCTGTATTGGATGTTATAGGTTTCCATTCTAGTCTATTGACAGACAAATATGTATGTACACGATTTTGTGTGTACTCGTATGCGATAAGCCTTTTCACACCAGTCTAATTAGTACTAGTGCTGGATTTTTACCTGCTCCTATAGGCTCCTTCCAATATACACTTTACCTGTATTTTACTTGACTCATTGTATTTTATTTCATGCCATTCTTAACATCTTTTTTCAATTTTATATTTTTCTTTGATGTTTCTATTTGAGTATACGGCGCTAGATAAAGAAATATCATTTTGCAGTTAAATTATCAAATCCTTGTATAAAATACATAATCTCTGATGCTTTATCTTGGCGAGTTGATGATTTCTCCCCCTTCATCGTTTACATTACTGCCATTACTGGTGCCTCAATGGTGGTAACCTCAAACTCTGGTAGCATGAATTGAAAAGTGAGGTCCTCAATATGGAAGGTGTTAATAATGTTCCCACTTTTACAAGTAGTGATATAGAATTGTCCCATCAATATCAATTGGCCAGAGCACATAAACAATATGATGAACATCGTTCCACAGTAAATCATATTCGATTACTGTACATGGCCTTAGGCCTGAGTGTATCCTCCTTGTTTTTCCCTTGCCATTCATGTCTTTCTTCACATTGCAGTTGGATAACGTGGATGACAACATCGGAAAGAGTAGAAGGATCATGGGGGCCATGGTGAGGAGGATGGACAGGAACAAGTGGATCATAGGTTTCATTATAGCTCTCCTTGTGTTGGTGATCCTAGTAATCCTGTATTTCAAGTTTGTGCACTGAGGGACTCCTTGACCATCCAAGGACTGATGAACTGTGTGCGTTCTTTGCATATTCGTTTTGTCTTATTTCTTTTTTTCGGTTTGGACGAAACCATTTCATGTGGTGTTTGTGAATGTGTTTTGGTCATGTAAAAAAGTGAGAAGGTTTTGAGTATCTGATAATTTCATGGATCAAATGGATTTTCATTTATAATTCTGGACAGCTAAAGAAATGAGCAATTTTGTGCATCTTGTTACACGTTTACTTTGCTGCCTTGAAAATCATGCACAAGATTATGGGTCCAATTTGCGAATGGTCCAAACTGGTACTACCTCTGTTATAATGTAAGACATTCTAATATTTTCCATATTTATATTGATGTTAATGAATCTAGACAGATATATATATGTTTAGATTTATTAACATCAATATGAATGTGGAGACTTACATTGTGAAACGGAGAGAGCAGGTCACTACGTCAGTCGAGGATTACTGACTTGGGGCAAAAGATGTTAGGCGACGAGATTGAACATGTCAAGCGACAAAATTGAACACGAGATGATACACTCGAGAGTGTTTTTTAACGGGATTCACAAGTCCTATGAGAGGTCTTCGTAACCGGCTTCACAAGTTGTATGCAGTGGCGGACACACCTATTGGATAGGATGGGTCACTGGCCCAGCTACGGTCCGTGTCGTTTCATATCCCCAAACCTTATTTTAGTCCTATTTTTAACACATTAGTCATCAGTCTACTATTATATAATCAGATAAATCAAATATTTTAAGTAGTAACAAAAACATTTATGAAAATTTGGGTATAACTAGTACTATTTTGACCGTTTCTGATTTTGGCCATACATAAAATTCGATTTTCTTTTTATTTCTTTAGCGTATAACACAGTCTATAGTAAATAGTAAATGGGTAAATATATAAAAAAAATCCATTTTACTCACTTGAACTATTTTGGCGAAGCACTTAAACCCCTAAATAATTTTTCATCTCGTTTTATACCCTTGAACTATTGAAAGTGGTTCCCCTTGATGTCTAATAATATTTCTCATTTTTTTATCTTTCTACATACAAATCATATACGTTTGTTCAACTACCAATTTTCTTGTTAACTTTCTCGATGTTCGTGCCTTGCGCTGATGCGCCAATCCCATGAACGAGTAATTATGGTTTGTGTGCGTTGTGCCATCACCTAATTAGGGTTAGCTCTATCGCTCCATCTCCATATGTATTTTAAACTTACGTCCACCACTGATCGTACGTGCACTGTTAATTGAAAGGAAAGAATGGACGTGCGCGCTGTGGTTCAGGGCTTCAAGTGCATGGTGACTCGGGTGATGCATGGAAGCTACAGTCGATCGGGTGTTGTAGCACGCATATGCGATATATGCATATGTGCTGCACTTGGTTTGGTCAAGCTTATGAGTGAAGTGCATTTGTGTGGCTTTGGATGATGGAATCGGTCATGTGGGCTACTCCAAGACGGAGCAGGCCAAGATGACATGGAGGCCCAGGTACACTGGCCCATAGGTTAGGCGGTCCGGCCTGGTCCGGGTGCACGCGCGTACAAGCTTGGTGGAGGCAGGAACAAGTCCGTTTCGTACGGTGGATTTTCTGTGTCGGCCGATTCAGAGAGGGAGAATAGAATTTGGATTTATTGAGGTATATCCAGCCCTAGTGGGATTAGAAGTTCTACTTCTGATTTATGTTGGAGGGCTCTTGGTACAAATAGATGAGGGCTTAAAACAAAGGGCAAACAACCTTTAAAAGAGAGAAAAATTAAAGCTAGGGTTTAGTCTTAAGAGAGAGAGAGAGAGATAAGTGTTTGCTGTGCACTTTGTAAACTCGGTTGATATAATAAAATAGATCTTCATTGAGTAAGTTCTGAATTCAAGGGTATTTTTAATTTCATAAAAAGATTTGATTGTTTGTTTGTTTGGTCTTTCCTATCATTCACATCCCTCTATTATAAATTTAGTTGTTGTGTTCGATCCTACGTATATCTATGAGCTGTTACTATTACATGGCTATATATTTTATCAAAATAATTGTATAATATGTGGTACTTTTAAATTTTTAATTATTTAACTAAAATAATGTATTGCACGCATGTAAAATGCATTTCATGGACACTTTTCATCTCTTAAAGGGCGGTACTTGGGTGGGAGTGCGTGATTAGCTAGGGTTTAGTATGTGGTTAAGTGATCTAAGCATATTACAATGTGTCGGAGATGAGTCCGTTGTATATATTAGAAAATAAAACAAATTATTTTTTGCTATTTAATCTTGAGATACTTGGTCCATATGTATCGCAGTATCGATATCCAACACGCCATTTCGCAGTGGGACAGCAGTTGTAACTTTTCCAAAGTATCAATGCAACATTGGTAATAAGAGCTATCGTATTTTTATCTGGAGCAATAGAGAAAACTTCGGTCCATTGGTTTTATTTGACTGGTGGATGAAATACCAATCTTGTTTGGCCGGTGGATGAAAAACCAGTATCTTATATTTCGATGTTCAATCATGCAGTATCTGCTGATTAAAAATCAAGATTGCTCATGGCAACTGAACATACAATTGATATGATTAGAGATAGCAAGAGAACTATGCTGGAGACTGAAGATATTGGAGTCTCCCTCTTGCAGGACCTACATCAACAGCGGGGACGTCTGATACATGCTCATGATATAGTAAGTAACTATTTACCATTAGTTATTCCCTGTCTGAGCTAACTATTTTTATTTTGCATATCCCATTTATTTACTAACTCACATCACCACTCGGAAATTTTCCCGCGCAATTTTGCATATTCTAATTAAATTGTATTTGCTATAGAACTGTTAATTTCTATTTCATATATGTAACTATATCTTATATACAATAATAAATAGTAAAAGTAGGATTGAATTTGATATGTACTTTGTATATATCTAAATTATCAATCACACTGTTTTAATTTGGTCCACCACAATCTAATATAGTTTAGTTTTTTTTCTCTAACTAATGTAGTAATTTCTAGGCCTCCGGAACCCTGCTTGTAACTGTTTGTCGATATCGAAGTTGAAGCACAATCAACTGGCGGCAAGTCGGCAATATGATATAGATCACAGTAGCATTATATTGTTAAAATAAATAAACAAATCATGTTTGATTTATGTACATGGATTTAGGCCCACTCATGCTTCCTTGTCTTCCCCCTCTGTTATTCATATCTTTGTTGGTGTTGCAGTTCATAACGTGGATGATAACATCGGAAAGAGCAGAAGGATCCTTGGGGCCATGGTGAGGAGGATGGACAGGAACAAGTGGATCATAGGTTTCATCATAGCACTCCTTGTGTTGGCGATCCTAGTAATCCTGTATTTCAAATTTGTGCACTGAGCGAGTAAGACAGCTGTGCATTGTTTTGCATTTTTCAGTCTTGTTCCTTTTGGGGTTTGGAAGAAGACAGGAAGAACCATCTCCTGTTGTTATTGTGAATGTTTTGGTCATGTACAAAAAGAAATGTGCGAACATTTGAGTATGTGATAGTTTCATACTCCTATATGAAATGGAATTTTATTCAATTCTATCCTGGAGATAAAACGAAATGAGGAGCTAGCAGTCTCGTGCATCATATTACTTGCATTGTTTTCTTTTCTGGCTGGAAAATTAAAAGCATGCCCGATTTGGGTTGGGAATAATTGGTATGTCACTTGAAGATCATGGCTGTCAATTTTTGGCAGGAAACACGGTGAAGTAAGTTTTGCGGTATAATCATCGTCGCTTCGCCACCCGATTGGACACGAAACACTCGTAGTACAGTTGAAGAAGGTGGTCGACCTCCCTTTCGCCGGACTGCCGGAGGCCATCTGATTAGCGCCTCGTCCTCACTGCCGTACATGTACTGGACGAGAAGGTTCAGGAGGGGCTTTCTGTCGCCCCGCACAGAGCTCGTCGGGTTCCTCGGTGGCGCACTTGAAGAACTCAAGGATGAAGCAGCCGTCCAGTAAGAAATCTTCTTCTATGCTTAGAATTAATTAGGAACGTTAATCACTAATGATCTAACACTCTAAATTAGAAGTTACCAGGAAAAAGGTATTAAAAAGATGAGCCGGTATGGAAGGTGGAAGGTTAAAATGGTAAATAAGTTTCATAATCAATTTGTACGGTTAAGGTCAAAATAGTCTTATTTTCAGTATCTGTATCCTACTCCTATGTACGATCTGTTTTGTACTTCTGTATCTCCCATCCGTTCCTATCTCTTCCAGCCTTCCAGGCATCGATGCTGTGCTCACAAACATTTCAGGACAAGCTAAAATGATGAGGAATTGTGTTGTGTACTCTAAAAAAGTTCAGAACAAGCTACAAATGCACGCCGCATCTGCCCGTAGTGGCCGCAGGTCCCAGCCGATGTACACGGCAGCTCATCGCCGTCACCGCTGCCGCACACGCCCGCCGGTCGCAGCGGATGAACACGGCAGCCTGTCGTTGTTGCCGATGCCGCACGCGCCCGTAGTGCCCACCGGTCGCAGCTGAAGTACGCGGCAGCCGTTCGCCGATGCCACTCGCGCCCGCCGGTCGCAGCCGAAGTACGTGGCCGTCGCACCCGCTGGTCACAGCCACCGCACGCACTGTCCCTGCTCCTACCTCCTAGCTTCCGAGCTCATTCGATTGGGATTGATTAGGGCTAATCATGAACGCTAGGAAGTCGATGGGAACTGGGGATTGAGTATTTACTAAGCTACCCTTGTTAATAATAATTTTTGTTCCTAAATTACCCTTTGTAAATTGACGGTGTATATCAATTAGTTAAGTATGTACCTCAGGCACTTTCCAAGCACTGTAAAAGATCTCGTCCAGTAAGGGTGTGTTTGGATGGGACAATTTGGGTGGATAGGACATGGCGGTTCGTTTTTGGTGGGTGTTTGGTTGCTGGGCGAAGACGGGATAGGACGGCCTAGAAAGGAATATTCCCTTTAGATGCTGGATGGAGGGATCCGGCCGAATCGGCCGGATGTGGCCGCCCGAGCGACGGACTAGCTGGATGAGGGGTCACGTCACCTCCATGGAGAGAGAAGGGGTGACGACGATGCTGATGCGTGCCCGGCGACGACGACGACGAGGAGGCGTTGCGGCCGATGAGCGCCGCGTCGGCGGTAGAAGGGCGCGGCAGCGGGAAGAGGGAGTGGTGGCGAGCTAGGAGATCCGGCGCGGGAGACGAGCGCCGCCGCGACGACAATGAGAACCCGACGACGACGATGACGGTGACGACAACGATGAGAACCCGACGACGACGACGATGTAGGCGGTGAGCGCTGCGTTGGTGGGAGGAGGCGGCGGCGAGCTCGGAGATCCGACGCAGGAGACGAGCGTCGTCGCGACGATGATGAGAACACAGCGACAACGACGATTAGAACCCAGCGACGACGACGACGATGCTGGTGGCGAGCACCGCGTCGGCGGGAGGAGGCGGCAGCCGGCGGGTGGAGGCGGCTGGCGGGAGGAAGCGGCGGCAGGAAGAGGCGAGCGGCGGCCGACAGGAGGAGGCGGCCAGCAGGAGGAGGAGGCGGCGGCGGTGAGCACTAGATCTGGCCCTGTTTTTTTTTCTTTTTCTTTTTTCCTTTTTTCTATGTGTATTTATAATGGAGGTAGTGGTGTAAAATTGTATTATGTATTAATTTGATAGGGTATATTCAGCATCTCAAGTAAGAGGTGACCATACCTACAAATCCACCCTACTCCCTTCAACCAAACAAAAAAAGTGAATCACCAAATCCACCATCATCCCTATAACCAAAAAAAAACTGGATCGCCATATTCACACAATAAAACAAAAAAGTGGACCATATCCAACAATATATGAACAGTCATATCCCATGACGGTGAACCAAACGCACCTAAAGTAAGAGCATCCGAACGAAGTTGTCGGAGTCCATGCCCACGGGGCGCTTGCTGTAGCACGTGCGTGCCTGGGTCTCGAGGGCCCTCATGTCCGCTACCAAATCTGACGCGGTGCCTGAGCCTGCGCAGCGGGACAGTAGGTCCTGTAGGCAGCGCCACTTGTGGTCCTCCATGGTGAGTAGCGCGCCGCCGCTACGATATTAGGGGCCGATGGGCGATGGACACCAGGCATGGCTCGTAGGCGGTGTGGTTGCTCTCGTGAATGTATATGGGGACGCGGTAGATAGTGAACTTCTGGCACGCGCCCTCCATTGATCTGCTCGGAGGGCGTCCAATGTCGCCTCCACCGAAGCTTCCAAGGACGACATGATCACAGTGAGCAGCGAAAACTAGAAAGGTAAGGCTGAATTTTTTACAATTTAGTCTTTTTGAAAACTTATTTCACAAATAGACAAAAAAACTTATCCCAGAAATGGTCCTTTTAGGGCGCCAGAGTGGCTAGGGCCGTGGTCCAACGGGATGGCGCCAGAGAGGCTCCTAAGCGTAAAAAAAATAATTTTGCCGATGCGTTTTTGGTGGGTGTTTGGTTGCTAGGCGAAGACTGGATAGGTCCACCCACATGAAATAACTTTGCCGATGCTCCTAAGCGTAAAAAAATATAAAATAATAAAATAAAAATAAAAATTGCAGGGGGTGACAGCCACATTGGCGCGCTCCCCCTGCCACCTTAGCGCTGACCCGCCACGGTGGCATGAGGATGGCGCCAGCCTCTCTGGCGCTGTTCCGTTGAACGACGAGGCCAGTGACTCTGGCGCTCCAAAAAGGATTATTTTTAGGATAAGTTTTTTTAGGGGTCTATTTGCGAAATAAGTTTTTTAAAAGGACCAAATTGTGAAAAATCCAGCAGCCCATCGCTGTTTTCCGTCCGAGGGAGCGGAGCGGCGACGACTGCCGGCTCCAGCGAGCCCGCTCCTCCTTCCTCCGACGAGTCCTCTCCTCCTCCCTCCGGTAACTGGTTACTAGCTTTTTTCTCCACCGCCCTCACAGTGCCGCCGCCCTGGCCTCGCCGGCGCCGAAAGGCGTCAACGTGCCGGCGCGGCCCCGGCCGGCCGGCCTCCTCCCTTTTGCCCCGCTTTGCCCCCGCCACCATCACCGGCCCACCGCCCGCGGCCGACCCCGCGGCGCCGCCTCGCCGCCCGCCCTTGTCCGCCACCCACCGCCGGTCCGCCGCCTCGCAGGCCCTCCCTCTAAACCCGATCCCCACTTCCCCATCCCCAGCGCCACCTTCCCCCACCCCACCCCACCCCACGCCGTCGCTGTTCCTCCCCTCCCGGCCTCTTCCGCTCACCTCTCCCTCGCCTCGGTCTCGCAGCTTCCGCCTCAGTCTCCCCGTCTCCCCGTTGTCCGTCGCCGACCGAGGCGCCGAGCCACTGCCGTCATTTGCCCTCTCGGCTGCTCCATCCACGAAGCGGCAGAGGTTCGAGGAACCGCCGCGACAAGGCACTACGGCGACCACGCTGCCACTGGCTGGTCACCGCGAGGCAGACGCCGAGGCGCCATTGGCCGCTGGCACCGGGAGCCCATGACCCCTGACCAGCCGGCTTAATTAATTTTGTGCTGTCTAAAACTCGGTAATCTTCTTTCGCTACTCCAAAAATTTTGATTCAGGAATTAGTAAGAGTGATTGAATTCTAGAGATATATGCACTCTTTCAGAGTCACTGCTGCATTATGACTGCCACTGCAATAAAAAATGTATTCTGCAAATATTGTTTACTGCTATGTTGGGATCTGGCTTTGCGTTTCCAATTTTAATTTCAGTGATACAAGAACTAATTGTCTGCAAATATATTTCTTGCACATCCATACATGACAGGCGAGCTCTAATTTTGATGCCATCTACAACATTGCTTTCGTTTGAATTAAAATAGTAATTGGAGCAATGCACGCTTTCACAATTAAGTTCTATCAATGCAAAATTTGATAATCATGTTTCTTTTTGAGAAAAAAATTATAACCATGTTGAATTTTATTTTTTTAGGGCTTTGGTATAGGTTGTTTCTATTTCTATCTAAAATGATAGTGATAAAATTAGCACGTGTGGTTTCCAACGCAGATTTATCAACATGTATATGGGATTTATGGTGTTCGAAAAATTTTGGTATGTAATATGAACTTGTGATTTGTGAAGTAGGACTACTAAACGAAAAATTCCTAGCTACGCCACAGCCTCCTGCCCATCACCGGAGGCGAGGCGAGGCGACGGCGAGGAGTCCCATGACTGTGAGCACCTCAGAGATGGGGCTGCTCAGCATCATCCGGAAGATCAAGCGCAAGGAGAAGGAGATGCGCATCCTCATGGTGTAGGTGCTCCCCTCCACCCCCAGAGTTCCTTTTGCGATTCTGTGGGCAATCCTTCTCTCTCCATTCTGGATCTGGCGCTTGAGTGGTTCATTCCTCTGTAGATTTCTTGATTTTTTGTGCCTGATGCTGTCTGGGGAATCTATGGGTTCACTCGCAGGGGGCTGGATAACTCAGGGAAGACGACGATCATGCTCAAGATCAATGGGGAGGATACCGGCGTCATCAGCCCCACCCTCGGCTTCAACATCAAGACCATCAAGTACCACAAGTATGAGTCCCATCGGTCCTCTTCTGTCGCTCTTACTGCTGCATTATTATGATATAAACTTGCTTTTTGTAAGGTGATTTTTTCATGTGAAATGATGGGCATAACCATTAAATTGATACTACAAAGGTGGCACATTTCACCATTGATATAATTTAGTTGCATCTTCTATATGCTGAATTTGACATGTCTTCATTTTCAAGTTAGATGAACTTTCACCTGATATGATCCAGTGAGCACCAACCTGACAATGGTTTTTCTTCTCTCAAAGGGAATCATGTGATGTTGGAGTGTTCCTATTTTTTCCATCAAAATGGTGTACAGGTCCTATTTAGGACAAAACCTTGCAGCTTGGGAGAAATTCGATAATTCATCTATACCATGTAATTTTAAAGCTTGTTAAACTGTGAAATAAAAAGGCATAGGCTAGTGGTCTGATAGATCAGTTTTGCCAGTTGCTTCATTCGAAATGTGAATCTTATGTGTTTTTTTTATAATATATCGCATGACCATTCACATTAATTGGGGAAGAATGTACGAAAGATTACATGTAGGGAGCTAGGGACCTCACCACAGAAAAAAACTTAACTCAGGTGCTAGAACTAAATTAGAGTGAGTTCACAGTTTTTGGTTAAGTACCTGATTTTTTCCCCCTCAGGCTTCCATTTCTTCAATCTGAAGTGCCCCTGTTTTAGTGCATTCCGATGATGTTAGTCACATTGTTGTCAACAAACAACACAAAGGTAGATACAAAAGTCTCATGTTCAATGCAGCCACTCACTGATCATTGCATCAGCCAAAACACTAGGCATAGCAATTCCATTTGTATTACTGCAGGGTGGAAATTAATGAATAATGTTTATTTTGTCATTGTGGCAGGTACTCATTGAACATATGGGATATCAGTGGACAGAAGACTATCCGATCTTACTGGAGGAATTACTTTGAGCAAACTGATGGACTAGTTTGGGTGGTTGATAGTTCAGACATTAGGAGGCTTGATGATTGCCGTGCCGAACTCCACAATCTCTTGAAAGAAGAGGTACTATTTCTAGGCCACCAAATGACAGGATCTAATTATGACCTCCATTGATTGCAGCTGATTGTTCCATAAAAAATTGGACTTCAAATTTCGCAAGAATGTTTTCTAATAAGTACAGAAAACGAATTAGTATGGCATATAGATGTCCCTTTTCTTTAGTTTTAGGAGCGGTCTATGTTTATATCAGAAAGCAGTTTGGTTCTCTCCAATTGGACACTGTACTCAAAGCATTTGAGCAAAATTTATGTTGCTCAGCTTCTACATTGGTTTCAGACCTCTCTTTTTCAACTTATTCTCATTAGCTTTGTATTGAACTAAGTGGTACCAATATAACACTAAGTGGATGTGCAATGTGTACCTTGACCGTTATGCTCACAGCTGAAATGCATCACTGAATATAACATCTGTTTGGCATTTGGCCTCACAATTTCACCCTTTTCAAACTGCATTATCATTCAGAAATGCTTTATACTTTTATTTGTCAGAGACTAGCAGGAGCTTCATTGCTGGTGTTTGCAAATAAGCAAGATATTCAAGGCGCTCTCAAACCTTCTGAAATTGCTAAGGTAAGCAGATTTTATTCATCCTGTATAATAAGATCTATCATTCATTCTTTGTCTTACAGGTTTTTTCTGCAACATAAGCTTTAGACCTCTAGATGGATGGCACAAATATAGTTGTTTCTGGTATATTGATTTTTCAATATTAGTTAACAGTCACATTGTTTGTAATTCTTGCCCTAAGAAAACTGTTGTACAGTTAGCAAAAGATACTTAATTTTGACACTAAAGTTCATTTGGGATCCTAAATAATACCTTCATATATGTATGCCTTAACTCTGTCATTTTCTGGGTTATTGTAGCTGCCCATTAATGATCCTTCTTGATTTCTGTTATCTAAGAATTCAGAGCCTATAAAACTAAAATCAGAGCCCATGAAATTCTAGTGCATTCAAATTCTTATAGCATAATCCATCGTGAAATGACTGAACTGAGGAATCGTGTTGCTGGTGAGCAAGATATCATAAACCTGTGTCTCCTTCCACCTCTGTATGACGTTGGTTACTTCAAAAATGAACTATGAAACATCATATATAAATGATATGTAGCATACGTTTCTTGATTACTGATATTCTTAAGTTGATCAAGTCACAATACGGAATATATAAATCATAGGTTTTCAAAATTTACAATGACTGTTATTCTTTATGACTTGAAAGTCATAGGTTTTCAAAATTTACTTGAACTAAATTAGATGTTACTAGAAGGGGTTTGTAATATCATGTCTGCTCCATCATTTGTTACCCTTTCAGCTTCATTTGTTTTATGTGAGTGGTAAAAATTTTATATGAGCATCTCAATTTGTAATCTTACGGTATTGCTCTGGTAGCAAGTGATCAGCTAAACCACTGCCTGTGCATCTCACTGCTGATACGATGTTCTGAAAGTTGAAAGTGTAGCTTTTGTCAGGGTTGAACGCTGACTCTTCTATCGGGAAATGAATGTGTTGGTGTGGTAACATACTCCTGTACTGTGTAGTACGCACTGTAGTATTAGTGTGGCCAAACATTTTTCAGGTGTAGATAAAAGCCTCCGCACTGTTCTAAGAGCCAGGCGACTATCATGAACAGTTTTGACCACTGAGCGCTAGGCAAGACTAACTCCCAACTCATGACCAACCACGATTTAGAACTTTGATTAGTCTGTATTCCATAGCTCAAAAGTATAAAAAAAAATGTGGATATATAAAGGATTGAATTGGCTTCGAAATACTCACCATATGGGATCTTGGAAACATTGGAAACTCTGTAAACTGTATACTGTATACCACTAGTTGTAACTCATATTAGCAGAGGATTTTTGTCTTGAAGTTGTGGCTTTCTCCAAGGCTGATCTACAAGTTGGGTTTGCTGTTTTCAGGTACTTAATTTGGAAGCGATGGACGGAAGCCGGCACTGGCAGATCGTAGGCTGCAGCGCGCACACCGGGGAGGGCCTTCTTCAAGGTTTCGATTGGCTCGTCCAAGACATTTCATCTCGGATCTACGTGCTAGAGTGATGTGAACCTCGTTTCTCTGTAGTATTTATGTGCTGGAACGATTGAACCTCATTTCTTATCAACCTCTTCATCTTGTTCTGTAACGATAAACTATTGGCATCATGATTTTTGAGCATGATGGTTCTGTTTTGTGCACCATGACCATCTGAAAAGTTTCATTCCCCATCGAACAATTGATTCGTGCGTTTGCGTTGTGAAGAGAGCGAACCATTGCAGTAGTATTGTGGCAAAGGGAAAATAACAAAAAGGAAAAACTAGATGGGACCCCCGCGGTTCGCCGCAGGTGGCTAGAGAGACAATAGAAATGAAATATATTTTTTTTAAGGAATAACAGAAATGAAATTGAACTGCACTAGTAATTAGCTCGTGCTAACGCTACGGCAACATTCTGTATTGTAATGCAAATTAAACAATCAAAAGCATTAAATGAGGTAGGTTTAATATTTTAAAAAACAATAATAGAGCGAGTTATTATATTAGTAATTACATAACCAGGTAAGTAAAGTATCACCATGCCTTCTCAATCTTTGGAAACAATCTGATTCCTAAATCCTAATGTACAACTTCATAATCTGAAATTCAGGTTTACAATATATAAACCATAAAAAAATAGCTATTGCTATACACTTGCCACCACACATAATGTTCCTTCTATTGCAAAAGCACAACAATCTATACACTTGCACGCAGGAAGCAAGCAAGTACTCCTGCACTGCGCCGCCGGAGACAGGTCGCTCCCGCCGATTTCATTTGCGCCGTCTCATCAAGCTCCATGGTGATTCGCCTCCTCGATCTCAACGCTACTCCTCCCGATGATGGAGACAACCAAGTTGTGCTTGGAGTTGGCGAAGCTGTAGCTGACGAGGAAAGTAGAGACGATGTCGCTCAGGATGAAGGCGTCAATAATTCTCAGGATGCAAGCAGCGTCGCTCCGGCTGAAGGTGATGGCAGTTTCAGAAATTTGTGATGTTTGTTGCATGTTATAGTCTGAAATTTCTGATGTTTGTTCAGTACTCTGAAATTAATTTGTCATGCCATTTGAAATTTTCTGAAATCAGATTGTTACTCAGCTTGTGATGTTTGAAATACTCTTATTGGACTTGGAGTACTCAGATTGTTCTATCTGCTGTAAAATTGGCGTTCTTGTTCTGAACTAGAGTAGTAAGGGATGAAATTTTCTAAACTTGACAGAACTTTTGCATGCCTAGTTGCTGTTGATCAAAGTGGTACTGTATGAATTAAGACTTCGAGTTGCATTTTTAGAAATGTTTGGGAATCAAATGTTCGTTGTGACTACTTTCAGAAATGTTCAGAAATCACCTCTTGGAAAAAAAGTCTGAAACCTCTCAATTCTCTGATTTCTGAAACTCCCAAGCTAGAGTAACCATCACAGTCTAGCTAAATTTTAAGCCAAAGAATAAACCAAATTTTAAATTTTCAAACTTAATTTTGAGATTGATTTTGAGATATTTTCAACGTAGTTTCTTTTTCAGCATTGGCTTTTAAGTTACAAAGAACACAAATATAAAAATTTTACCTACAAATTTATTTTTATTCCCTAATAAGCCGTTTTGGCTTATTAGAAAAAAAGCCAACCGATGGGGGCCTAAATGCATACTCCATGTTTGTTCTGAATATGCACATGCCTGAAATCTCTGAGACATTCAGTTTTTAGGTTTAGCACACATGTCATACAAATCCAACTTACAAATGGCTTCAGCTTTCAGGGTGGTTTGAAAGGGAGACATTCAGGCTATAAAGATTCGTCTTTCAATTTTTAAACTGTGCAATTAGTTTTTGTTTTTATCGATATTTAATCCTCCATGCATATTTTTGGGAAAAAAATTTGGGAACTAAACCAGACCTTAGAGCAAGTTTAATAGTATAGCCAACTTTAGAGACCATTTAAATTTTATAAACATAAGCATGTTACTTAGCCTAATTTGCCTTATAAATAATAAAATAGAAACTTTTACTAGTTTGGATTTAATAAAACACTGCCAAAATTTCTAGTAAATAATGTATACCAAATATGTATGCATCCATATTTGAAATAATAGCAAAATTATGTCAGTTGATTTATAAATGATTATCTTTCTAATTTAATTCCAATTGACTAAATTATCTTAAATAATCTTAATTTATGTTAATATATGACTTACTAATATATGACTAATACTCCTTTAGAACAAAGTTTGATGACCAAAAATTTATTTAATTTCTCGCAGCAATATACATTGCTTGTTAATAAAATGTCATCAATTTAAAACACTAGTGTATAAACTTCCCACCTTTACGTTTAATGCAGTTGTACATCTCATTTGAATCGTTCGAAATTTCATAGGCTAACTTAAATTTTATAGATCCATTTATGGCCTACTATTTAAACTCATTTAGAAACTTCTACTAAATTCATTAATTTATTTTGACTCATCAATCAAGCAATCTATCTATACCTATACTAATTGCGCACTTTCTACGAGCTCACATGTTGATCAGAAAGATCCAACCGTTAATCGAGTTAATCATATGATCATGACCATAGATTGTATCGAGAATCCGTGTTAAATAAACTATACCAAGGCTTTTTAAGCCCATCCGACCCACTGTATGCATCAATCTCTCACGTGTTGATCTCCTTCATGCTGATATCAAATTCTCCGTAGATGGAAACATTATTATATCTCTCTGCCATCCTGGCTGGCTGCTCAGCAGGCCAAATCCTTCCCACGCTGGGCCTGACAGGCCGGTGAAGCACTCACCTGCGTGAAAGGAATAGGAATAAGTTCACTTTGTGACCCTCAAATGTGATCGAAATCTAATCCGTGCCCTAATCTACAAAACCGGATGTCTCAACCCCCAAACTCCTAAAACCAGTGCAATTTGACTCCCTCGGCGGTTTTGGAGGGTGGTTTTGCTGACGTGGCGCCACGTGACGCCTACATGATGGTATTGACCAAGTCTTCGTTCCCCGTGGCGTTGGTATGGTACTTGCGTGGCAGTAGAATTAAAAAGTATGCATGGGACCCATTAGTCATTCACAAAAAAGAAATGTGCTCACTGACCATGTGGGGTCCACATGTCAGTCCTTCCTTCTGCCTCCTCCCTCTCTCCTTTCTCTTTGTGTGAATGACTAATGGGTCCCACTCATATTTTTTAATTCTAATGCCACATAAGTGCTACGTCAACGCCACGTGGAACAAAGACTCGGTCAATATCGCTACGTAGGCGCCACGTCAGCAAAACCGCCCTCCAAAACCATCGAGGGTGTTAAATTGCACTGGTTTTAAGAGTTTGGAGTTGAGATATCCGGTTTTATGATTTAGGGTTATAGATTAGATTTCGATCACTTTTAAGGGTCACAAAGTGAACTTGTTCCAAAGGAATACCCCGACGTTTTATGAGCCCATCTCCCACATAGATTCCTTCGTACGTGGGCATCCAGGCACAGGGTTCGAGCTGGGAAGGGTGTGCAACGACGCGAAGCTGCCCGGTGAGCATATGGCCTGCGATCGAGAGTGCAACAAGCACGGTTGGTGAATGCGCGCGACCGCGCAGTTCGTTTGCGCGAGGTTGGCTTCTTGGATCGACAATTCCAACAACATCGTGCTCTCGGATCGACACATTTCGATCACCTGAGAGGTTGAAATCAAGCTGCTTGCGCAGTTGCACGCAAAATCGATGCGATGGATGCTGTCACACGGACGCCTAGTTGCTTTGTTTAGGCGTTGCTCATCTAGGCTGTTTGGTTGGCTTTCAAATATTGCCATGCAAAACCTTAGGCATGCCACAATTTGTTAGTATAGTGTTTGGTTGGTTGCCACACTTGTGTCATGCCTCACTTTATAAATCATTGGACCTACGCGTTATAGACTTAAATTCTTGCCAAACTTAACCACACTTATGGCCAACAAAATTACTAGCCTCACTTTGTGTGGCATAACACACTTGTGATAAAGTGAGGTGTGGTAAACTTAGCCATCAACCAAACAACCAAATTCGACTCAAGTGGATTAGGAGAGATTCGATGGAACTAATTCCCTCCAATCTCTTCCTCCTACAAATTAAACGAAAAAAACCTTAATGAGGCAGTGTTTAGATCCCAAAAGGTTTTGGCAAAAAACGTTACATTAAATGTTTGGACACATACATGGGGGCATTAAATGTGGGGAAAAAAAACCAATTGCACAATTTACATATAAATTACGTGACGAATCTTTTGAGCCTAATTACACCATGATTTGATAATATGATGCTACAACAAACATTTACTAATGATAGATTAATTAGGCTTAATAAATTCGTCTCGCAGTTTAGGGCGGAATGTTTTGTTATTAGTCTACGTTCAATACTTCAAATGTGCATCCGTATATTTCAAAAACTTTACACCCAAAGAATTAAACACACACTGAGAAGCTTTTTGGCTATGCTCAAGTTGTGTTAGTGAGGACAAAAATAGATCCGATTATGATCGATAACTATGATGATGCTCCGCCTTTGCACAGGAAATTAAAATAATTAGTTGTAAACATAATTAGCATAACTTTGTCTGTCACTGTCCGGCATCGGCGTCCGTACATGGGACCCTACGCACGCCCACGCCTTCTTCCTGCCGTTCAGCGTCTCTCAGATGGTTAAGTTCGCGTACCAGTCTACCAGAACCATATCCGCACCATCGTCGCCGACTACATCCGCGTAGTCGCCGCCCACCACCTCTTCTGAATCGATCCGCCAGCGCCGACCACTACTTCATGCTCTCCTGCCATGATGTCGGTGGCGCAGAGCGCGACGGCAGCAGCCCAGCGCCCCAGCCCTGCAGGTGACGGACGCGGGGGCATGCCCGCAGACCTCACAGATCCACACCCGCGCGTGGCGTGACCCGCACCCGTGCGCCCGCACGTCAGCACTTGGCGCAGAGGAACGCCGCGTCGATCGGCTCAGCAGAATAGCCGCGCCGCCACCTCCCCCGGCTGCTATTTGAGCCCGGTACGTTTTGGTTTTCCACGCGGGCGCTGACCTCGCAACCGCACCGATCCCTTTACGCTGACCTCGCGCCGCCACTTGCCCTACTGCTCTGCCGCCGGGCCGCCACTTACCCTCGCCACGCCGACTGAGGAGAAGAGGAAAAGAAAATAAGGATAGGATAAACATGTAACTATTTTTTTTTAGAAATTTAGTTAAACTTAAAAGCAATTTGACTTTAACTAAAATAAAAACAACTTATAATCTAAAATGGATGCATGAGTACGTTCTTTTCTCCGATAAAAGTTGGATGGAAATTTAGATATTCGTGACACGCTTTCAAACTGCTAAGCGGTATGTTTCATGCAAAAACTTTATATATGAAAGTTGCTTTAAAATATCAGATAAATATATTTTTTAAGTTTGTAATAATTAAAACCCAATTAATCATACGTTAATATCACATCGTTTTACGTAAAACACTCAATTTTTATTTTTATCTTTATCTACATGAATTTCAAACACCACCCTATCATAGTGTATCAACTTGGATATTTTTTTTTTAGGAGAACAACTTGGATAACTTTTGTACTACTAGTATAGCATTGTTGTTCAATACCAAATGGTTAGAGCATATACTCCCTCCGTCCAGTCCTAGGTTTGTATTTCGTGAGACGGAGACGGAGAGAGTATATAATTGAAGCACAAATAATTGACGGCAATCCGATGATGCCACAGGTTTTAAGATTGATTTGCTGTACTTGGCCTTATACCTGGGCCAGCTTGGCTGCATCGTTCCTTGTGTTTCCGCCTGTTTTGCTTGTCTTTCTTACCATTGCAGTTGCATAACGTGGATGAAAGGAAAGAGTAAAAAGATTATAGGTGAGAATAAAAACATTGGTTAAAAGGTGGTCTAAAATAAAATATCGGTAATGGAAGATAACCAAGGTAAAATTTACTCAAGATTTTTAAATACTGGACAGACAAGAAACAAATCAGTTTTGTGCAAGCTCGTTTAATTTATTTGCGGCCTGGAAACGCATGCACAAATTTTGGAATTGGCGTGCTATGTTGTCTATGAAGATTGCAATCAATTTTTGGCAGGGAACACGGTGAAGTAAGTTTGTGCAGCGGTAAGGAAGACGACGAGAGCGGCGACCACAAGGGAGATGACCGACCATGGGCTGGCGAAGTAGTCGCGGTACAGCACCGCCCTGTAGCGGTGCCAGGGCGAGTCGCAGTACCGGCTCACGTCCTCGTACAGCCCCGCGAAAGCCTGCTCCTTGTAGTTGATGGCGCCGCAGTCGCCGAGGCGGGCGAAGAACCGGGCCGCCTCCTCGTCGTCGGCCAGCAGGCTCTCCAGGATGCGGTGCCGGCGGAGCAGCGCGACGTCGCGCGCCGTCACGATGAGGCTGCTCATCAGCGCCACGTAGCTGGTGAGGAGGCCCGGCACCTCGCCGCACCGCGTCTGCTCGATCGAACGCGATGAGGTTGACGAGGAGCGGCCGCTTCATGTGGTCGATCTCCATGGCCGGGATCTCCATCACTCCTCTCCGGCGGTCGAACGTCACGCCGAACCTGTACTCCGGCGCCGCCGCCTCGCCCAGAACGAAGGTGACCCCGGCCTCGAGGAGCTCGGTGGCGCGCGGTATCGTCCGCGGACACGGCGGTGCGGTCCGCTTGGTCATGAAACACTCGCTGAACTTGGCAAGCGCTACATTCTGCTTGACGAAGGTCACACCGGCCTCGTCCAACACGGTGGCCGACGGTATTGTTTGCATATTCATCGCCTGCCGAAAATGCTATACACACGACCCCGCCGTCCGACTCTTTGTACGACCACGGCTTATGCGACGTCCGTGTTGTTACTGGCATATGTGACGTGATTTTTTTGGGCTCCGATGTGATTTTCCAACTTGTTGGGCCTTTCCAAAAGCCCAAGTAGCAGCTTATGTTGCTTGCAAAGAGGGATCAGACGTTGGTTATACTAGGTTATACCCCGCGCTTTGCTGCGGGATTCATGGATAGGTATATGTTAAATATTGTCGAAATGATAAAACTTGAAATGTTAAGAAAATAATGTGAGGAAGATGATTTGATATATACTTGTTGATCTCTATAATATAATATTGTAGATGATGTGTCATGCTTGTATGAGATTTTAATAGGCTAGAATAGTAATTGCTAGTGAGTGAAGATGTGGCATGCTTGCATGGAATTTTAAATGGTCTAAAATAGTAATTTCTAGTGGGTAATGATGTGGCATACTTGTATGTTGAGTTTTAGCTTCTAATAATTGTTAGTGGGTACCAACTATATAGAAAGTATAGATATGTCTTGCGATTTCAAATCGACGAACTAGACAAAACAACACGTTTGCATGTTTATTTTTATTTGACGAATAGACACTATGCCTGTGTTTTTGGATTTCACTGTATTTATATTTTGTTTCATGCATCTTGTTAGGCCATGAAAATTCAACTTGAAACTATAGTGCCTTGCACTTGCAGCGGTGAAAACAACATGAGAAAATGTTGAGATCAAGTTAGCAGACAGTGGATTAAGATAGACCTCAACTCCGGCAGAAGTGTCATGTTCACGTTGTCTTCAATAGTTTGGGCTTGCAAGTTGCATCCAACATGAACTTATATATAGGCTTGCACCCTGTTCGATAGGCTAAGTTTCTAATTTAAATGGCTGCATATATCCGGCCGGATATAGAGACCGGGTAAAAAAATACCCTTCTCTAAAGTTAAAGGGCATGTAGACTAGTGGTTGCAGTGACCTGAGTAGCACCCCAAGGTCCTGAGTTCAAATCTCCATAGGAGCGAATTTCAAATTGGGTTATTTGAGGACTAAGTTCCCTATTCGATAGGCTAAGTTCCTAATTTAAATGACTGCATATATCCGGTTGGGTACAGAGGCCGGATAAAAAATATCATTCTCTAAAAAAATAAAAAAAATATGGGCTTGCATATATATGATGTGGTGGCAGGCGTGTAAGGTGTAGGACCGATCCATAAAATCTGACTCACGCTGTCGCGTAGTTTTGTGGTTGCCGTCTCAATCGTACGCTGGTCGGATGATTTGCGTCGGACGTATAGCATTGTTCTTTTCAACGGAGGGAGTATTACTATTTCAAACGCTGTGCCCAAATTATTGAGAACGTCGTTTTTGCTAGCAGCAGCGAATACAATTTTTTTTTCTAAGAAAGCAAGCTGCAATTACTCGTGTGTGATCAAACCCCAAATCAAAGCCGCTCTGTCTCGTCGTCGTTGATATTCTTGCGCTGACTTGAAAACGTCAATTGAAAGTACACCTTTTCTCGGGAGCCCATTTTTTTAGAGAGCTCAGCATTGACCAGTACGTAGTGTTTCTGTTAAAAGGCGGGTACTACTGCACGTGCAAATACTAGCTTTTTGGCCGTTTTTTTTCACAACATTGCTGATCATCCATCGGTCGTACGTACGTAGGCCAACCTACTTTTCCATGTATGGATCTCTTCATGTATACACAAACACTCGTGAAAATAGTAATAAACCCTACCACACTATTAGATGTTTTGTATTTATAGTTTTATACAGGTATTGACGGTGAGAATTAAGTACTTAACAGCTGTCAACACGGACAAGGAAAATTTATGTCGGGTGTGCCCACATAAAACACATTAATAATATTCTTGTACAGATTTTCAGCCATACTCCTGCATTTTTCAAGCTTTTAATAATTAATAATCAATTAATCATGCTTGTCTAAACACATTTGGTGTTTGAAAAGATGAAAATAAAGTTGATGTGCATATAACGAGAAAACGATTAGTATATGATTAATTAAGTTTTAATTATTACAAACTTGACAAAGAAATATATTTGATATTTTAAAACAACTTTTATATATAAAGTTTTTATACGGAACATACTATCTAGTAGTCTGAAAAGCGTGTTAACAAAAACCGAGGTAAAATCTGAATCCTAAATAGATTTTGATCTGTTCTAGGCCCTTTTTTCAGATTAAGATTCAGATTTTAATAGTCTTCTGCTCAAGTTTGTATTTGATAGTCAATGTTTCCAACTTCACCTTATTCGTTTTCCGTATTCATATTTTTGAATTTGCTAAACGGTGTGTTTTTTTAAAAAAAATTCTATAGAAAAGTTGTTTTTAGAAAACTATATTAATTAATTTTTAAATATTTTAGCTTATACTTAATCGATCATACGGTAATTCGTCGTTCTGTTTTTCGTGCTGAGGATTAATTCTCAACCACAATCATAAAAAACAGTTTTTATGGGACAAATCAGGCTAAAAAAGACGCTCTTTTTAAACGGAGGGAGAGAGTAGTACCATTGCAAAAGCTCTGCGCAAATTATTGGGAACGTCGTTTTTGCTAGCAGCAACGAATACAGCCCGTGTTTAGTTCCATTTCAAAAAGAAATTTAAGTATATGGACATACATTTGAAGTATTAAACGTAGACTAATAACAAAACAAATTACAGATTCTGCCAGTAAACTGCGAGACGAATTTATTAAGCATAATTAATTCGTCATTAGCAAATATTTACTGTAGCACCACATTGTCAAATCATGACGTAATTAGACTCAAAAGATATGTCTCGCAATTTACATACAAACTATACAATTAGTTTTTTTTCATCCATATTTAATGCTCCATACATATGTCCAAATATTTGATATGACGGAAAAGTTAAAAGTTTAAAGGGAACTAAACACAGCCACAATTATTTTTTTCTACTTCCTCCGTTTCATAATGTAAGACTTTCTAGCATTGTCTACATTCATTTAGATGTTAATGAATGTAGATATATGTATGTGTTTAGATTCATTCACATCTATATATATGTGGGCAATGCTAAAAAGTCTTTCATTGTGAAACAGAGCGAGTAGAAAGCAAGGCTGCAATTACTCGTGTGTGAACCCCCCAAATCAAAGCCGCACTGTCGTCGTCGTTGACGTTCTTGCGCTGACTTGAAAACGTCAATTGAAAGTACAACTTTTCTCGGGAGCCCATTTTTTTTAGAGAGCTCACATCGACCAGTAGTTTTTCTGTTAAAAGGCGGGTACTGCACGTGCAAATAGCTTTTTGGCCGTTTTTCTCTTCACAGCATTGCTGATCCATCCATCGGTCGTACGTACGTACGTATGCCAACCTACTTTTCCGTGTATGGATCTCTTCATGGCGTCAAACCGGGCTAGATTTTCAGCCATACTCCTCGATTTGTTGACAAAGTACGTGGACGCGTGCAAGCGGCGGCTGGGTACGGCAGTCAGAGACGTATGGGACGAGATAGAGGGTCTCTCATGCTCAACAATCAACATATATATATATGGTCCGTATATATATTTCCAACGTATTATATATTGGGCTTTGCTCGGTGATTGCATGTGAGAATTGAGATTGGCGTACGTGTGACAGTTTTCCATTTTGCTAGAAAAAGGAAAAAAGAAAAACTCCGCACTGTTGCAAAAAGATTAACTGACTGGCTCTATGATTGTTTACAAGTTGGAGTATCAGAGGAAAAGACAACCAAAATGTCTTTCGAATGAATAATCAACAGGTAATTTTATAAGATTTGAAACTATAAATCTATCGTAGGATCAACAGATAGGCCCTCGAAAAAATAATCATATCATAGATTCATGCTAGACGTATATTATGGCCTATGGGGCTGTGGTGACTATATGAATAATGGAATAACAAATATCTAGGACTGTGAGAGTCCTGATTTAAGTAGCTTATTACACGAAACCAACTAGGAATAATAGTGTAGCTACTATACGTGGCACACGCACAAACTATATAATCCAATACACATAACAGATCGAGCAACACAACTAGCTCAACTAGCCCTAGTCTCAGTTGATCACCTTGACAGGCACGGCCTTGAGAGGGACGGCGAGCACGTTGACGGACATGAACTTCTCGCTGACGTCCAGCTCCTCCGGCGACACGCCGTCGGGGAGCCGCCACTCGAACTCGCGCAGCATCAGCGCCAGTATGTAGGGCATGACGCGCTCCGCCAGCGGAATCCCGGGGCACAGCCTCCGCCCGGACCCGAACGGGATGAAGTCGGCCTCCTTCCCGCGGAAGTCCACCGGCGCCTTCCCCTCCCTCGCCAGGAACCTCTCCGGCGCGAACTCCTCGGGCCTCTCCCACGCCGCCGGGTCGCGCATGATGGCGCGCGTGTTGAACAGCACGGTGGCGCCCCGGGGCACCGCGTACCCGCCCACCACCACGCCGTCCTCCGCCGCGAAGTGGTGCAGCAGGGGACCCACCGAGTGCAGCCGCATCGACTCCTTGAGCACCGCCTGCAGGTAGGGCAGCCTCGCCGCGTCGTGCTCCTCGATGGAAGATTGGTCCTTGCCGCCGAGGACGTCGCCGAGCTCCGCGCGGAGCTTGGCCATCACGGGCGGGTTGCGGAGCAGGTCGGCCATCACCCACTCCAGGGTGAAGGCCACCGTGTCGCCGCCGGCCACGAACGCCTCGAACAGCATCGCCGTCACGTCGTCGCGCTCCATCTTGCCGGTCACCATGAGCTCGAGGAGCGCGTCGAGGAAGTCGCCGCCGTCGTGGTGCTTGCTCTTGTTGTTCGGGCTGGTTTCTCGTGCGCCGCGATCCACCAGGCGGCGCTCGACGATGTCGTCCAGGATGGAGAAGATCCGGTCGAAGCGCCGCTTGGTCGAGCGGCGCAGGCCCTGGAGGTCGAGGCGGCGGAGGAACGGGAAGTAGTCGGAGACGTTGGGCTGCGCGAACACCGTCATGATCTCGTCGACGTGCTCCCGGAGCTCGCGCGCAGTCTCGGAGCCCATGCCGGCGATGTCCATGGAGAAGAAGGAGCTGGACACGAGGTTGAGCACGCCGGTGTGGATGGCCTGGCGGATGACGAGCTCCTCGCCGGTGTGGTCGCGGAAGTAGGCGATGATGTCGCGCACCTTCCGCTCGCGGACGGGGCGCACCGCGGCGAGGCCGCGCGGGGTGAAGATGTGCGTGCCCTGGATGCCGCGCAGCGCCTTCCACCGCTCGTCGGAGCTCGGGAGGAACACCGCGGACCGCTCGTGGAAGCCGTTGGCGCGGAACGTGTCCGGGATGGCGCGCGCCGCGAGGTGGCGGTCGTACCGCGTGAACGCCTCCCTCGCGGCGTCCCTGGAGGAGATGATCACGGCGTCGTTGAGGCCCAGCTTGATCATCATGACCGGCCCGTAGACGCGCGCGAGGGCGGCGAGCTTGTCGTGGATGACGCCGCCGCGGAGGTCGAGCAGGTTGCCGATGAGCGGGAGAGGCGTTGGCCCCGGCGGCAAGGGTGGTTTGCCGCCGGCGCCGGCACCGGAGCGTCGTCGGATGGTGAGGTAGAGGAAGACGAGAGAGGCGGAGAAAACCGCCCATAGCAACCATAGCTCGCTGCTCTTCTCCATCGGTGAAGCTAATTAATTAAGCGCTCTAATGTGCACGGTGTACGTACGTACGTACACTTGGATTTGTTGTTTGTTGAGTGATTGCCAGGTGCTTGGTGATGTTTTCTGCTGTGTCCGTGATCAGCTCGTGTATTTATAGAGTGGTAGAGGCGTGGAACCAACACTAGTTTTTATTATTTCTTCCGACCATTTCCTGGCAAAATTCAAACTGCATACGATTTTTCTTTTCAAAAACTTGAAGTCAGCCTTTTCCACCTGTCAATCCGCCGAGGACAACTTAATTATACCGGAACTGCTAAAATTGTGTCGACGCATTTTCTTCTGGATTGCAGCCAGATTTCTAGGGTGTTAAGTTCCAACAAAAAAAAAAGATTTCTAGGGTGTTTGATCTGCTTGAGATTAGTGCTAGCTTGTTTTGCCCGTGCAGATGTGACTCGACTATGCGTTTTGCCCAATGTGATTATGGTTTAGATCTAGAGATGAGAAAAATTACAATGTAAAATTTAAAATTTACATGTAAGATTTGAAAATTACAATGTAAATATATAAAAGTTACATAAGTAAGTACTGTGTAATTACAATGCATAAGTGAATATAATTATAGTGTAAAAACAATTTAACTATTTGTTAATAAAAAATATGACCCCCATAAATATAGCTACTCTCCTCTCATATGGAACTCTAAAAGTCTTTCGACAGTTTTCCCCCCCCCCCCCCCCCCCCCAACCCCCACACCCAAACTTATAAATTCGTGACTGTCCGATATCCTCAAGATTCGTGTAGGCACAAGTCAGAGAAAAAAAATCGCATGCATGTAAAAAGGCTGAGTACTCGAACTCGTAACCTATGCAGTGGCAGTGTGTGGGCTGCTAGTCACCATGACAAACATTTTTATTTTAAGTAAATTTCACAAAACTACAGATATTTTAGTTAAATTATTAGAAAATTATAGATTTAATATGATGTATCACAAAAATATAGATTTAACACTAATTTTATCATAGAACTACATATTTAAGATAAAATATCGTAAAACTACAGATTTAGAAACAAAGTTATCACAAAACTAAAGGTTTAATATCAATTTAATCACAAAACTTGGACATTTATAACTAAAAAAACATTATTGCTCTCTATTATGAATATGAACATGCTCATATTTGCTATATTGTTGGATGGAGGGAGTATTTTTATAGGCTCTCTATTAGTACTATATATTACATATATCGATAACATTATGCATGGCTTATGAGTTCTAATAAAAGAAATATCATACTACCCGTAGTTGAGATGATAACTAGTATAGATAAAAATGATTTGCTGAATAAGAGCAAAATAAAAGATACAAATTAATTCCACTTATAAGTAGGAGTAGAATTAACTTAAGACCATCGTAAAATTTGTCCCTTCTTGTTATTATTACCCATTTTGGGGCTCAATAAATCTTAGCGCGTGATTTGTCATCTGATGGCAATTAATATGCGTGCATGTGTGAGAGCCATGAGCAAGGTCAATGGTACAGCTAAGGGCATGTTTAGTTGAGGATAAAAAAATTTTTGGGTGTCACATCGGACATTTGACCGTATGTCGGAAGGGGTTTTCGGACACGAATGAGAAAACTAACTTTATAAATCGCCTGGAAACTGCGAGACGAATCTTTTAAGCCTAATTAATCCATCATTAGCACATGTGGGTTACTGTAGCACTTTATAGCTAATCATGGACTAACTAGGCTCAAAAGATTCGTCTCGCGATTTATAGTCGGACTGTGCAATTAGTTTTTCTTTTTGTCCATATTTAATACTCCATGCATATGTTCAAACATTCGAGGTGATGTTTTTGGGAAAAAAATTTTTGTGAACTAAACAGGCCCTAACTACTAGGACTCACTAAATACTGACATATCACTTGTCTTTTTTCTTTTTAATATTCACATCAAATCTCAAGTGAAAACTAGTGAAAACGTCAAATAAGTGTAAACCCATAAAAAATATACATATAAGCTCTCTAAATTCAGTAAAAAAAATTCTAGAGATAAGTATAGGCATAAGATATATTCGCACTAGATGTTAAGTCTAAACTCAAACTTCAATTGACAGAGAAGTGAATAGTTATGGTTACTATTCACCCGAAATACTTTTTTAACTCCCAAATAATTAAAATTGAGTTTGAACTTCAAATTTGGTGAGAATTATTTCATACATATAAATGTTTTCGTGAATTTACAAAACATATAGTCCCGGTTTTTATGGGTTCTCACGATGGTTTTCAATGGATATGTCCCATCATTTATGTATCACTAATCTAATAGTTCTGACATGCAATAGTTAGTTATAGATATATACTAATCCATTAATACTACCTCTCTCTCATATAATTTATTAAAATTAATGTTGTAGTTGACTTATAAATGTATAGTCCGTTTTTTCTTCTCTCTTATATTTTCTTGCTCCATCTAAACATAAATCTAATACGGTGACTTCTATAGATCGCTTATACTCCCTCCGGGTTAATAATACTTATCATTTTAGATAAAGTTGAGCTCAAACTTTTGAATCTTTCATTATGAATCATTTTTAAAACATTTGTCTTTTAAATATAGTGATTACATACATGTATTGATTAGTTTTAAAAAGTATTTTAATAAATTCATATATTTATTAATACTTTTATACATATTATAATAAAAAATAATGGTCAAAGTTAGTTTTTGGAGATCATGCTCTCACGTATAGTAGTGCTCTTGTTCAAAACAATAAGTGCTAGTATCAAACAAGAGGGAGTATACACCATGATTTAAGTCAGCTTCGATATTAAAGAAGTGCTAACGACTGGAGTGCCGGTAGCCGGAATGGAGTAGCAGCCTAGGACACGTGGAGTATAAGCAGCCAGCGGCAGGTTTTTGACCGCCTCCAAGTACGGTCAGACACGTTAATTTGAGCTCGGCTGCGTGCAGCCATGGCAGCCGACATCGGTATATATGTAGACTCTCCTGCCATTAGCAGTCTATACGTGAATATAATATACATGACCAGCTGCCATTATATGTCAATACACGAGCAATGACCATTGAATCATTGACAGTTTGACACCCGCCTGGCTCCCTGGGCAAAAACACGAGGGACAACAATGGACTTTATATATGGACTTTGTCAAGTGCTAATTAATATATCTGGATATTCATCATATCCATACAAAATCACATGGACTCTTAGGGATTGTTTAGATCCCACCTTAAAATTTTATACCCTGTCACATAACAGAGTTATTTATGTGGAGGAATACCAAACTTTAAGTCACTTATGATATGGTTTTTACAATTTTCCAAACGATTTTGCTATATATTTGTCGATAATTTTTTTTTCTAAAATTTGACAAATGAAAATATAGTACAATCGTAATATAATTACATTGTAATTTGTATGTAACTACCATGTAACTATAATGCAATTTTGAACCATACGGTTTGATTTAATTTATGCAAGGGAGGTAGAAAAAAAATCATAGCCCATGCACATGTGAGGAAATTCGGTACCATTTCCTCCATTTTCACGGAATTAGTATGTCACCTAGAGAATTTTGAAAGTTACGTGCAAGTTACACTATAGTTACTTATAAGTTACAATATAATTGCATGATGATTGTACTAATATTTACATAAATGTATAGCTAATCCCTTTTCGAAAATTGGTTCATCCGTGCATGGTGCTTGTTTAATCTAAAATCCCCTTTCATTTGGATGTGGCCATGGCTCTACAGAAGGCAGAGGCCCGCACGAACAGCCCAAAAATGTACAGAACAAACTTAGCCCAAATCAATAAATAATAGCCCAAAAGAAACTTTCAAAAGGAACACATACAGACCGGTCCAAAAAGTGCAGATCCAAAATCCGTTAACATGGATCATAGGTCCACAGGCTAAGGAAGATAGATGTTTGCTCTGTTTCTGCATCATTCCTGGCCTTTCGGCCGGGGATCGGATTTTGCACAAGATGGACTAACGATTTGTATTTTTTTTTTAGTCGACTGATCAATAGTCTATCCCAAGTAGTAAAGGATTGGATTACGAAGTCATTACACTTGAAGATTACGCTCTCGTTATTTGGCGGGAAACACGGTGAAGTAAGTCTGCGTGGCGGCGAGGAAGACGACGATCGCCGCGACTACGACGGAGATGGCCGACCACGGGCTGCCGAAGTAGTCACGCCGGAGCGCCGCCCTGTTGCGGTGAAACCACGAGCCACAGTACCCGCGCACGTCCTCGTACAGCCCGGCGAAAGCCTGGCGGCTGAAGTCCATGGCCGCGCCCTCGCCGAGGCGGCTGAAGAACCGGGCCGCCTCCTCGTCGTCGGCCAGCAGGCTCTCCAGGACGCCGCGCCGGCTTCGTAGAGCCTCTCGAGGACGAAGAACGGGATCTGGTTCTCCATCAAAAGCAGGTCGGCGGCGACGAGCGTGAGGCCCCAGCCGAGTCGGGCTCCTTGGTGTGCCACTTGAAGAAGAACTCGAGGATGAAGCAGCCGTCGAGGAGGAGCATCCGGACGAAGTCGTCGGAGGAGTCCATGCCCACGGGGCGCTCGCTGTAGCACGCGCGCGCCCGGGGCTCGAGGGTCCGCATTTCCGCGACCAAGGCGGACGCGGTGACCACCGCGACGCCGTCGCCGGCGCGGCGGGATAGCAGGTCGTGGAGGTAGCGCCACTTGTGGTCCTCCATGGCGCGGAGCGCGGCGGCGCCGTGGTGGTAGGGGCCGATGGACACCAGGCGCGGCTCGTAGGCGGTGCGTTTGTTGCCGTCGCGGACGTAGGCGGGGACGCGGAAGATGGTGAACGGCTGCCGCCGCGCCCGCCATTGATCTCCGCTGAGGGCGCCCAACGTTGCCTCCACCGAAGCTTCCAACGACGCCACCGCCATGGGTTGGCAAATCTAGCGAAATAGTGGTGGTACGAATTAAAGAAAGCGCGCAGACGTGCAGGGATCGGAGTCGAAGTCGCAAAAAATAGTTTCCCCAGATCGACGTGCATCTGCAAACTTGCAAAAACCGAAATGCATGTGGTCATCGAAGTCGCGTCGTCGTCGTTGACATATATGGTTGTTTTTATACGTTGTGTGGTCGATCGAGCAGAAAAGCACGACCACCAACGCGTTGATGCGTTGATGTTTGGGTGGATATCATTATCTTATCATTCACTTGCCCGTAATTTCATCGCAAGTTTCGTGCAACAAAACAGCGTACGGCTAATTAAATAGAGACTGGCCAGGCTTTAGGGTGTTAGCAGCTGCTAGCGTGCCACGTTAATTTCCTGCCGATGGAGAGGAGTCTCCGTTGCCGTCGACGGAGAAGAAAGGACTTCGGCGCCATGAAGTTGTCAGAGCTAGGCAAGCCTGATGAGGACTTGTTGGTGTGGAGAGGAGATACCAGTCGATTAGAGAGGTTTGCGAGCGAGCATGGCCGTGGTCGTGGTCGTGGCTCTCCTGGCTTTGCGAAGTGGACCGTTCAAGAGGCGGCTGGGGGACGGTTTGATTGGCTGGAAATGAAGGGGTTCTACTGCTGCGAGGCACAAGGTGCGTATAGTTAAAAGAGTAAAAAGGTACACAACTGCAAAAATCAGCTCGGTCTACAATCGCTTAAATTTAGGTGATCTGTTTCTACCTTATTTCTCCCTTTGTTTTTTTTCTATTTAACATTGAACTAACCAACATCAGAAGTTTGGAAGCATAGACATTATTAATTATTTTCTACATTTCATTCATCTAAAAAAATTTAATTTTGAAATCACCTAAAACTACATGCTTCTAAACAGGGAGGGATGTAGCATCAAACTAGAAGGGCTCATCTTTTTCTTCATCTTTCGGCTCCCTCTACTCTTGTTCCTTCTTTCCCCTCCCATCTCTCCTCTTTTCCATAGGATAGGGGTACCCGAGGTCCCCAACACTCATGCTAGATCCGTCCACGCTTCTAAGCTTTATATTGATGTGTCATGAATGTGTATCTTACCACGTAGCTTTTAGAGTGTGTTTAAGTAGAAGAGAAAAGGGAAGAAGAAGAGTGATACGCAAAACGCGGTAAGCCATTAGTGTATTAATTAATTAAATATTAGTTATTTTAAATCTAAAAAATGGACTAATATGCTTTTTAAAGCAACTTTTCTATATATGCTTTCTATAAAGTTAAATTCTACTAAGTCTAAAACTCAACATGCAAACATGCCACCTCATCTTCCACTAGTAATAACTACTTACTACCTCTGTTCCAAATTAGTACTCGCTTTGACTTTTTGCTTGTAACGTTTGACCATTTGTTTTATTTGAAAAATTAGTGCGAATATAAAAATGGAGAAGTCATTGTCAGGGTTACGGATAAGGTATACCCTCTACCCTTGGATATCCGTCGTGTATCAATATGGTATACCTGTGCGTATACGAACGTTCTGTGTACACGTTAAGGAAATTCATCACGGAGTCCACAGATGGAAGGAGTCCTACTCGGATAGAACTGGGTCATCACTGTATCGTGTAAGGTCCGATGTCTTCGAGTTCTACTTGGAGACCAACTGACCTGCGATATAAAAGGGACCCCCCGGGAGGACCTTAAGGCATCGAATCTCACTGTCAACACAATCACCACAGCCTACGAAGTCTGAGCCTTCAGGAGCCTAGTCGCCGGGGTGATCTAGTCGAACCAAGTCGACTACGGTCTCGTCGGTATCATTGAGTTCTGCTATTCCCTTTGTAATATGTGGTTTTCACTATATAATACCATATCAACTGGATTAGGGTTATTACCTATCAAGGGGCCTGAACCAGTATAATCCTTGTTTCCTGTTTGCTTGATGTCGTACTACGTAGATCCTCATATCAGCGTACCCCAATACCCTCTATATCCGGTCTACGGGTATCCCCCGTTGACAGTTATACTTAAAATACTTTTGGTAATAAAGCAAATCACAAAAAATAAATAATAATTCCATAATTTTTGAATAAGACGGAAGATCAAAAGTTACAAACAAAAACTCAAAGCAACAAGTATTCTGGGACGGAGGTAGTATCAAATAGCTCAAGCAAACATGCATCATACATAAATTATTTTATCCTACAAATCAAAATGCAAATAGATCCAATCATCACCTCTCTCATCATTTCCATAATATTTCAACAAATATATCCATCATTTTTTATAATACTCAACATAAATTCATCCATATATTTCGTATCAAAGCGAAGATATTATTTAGTTTGTTTCATGCTTACTACTAATAAATCCTAGCTTTTTATTTCTTTTTCCTTGTCTTCCGCTTATTGTGATACAAATCTTGGCCAACAACATAAATTTTATCTATAATCCTCTACAAAGTCTATTAAATTTATTTATCTTCAAATATGAATTGACAAATCAGTTTTATTTGTTGTTAATAATTAACATCAGAGTTACTCCGTGCTCGATTGTTGAAAGATATATATATATATATATATATATATATATATATATATATATATATATATATATATATATATATATATATATATATATATATATATATATATATTAGAAATTACTTAGTAATTCCTGCAGCAAAGCGCGGGGAATCACCTAGTTCTTTTAAGAAAACAAAAACAATGGAAATTTTCTCTCTTTCTTACTTAGTCGAACACATAATAATATTGAAGTATTCCCTCTGTTTCATATTATAAGTCGTTTGACTTTTTTCTTAGTTAAAGTTCTTTAAGTTTGATTAAATTCATAGAAAAAATTAGCAACATCTACAACACTAGATTAATTTAATTAAGTCTAATGTTGAATATATTTTGATAATATGTTTATTTTCTATTGAAAATGTTACTATATTTTTCTAAAAATTTGATTAAGCTTAAAAAAATTGACTTGAGAAAATTAAAAGAATTATAATACAAAACGGTGAGAGTATTAGTAAGGGTGTGTTTAGTTCACACCAAAATTGGAAGTTTGATTAAAATTGAAACGACGTGACAGAAAAGTTGGAAGTTTGTGTGTATAGAAAAGTTTTGATGTGTGATAGAAAAGTTAGAAGTTTGAAGAAAAAGTTGGGAACTAATGCCCTGTTTCTTTCAGCTTGGGATTATTATAATCCAGATTATTGAGAGTAAGCTGAAAGAAACAGACAACTTATTGAAGTAGCTTATTATAATCTGGAGCCCAGCTTATTATAATCTGATAAGCTCATTTAGGTGAGCTTTTTCCAGATTATTGGGTGAAAAATTACCCACCATGCCATCCCACTCCCTCTTTAGACTTGCAAGCCCAATAATCTAGGCTCTAATAATATATGAAAGAAACAACTAACCGCTTATTCTACTACAGATTATAACAATCTAGGTTATAGTAATCTGACTCAATAATCTAGATTATAATAATCTCAAGCTGAAAGAAACAGAACCTAAATAAGGCCTTAGTATTGATATAGAGAATGAGGGGGATAAAGAGTGACGAGAGTGACGCAGAAAAATTCAGGACGTTGGATTCATTTTAACGGTGGATGTAGGGGGCACGACAATCTCTGCCCCTTGCAACCACGCCGATCATCAGTAAACAATCCAGCAGCAGGCGCAGGCGGCTCTCAGCAGCGTCCGGACTTTGCGGAGGCAATGCAGAGAGCGAATCGAAGGAGGTAGCGGAGTAGATCCGGCCGTGGAGGTCGAATCCCGGGCGGGGAGCGAGCCGGCGACGCATACTCGCCCCTCCAAGGTCAAACCCTAAACTCGCTCAGTACGTCTCTCGGTTGCTGCGAAACCTCTCCAATGCGTCTCATAATCTCCGTCCTGACACCTGACCGGCTCCTAGGAAATGGTTGAAATCCGGCATACGTATGGAAAATTTCAGCATTCCAGATTTCCACTCTAATCCTGTAGGATGGTTCTCATTTCTGAAGCAGTACAACAGAAATTTTGAAAATGTGCAATTCTAAGCTCGCTGATGTTGAACGAGATATAGCTAGTTAGTCCTAGTCGGGGAAGATTTCACCAATGTTATTCGTATTGTTTGTAGCAGTTATCCCTGCCGATAACTCTGTTGATGCTTGATGGTTTATACTGTATAAGCCCCTGATTTATTTTTAAGTATACAGTCATGCTATTGATCTTCCTTTCTACTGCTCCTTTGATGAATCATGAGTATGTTTGGTTGCTTCCAGTCCACTTTACAGGAAAAAGACTTGATGGTACTTTGTTTACATCCACCAGAGAAGATGGCGTGCCTCTGACTTTTATATTAGGACAAGGTATAACTGTACATTACTCAATAGTCAATATCCTGAAATTACTTTTTGGTCCTTACCGAGTCAATAAATCCATAATGCACACCACTAGATCAGAACCAAAGAAAATTTACAGGGAGGTTACCAAGTGATATGAGTTAAGAACTCTCCAATGTTTATGGTACTTTCTGTTTAACCAACCTCTGTTGTTAAATCTTCTTAGATATTGTAATGGTTGGAAACCTTGTGATCATGCCACTAACCATGGATCCCAGGGTCTCTACACCCATCACCACTAAACCAATGATTTTCAGTAGTTTACTCAAACAGTTACTCCCAAAAAAGTAATACAGAAAATGCATTAGTAGCACGTGGACCAAGCATAGTTGTTCCCCTTTTATTTTGTGCAATATTCAAATCGTTTCACCTAACTTATTTATCATTTTCTTAATGCATCATGAAGTTGTCATGTATGTAGTCTTACTGATCTTCCAGATCATCTACTCATCTATTAAGTGTTTATATATATGGAGTTGTTGATTTCTGCGTTGTGTAAACTTCAACAGACCTATATGATGCAGTGGGATTTCTATTAAGTGTTAAGGACTGAATCTTTTAATGAAAAAGTGACTTTAGTGATTTGGGGTCTGACATTTTTGTTTCAAGCCATTAAAGATTCTAGTAGAATGTAGATAACAAGATTACACGGCTCATTTTTCATGTGTGTGTGTGTTTAAAAAACCTGGCTCGTTGGGTGTTTGTACCACTGTAACCATACTTTTCTCAAAAATGAGTTACACTTCGATGAAATAAAACTAAATACTGCTTATAGAGAATGTAATGCAAGGCTTCAGTATGGCTGTTAGCTCAATGCAAGCAGGGGAGAAAGCTGTATTCACCATCCCTCCAGAATTAGCAGGCACCAAGTCTCGGTGTCCTGCTGATATCCCAGCGAACCTTCCTCCCAACCAAGCACTACAGTTTGATGTTGAGCTCATCTCTCTTATCACCATAACTGACATCCTCGACAATGAAGGCATATTGAAAAAGACTATCAAGCGTGGAGTGGGGAATGATAAACCTTGTGATTTGGATGAAGTGCTTGGTATGCAATAGTACATTAGTTCTTCCATCTCTCTGTTTTCTTTAGTTTTGAATTTGAGAAATTAATTGTACCAATATATTTTTCATTTATTTCTGCAATAGCGCAACAGTGCTTGTGCGTTTATTGAGCTAATACTTTTACATTTTTTTTTTTGTAGTGAACTACAATGCTTGCCTGGAGGATGGGATGTCAGTGTCCATGTCTGAAGGTGTTGAGTTCAACCTTGCAGAAGGTAAGAATAAGTTCCCTTTACCATGATTGAATGCACTTAATTGTAGAAGTACCATTTTACTATGCCGGTCTAATATAATTGTAAAATCTAGGCTTCTTTTGTCCTGCCTTTGCACGTGCTGTGGAGACTATGACAGAAGGAGAGGAAGTTGTTCTCATTGTTAAACCAGAATGTAAGCTCCCCTCATTGGATGTAACCTTCTAGTTGAGTAAAATAAACACCAATTCTTCTCATGCACCTTATACCTCGTAATAAATTCAATAATCAAAGCAGATAGTGGCAACTAAATCACCAATCGGCATCTCAAATCTTCCTTCCGATTATGCATGAACATGTCAGGAATATTTACAAGCTTGTCTTTCTGTGTGTCATTTTTCTTTTGGGATAAGAGGCCAGAAGGCCCAGCTTTTATAGAAAGCTAGATAATGATTACGGCATCAGTTCAACAGCTGGGAGAACCAGCTTTTACAAGAAGAAGCATTCTAGCCAAAAAATGGCCTTACACAGTATCTAAAGAGCCAAACAGGAGAAGAAAACCAGTGAGCAAAAGGCAATATCTATGACTACTTGCTTTTTTCATCCCACGCCAGTCCTGTACTCCTGTGTTGAGGTCCTTGAGGAGATAGAAGTTGCACAGCTTCTTAAGATCTTGCCTGCAATCAACTCAACTTCTGCTTCTTCATTTTCCTTCATCAGTTGACCACTGTCTTAGATAAAACATCACACGAAAAGCAACAGTTAGAGGAGTGTATAAAATCTTCTTCCTGAAAATCTTATCATTTCTATTCAACCACAACACCCAGGCAGCAGCCCCCAGCAGAATTATCAGCCCTCTGCTCCGTTTGGAACCAGGTCGGCCTACTATCTCAGAAAAGAAATGATCAAAAAAATTAGGGTCTGCATTCCAGGTCAGAGCATCTCTAATCACACACCAAAGGAACTTTGCAACAGGGCATCTGAAAATGATATGATCAGCATCTTCTAGATCATTACAGAAAATACACAGATCAGACCCTTCCCAGTTTTTCTTCACCAGTTGGGTTGTGGATTGTATTCTATCCCTACAGGCAAGCCAGATGAAGTGTTTCACCTTCAGGGGTATGGGAGATCCCCAAATGTCAGCATCTGTCAAGTTTTTCACCCCATGGAATATGAGTATTCTGTATAAATATTTAGTAGAGAAGCAATTAGATTGAATCACAGGCCAAAGGATAGTATCTGTTTCCTCTATCAGATTAATACCAGTCATAATTTGTTCCAACTCTTCCCATTCTGCTACCTCACTAACGAGGATGTATTGTTGGTTAGAGATTTGGTAGATGAGTGGGAATCTGATTTTTAGGGGACAAGACTCTAGCCAAACATCAGACCAATAGAGGATGTGAGAGCCATCACCCAGTTTCCATGCACAATTTCTTTGGACCCAACTTTTGATTGTGTGCAAGTTTTTCCAGAATTATGAACCTTCCTCATGTTTTGATTGGAAGAAACCCTTCTCTTGCAGGTATTTCTTGTAGTTAATCTTCTAGTTAATATATGTTAATTGGTGCTCTCTTTCTCTTGATCCCTAGATGGTTTTGGTGAACGGGGTAGACCGTCCATAGGGGATGAAGCTGCTGTGCCACCTGATGCAACTCTTTATGTGTACCTTCAATTGATGTCATGGAAAACAGTGAGACACATTGGACAGAACGGGACAATCCTTAAAAAAACCCTTCACAGAGGAAACTTGGAAGGACAGCACACCGAGAATCAAGCAGTGGTTGGAGGTACCTTCAAGTTAGCTCCTAATATGGAATTCTGAACATATATAGCTCATTACCTCCTGCTTGGATATCAACATGCCTAATGTTCACTTGCATTGGCAGTTCGGCTGATTGGTAAACTGCATGATGGGGCTGTTTTTGATCAGAGGGGTCACCAAGGAGATGAGCCATTTGAGTTTGTGGTTGACGAAGGTTGCATTTTCTACAACTTTACAAAATAAAACTTGTTTGTTTCTCATAAATTTCAGCTATTCTTTTGAAATTGCAGAGCAGGTTAGCGATGACCTAGAGGAAACTGTTCTGACAATGTGGGAGGGAGAGGTCTCCTTGTTCACCATTCCGCCCCAGTGTTTGCAGGATCAACACATGGTTGTCCCTCCTGGTTCTTCCGTGACCTATGAAATTGAGCTTGTCTCTGTTGTAAATGTGTGTATGCAGCTTGAATTAGTTGCCATGATGTGAACAATTTGAAACTATATTTTGGAAACTCTACTTGACATATTGGATCTGAATTAAATTTAGGACAAGCATCCCTGGCTCATGAGTCAAGCAGAGAGCGTTGAGGCTGCAGTTGAGAAGGAAAAGGAGGGTGACAAACTATTCGGCTCAAGCAAATATTTGAGAGCTTATAGGAGATATTACAAGGTACTAAACTAGCATGGTGGCCCGCGCATATTGCGCGGCTAGTATCGTTATATCTTTTTAAATAATAGCATATATATTTTTATATTTTGTTATTAAAATATATTAAAATGATAACATAATTTTTAATTTTGTACTAACTTGACCAAACTAACTGATGTGTAATATTCATATTGTATTTTATATACGTGATATTTATTAATTATTTTAAAATTCTAACTTTACTTAATTATAAATTGTATTCCTATATAGACTATAAACTCATCTTCTAATATTTCTTATATTTTCCGAAGTCATGTTATTTACAAATTTATTCTAATATGGACTCTAAATCCTTCTTTCCATATTCCTTATTTTAAAATCTTGAATTTCAGTTATTTCTAAATTGTATTTCTATATAAACTCTAGATTCCTTTTCCAATATTTCTTATTTTTAATTCATAATTTCTCTTATTTATAAATTGTATTTTTTTATATGGACTCTAACTCATCTTTCAATATTTCTTTTTTTAAAAAAAATTTGAATTTCAGTTATTTCCAAATTGTATTCATATATGGACTTTAGACTCTTTTTCTAATATTTCTTACTTTTTTCAATTTCGAATTTTAGCTTCTTCTAAGTTTTATTTTATCTGGGCTCTAGATTATTTTTCTAATATTTGTTATTTTTAAACTTCGAATTTTAGTTTTTTCTAAGTTGTATTTCTATATGGATTCTAAATTCTACTTTTATTTTTTTTATTTTTCAATTCCGAATTTCAATTAGATCTAAATTTTATATGTTTTTCTATATGGACTCTAAACTTATCTTTCAATATTCCTTATCTTTAATTTCGAATTTCTATTATTTCTAAATTGTATTCCTATATGGACTCTAGTCTCCTCTTCCAATATTCCTTATTTTCTAATTCCGAATTTAAACTATTTTTAAATTGTATTTCTATATGGACTCTATATTTTTCTTTTTCTTCGATTAATGTGGGAATTTCTAGACTGTGAGAGCAAACGTGGATGGTCGTTTTTCTATTCCTTTAATAAGTTAATAGATAATTTAATGGTGCAAAAAGGAGGTCATAGTGTTTTTTTTCTAGGAAAAAAGTATAGCCTGTTTTGTCCCAAGTATGTATTATATGCATCCGACAAATGTCCAGACTGAATCTGAAAAGTCTGTTTAACTTGTTTGAAGGCCAGACAGATCATACTCTCGTGCTTTCGACGAGGAGACATAGATGGAGAAATTAAACAAATGTTGATTTCCTTTGCCTTCAAAGCTGCAGAATGCGCAACTCAGCTTCAACGCTTCGAACAAGCATACCATCGCTACCGTGAGGTGCTTTTCTTAACAAGAGAAATAGAGCATGAGTTGTGTTTGCTTCATAGTGCTACACCTTTTCCAAATGTTTACATGGTGCAAATGGCATTGATTCATTGGTTGTTCTTTTGCATAGTTCGCTACTGTTAGTAAACGCTAGCCTCCTACACACATCATTGCAAGATTGTCACAAGAACTATCATTCGAGTGGCATCCTTGCAAAATTGAAAAACTAGTGGTAAATTTACAAAAGCCCCTTTTTATTTACACAACTAACTAGATATTATACCTATCACCTTGAACAGCCGTTTCGTCCGAAGGAACAGCATTCCATTGGTTGGACAATGACGACGGGGGCTATATCTAGCATGAGGCTAAAACAAGGACACAAATACCGTGGAGGCATGATTTTTGTCCCTCCTATTGCAAGACCAGGGGCCAATGTACCTACAAGCCGTAGTCCAGCTACACAAGCAACGCGTGTTGTTAACACAAACAGAGTTACGACAAACATCGAGAACCAAAACTCTGGCACCACCAGGAAGAGCCTAGGTTCGTGCTTCAGGTCCTGTTTGGCACCCATTGTTGGCCCCTTGTAATTAGCTTCGTGAATACGGTTCTGGTAGTAATTGTTCATACTTCTATGATCACAATTATTATTGCACACGGAAAATGAACTGGGTGAATAGAACTTTAGCAACTATATGACGAAGGGTGTGTTTAGTTCACGTCAAAATTGAAAGTTTTGTTAAAATTGAAACGATGTGACGGAAAAGTTGGAAGTTTATATGTGTAGAAAAGTTTTGATGTAATGGAAAAGTTGAAAGTTCGAAGAAAAAGTTTCTAACTAAACAAGGCAGCCTAGCTTCTTGGTTGGGATGTTTCCTGTCGACAATATATGAACAGTGAATGAAAAGCGGCACCATGGATTTATTACCTTTTTTTCTTAGAGGGAAGCTGTGCCAATGTGCAATTTTCTATGGCATTATACAACCTGCGCTCCCCCAGTCGCAGACAACGCTGTTCATTGAATTTTCGGATGACTACAAATTATTTTTTATTGGAACGTGTAAATCTTTTCTGTTTTGCAATTCTTGCTTTGAAATATTTGTAGCTTATGTGATATCTTCCAATGACAGGAACTGTCTTATAGATGTTGGTTTCTTAAAAACTGGCACATATAACCACTTCCCGACTTTCACACGACGCTAAAATTAAAAGGCAAATTTTGCTACAGGACACTGCTTATGTGTGGTTTTAGCCCTAGAACACTGCCCAAACTCACTTTTGGGGGAAAACACTCCATAAACGTGGTAATTTGCCAGTGGACATCGTGCCGATTAAAATAATAATTTCCGGTTGAAGAGGAGAGAGAAATCGTGTGAAATGTCAAAAACGTCTTTGGGCCCACATGTCAGCTCTCCTATCTCTCTTATCTTCTCTCTAGAGGATAACGCCACGCTCCCGTCGTCTTCGTCATCGTCCAGCCCATCTGCAAGATCCGCCGCCGGCTCACCACTGCAGCCCGACCTTCGCCACCGCCCGGGCTCTGCCGCCGTCGCACCACTATCGTTGTCTGAGGGTGCGACGGCCGCCACAGCGGAGGTGGTGGCGCCAGAGACAAAGGAGGTGAGCGCGAAGGCGTCGGTGGATGAGGCGGTGATGCTGGCTACCGTTGTGTCCAAGAACGTGTCGTTCGGGGAGGAGAGCAACTTCCTGGATAATCTCAAGGACGGCGAGAGGAAGGCGTTGGCTGAGCTCCGTGCCAAGGTGGAGGAGGCCATCGTCGAGGGCAAGTTGTTCGATGATGGCAAGGTGGAGGCCAAGAAGAAGGCCACCACGATACCGACGACGACGACGGCGAGGCACTCCCGGCGGAGCTCGCTGACGTGCTACCTCGACGGCGCGGACCGGGAGGGCCACCCGGTGTGCTACAATGCGCTCGGCATGTTCGCTGACGACGCCGTGTAATGGCCGGGGGAGAAGCGGCGCGCGGGCGGCGGGGGGAGGAGCGGCGCACGAGAGGCGGGCGGCGGGGGAGGAGCTGCGCACGTCCTCCTCCTCCTCGAACTCGTCACCATCGTCGTCGTCGTCCGCCACCGCCCTGCTCCGCGCCGCCGGATCCGCGAGCCACCGCCTCGCCGGCCTGCATGCTGCGCCAGCCACCGCCCTGCAGCGGCGTCGTGATTCGGCGATTGGGATGAGAGAAGGGCGGCGGCGGCGGCTGCGGCGGTGGCGATGAATGGCTCGGCATCGACGCTAGGGATGCGGTGTGGGAGCTACGGCTCGCTCACGTCGGCCGGCAGCGGGAGGAAGGGCGGGGGCAGGGGTGGGGGTGGTGAGGCGGTGGCGAGAAGGAGCGGCTGCAGCTGCTCCAACGCGCACTGCGGCTGGTGGGCCGCCGGAGGGCCGGGGTGCTGCTGCTGCTCGTCGCTGCCTCCGCCGCCGTCTGCGCGGGCACGACCGGCGGCTGGCGGGGAGCGACATGTGGGTAGGAAGAGGAGAGGAGAGATAGGATATAGAGGTGACATGTGGGTCCAAGGGCATTTTTGATATTTCACGCAAATTCTCTCTCCTCTTCAACTGGAAATTATTATTTTAATTGGTGCGATGTCCACTGGCAAATTACCATGTTTATGGAGTGTTTTTCCACGAAAGTGAGTTTGGGCAGTGTCATAGGGCTAAAACCACACATAAGCAGTGTCATGTAGCAAAATTTGCCGAATTAAAAACCTACATTGATAGTCTGATATACCTTTATACTCCCTCTGTCCCAAAGAAAAAGGCAACCCCTCATAGTACAACGAATATGGACAGAGAGTTGTCCAGATTCTCCCACACACACCAGCTCGATACACGGAAGGATTCCGTAATGTTGAGTGAAAATTAACAGGATCGAAGTATTGAACGGAAATGCATGTCCCGGCCGGGATTCTGCATCACTTGTTGGATGGAAACACGGTGAAGTAGGTCTGCGTAGCGGCGAGCACGACGACGAAGGCGGCGACGACGACGGAGATGGCCGACCACGTGCAAGCAAAATAGTTGCGGCCACGTCCCGCAGTAGCGCGTCACGTTCTCGTACAGCCCCGCGAACGCCTGCGTGTCGTAGTCCACCGGGTCGATGTCGCCCAGGCGGTTGAAGAACCGCGCCGCCTCCTCGTCGTTGTCCAGCAGGTTCTCCACCACGCCGCGCCGCTGGAGCAGCTCAACATCGCGCGCCGTCACGATGAGCTAGCTCATCAGCGCCACGTAGCTGCTCAGGAGCCTGGCCACCTCGCCGCCCTGGCTCTGCTCGAACGCGATCAGGTTCGCCAGCAGCGGCTGCCTCGCGTCGTCGATCAGGATGGCGGGGATCTCCATCACGCCCCCGCGGTCGTCGAACACCACGTCGTACGTCGTCGTCTCCCCGGCGTCGGCTGGGGCTGGCCGGCTCCGCCTTGCGACGAACTTTACCCCCGCGTGTCTCATCTCGGTGGCGCACGGTATCGCCCGGGGTGCCCGGGTGGTGGTCGCCGCCCGTCGGCCGGAACGCGCGCTCCGACGGCCCCGCGGCGGCAGCGTTGATCGGTTGGGAACGAAGCACTCGTAGTACAGATGGAGAAGGTGGTGGACGTCCCAGTCGCTGGAAGGCCACTTGATTGGCTCCTCGTTGCCGATATACATGACGGCGAGAAGGTTGAGGAGGGACTGCCTGGTGCCATGCACGCCGGCGACGGCTTCATAGAGCCTCTCGATGACGAAGAAGGGGATCTGGTTCTCCATCAAGAGCAGGTCGGCGGCGACCAGCGTGAGGCCCCAGCCGACATCGCAGAGCGCGTCAGCCGGCTGCTCGGTGTGCCACTTGAAGAAGAACTCGAGGATACCCGTAGACCGGATATAGAGGGTATTGGGGTACGCTGGTACGAGGATCTACGTAATACGACATTAAGCAGGCAGAAAACAAAGATTATACTGATTCAGGCCCCTTGATAGGTAATAGCCCTAATCCAGTTAATATGGGATTATACGATGGAAACCACAGATTACAAAGGGAATAGCGGAACTCGACGATACCGACGAGATCGTAGTCGAGTTGATTCGACTAGATCACCCGGCGACTTGGCTCCTGTAGGCTCCGACTTCGTAGGCTGTGGTGGATGTGTTGGCGGTAAGATTCGATGCCTTAGGTCCTCCCGGGGGGTCCCTTTTATATCGCAAGTCGGCTGGTCTCCAAGTAGGACTCGGAGACATCGGACCCGGCACGATACAATGACGACCTAGTTCTGTCCGAGTAGGACTCCTTTCATCTGTGAACTCCATGATGAATTCCCTTAACTTATGCCAAAAACGTCCGTATACGCGCAAGTATACCATATCGATATGTGACGTATGTCGAAGGGTAGAGAGTATACCTAACTCGTAACCCTGACAGTAGCCCCCGACTTCTGCTTAAATGAACTCGTGTAGCCGATCGTGACTTCTGATGTCGAGGCGGTCGTTGTTCTCGGTGTAAGGACCGAGAGACAAATAGTGATCGACAACGCTAGGTGAAGCTCAACGGTCATGAGTGAATTTAAACTGAAGTCCGAAAAATTGCCGCGCGTAACGGGCGCAGAAATTTACGGCGGCACTCTCTCTCCTTTCCTTGGAATTCGCACCATCGGAGGTACAGCTACTTAAGGGAGTTTTGGGGATCCCTTTTGAAGTCCGCCTGCTGTGGAAAAAACTCTCCAGCCTCCAAGCGTTCCTCATCTTCTTTGCTCCCGCAAAAACCCTAGCTAGCTTATCTCGGTCCTTTCTTCGGCGATCTCCGGCGGTGATGGATCTCGACAAGTCTACCTCCACCAGCGCGTCGCTAAAGAAGTTGCAGGAGGATGGCGCCCTTCCCGGTCGCGGGACCGCGGAGAGAGAAGTAGGAGGTACTGTACCCCAGCCTGTCTTGGGTCGCATGGTTGCGATCGAGGACTTTATTCTCTGTGGTTTTCTTCCTCCGCCTTCTGAATTTCTTCTCTTGGTCTTGAATTTCTACAGCCTTTCCTTGCTCCATTTGAACCCCAATTCCGTCGCCTTCCTGAGTATCTTTTTGCATCTTTGTGAGGCCTACATTGGTAGAGCCGTTTCTTGACCTCTTCCGCTTTTACTATGAGTTGTGCTAGATGGAACCTAAAAAGGTGTCCGGATGTGTCGGTTTCCGACTTCAGGATGGCCTGAAGTCGCGATACATCCCCTTCCAGTGCCCCTCATCTCGCAGCAAATGGCGGGGGAGGTGGTTCTATCTTCAGATAGAAGATTCGGATCCGGTCTTTATTGTTCCTGAGGAGCAACCAGACAAGATTTCATCTTGAACCGCCAAACCCGCCTTGACGCCATCCCTCCAATCTTTCATCGATATCATTGATGACCTCCGAGTACGGGGATTGTCGGGGTATGAAGTCGCTGCCGACTTCATTGGTAGGCGGATCCAGCCGCTCCAGGCTCGAGCCCATCCAGCCTTTGATTATTCTGGGCCGGAGGACACGACCTGGGTTTCTCCTCGGGGTATTTTTCTTTGTAGTTAAATTGACTCCGTTATGTGCGTGTTCCTCCCGACTTATTGGATTCTGATCTCGATTTACAGGCTTGGACAGCGCGACCGTGGAGCGCCGCGTCGGCCAATTGATGATCAGTGGCCCGACAACGGCGAGCAACGTCCCCATCCCCCTTTGCGAGAAAGGGGTAGCCGAACGCGAAGCTGCCATCAATGTAAGTGTACCCAGTGGCCCTTCTGCATTTTTCTTCCGGGATCGCATTATAACTTCATGAAGCGTAGGCTCTCCCTTTGACTGATATCATCGGGCTGCTCGTGGACCACCAGGTGGCGGCGTCGCTGAAGGAGAAAGTCGCCAAGGAGGCGTCTGACGTTGTTGCCGCTGCTACCAAAACGAGTGGCGGCAACGTTCCGAAAAAGGGGAGGAAATTCTCCTCTGTGGTCGGACATCATCGGAAGACACCCACCCCCTCGGTAAGTTCTCCTGTTCTTTCATCACGTAGTCGGAAAACTTCCACCTCACATCATATCCGTTATACTCCAGGCCTCGGACGCGTCTCCCCCGCCTCCGCGACAGCAGCGGCTTGTGACGCTTGGCGAGAAGTAAGTGGATGACTTTGAGGATTCGTCACTTCGTCAAACTGTTGCAGCCTGTCTCAGTTGCAGCTTTTCGCAGGGCGGCGCGGGCAAAGGCGGTGCAAGATGGGTCTGGAGGGACCTCCAGCACGTCTCCTATTGTGGCCTCGACGGACGTCGTGGTTGTGCCCAGGAGCCGCGAGGCGACACCTAGCGGCCCAGCCAGCGATCTCGCGGCTGGTCGGGGTCCGCCGGCTGCCATCCTCACCTGGGAGGAGCTCCAGGTCGAGATGGGGCGCCTCCTCTAGGCTGGTGCTCGCGGCATTAGCCGCGAGATCGTGGAGGCGAGGGCGGCGGCAGCGTCGTCGGCGAATGAGCGCGCCGACCGGCTGGCGCGCGATTTGGCGGAGGTTCGCGAGGACCTCCAGAAGATGCGGGAGCTGGTGGCCGGCAATGAGCGACAACGGCAAGGGCTCGAGCATCGTATGTCGGAGCTTGAGAACCACTTGTCGGAGATCCGTGGCTCACTGCGGGTCACCTACACCGGTCTGCACCAGCTCGCCGGGGAGTGCGGCGTCAAGGCCACCATCCTGGCGAATCCCGACGAGTTCTCGCTGACGTCTTCACTTGCGGAACTGGCGACGGCGATGGAGGCGATTCCCTCCAAGCATGCGGCCAGGATCGGAGAGGAGACGTCCAACGGGATCTATACCGGGGTGTGTCATGTCCTTGCGTGTGTGAGGCTGGCGCACCCTGAACTCAATCTGCGGAAGATCTTGGATCAGGGGGCGGCTAGCGCTGCGCGCAAGGATGTGATGGAGGAGGTTGGTGATCTGGGGGAGTCCGTCCTCCCGCTTTTTGAAGAGTAGGATCTTAGCTCTCTTGTACTCTTTAGTCATGCTTTGTAAAACTCTCATTGGTTCCAACTGCCTTTGTGTGTGCGGTCATCACCTTAGCTTTCTTTAGCATGCATTGTGATCTTGAGTACTTTGTTGTCGTTTGTAGAGATGTTGATGTCGAGGATGTCCAGCAGCACGGATAACCTGAGTTGCCAGTGATCGTTCCGGCACTTGCGTTCGAGCCACATGTGCCGGGGGGCCATGTAGATCAAAGTTCGCCTGTGGAAACGAGCATGGCAACGAAGTTTGAGGTCGCGGAACTCGAGAGGACTATGTTGGAAGTAAAGAAGGACCAGGCCGTAGAGACACTCCGGGGTCGTGGGGTGTGGTTCATCTCGTATCTGGAGAGTTGCTGCACATCCATGTCAAGAGTCTGTAGAGAGCTCCGAGTACCCCGTGGGGATCCCGAGGAATCGGCGGCCGGATACATCTCGTGGCTGAATGGGGCCTGCGCCCAGCTCGAGGGCATCGGTCAACGTATCGACGAGGCCTTGAAGCAGGAGTGTCGTCGATCAAGCCGATATGCCGGGGGGCATGTGTTGGCTTGCATTCGAGATCATCGTCCGCAGCTGCACCTCGAGTTCCTCCGCGAAGGGTTTTCTCGTTCTCGGAGAACTCCTACGGAGATAGATGACCTGGCGAAGTTGATGGCGCCGCTGGCGGAGAAGGTCTTCCAGTCCATGGACTGGCGTTGGCCTTCCTGGTAGTCTCCGTGTCCTGTGACAAATATATTAGGGAAAATGTGTAATATAATTTTGGATTTTTATGGAATTGTAAGAAGTACTTGTGAAATAGAAAAGAAATCTATCTAACTAAGCTTTCTTACTCTGGATGTAGCGTGTATGAGTGTCTTCTCACTTCGCGACTTCAATCAGTCGTTTGAGTTATACACTCTCCCTAGCCCCCAGCCTTGTCATCGGAGAATTCTTCTCGGAAGATAAGGCTCTTGGACCTTTGACCTGCCTCGGTTGAACAAGCACTGATCCTAGCCCCCAACCGTGAAGTTGGAAAGTTTATTTCCGATTACACGGCTTGGTTAATACGCACGGCGAGAACTCTTACACGACCAGATCTTACATGGTCTTTCGTCTCTACAGGATCCGACAAGGCCTTATCGGCTCTGGGCGTCCCCAGCCGAAGTTCCCTTAGGTTCCTCGGAGGCCTTGTCAAGACGGCGTAAAGGGACATGAGGATAGGTTTCAACGCTAGGTGTCATCTGGGTAAGGGATCATCGGGAAGGAACACTTTGATTATGGTCTGGACCTGAAAATAGGCTTTATTGAAGCTGTAAGATGTCTTACAAGTATGGATACTATTGACTTATACATAGAATTTACGTAATTGATCAATGTTCCAGGAATTTGCCAACTCACGACCATTGCCGTCTGCAATTTTGAATGCGCCTGGACGCAGAACTTGTGTGATCGTGTACGGTCCTTCCCATTTGGGTGAGAGCTTGTTTCGCCCTGCTTGGCTTTGAACCCGTCGGAGGACGTAGTCGCCGATCGAAAGCGTGCGTGCTCGGATGCGCTTCTCGTGGTAACGGCGAAGGGCCTGTTGGTAGCTGGCTGCTCGAACGGCAACTCATTCGCGATGTTCCTCGAGTAGATTCACATCATCGTTTCGCTGCTGCTCCTGATCCTCATCGGAATACTTCTTTACTCGTGTACTTTGATGTCGTAGCTCGGTGGGGAGCATGGCCTCTGAGCCGTACACGAGGAAGAAGGGTGTCTCCTTGTTGGACGTTGTCGGTGTGGTACGCACGGCCCATAGTACTGATGGAAGTTCTTCGACCCACTTCTTGTCATGTGACATGAGCCTGTCGTAGACGCGGGTCTTGATTCCTTGTAGTACTATGCCGTTTGCCCTCTCGACTTGTCCATTGCTCTGAGGGTGAGAAACCGAGGCGAAGCAGATCTTGACTCCCAGCCTGATGCAGTAATCCTGGAAATCGGCACTGATGAACTGGGAGCCGTTGTCCGTTATGATACGGTGGGGCAATCCGAATCTGCAGAATATCCCTTTGATGAATTTGATGGCGTTGTCGGCCTTGATTTTCCCCGTGGGTGTCGCTTCAATCCACTTAGTGAATTTGTCGATCGCCACGAATAGGAACCTGTAGCCGCCCTGTCCTCGTGGGAATGGCCCGAGTATATCTAGCCCCCAGCACGAGAACGGCCAAGTGAGAGGGATAGTCTGGAGTGCTTGCGCTGGTAGCCTTGTGTGTTTACTGTGGAATTGACAGGTTTCACACCGCTGAACCATGTCGCAGGCGTCTTTGAGGGCGGTTGGCCAGAAGAACCCTTGTCGAAAAGCTTTTCCGACTAATGTCCGACCGGCGGCATGTGACCCACAGATCCCTTCATGTATGTCGAGGAGGAAGTGTCTGCCGTCGTCGGATGAGACGCAATTTAGGAGTACCCTGTTTGGTGCCTTCTTGTATAGATCATTGCCGATCATACAGTAGACTTTTGCTTTACGGGATATTTTCTCGGCTTCTACGTCATCCTCGGGCAACTCTTCGCTGCCTATGAATTTAATGAGTGGGGTGCGCCAGTCGTCTATGGTCTTGATATCGGCAACGGCGCGCTCTGCCTCTGTAGCCCCCGAGCTGATGTTGGGGGCGACCGTGCTATCTTCGCCGCTTGCGTCTTTCACTGATGGCCTGGTCAGGACGTCCAGAAAGGTGCCAGGTTCAAGTGGCTCTCGTCTGGACGCACGCCGTGCTAGATCATCCGGTTCGATGTTGTCTTTGCGGTATACATGTCGGACCTCGATCCCATCGAACCTTTTTTTCCGGCTTCCTGACTTCTGTGAGATACTTGGATAACTCGGGGCTAGAGCACTTATAATCATTATGCACCTGGTTCGCGACTAGTTCGGAATCCCCTTTCACAATCAGTCGCCTAACTCCGAGTGTAGCTGCAGCTCTTATCCCGGCGAGTAGTCCTTCGTACTCGGCTGTGTTATTGGTCGCCTTGAAGTTGAGGTGAATTGCATGCTTGAATTGATCTCCCGAAGGTTATGTCAAGATGAATCCTGCCCCCGCTCCTTGGCTGTTGAGTGCGCCGTCGAACGCCATTATCCACGTTTCATTGTCGATTTGGTTGTCTGACCTGTTATCAGGTATAGTCCAATCGACTACGAAGTCGGCAAGTACCTGGGACTTGATGGCTGTTCGTGGCACAAAGCGGACATCAAATTGGCTTAGCTCGACTACCCATTTCGCAATGCGGCCGATAACGTCTTTGTTTCTCACTACTTCACCGAGAGGGAAGGAGGATACAACTGTGACCCTATGGGCTTGGAAGTAGTGGCGTAGCTTTCTTGATGTCATGATTACCACGTAGAGCAGTTTTTGGATCTGTGGATATCTTGTCTTTGCATCGTGGAGAGCTTCACTGACGTAGTAGACTGGTTGTTGCACCTTCTCTCTCTCGACAACAATGACAGTGCTAACGGAATATGGCGTGGCGGCAATATAGAGAAATAATTCTTCATTAGGTTGGGGGGCAACAAGTACGGGGGGATTTGATAGGTAGCGCTTGAGTGCAATGAATGCCTCTTCGGCTTCCTGTGTCCATACAAATTTGTCTTGCTTCTTTAGCAGAGCGAAGAAAGGTTGTCCTCTATCTCCCATCCTAGCAACGAACCTGCTAAGTGCCGCCATGCATCCGGTTAACTTCTGTACTTCCTTGAGTCTTGTAGGCGACTTCATGTTCTCGATTGCCTTGATCTTCTTGGGATTTGCTTCTATTCCTCTGCCAGAGACGAGGAAACCGAGCAGCTTGCCCGATGGTACTCCGAACGTGTACTTCTCTGGATTGAGCATGAGGGGATATCGTCGGACGTTGTCCAACGTTTCCCGCAGATCGTCAATCAATGAGTCACTTGTCTTGGTCTTGACAACAATGTCATCGACATAGGCCTCGACATTGTTTCCGAGTTGGTCGCTAAGTGCACCTTGGACCATGCACTGGAAAGTGTTTCCTGCGGTTATTAGTCCGAACGGCATCTTAACGTAGCAGAATACCCCGAACGGCGTGATGAATGCTGTCTTCTCCTCGTCCTCTTTCGCCATGCTGATTTGATGGTAGCCGGAGTAAGCGTCGAGAAAGCTCAACAACTCACAACCGGCTGTTGAGTCCACCAGTTGGTCTATTCGAGGAAGAGGGAAGTGATCCTTGGGACGCCTTGTTGAGATCGGTGAAATCGACTACACCAAGTGCTGGGGGCGGTGGGTTGTCAGTGATCGTACGTCCTGCGTGGATGCCTATCTGATGATGAGGATGAGGAGGATGACGACGATGACGATGGTCGCTTGGTTCCGGCGTACGATTACGAGGATGTCGGCCGGGTTCTCGAGAATCCTGTCGTCGTCTCCCGTTGTTGTCTCGGTGCCGATCTCCATCATCGTCGTCATTAGGGCGACGTCCTCGACCAGTATCGCCCAACACCCGCCGTTCGCGATCGTCGTGATCGTGGCGGTTGTGGTGGTTATCACGGTCTCGGTCTTCACTCGAACGGCCTCCTCGTTCTTCGTTATCGTGACGCCGTGAAGAGACGCGATGTCGGGAACGGTTCTCGTTGTCTCGTGTGCGTCGCGCCTCTTGGCGGCCATTCAGGTGATCGCGGAGATCGCCGGTGCCGCGAGGTGGAGGGGTGGCTCGATGAGGCGATTCCCGCTGTTCAGGGTTTTCACCATTAGCATCGCCAATTGGTGGCTGTTCCGGGTGTGCTGCAGCAGCGGCCTCTTCGAACGCGTTGCTGAGGTTGGTCACTGATTCCCGTAACCGTTCTGTCCATCGTGCGAGATCGTCGTTCAGAACGGGATCGTAGGGGGTTTCCCTCAGTATTGCGTTGACGGCCCTGATGTGCTGAGCCGGTGTAGGCACTTGATTCTCGCTTCCGCATTAGCGCGCGCTGACGTGCCGGTCTCGTCGATAGCCAATACCTCGCGCGGCGTACTCGTTGACGATGAGTCATAGTCTTCGAGCAGGTGCAAGACTGATGGTTCGTGGGGATCGATGTCGATTACCCCAACAAATCGATCTGAAATCAATGTCGCTCCTTATTCCTTGTCCTCATCCCTGAAGGGGACGCGTGACTGCTGGACCTTAGGAGGTGGCGTCTTCATGGCGCGGAGGAAGACCTTGCAGCTTGAGAGGTCGTGATTCTTTGTCTTGTGAATAGGACAATAGACATCACGAGTTGGAGAAGTACGCTGAATTCCACGCTCTTTGTAGGCACGAATTTCAGCGTGGATGTTGAGGAAAACCCAGCAGGCTTGCAAGGTGTGTTTTCTGGTTTTGTGGATAGGACATCAGGACCTTGTCACCTCGGAACTTATCCTCGTCGGCTCGTGATTCTTGTCGGAACGACAAGGCTTGGCCGCACTAGGATCCTTCTCAGGCTCGGATGTCGTCGACGTTTCGATCTCCGCTTCGGCGGGAGGATCCTTCGACATGGAATCGCCCTGGGTTGTAGCCACTGCGTTCTCGTTTCCGGCCATTGATGGACTAGCTGAGATCGGCACCGTGGTGTAAACCGGGGGGACAATTTTGCCGACTTGAGTCCACACCAGCATTGTTGAAGTAGGAACTCCTTGGTTGAGGTTGGTGTTGACGCTGTTGTCGACGAAGCTGGATGTCATAGTAGTAGAACCTTGAGCACCAAGTCCCCCTACCTGGCGCGCCACTGTCGACGGGGGATACCCGTAGACCGGATATAGACGGTATTAGGGTACGCTGGTACGAGGATTTACGTAATACGACATCAAGCAGGCAGAAAACAAAGATTATACTGGTTCAGGTCCCTTGATAGGTAATAGCCCTAATCCAGTTGATATGGGATTATACGATGGAAACCACAGATTACAAAGGGAATAGCGGAACTCGACGATACCGACGAGATCGTAGTCGAGTTGATTCGACTAGATCACCCGGCGACTTGGCTCCTGTAGGCTCCGACTTCGTAGGCTGTGGTGGATATGTTGGCAGTAAGATTCGATGCCTTAGGTCCTCCCGGGGGGTCCCTTTTATATCGCAAGTCGGCTGGTCTCCATGTAGGACTCGGAGACATCGGACCCGGCACGATACAATGATGACCCAGTTTTGTCCGAGTAGGACTCCTTCTATCTGTGATGTATGTCGAAGGGTAGAGGGTATACCTAACCCGTAACCCTGACAGATTAGTGCCGAGTTTTGTGTAGGAGTCACAGCTTTGCAGTTCATAGGAAGTGCGATTACTTGGTTACAGTCTTGTAAGGTTCATGAGGAATTAGAGAATTGGGAGGAGTTCTCGGAAGCTGTTTGTCTAAAATTTGGTCGTGAAGAGTTTCAGAGCTTGGTCCGTCAGTTTAATCGTTTGCGTCAAGTAGGGTCGGTTAGCGCCTATGCAGAGAAATTCAGTGAACTCATGCATAATCTCCATGCTCATCACTCTTCATGGAATTCAGAGTTTTTTGTTACTCAATTTTTGGATGGGCTGCGAGCAGACATTCAATCTGCCGTGGTACTCCATCGTCCTGTCGACTTGGACACTGTTATCGATTTGGCCTGTTTACAGGAGGAGGTGTTGGAGACCAACCGGAGGGAGGCATGCCGGGTGGATTTCTCTAGCAATGGGCATCCTGGTGCGAAACCTAGTGTTCCTGTTCATCCGCGACCAGGAGCGAGGCCGGGTCCCCGTGTTGATGATCGCCGGCAGATGGAGGAACTGCAAACGCCGGCAGTGGATAAAAAATTGGCAGCTCTTCGTGCTTACCGCCGAGCGAAGGGGCTGTGCTATACGTGTGGAGAAAAGTGGAGTCGGGATCATAAGTGTGGGCCGACAGTGCAATTGCATGTGCTTGAAGAGCTTTGGGAGATGCTGGATGATCACATCATGGACTCGGATATTGAACCTGAAGCTGAGTCATCTGAACCTGTGCAATCTGCTGACAGTGAGCTTTCTCAGATCTCAAGGGAAGCTGTGCTGGGTTTGGAAACAACGGGAACATTGCGGTTGCAAGGATGGGTGCAGCAACATGAGGTACTCATGCTCGTGGATTCTGGTAGTACTCATAGTTTCATCTCTGAGGATATGGCGGCCCAACTGTCAGGACGCCGTCAGGGGATTGTTGCTGTCAAGGTATGAGTGGCCGATGGTGGTCTTTTGCAACGCACTCAGGAATTGGTCGACTGCATTTGGTGGGTTCAAGGAATCTCTTTTCATTCCAACTTGAAGATTCTGCCTCTTGGAACTTATGACGCCATCTTGGGAATGGATTGGCTGGAATCTCAAAGCCCTATGCAAGTCGATTGGAGGGAAAAAACCTTGCAGTTTCAGTATAATCAGCAGAGGGTGTGTCTTCGGGGTGTTCGCTCAGACGTCTCTCATTGTGCTGGAATGTCAGCCTCTCAGGTGAAGGGGTTATTGCACCATCACTCGGTATTACAGACAGTGGAACTCTGCCTTATTGAACAGGAGACTCTATCACCGGTTGTTCCATCAGTCATTGCACAAGTATTGCAGGATTTTGCTTCTGTGTTTGATGAGCCTTCTGGTTTGCCTCCAGCTCGTGAATTTGATCATGCTATTCCTTTGATACCAGGAGCACAGCCAGTGAATTTGCGCCCTTACCGATACAATCCTGCCCAAAAAGACGAGATCGAGAAACAAGTGGCCGAGATGCTGAAACAGGGTGTCATTCAGCCCAGTTCTAGCCCCTTTTCGTCTCCTGTCTTATTGGTGCTGAAGAAGGACCTTACTTGGCGATTCTGCATCGATTACCGACATCTTAACACTATTACAGTCAAGAATCGCTATCCTTTGCCCATTATTGATGAACTTCTTGATGAATTGGCTGGCTCAAGTATGTTCTCTAGCTTGGATTTGCGGGCCGGCTATCATCAAATTCATATGAGACCCGAAGACGAGCATAAGACAGCATTTAAAACTCACAATGGCCACTATGAATTCCGTGTGATGTCTTATGGCTTGACCGGAGCCCCAGCCACCTTCCAAGGATTGATGAACACTATTTTATCCCCCTTGCTATGCAAAGGAGTTCTTGTCTTCATCGATGATATTCTTGTTTATAGCAGTAATCTGGAGGACCATGTGTCATTGCTTAAACAAGTTTTTTCAGCTTCTACAGAAACATCAATTGAAGGTCAAACGCTCCAAATGCACGTTTGCCCAGCCAAGTCTTACTTATTTGGGACATGTTGTCAGTGGGGCGGGCGTCTCTACAGATCCTAAGAATGTTCAGGCTATTCAGCAGTGGGCTATTCCAAGCAATGTGAAGGAGGTTCGAGGTTTTCTTGGACTGGCAGGGTACTACCGAAAGTTTGTGCGCCACTTTGTTGTTCTCAGTCGCCCTCTCACCGACTTGCTTAAGAAACATGCTGTGTTCCTCTGGACAGCCGAGCACCAGCTGGCCTTTGATACTTTGAAAAAGGCATTGACATCGGCTCCTGTTCTGGCATTGCCCGATTTCTCCAAAACTTTTGAAATTGAGACTGATGCTTCAGATCGTGGAGTGGGAGTAATTCTTATGCAAGCAGGTTATCCCTTAGCATATTTGAGTAAGGCTTTGGGTCCCAAGAATCGAGGTTTGTCCACATATGAAAAAGAATGCTTGGCTATTTTGTTGGCTGTCGATCATTGGCGTTCTTATTTGCAATTTGGAGAGTTCATTATCAGAACTGATCAGCGCAGTCTAATACATCTAGGCGATCAGCGTCTGGCCACTCCATGGCAACAGAAAGCCATGACCAAACTTTTGGGACTTCAGTATAAGCTGCAATACAAGAAGGGCTTGGACAATAAGGCAGCCGATGCGTTATCTCGCTATCCGCAGACTGATCCTATGCAAATTTGTGCTCTATCAGTTGTGGTACCCCTTTGGTTAAATGAGGTGCAGGAAGGATACAAGACTGACCCTGCTACTGAGCAATTGCTGACACAAGTGCTGTTATCTCCAGATCAGTATTCCCATTACACTTTGCAGCAAGGAGTACTTCGCTACAAAGGGCGTATCTGGGTGGGCTCTAATCCAGCTTTACAGCATCGCATTCTGACAGCTTTGCATGCTAGTGCAATTGGGGGGCACTCGGGCATTCAGGTCACATACAGTCGAGTGAAACGGCTGTTTGCCTGGACAGGTTTCAAGCGGGCAGTGCAGACTTTTGTGACTGATTGCGCCGTTTGTAAACAGGCTAAATCTGAAAGGGTGCGTTACCCAGGGCTTCTTCAACCTTTGCCCATGCCGGATCAGGCTTGGGAGACAGTGTCTTTGGATTTCATCGAAGGACTACTCAAATCTTCGGGATTCGACTATATTTTGGTTGTCGTGGATAAATTCAGTCGATATGCCCATTTTCTGGGTTTGGCACATCCATTCACTGCCTTTGATGTGGCCTTGCTCTATCTGAACAATGTGTACAAGCTTCATGGACTTCCTCTGGCTATCATTTCTGACCGTGATCGTATTTTCACGAGTGCACTGTGGAATTGAGCTCTTTCGTCTGGCCGACACACAACTTCAGATGAGTTCTGCCTACCACCCTCAAACTGATGGGCAAACGGAGCGGGTAAATCAATGTTTGGAGACCTTTCTGCGCTGCTTCGTACATGCTTGTCCCAGCCGTTGGTCTCGCTGGTTGGCGCTTGCTGAATTTTGGTACAATACTGCCTACCATTCCGCCTTGGGTTCTTCCCCATTTAAGGTATTATATGGTCATCCTCCTCGTCATTTTGGTGTGTTGGACGGAGTGACCTGCGCTGTTGCTGATTTGGAAGAATGGCGCAAGGAACGTGCTATGGTGACGAGTTTGTTGCGTCAGCATCTCCTCCGTGCCCAGCAACGAATGAAAGATCAAGCTGATAAACATCGCTCTGATAGAGTGTTCTGCATTGGTGATTGGGTGTTCTTGAAGGCGCAGCCCTATGCCCAGACTTTGCTGGCTGTCCGCACTAATCACAAGTTAGCTTTTCGCTATTTTGGCCCCTTTCAGGTGTTAGACAAAATCGGTGATGTGGCGTATCGCTTGAAGCTTCCGGAGGACTGTACCATTCATCCGGTGGTGCATGTATCGCAACTACGCAAGGCCGCTCAACCTTCTGCTGGGGAACCTATCCGACCGCTACCTGCTCTGGAGCAAGACAGTCCAGTACCCCTTCAAATCCTCTTACACCGCGCGGTCAGACGGGGAGCAGCGACAATTGAACAAGTGAAAGTGTGCTGGTCTGGCCAAACTTCTGCTGAAGCTACATGGGAGGATGCTGCGGCGCTTCGCAATCAGTTTCCTGCTGCCCCGGCTCGGGGGCAAGCCGGTTCGGGAGGGGGGATGTTACACTTGCAGCTACTTCCACTGTACCCAGTCCGACAACTTCAGAGGAAGCGAACCCGGTTCGGCATCAGGTGTGACCGAGGCGGACGAGGCGTGCCAATGTTCGAGTGACCGGACCTGAATGGGCTGGATGACAGCTGTAATCAGTGCAACTACATAAGCACTTGTGTAATTGGAGAAGGATATCGAACATTTGAACAATCAAACTATCTCCCTAAGGCCTCCTCCAATAAGGGTGAGTCAGCTAGCTCATAAATCTCTACATCAGGTTTTGTATGATGTGGAAGAGAGAGAAGATAAGGAGAGAGAGTGCACTATCTTTTCTTCAAGAGCTAAGCTCCTAAACAAAATGTGAGAGGGGTTGTGGAATCCAAAGCATTTTGAACAATGTGCTATGAGATAACCTATTAAAAAGGTAGACTTTTTGCTATCTCTTATATGAAGTGGACAAGTATAAGCTAGTACACTAGCTCACCCATTGAAGGAGGCCTAATACAATCCTTCCTCCTGCCAACTCTATTCTTCCTGTTCCGTCCTCTGTTCTTCTCAAACCCCTCCTCTGTTCTTCCTCACCTACCCCTCTGATCCGAATCTCTCTATCGGTTCGTAACACAAACGTTGCCTCCACCGAAGCTTCCAACACAAACGTTGCCTCCACCGAAGCTTCCAACGACGACGCCGCCGCCGCCATGGGTTGGCAAATCTAGCGAAATAGTGGTGATACGAAAACACTGAAAAATCTGAAACTCAGCGCGACGGCACGCATTTGGTCATCCAAGTCGTCGTTGACATTTTTGTTCGTACGTTATCTAGTCGATCGAGCAGAAAATGCACGATCACCAACGCGTTGATTCGTTGACATTTAAGGTGAGCATCACCACTTGCCTCTAATTAACTTTCTCTCTCAAGTTCCGTGCGTGCGCATCCTACATGCCGCTATTGCTTATACAGTTATGCAGCGACCTAGCTGGCTACTCGTCACTACAAAAGGAAGGCTGCCATTGAAGCGCACTGCCCAGCATATTAACAGAGCCAGAGATAGCTAGCCAGACCCTTCTTCTTTTCCCGTACTTGTCGGGTGTTTCATGCCGAGGTGCCTCTTTTGCCGTCGACGGAGAAGAAGGAAGGATTTCGGCATGAAGTTGTCAGAGCTAGGTAAGCCTGATGAGTACCTGTTCGTGTGGAGAGGAGAAATCGGTCGATTAGAGAATTTTGGGAGCGAGCGTGGGGGTGGCCGTGGCTCTTCTCCTGGCTTTGCGAAGTGGACCGTTCAAGAGGCGGCTGGGGAACGGTTTGATTGGTTGGAACCAGAGGGGTTCTACTGCTGCGAGGCACAAGGTGCGTAGTTTAAAAAAAAAAATAGCTCGGTCTACAACCGCTTGCAAAAAAAAAAAAAATCACCTGAAATAACTGCTAAAAAATTTAAAATCAGTCCTTACAGATTCAATCGTTTCTATTCCCTCCATGCTCTGACTTTTTAAGTCAAGCTTCTTAAAATTTGATAAAGCTTAGAAAAACACCAAATTAGTTTTATTAAAACTAACTTTCAAATATATTTTGATAATATGTTTATTTTAGGTTAAAAATGTTGCTATTTTTTGTAAACTTTTTTCAACTTTGACTAGAAAAAAAAGTTCATGTGACTTATAATATGAAACGGGGGAGTGCCTTATTTATAATTAATTATTTGCTAGATTTCATTCATATGACAATTCTTTTTTTTTTTTTGACAATTCTTACTTTTGAAATCACCTACTCCCTCCGTTTCACAATGTAAGTCATTGTAGTATTTTCTATATTCACAGTGATGCTAAAATGATTCATTAACATTAAAATAAATGTAAGAAATGCTAAAATAATTTACATTGTGAAACGGAGGAAGTAAATTACATGCTCCTAAGCTTTGAATTGCAGTGACATGAATATAGCTTTAGTAAATTGTACTGTGCTATATTAGTAGTATTGATATAGGAAAGAGAGGAGGGGGTAGGTGGGGGGGGGGGGGGGGGGGTACAGAAAAATTCAGGCCGTTGGATTTATTTTAACGGTGAATGGAGGGGGCACGGCCAATCTCTACCTCCCGCGGCGCCGCCGCCGCCGATCAGCACCAGCCGAAGTCCAGCAGGCGGCGAGGACCAAGTCGTCAAGTCGATGACGCGGAGGCAATGCACTAATGCAGAGGCCAAATCGAAGGAGGCGGCGGGGTAGGTCCGGCCGTGGAGGTCGAATCCCCGGAGGGGAACGAGCCGGCGAGGTGGGATTCGGCCGGCCGCATACACGCGCCTCCAAGGTCAAACCCTCATCTCTCGGTTGCTGCGAAATCTCTCCAATGCGTCTCATAATCTCCGTCCTGACCGGCTCCTGAGAAATGGTTGAAATCCGGTATAAAGTATGGAGAATTTCAGCATTCCAATCTAATCCTGCATGACGATTCTCATTTCTCAAGTCGTACAATAGAAATTTTGGAAATGTGCTAGTCGGAGATGATTTCACCTGTGTTACTTGTATTGCTTGTAGCAGTTATCCCTGCACATAACTCTATTGATGGTTAATAAGATATAAGCTCTTCTTCTAGTTTCAATTACACAGTCATGCTATTGATCTTCCTATGTACTGTTCCTTTGATGAATGATCAGTATGTTTGGCTTCTTTCAGTCCACTTTACAGGAAAAAGACTTGATGGCACTTGGTTTGCATCCACCAGAGAAGATGGTGTGCCTCTGACTTTTATATTAGGACAAGGTATAACTGTACACCCTGAATTTACCTTTTAGTAATTGCCGGGTTAATAAATCCATAACACACACACACCACTCGATCAGAACCAACGGATTCAAAACTATGTAATGTTCATGGTACTTTCTATTTAACCAACCTATGGTATTCTTAATCTTCTTAGATATTGTAATGGCTGTGAAACCTTGTGAGTTGTGATCACAAAACTTATGATTAAACACCAGTATGCCACTAACCAGGAATCTTAGGGTTTTCTACATCCGTCGCCACAAAACCAATGATTTTGTGTAATTTACTCAAACAGTTACTCCCAGAAACTATTATGGAAAATGCATGTTTAGCACATGGGCCAAGTATAATTTATTTTTTTCCTTTTAGTTTGTGATAAATATTTAAATTGCTTCACCGAACTTATTTATCATTTTTAATTGAGTAAATTTCATAGAACTCCACCTATTGTGGTCCAAGTTGCACAAAACTACAAGGATTTTGGCATTTGGCACATAACTTGTATTATGGTTCTAAAGTTTGATAAAACCACACCGTTAACCAATTTGACATATTCCTATATCAAATTTTATAAAAGCTTTACTTATATCAACGTAATATTTATTATATTATAGATAAAGAATTCATAAATTTGGGATGTGATTGTAGAACTCAAAAGTGTGGTAGATGAAAGTTAAAATAATGAATAGTGTGGTTTTGAAAACTTTATGACCATAATACCTAGGGTTACTTGAAATTTACTCTTTTTTAATCCATCATGAAACTGTCATGTATGTTAGTATGTAGTTTTATTGATCTTAATCTGATCATCTAGTCATATATTAATTGTTTTCTTTATATGGATTTGTTGATTTCTGTGTTGTATAAACTTCTCCACGGACCTATATGATCAAACAGCGGGATTTGTGTCAAGACTCTTGTTAAGGACTGAATCTTTTAAAGCAAAAGTGACTGTTAATTATTTGGTGTCTGACATTTTTGTTTCAAGCCATAAAAGATTCTAGTAGAATGCAGTAGATAACTAGATTGCATGGCTCATCTTTCATGTGTCTGTGTTTTTCAAAAAAATCTGGCTCCTTGGGTGTTTGTACTACTGTAACCATACTTTTCTCAAAAACGAGCCACACTCCAATGAAATAAAACTAAATGCTGCTTATAGAGAATGTGATGCGAGGCTTCAGTATGGCTGTTAGCTCAATGCAAGCAGGGAGAAAGCTGTGTTCACCATCCCTCCAGAATTAGCAGGCACCAAGTCTCGGTGTCCAGTTGATATCCCAGGGAATATTGCCCCCAATGAAGCACTGCGGTTTGATATTGAGCTCATCTCTCTTGTCACCATAACTGACATCCTCGATGATGAAGGCATACTGACAAAGATCATCAAGCGTGGACTGGGGAGCGATAAGCCTTGTGATTTGGATGAAGTGCTTGGTATGCAATACTACATTAGTTACTCCCTTAATCTCTCTGTTTTCTTTAGTTTTGAATTTGAGAAATTAATTGTGCCAATATTTTTCCATTATTTCTTCGATACTGCAACAGTGCCCGTGCTGTGAGTTCATTGAGCTAATACTTTTACATTTTCCTTTTCCTTTTGTAGTGAACTACAATGCTTGCCTGGAGGATGGGATGTCAGTAGGGATGAAAACGGTCGGAAACGATCGGAAAACAGCCTCAACCATTTCCGTAACCATATTTTTTTCAGAAACGAAATCGGAAACGGTAAAGTCGGAAACGAAAACGATATCGGAAATATCGGAAAACCGGAAACAGAACAATACGGACGGAAACATGTCGGTACAGATCGGAAACCGGTAACAAATACGGAAACATTAAACTATAAAAACATATATTTAACTTTACATAAGTATGTTATATATATACATAAATTCAAGCTTATACTATATAAATTATAAATTAACTTCATTTTAGCCATGTACAAAAGTTAGAGATTTTATTGAAGAGTCATTCAATCTATAAGATGTGGGTCAAGTATAGACATGTCCTATAATATCGACATATTTAGAATACGGTAATTACCATATTATAAGAAACGGTAATTTCCGCAAGAATACGGTAAATACGGAAACGATCGGTATAACAGCAAAACCATTTCCGTTTTCATTTCCATATTTTTTACCATTTCCATTTTTGTTTCGGTCGATTACCATTTCCATATGGCTCGGTCGGTAGAAAGTCGAAAACGAACGCCGGTCGGCCGGTAATTACCGTTACCGTTTTCACCCCTAGATGTCAGTGTCCATGTCTGAAGGTATTGAGTTCAACCTTGCGGAAGGTAAGAATATTTTTCCTTTACCATGATTGAATACACTTAACTATAGAAGTATTATTTTACTATGTCAGTCTAATAGAATTGTAAAATCCAGGCTTCTTTTGTCCTGCATTTGCACGTGCTGTGGAGACTATGACAGAAGGAGAGGAAGCTGTTCTCATTGTTAAACCAGAATGTAAGCTCCCCTCCTTGTATGTAACCTTCTAGTAGTTGAGTAAAATTAACAATTTGTGTCTTCTCATGCAACTTATATCTTGTAATAAATTCAATAGTCAAAGCAGATAGTGGCAACTAAATAGTCAACAATCATCATCTCAAATCTTCCTTTCTTTGCGTGCATGCATGCATTAGGAATATTTACAAGCGTGTCTTTCCATGTGTCATTTTTTGAAGAATACACTCATCAATTAATCTTGTAGTTAATATGTATTCGTTGGTGCTCTCTTTCTCTTGATCCCTAGATGGTTTTGGTGAACGGGGTAGACCATCCATAGGGGATGAAGCCGGTGTGCCACCTGATGCAACTCTCTATGTGTACCTTCAATTGATGTCATGGAAAACAGTGAGGCACATTGGAGAGAATGGGACAATCCTCAAGAAAACCCTTCGTAGAGGAAATTTGGAAGGACAGCAGACAGAGAATGAAGCAGTGGTCGGAGGTACCTTCAAGTTAGCTCCTAATCTGAAATTCTGAAGAACATATGTAGGCATATAGCTCATTACCTCTTGCTTGCATATCAATATTCCTAATGTTCGTTTGCAATGGCAGTTCGACTGATTGGTAAACTGCAAGATGGGGCTGTATTTGATCAGAGGGGCCACGAAGGAGATGAGCCGTTCAAGTTCATGGTTGACGAAGGTTGAATTTCTACAACTCGACTAACTAAAACTTGCTTGTTTCTGATAAGTGTCAGCTATTACTTTTGAAATGCAGAGCAGGTTAGCGAAGGCCTAGAGGAAGCTGTTCTTACAATGCGGGAGGGAGAGGTCTCCTTGTTCACCATTCCCCCCCATCGTGTGCAGGATCAACTTTTGGTTGTCCCTGCTGGCTCTTCCGTGACCTACGAAATCGAGCTTGTCTCAGTTGTAAATGTGCGTATATCAGTTGACTTAGTTGCCATGATGTGAAAAATTCTATATTGTTAATGCGTGTATGCAGCTTGAGTTAGTTTCCATGATTTGAAAATATAGAACCAATCTTTTGGAAACTCTACATGACATATTGGATCTGAATTAAATTTAGGATAAGCCTCCCCGGCTCATGAGTCAAGCAGAGACCATCGAAGCTGCAGCTGAAAAGGAAAAGGAGGGAGACAAACTGTTCAGCTCAAGCAAATTTTTGAGAGCTTACAGGAGATATTACAAGGTAGTAAATAATTTAAAGATGCAAAAAAAGAGGCATGAGTGTTTTTCCCAGAAAAATATGTAGCATTTTTTTCTCCCAAGTGTCAAACATATTATATGCATGCCACAAATGTTCAGACTGAATCTGAAAATCTGTTTATTTTGTTTGAAGGCCAGGCAGATCATACTCCTGCGCTCTGGACGAGGAGAAACAGATGAAGAAATTAAACAAATGTTGATTTCCCTTACCTTCAAAGCTGCTGAGTGCGCGAATCAGCTTCAACGCTATGAACAAGCATACCACCGCTATCGTGAGGTGCTTCTATTAACAAGAGTATTCCTTTCCCAAATGTTACATGGTCCAATTGGCATTCATTGGGTGCTTTTTGCCACTGTTAATCATACGCTAACCTCCTGTACACACCTATGAGCTTATTTTTTACAATCAAAACAGATATTGGAGTATGACCCTGGAAATGTGAAAGCACGGGAAATGACAGGGCGTGCATTCCCTGAAGCATCTCTTGGAATAGACACTGCTGCAATGCATAGGGGCTTGGATCAGGTACTCTTTCTTTATTGTTGTTGTATATCTTTTATACAAACCGCTAAATAATAACCTTCAGATTAATAATGTTATCCTCAAAACACACTTTTCGCTAGGCCGGCGAAGACGCCGGCCGAAATCTTATTAGAGCAAGCTTAATAGTATAGCCAACTATTAGCTTCAAATCATCTATAGTTGATTTAATAGCCAATTCATACAATAGTTATCTACATATAGTACACTATTAATATATGGTCCTACCTGTCATACATACATTGTGTCGAATGTATCTTTGAATCCGTGCTGCAGCTGGCTACAAATCTGTAGCCCGCTGCTCTCCTCTCCTCTTTTATCTCCTCGATATATGTTTATAGCTGGCTTATAGTCTGCTATTGTACCTGCTCTTAAGAGAGAAGGGGGGAAGGGGGGAGGACAACAGGGCTCAGGACCAGCAACAGGGTGTTGGCCTGGGTACAAACGTCGACCCTCGGGCGACATGCTAGAGCTCAACAACACAAACTTTACAACAATTTTGCGATCAATTGAAAATATAGCCCTCAAAACACACTGTTATGCTTAGATCGGGTTTGGCAAACAGGCCGCACCACACCACAGGTTTGGGCTCCTAGGTTGAGCTAGTTTTTTCGAACGGTTTTAAAAAACAGAACTTTGCTGTCAGCAAAACACTTGAGAGGATGGTATCCATATATGCTTACATCTATGATGGTAAACTTATCACATCTATCGCAGCCGTTTCGATCAAAAGAAAATCCCATGTTTCGGGGTATGCCTAGCATGAGGCTAAAACAAGGACATACATATCGTGGAGGCATGATTTTTGTCGCCCCCCACTACTACAGATCCGGGCTTCAGTGACGGGTCATCTGTGACGGACCAACGCAACTCGTCAAAGATGAGTAATCTCTGACGGGCTGAAAAAATATCCTCTTCAATATATGGCTACCAGGGAGGACCCGTCATAGATGTGAGGTCATCTGTGACGGCTTGCACTTGTAACCTGTCACAGATCGTCTGTGACGTGTCACAACCATGGCTCGTCACAGATGATATGTCATCTGTGACGGGTGTAGTATTATGAACCATCACAAAAGAGACCACTCATCTCTGACGGGTCTTTAACTAACACACGTCACAGATAACGTTATCTCTGACGGGTGGTAGTTATGACCCGTCAGTGATGAGTGAAAATTCAAATTTTTAAATTTTGCAAAAAACCTTGGATTGAGACATGTCCTATATAAAAGTTGTAGCTCTCGATGATATCCACAACTTTATAACTAACAACATTTCTATTAGAGATCGTTTACATCCCCAAACATGCATTACAAGTGATCAGATCTACTTTTAAAAACAAAATTTTGAGTTTTTTTCAAATGACATGGATGGATACATGCCCCGTATCAAAGTCATAGAACTCAACTAGATCTACAACAGTATAATTGAAAATATTTTCATTTCACAAAGTTTACATGTTCAAAATACATGTTATAAAGTGAGATATATTTTGAAAAATGAAATTTTGAATTCTTCAAACAACATCGGATGAAGATATTTTATATGTAAAAGTTATAATACACGATGAGATCTATAACTATTTAGTTGATAATATTTTCATTTGAAGTCATTTAGGGTGTTAAATATATGTTAAATGATTCAGACAAGCATAGACAAAATAATAACATTGGGTGAGTAGTCAATATGTGTTGAGTAGGTGAGTTGGTAAGGGAGCTCTATATGGAGGTTGAGGTCTTGAGTTCGAATCTCATGTGTAGCATAACTATATTGCGTGAAAAATTGTGAATTTGTAGGTAGTGATGTATAACCATGTATAGGATGGCTAGTAAAATTCAAAATATTTTTTTGAGGTTTTTTTGTTGCGTTTAAAATTCAAAAATTGTATTTCTTGTTTTGTCATCACTGACGGGTCGTAAGTTACAACCCGTCAGAGATGAGTCATCTGTGACGGTCAGGTAATTACGACACGTCACTGATAACTCATCTGTGATGGGTGACAAGTTTTAACCCGTCAGAGATGACTTATATACCGGTCAGAGATGGGTTATCTGTGACGGGTGTTTCACCCGTCACAGGTGATTTTGTCATCAGTGACCACTAATCACTGACAAAGACCAAACCCGTCAAAGGTGAGGGTTTGGGCCCGTCAGAGATGACATGGTCCGGCGTAGTGCCCCCACCCCACCCCCAAAAAAAACCCCAAAATTTGAAGACCAGAGCCAAATGTACCTACAGGTCACAGACTCAGGAGCCACCCGGAAGAGCCTAGGCTCTTGCTTCAGGTCTTGTCTGGGACCATAGAGAGTTCCATCAACACCTGAATGGGGAATACGCTTGTAAATTGATTTTCGAATGACTAAAATTTAAATAGCTATATTGTTTTTGGACGTGTTGAAGTTTAAGCAGACTGGTCACCTTTTTCTTTCCCTTTAGGTGCAACTCAATACGATGTTTTTTTGAGAAATTGCCAGGAAGGGCCTAGGTTGTTGCCTCAGGTGTTTCCCATCAGCAACATGTTAGCCGACGATTTATGGACAGTGAATGTAGAGATGCATCATGGATCTGTTACCCTTTTTTTTCCATGAGAGGAATGCATATCGGTGTGTATTATTCAATGACGTTGTACAATTTATGATCGCACACAGCGCCACTTTGGATTTTCGGATGACTCTACAATTTAAATACTTATATTTGTTTTGGACGTGTGGAAGTTTAAGCAGACTGCTCACATTTTTCTTTCCCTTCAGGTGAACTACTACGTACATACAACTCGATACAATGTTCCTTTCTTCTTCTTCTTTTTTCTGAATTTGAGGCTTTGAAATATTTGTAGCTCACCATGTGATTGAGGTATGTTCCAAGGACAGGAACTGCCGAACTGAAACGAGCAATGCTATAACTTGAATCAGGCAGTCATTCCATCAGAAGCATCCAATGAAAAGCCTAAAATGATGATTTTTGTTTTCCTTGTGCAGCTATTTAGGCCGAAAGAAGAGTTTCGTGTGTGCGGCTACATGGTCCCGGAGTTCTCTGAGATGAGACTGAAGCAAGGGCATAAATACCATGGAAGTATAAATATTTTTGTCCCTCCTATCCCAAGACCAGAGACCAATGCAAATCAAGCTGTTCCAGTTGCTCCTACAGGCCACAGGCTCACACACAGCCCTACTACACCTCCAGGAGCAAATAATGAGAAAACAAACAGCAGCAGTCGTGTTCCAGTCGCTGCCAGGAAGGGGCTTCTTGCTTCAGATGCATCTCTTCAGATTCTAACTGAAGACATGTTCCCTAAAAGCAATAAGGGAAAAAAAAATCTTGAGCAGCAACAGGGCTTTACAAACTCTAGTTTTTTTTTTCGAACTAATAATTAACTTAGGTCGAAATTAATGACGATTCTATGGACACAACCCAACGGTGGAGATGGCCTGAAGAATAGAACGAAACACCCCAAATTTCATACATGAATATGTTCCCTAGGTTCATAAGGAACAAATATTTCTGATGTAAAATCTGTAAGGAAATTCAGTGCAAAATACTAGTAGGCGTCTAGTTGCGTCAAGAACATAAGAAAACGTTGTTTTGGGTTGGAGAGATGTTCAACAAACCCGGTTGAAAGAGATGCTCAGTAGAGGAGGAGGTAGAAATTAGGCAAAATTGGTTATATAGCATTGAAAGTTCACGTTTTTAAGTTTATAGCACCGAAAGATATCTGTTCACTTTAATAGCACAAGTTCACCCTGTTCCCATTTTTAACGCTTCCGTCAATTCTCGGTCGTGCCTTTGTGCCTGGAATTTTTGAGAATGTTTCCTAGTGTTTTTGTGCCTGCTCTCAGTTTGTGCTAGTACCTGGTCCTGGTCAGTCTTTTACTCTTTTAATCTCTTGCTTGATTTGTTTTGATTTTCCTAAGTAAAACAACATTCTTCTAGGTACGGAGGGAGTACTATTTCTATGTTCTCAAGTGTTTAACTGATAGCCAAAGATTTAAAAGGTTTATCCAAAATCCAGGCAGTGTTTGGTTAAAGGGATAGGGAAATGATTTTCGACCCACCAAAAAACATATTTAAATCCTAACCATTCATTCTCCCTCTTCTATTTAATTCTAACCCTTCATTCATTTCCCAATCCTAATCCCACTCCTCATTTCCCATTATCCAAACACACCCAGAGAGTACTCACAAGTTACAAATCTTTTATGTAACTAGCGAGGAGGATGGGGCGCGACGTTGTGGGGCGGCGCGAGCGCGGCGTGGGGAGGGGGGGGGGCGCCGATATTTTTTCGCTGATTGCGGATCGCGATCCGGAGGAGTCGCGCGATGGTGGTGCAGAGGAGGAGCACGATCCTACAGTGTCCGGCGACAACCCGTCCCACGCGATCTGTTGCTGGCGCGGTGGAACAGCCGTCGGTAGGGGGAAGAGGGATGCGGGAGCAGGCTGTGGGGGCACCGCGGGAGGAGCCACCCAATGACGACGACCTAGAGCCGACGGCGACGTGGAGGAGTAGGCGTCGGCGGCGGGGGCAGCCAGGGAGGAGGAGGAGTAGGCATCGGTGGCGGGGAGGAGGAGGAGGAGTAGGAGTCGCCCTGGTAGGGGGATCTGGAGCGGACTCGACGGCGGGGGATTTGGCGTCGGTTGCGGGTGGGTGGAGGATTCAGCGTCGGTGGTGGGTGGGCGGAGGAGTAGGCGTTGGTGGCGGGTGATGGGGAGGAGGAGGACGTGGCGGCGGTGGACAGAACGGCGCGACCGGCGTTGGGGGCAGTGTCTAGGGTTTTGGAGTCTGCCGCAAGGAGTCCTCCCTGCGCCAGCGGTGGTTTGACGGAGGCGGTGGCAGTGGGGACTGGATGGCGTGGGGGAATGGGGTGGAGGGAACGGGCGACGAAGCGGGCACCTCCCAGCGCTGGCGACGACGACGGCGACTGCGGATGTCCTCCCCACGCCAGCAGAGGTGATGAGCAGCGTCGTCGGTTGGATCGGGAGCCGGAGTGCGCCGTGTAGAGTCCTCCCTGCGCCAGCGGCGGGGGACTGGTCGACGTGGGGGAATGGGGTAGGGAGCGGCGGAGACGAGCGGTGTCAGCATTTGTGGGGCAGGGGGTGCGGCGGAGACGAGCGCGTCGGTGGTTGGTGATGGGGGGCGAGGTAGGAGGAGCGATGGAGTGATGGGGGCGGACGCGTAGGAGGGGAGCGCATGGGATATCGGAAGCGTTGGATCTCACGATCCTATGCTTAGTATTACGTGTGTCTGTCAGGGTGAGTCACTGCCATCACTAAACAAACTTTTTAAGTAGTACTCCCTCCGTTTTATCTTATAAGACGTTTTGATTTTGGTCAAAGTCAAATTATTTCATGTTTGACTAAGTTTATAGATAAATATAGTAATATTTATAATAGTATATTAGTTTCATCGAATCAATAATTGAATATATTTTCATAATAAATTTGTCTTGGGTTAAAAAAGTTACTCCCTCCGTCCCCTAATATAAGGGATTTTTTCATTTAGCTTGCACTTTTTGACCATTCATCTTATTAAAAAATTTTTGGAATTATTATTTATTTTATTTGTGACTTACTTTATTATCAAAATACTTTAAGCACAACTTTTTGTTTTTTATATGTGCACAAATTTTTTAAATAAGACGAGTGATCAAACAATGCAAGCAAAATATCAAAATCTCTTATATTAGGGGACGGAGGTAGTAATACTTTTCTCTGCAAACTTAATCAAAGTTAAAGCAGTTTGACTTTAACCATAGTCAAAAATGTCTTATACCCTGAAACAAAGGGAGTAGAGATTTTACAACTCTCAACTGTGTGATTGTGCTTAATTACCAAATTCACCCTTTTTTCAATGGAAACATGGTGAAGTAGGTCTGCATAACTGCGAGCACGACGGCGACTGCGGCGGCGACGAAGGAGATGGCCGACCACGGGCTGGCGAAGTAGTCGCGCCGGAGCGCCGCCGTCTTCCTCCGCCACCACGTCCCGCAGTAGCGGTCCACGTCCATGTAGAGCCCGACGAAGGCGTGGCTGTCGTGGTTGACGGCGCCGCAGTCGCCGAGGTGGTTGAAGAACCGGGCGGCATCGTCGTCGTTGGCCAGCTTGTTCTCCAGCACGCCGCGCCGGCGGAGCAGCGCGACGTCGCGCGCCGTGACGATGAGCTGGCCCATCAGCGCCACGTAGCTGCTGAGGAGGAGCTGCTGATCTTTTCCCTGGCTCTGCTCGAAAGCGATCAGGTTCGTGAGCAGCGGCGTCTTCGCGTCGTCGATCAATATGGTGGGTATCTCCATGACGCCCCTGCGGGCGTCGAACACCACGTCGTAGTCGGTCTCTGGGTTCTGCCGCACGGCGAAAGTCACCCCGGCTTCGCTCATCTCGACGGCACACGGTATCACTCGCGGCGCCCTGGTGTTATGTGACCCTGGTGGTGGTGACGGCGGTGGTGTCCGCTTGGGCACGAATATCTCGTAGTACAGGTGTAAGATGTGGTTGACCTCCCAGTCGACGTCGCTGGTAGGCCGTGTGATTGGCTCGTCGTCCTCACTTCCGATGTACTCGATGAGAAGGTTGAGGAGGGACAGTTTGCTGCCCCGCTCGCCGGCGACAGTGGCGTAGAGCCTCTCGAGGACGAATAAAGGGATCTGGTTCTCCATCAGGAGCAGGTCAGAGAGGACGAACGTGAGGCCCCAGCCGACGTCGCAGAGTTTGTCGCGCAGCTGATTGGCCAACTTGAAGAAGAACTCAAGGATGAAGCAGCCGTCCAGAAGGAGCATCTGGACGAAGTCGTCGGAACTAAGGTCGACCGGATCCTCGCTGTAGCAGGCGCGCGCCTTGGCCTCGAGGGACCGCACCTCCGCGATCAACGCGGACGCGGTGGGCACGGGAGTGCTGTCGCCGGCGCGGCGGGATAGCAGGTCGTGGAGGTAGCGCCACTTGTGGTCCTCCATAGCGCGGAGCGCTGCGGCGCCGTGGTAGTAGGGGCCGATGGACACCAAACGTGGCTCGTAGGAGGTCCGGCTGCTCTCGCGAAGAAAGGCGGGGACGCGGAAGATGGTGAACGTCTGATTCGTTCTCGATTGGACTCCTCTCAGAACACTCAACCTTGCCTCCACCATATCTTCCAACTGCGCCATGCTTGCAGCTCACTGGGAGAAATACAGCTTTCGCCTAAAATATGAAGTCACGGGTACTTAGCTTGACGTTAATACGTATTGGGACCGAAACTATCTATTTGTCGGGTGATTTCTAAAAACAAAAATCACTCAGATTTTTTCTACCCTAACTAAAAAAATAATAAATATATATTTACTTACATAATATTTTATCAAAATTACAGTACACTTACATGTTATATCAACTGAATTTACAAATATAATTTTAGTTATATAGGGCTGTAATTTTATATTTTTAAGAAAATAACTTATACATATTTACTTACACAATATTTTTATTAAAATTACAGTGCACTTACATATCATATCAACTAAATTTACAAATGTAATTTTAGTTATATAGGACTGTAATTTTATATTTTAAAGAAAATAACTAATACATCTTTACTTACACAACATAATTATTAAAATTACAGTGCACTTACATGTTATATCAACTAAATTTACACATGTAAATTTAGTTATATACAGCTATAATTTTATATTTTATTTCATCAAACCAAACTAACTTGCATGGTTGCATCCATTCATATTCCTTATATGTTTATAGTGTTTGTTGTGTATCCAATAAAGATGCTACTAGGTGGTTCGTGCATGCGTGCATGGTAGGGACGCATCACAGCCGTTAATAAATCAAGTCATGCGCAAGCGATCCAACGGAAGTAAAATTGAGTGATTTTCAGGAAAAAAAAAATCTGTCGCGTGATGTTTAGCAAAATCGATACGTATTTTGTTGGGCCCGTTGACTGTACCTCCCACTAGAGGGTGGTAGTAGTGTAGTAGGAGTAAATCTCACCGTTTATTTGGATGGCTATTTGAGTCATTTGCTTAAGAGAGGTAGAAGGGCAATTTAGTAATCATGCTCCTACAATAGATGAAACGGGCTGAGTTTGGTAGGCAGGCCCAACGTCATTGTCCATCGTGAGTTGCCGAAGCTACCGCCGCCACATTATCGTGCTCCTGGCCGTAGTATGCCTTCGCTCTTCCCCTCCTGCTTCCGTGCTATCTGTCACATACTCTGCGATTCAAGTGAGTTACCGAAGCAGGAGGATTGCTGCTCTGCTAAGTGCTAACGCCCACATACGATCTGCGATTCAAGTGTCATTACGGCTAGGAATCACAATCTAACAGTTAAATAGCCCAAGGATTGCGTTGTGACATCTGCATATATTTTTTCTATAAATACTAACCCAGCCACTCGAGTCTATAAACTTGACTCTGAAAATATAGAGAATGCTTTCCGTACAAGATATTTTAGCGGCGGATCGATGCTATCTATACGAGATATGTTTGTGGCCAATCGGCCATATATATCCACGATGAAGTTCGCTGCAAGCTGATCTGAATCTAAAGCACAACATTATTGAAATTCTTGTATATCCTGAATGTGCTCTCAAAAATATGAATATATGAGAAACCTATATATAATATATAACTCCTCGTTCATTGTAACTAATAACTATTATAGTGACAAAATTCACAGGTAAATGATCTTCTTGATTCAATATTACATTAAACTAGTTTAATTTACTCGTACGATTTGATTACATCTATGTTACATTAAACTATGGTTCCCCTTCGTCGGACGAGTCTAATTCATCTTTGTGGTACCGTGAATATATTGACAGGTTGGCCTAAATCATTTCTTTTGTACTATTTTAGGGAGCACCCGTTACTTTTATTAGAATGTCGTATGACAGCTTAGAATTGTTCCGGTGAAACTTTTTTAGAAAAAAAATAATCTAAGTCTCAAGTAATAGGTAGATTAATGTAAGTGAAAACTGATGGGTGAATGTTTTATTATTTTCTCTTAGATTTCTCTGTTTTTTTTTAAAAAAAAAATAAGAGGTGATACGTGGCGGCTTAGGAGCGCTCCGATGGATATTTAATTTTTATGACTATTTGGATGTTATAAAAAGGGCCAGAATATAGACTATATATATATATATAGTATATATAGGACGACTCTTCTGTACTCCCAGGTGTACATACTCCCTCTTCCATATTGGATCATCTAATAGGATCCAATTAGGACCTGCTTAGCCGGTGGTAAATTTTTTTTGAAATTCCTATTTTTCAGCCGAACAGGGAATAAGCCAAATAAAAAAAATTAAGTTGAAAAATATCCATGCATGTCGGCATGGGATTAGTTGCACGCCTGTATCTACGAATTTGAAATGTAGTATTTGTGCACCTTGCTGTAGCATGGAAATTCGTGACTTATATACTGTTTTATTTTACATTAGGTATATACTTATTTTTAACCAGTATATACTATATCTCTGTTTGGAAGAGTATATACTTTTTATTTGAGGATCCAGTATATACTAAAAGCTGTTTTGAGAAGTATATACTACTTAATTTAAGACTATTAGTATATACCGTTATCTCTAGAGTGTATTAGTATATGTAAAGGTAGTATCAGTAAATACTTTTTTTTAAGTTAGTAACAGTACATACTTTTTTCTATTTATTAGTAGTAGCAGTACATACTGTCTTTTAGCGTAGTGGTAGTATATAATGTTATTTGGTCAGTACATACTATTTTTGTTGGTTTAGTAGTATTATATATACTGTTTTCAGTTTAGTAGCGGTATATACTGTTATTTGGTTAGCGTTAAGTACATACTATTTTTGTTAGTTTAGTAGCAGTATATACTGTTTTTCAGTTTAGTATAGCAGTATATACTGTTTCTTTAGTTAGTAGTAAAGTAGTACTAAGTAACAGTACATACTTTTTGTGTACCGAGAAGTGGTATTATCAAATAAATGGGCATATATATATACTTGTACTTGCTCACTGATTCATTCTTTGTATAAGCGTACAAGATTAATTCTTAAGAAAAGTGAGTAGTATATTGCCCAATTCTGAGTGTCATGCAACAGGTAGATATGCCGGAGCCCTGGTGTAGAAGATGATCAATAATCGCACTGACCGCAGCGGCCGCGCACCCCTTTGCGATCGAGGCCATGCATGCCTGGCCTGCAAACGTTGACCATTGCTCTCCATGCCCTTGATACATACGTGCATGGAATGAAGGAATCGATCTAAACAGAAAAAAAAATCAAAGGGAATCTTTTCGATCTGTAATGAAGTACTTACCAGCTCCATCAAAGGTTCTGGACAGGACGACTCGATGGATAAAAAAGGATGGTACTGAATCATCGATCAAAAAATGGAGTTAGTAGAATCATCGATCGAAAAATGGAGTTAGCCGATGCATCACATACGCGTAGAGGGCCGGACGCCGGCGTTGACATATTCCAACCGCCGCCGCCCCTGGTAACGAGGAAGTCACGGTGAGCGGACAAAACACATCACCTGGTGAAGCGCGCCGACTGTACAGACGAAGGAACACGACGTCGTGCCACCATGTATGTTTCTCCGACGAGGTGGATCGATCTGTCAGCAGCAGAATCTCGCCTGGGCCGGGAAACGTCGGGGGAGATTGAGCGAGTCGCCGCAATCGGCCGCCGCGGTTGAAACAAGATTTATATATGCGAGCTGATCAGCATTGTGGCCAGATCCGATCATTAAGGGATAATTAATAATTCCAGTAATTTATTTTGGAAAAAAATCAAAACGGGTACGATGGGATCCGATAGCAGGGCGTGGATGCTCAATCGATGCCGAGCGCTGATCAACAGTGGATAGGGAGGGAGTACGTACTTCTATGTGTATAGAATCATTTTCGTATATATATATATATATATATATATATATATATATATATATATATATATATATATATTAAATTTGTTTGGTGCTCCATGGTGTCCGGGCATCATTGTTGAATTTGAGTATGTACCCAATTTAAATGAGTATGAAACTTTTTCAAATATTTAGGTATTAACATTAACTACTTTACTAACTAGTTCAAAAAAAGTTTGAACTGAATTTGAACTTGTTTTTGTTAGATTTTGATTCTAGGTATATAGCATCCAAACATATAATTAGTTAGGTATGTAATCATGGATTGCGAAATAAAGTTAAATTTGTGTTGTTTTGTTGATAGGTATAGGTATGAATCGAATTCTTATAACTAGGTATATACTCACAATTTGAAAATTTTGAAAAATTTAAGTGATTTTGTGCATTTGATACCATGGTGGCCGGGCACCATGGTGTCCTATATATATATATATATATATATATATATATATATATATATATATATATATATATTACCCATATGGGACTTCATGGTGCCCGGGCTCTAAGGTATAAAATACATAAATTCTTAAATATATATATATATATATATATCTTAAATTGTTCATGTAGTTGCTCGGAATAGAATTGTTTAGATGAATTAGAAATTGAATTGAATACGTGGTTTAATTGTTATGGTTTTTTAAAGTAAATTTATTTTGAATAATCAACTACAGTACATGCGTGGGCAAATCTTACGTATTTACTTCTGCTTACTTAAGACTCGGGATGGAGCGATTAGCAGGCACGGGAGATCATGGAGGGATTAACTTTCTTTTCACAAATCTAATATAAGGGTGTAAAATAACGACTCGACGGGTAAAAAGTGAGGGCATAATGTTTCCTTTTCTATAACTTTCTAATAGTTTACAATTTATTCATCACTTAACGTCAGTGTTGTGGAAAAACAGTCGTACTGACGACCGATTAATCAGCCGTATATACATTAACGGTGTTAACGTAATACGGTGTGCATTTATCGTTCATGACGTTAAAACCCCGTTTTTAGCGATTATTTGCTCTTTTTTGTTTAATCACCCGAATAATTGTCCGTACGTTGTATTAGATGATAATTTAGTGTAGTTATTTTACTTAATTTAGAATTGTTTTTGTTTTGTTACATATATTTTATGTTTTAGTTATTTAATGCAACCAATTCAACCACCATGCATGTGATATAAATCCGGTGTTAGAATAGTTAATGTTTTATTTATCTGTTTAATTTAAAAACAACATGAACATATTTGATTTATATAGTTGTATACATCTAAATCATCAAATAAGTATATAATATTATAAAATTTGTAAATATATTCGTGAACCTTAAATTTCCGTATAATTTCAATTAATCGTCCATTTCCCGATTAATTGATAAATGGTACCCTTTTCGTCCGATAACCGTATTCCATCTTCCACGACAACACTGTTTAATGTATGTTCAATAATAATAGATATACTATTATCCTATCAGTTTTTCTACAAGTTTTTTACAATCATATTTCGGTATAAATCGATGCATATTTTTTTTAATAATGACCCTTTTTCTTATGTGGCAAGCAACGGCAGATGCTCAAGGGGAACTGGCCGGGGTTTACTTGTTTGGGACAAAGCCTATCGGTCTCTTGATAGTTTTTTGAACCAGCTGGAATAAGAAGATAGCTATGTCTGAAATAAGTTGAGCTCAACATAGCTTGTTTCAGTGTCAATTAGAACCAATTTAAAAAGTTGGGAGAAGAGAATATTGAGAGATGCGCAAAACATAAACCATTAACAAATAATTAATTGAACATATTAATATTTTAAACTTAAAAAGTGAATTAATATGATTGTTTATGTGTGAAAAAAGAGCTATTTGTTAGATTTAATTGGGTAATTGATCCATTTAAATCAATTAAATCAAATAAATTCCAAGGCTCATTATGCTAGGAATTCATGTGAATTCATTCCTTTATGGCATATCAATGGGATGAAGAGCTTTGAGAATTAATCCATTTGATTAGGGAATTGGTAACTTATATCAATTAGTCCTAATTGATGGATGGTTGATGGTTGTGTAGTGGAGGATGGTTCATGGCTAGTTGATGACAATTAGTTGCTCTATTCCTCTTCCTATTCCATTGGTGATGGTTGTGTAGTGGAGGATGGTTGATGGCTAATTGATGAGAATTAGTTACTCTATTCCTCTTCTTATTCCATGACTCTTACTCTTCATCTTCCATTTTCCTCTTATAAAATGAGAATGGATTTGATCTCCCGCGAAAGAGGAAGACACACTTTTCATCCATTTTCCAACGCTGTTGCTGCTACGGTAATCCCATCCCGATGAGTGTGTGCACACGCGTTGGGAGAGTAGGCCTCCGAAACCACGCGTTGCTGCGACGTTTGCACAGACGGGCGAGCGATCAGGTTTTTGGGGAGCGCAAGGCGCGACTACTCACTGTTCGTCAACATCTACTTCACCTTCACCAACATGTCGAACACTGGAGACAAGGAGAAGGAGACTCCCGTCAACACCAACGGAGGCAATACTGCCTCAAACTCCAGCGGAGGACTATTCTTGGGGTATAACCTTATTACATTATTTCAATTAGAAGTTTTACTGTTAATGTTCATCGCAATGTCAACATTGTGTCACTATGTGATTGTTGATGCTTATTCAACGTTAAGCATGCTCATGTTGATTACATTCACCACTATCACTGGATCAAATCCCATTGTAAATATCATGTTTATTATCTTGTTATTTTGGATTAAAATATGCCGAATTATGACCAAATTTCCAACAACCCAAAAACCTGATAGGTCATTTTCGGTAGTTGGCTTTGCTGCAACACTGAAACGACATGCTTTTGATGGCTCTAACTATAAGAGATGGAAAGCGCGTGCACTACTGTGGTTGACAGCGATGCAATGCTTCTATGTTTCACGGGGCAAACGGAGTGAACCGCCTCTCTCTCCTGAGGAGGAGGCTAAGTTCGAGGATTCGGATTGCCTGTTCCGTGGAGCATTGATCAGTGTACTCGCTGACAATATAGTGGACGTGTACATGCACATGCCTTCGGGGAAGGACATGTGGGATGGACTTGAGGCCAAGTTCGGAGTTTTCGACGCCGGCAGCGAGCTGTATGTCATGGAGCAGTTCTATGACTACAAGATGGTCGATGACCGTTCTGTAGTGGAACAGGCTCATGAGATTCAGATGCTGGCAAAGGAACTTGAGAACAACAACTGCAAGTTGCCGGACAAGTTTGTGGCGGGTGGCATTATTGCCAAATTGCCACCTTCTTGGTCGGACTTTGCTACTTCTCTAAAACACAAGAGGCAAGAGTTCAGTGTTACTGATCTCATTGGCTCTTTGGGTGTTGAGGAGAAGGCGAGAGCAAAGGACAACCGGGGCAAAAATATCGAGGGAGGTTCTAGCGCCAATTTGGTGCAAAAGAAGAACCCTCACGCATCCCACAACAACAACAACAAGAAAGTCAAGCCTGATGTCAAACCAAAGGCTACAGCCAATTTTAAGAAGAAAGGCAAGGGAAAGGCCAAGGGCGACTGCTTTGTGTGCGGTAAGCCTAGGCATTGGGCCAAGAATTGTCCTGATCGCAAGGACAAGAAGTCTGCCAACATGGTTATTAGCGAGGGCGGAGGAACATCGGGGTACGGTAATTTTTTACCTACAGTTCTCTCTGTTTTTCATTCACCTGATTAGTGGGTTGATACTGGTGCTAATATTCATGTGTGTGCTGATATTTCCCTGTTTTCTTCTTATCAGGTCGGGAGAGGTTCCTCCTTGTTGATGGGAAACGGGTTGCTTGCAGCTGTTCATGGTGTTGGTACGGTCGATCTGAAGTTTACTTCGGGAAAGACCGTGCAGCTGAAGAACGTGCAGCATGTCCCTTCAATAAAGAAGAATTTAGTTAGCGGTTCTCTACTGTGTAGAGATGGTTTTAGACTTGTGTTTGAATCTAATAAATGTATCGTATCTAAATATGGAACTTTTATTGGAAAAGGTTATGACAGCGGAGGTCTGTTCCGTTTTTCTTTGGATGACATGTGTAATAATAATAATGTTGTGAACCATATTAGCGAGAATGATGAGTCCAATGTGTGGCATTCGCGACTTTGTCATGTGAATTTCGGTTGTATGGCGCGCTTGGCTAACATGAGTTTAATTCCAAAATTCACTTTGGTCAAAGGTTCCAAGTGCCATACTTGTGTTCAATCGAAACAACCTCGCAAGCCTCACAAGGCATCTGAGGCGAGAAATTTGGCACCACTAGAACTAGTTCATTCCGATCTATGCGAAATGAACGGCGTGTTGACTAACGGGGGAAAGAAATATTTCATGACACTGATAGATGATTGCACTAGATATTGCTATGTGTACCTATTGAAAACAAAGGATGAGGCATTGCATTACTTTAAGATCTATAAAGCTGAGGTAGAAAACCATCTTGAAAGGAAAATCAAACGGTTGAGGTCTGATAGGGGTGGAGAGTATTTTCCAATGAGTTTACGTCCTTTTGCGAAGAGTTTGGAATTATTCATGAGAGGACGCCTCCCTATTCACCCCAATCAAATGGGGTAGCCGAAAGAAAGAACCGCACTCTAACTGAGATGGTGAATGCCATGTTAGACACTGCGGGACTTTCCAAGGAATGGTGGGGTGAGGCAATTTTGACTGCTTGTCATGTCCTGAATAAAATTCCAGTGATGCATAAGGAAGTAACACCATTCGAAGAATGGGAAAGGAAGAAATTAAATCTCTCATACCTATGCACATGGGGCTGCTTGGCCAAAGTAAATGTACCTATAGCCAAAAAGCGTAAACTTGGACCAAAAACCGTAGACTGTGTGTTCCTTGGTTATACTATCCACAGTGTGGGCTATAGGTTCTTAATAGTAAACTCTGGAGTACCCGACATGCGTGTTGGTACAATTACTGAGTCCAGAGATGCCACATTTTTTGAGAATGAATTTCCCATGAAAAATACACCTAGCACGGCTAGTCAAGAACCTGTTTTACCCCATGAGCACTTTGCACCGATAAAACACAATGATCAAACGCCTGAGGAAAATCTTGAGGAGGATAACATTGTAGCAACTCGAAAGAGTAAGAGACAAAGGACTGCAAAGTCTTTTGGAGATGACTACATTGTATACCTCGTGGATGACACTCCAAGAACCATAGAAGAGGCATATTCATCTCCTGACGCTGACTATTGGAAGGAAGCGGTACGCAGTGAGATGGACTCAATTATGTCTAATGGTACTTGGGAAGTCGTTGAGCGTCCATATGGGTGCAAGCCTGTAGGATGCAAATGGGTTTTCAAGAAAAAGCTTAGGCCTGATGGTACAATTGAAAAGTATAAGGCAAGGCTTGTGGCCAAGGGTTATACCCAAAAAGATGGCGAGGATTTTTTCGACACCTACTCACCAGTTGCCCGCTTGACCACAATTCGAGTACTACTTGCTCTGGCAGCCTCTCATGGTCTTCTCGTCTATCAGATGGACGTTAAGACAGCTTTCCTAAACGGAGAGCTGGAAGAGGAGATCTATATGGATCAACCAGAAGGATATGTACTAGAAGGTCAGGAGGGAATGGTGTGTAAACTGTTGAAATCCTTGTATGGCCTTAAGCAAGCACCTAAGCAATGGCATGAGAAGTTTGACACAGCACTTACATCTGCTGGCTTTGTTGTGAACGAAGCTGACAAATGTGTGTACTATCGCTATGGTGGGGGAGAGGGAATGATCTTGTGTTTATATGTCGATGGCATATTGATTTTTGGAACCAGCCTCAATGTGATTGAGGAGGTTAATGACTTTTTGTCCAAAAGCTTTGAAATGAAAGATTTGGGAGTGGCTGATGTTATTCTTAACATTAAGCTACTGAGAGGAGATGAGGGTGGGATTACACTCGTGCAATCTCACTATGTTGACAAGGTTTTGAGTCGCTTTGGTTATAGTGACTGCAAGCCAGCTCCAACTCCTTATGACTCCAGTGTGCTATTAAGGAAAAACCAAAGAATAGCAAGGGATCAATTGAGATACTCCCAAATCATTGGTTCATTGATGTACTTGGCTAGTGCAACGAGGCCTGACATCTCATTTGCTGTGAGCAAGCTGAGCCGGTTTGTTTCAAATCCGGGAGAAGATCATTGGCAAGCTTTGGAAAGGGTCATGCGCTATCTAAAGGATACAATGAGCTATGGAATTCACTATACTGGGTACCCAAAAGTACTAGAAGGGTATAGTGACTCAAACTGGATATCTGATGCTGATGAGATAAATGCCACAAGTGGATATGTGTTCACACTTGGAGGTGGCGCTGTTTCCTGGAAGTCTTGCAAGCAGACCATCTTAACGAGGTCAACAATGGAAGCAGAACTTACAGCACTGGATACTGCCACAGTTGAGGCCGAGTGGCTTCGTGAACTCCTGATGGATTTGCCGGTGGTTGAAAAACCATTGCCAGCTATCCTAATGAACTGTGATAATCAAACAGTGATTATTAAGGTGAACAGTTCGAAGGACAACATGAAGTCATCTAGGCATGTAAAGAGAAGACTGAAATCTGTCAGAAAGCAGAAAAACTCCGGAGTGATAGCACTGGACTATGTCCAGACAGCTAAAAATCTGGCAGATCAGTTTACCAAGTGGCTACCACGTAATGTGATAGACAGTGCATCGAGGGAAATGGGCCTGAGACCCACTTAGAGTTGCACAATAGTGGAAACATGTCCATTGTGATCGGAGATCCCGTGAATTTGGATGGCGAAACAAACTATTGTGTAACCGAGAGAAGAGACCCTTAAATGGGCTCATTTTCATGATGTACTTCTCTTCTATTCTGTATGGTAGGATGGCTTATGCCTCAATGTGTTCCGAGTGGCTTTCATTAAGTAGAGATGTTGACCTGCAGAACATCTTAGAAGGAACACACCTATATGAGTTCGACTACTAGTCACAGTCTATGAGATTTGGGTGATCTCTAGATACTCATGATAGGCTTGGAGTATGACTTATAAGCTCCAACCCGAGGGAATACTAACGGTTGCCTAGTATCAGTTACGGAATTGAGTGAAACCTAACTGCACAAGACTGACAATTCAAGGCATAGTCCATTGTTCAGTTGTAGACAGGTGTAGCTCCTTTTCTAGGTGAAAGTTCAACTTAACAGTCTTCACCGAAACACTGGAATATAAAAGCTGCTATGGAATAGAGAGTATTCTCACGAGCCTTGAAATTTGGTGGGGATTGTTAGATTTAATTGGGTAATTGATCCATTTAAATCAATTAAATCAAATAAATTCCAAGGCTCATTATGCTAGGAATTCATGTGAATTCATTCTTTTATGGGATATCAATGGGATAAAGAGCTTTGAGAATTAATCCATTTGATTAGGGAATTGGTAACTTATATCAATTAGTCCTAATTGATGGATGGTTGATGGTTGTGTAGTGGAGGATGGTTCATGGCTAGTTGATGACAATTAGTTGCTCTATTCCTCTTCCTATTCCATTGGTGATGGTTGTGTAGTGGAGGATGGTTGATGGCTAATTGATGAGAATTAGTTACTCTATTCCTCTTCTTATTCCATGACTCTTACTCTTCATCTTCCATTTTCCTCTTATAAAATGAGAATGGATTTGATCTCCCGCGAAAGAGGAAGACACACTTTTCATCCATTTTCCAACGCTGTTGCTGCTACGGTAATCCCATCCCGACGAGTGTGTGCATACGCGTTGGGAGAGTAGGCCTCCGAAACCACGCGTTGCTGCGATGTTTGCACAGACGGGCGAGCGATTAGGTTTTTGGGGAGCGCAAGGCGCGACTACTCACTGTTCTTCAACATCTACTTCACCTTCACCAACATGTCGAACACTGGAGACAAGGAGAAGGAGACTCCCGTCAACACCAACGGAGGCAATACTGCCTCAAACTCCAGCGGAGGACCATTCTTGGGGTATAACCTTATTACATTATTTCAATTAGAAGTTTTACTGTTAATGTTCATCGCAATATCAACATTGTGTCATTATGTGATTGTTGATGCTTATTCAACGTTAAGCATACTCATGTTGATTACATTCACCACTATCACTGGATCAAATCCTATTGTAAATATCATGTTTATTATCTTGTTATTTTGGATTAAAATATGCCGAATTATGACCAAATTTCCAACACTATTTCTTAATATTTTCTAACCGGGACGATTGCAGCTAGTAGCGGTTGGTGGTAGTATTTGCCACTGTATTGAACAGGTATTGTGGATCTGCCACTAAAAAAAATTGTCATTGCAAATTTGCCAACAAAAACAGTTTGAACCCAATATAACTGCCACTTAGGGTTGAAAGTGATTCGGATAGTTTCTGTCCGACCGGACCTTTTTTTGGATTCGGATAGTTTCGGTCAGATATATCCAGAAATTTTCAAATTCGAATATAGGTAATATTCGATGGAATCGGATAACGGTCGAATACTATCCGGTATTTTCCGTCGGATATCCGACTTACACATAAGGCTGCCATAGCCCACAAGCCAGCCAAACCCAAGAGGCAACCCAGTCCAACAACAACAAGGATAGCCCTAGGAAGTCTCTCCAGTCCACGCCCACACGCACAACATAGCCACCACGCTGGGTTCCCCATCGGCCACCGCTGACGCCTCGTCGCCCACCACAGCCTCCTCAGTCCTCACTGTCTCGCCACTTCGCCGCTGTCGATGGTTTGCCACATCGTCACCGCGGGGCAAGCTACCGCCACCGCGCCCCATCGCCTCCTCGCCCGCCACATCGCCGCCGCCGCACCCCATCGCCTCTTCGCCCGCCACATCGCCGCCGCCGGGGCAAGCCGACGCCGGATGCGGCCACCCTGGGGCCGGCATTGTTGGATCCCCTCGTCGCGGTCCGCCGCATGTCGTCGCCTCGCGCGCGCTGGATCCATGCACCGCTCATGCCATCGTCGTCACCGCGCGCTGGCCTCCACCCAGGCCGCCACTGCGTGCCCCGGCCGTAAGAGAGAGTGGAGGGGAAAAAGAGGAGAGGAGAGTCGGGAAGGAGGAGAGTGGCGGCTGAGGGAGGAGGAGAAATATGTGTTAGGGTTTATTCCATGGGGGCTCGATCAGAGCCATCGGATAAGGCGATGGATGGCCAGAAATATTTTGACATTTGGGCCGAAACGGGCCTTGTTTCATTTGGGCCAAAAATTTCAGTGATACACATTAATTTATTTGTTTCATGATAACATAAATTTGTATGAAAAGTAAACACAACATTTTCTATCTCCCCCTTGCCCTTACAAATAGAGATAAAATTTGAAAATGTTGATGTTTTGTTTTAGAAAACTAATGGCTACATCTCTTCCTCGATTTAAGAAGCTTACTTTGAGGGGCCTTGATATTTTCGATAATTATTCATTACCATATTCGTTTCGATTCGTATTCGCTCTGTATATGTGTTTTCGATAATATTTGATTCTGTTTTTGTATCCGGGTTTCCGATTTCGATTTTGATTCCGAGAAAAAAAAAATGAAAACGAATATGATAGAGCTAGTTTCCGACCATACTCGATCCGTTTTCATCCCTACTGCCACTAGACTCACAGCTTAGACTAACACCGCTATATGGCTGGTTCATGAAAATTAGGACAAGAATGCCCCTGCCCATGAAATTGTAATATTAACAGCATTTTGGCATCAATAAAACACCATTTGAGGCAACATGGAAGAACATAGTCAACTAGCATCATTTTGGCAGTCAAACTAACTGACAATTGTTGAGGTTCACATCATATGATTCATCCTCACATCCAAAAGACAACTACATCTGATAGTTCTACATCATATCAATTTGATAGGACAACATGGTCCAGGCCATTAGAACCTTCCCAAAAGACAATCACATCAAATGGATGCCGCAAGAGAACCTTTCTTCTCCTTCCCCTTCCCTCTTGCTCTTGGTGGTCTTGTTGACACATCATTTGCATTGCCACTGCAACAACAATTGTATAAATCAGTACCTAAATCTAAATACAAGATGCAAATAGATTGCAAATGAGGATGGAATTCACTAGTAAGAAATACTAATTACATGGATGATCCAGTGGTATTTGGATGCTCCATGGTGGTCCTGCTGCTACTGCCCACAGTAGGCATCATGCTGCTTGAAGCAGCTGACGCCGCAGCCTGCCGTAGTCGACGCCGACACCTGCTGCAGCCACGTGTCGCAGCCTGACGCCGCCCGCTGCGCCGTCGCCCCAAGCCGCCACAAGCACCGCCGCTGCGCCACAGTCTGATGCCGCCCGCTGCAGCCATCGCCCCAAGCCGCCGCAAGCGCCGCCACCGCGCCACAGCCTTGTTAACAGTGAAATTTGGTAAGCCCCTAAGAGAATTATCACATTACTAATAGTCGGATTCCTGCTATATTCGGTTAAGGAAATTTATCTATTAAAAGAAGCTTATCCAGAAGTGACCGAGTTCCAGGAGGATGCGGCATGGCAAGTTAGGAATAATTTGTTAGTTTCCTTTTATCTTTAAAAAAGTGTGTTTAGTGTCCTATAAGGACTTTATGTTTTCCTTTTATCTTTAGGAAAGTTTCTTCCTTGTCCTACAAGGACTAGTATCTACCCATGGGTATAAATATGTACACCTGAGATCATTGTGAGATATCTCAACGATCAATACAACTACTCTCGGAGCATCGCCACTCTCTTTACCGAGGTTTTTACTTATCACGGTGGAACTTGGCACCCGACGCGGGGCTGCATCAGTTTTTGATCTCCAGCGAAGGGGTAAGTCCTGCGTTCCGCCGGCCCTGGCAATTGTATTGGCTACACTGGCGTCGTTCAATGCTGCATCAGTACATTCGACCTCTTGGATTGCTCTGGTTCGGTTGATATTTTTGCCTACCAATTTATCATATGTCTCTGTTAATCTAGTCTTAGCGTATCGATTTAGCTCTATCGGCTGCTTCTCTCTTTAGGGTTTCTGCCGGTATCGGCTAAATCGTCTTGCTAGATTAGATTAGCTTAGACATCTACCACGCTGAAAATCAGTCAAGGGCTTGATTGTCTAGATATTATGTTTCTTTTCATACTTAGTGCTGCATCAGTTAAGTTTGATCTACTAAGTCTTGCTTAGAACCATAATCCCTAGCCTGCTTCTTGACTGCCAATAAGGGTTTCATCGGGGTTTCAGCCGATAAGGTATCTGGATGTTGCATCGGCTTACAAGGATTGCATATAGATTGTATTTAGCCGATGAAAACAAAGACTTTATTGTTTATCTAATCTTGTGGATTTTTTATGACATTGAATCTCCAGCCGATGTATGCTTTAACCTTCGGATCAGTGCTTATTCTATTATATCATACCACTAGCCGATTGGTTATACTGGATTATATTATTATTATACTATATTATCATCAGCCGATTGCCTTTATATCTACTCAAGTATCATAATCTACATTGGACATATAGCCGATAGCTCAAAACCCTATTGCAATCAGCTGGTATCGGCATCGGCTGGAATTACTCCATCGGCTTGTCAACCGATCGGCTATTTGATTTGTTGTTTACATATCTTGTCAGTTGCAGGATCAAACTGTCTGGCACGCCCGCATATCAGCAACCTTTGGACCTGCACTGGAGCTAAGCATATATCCCACTAGGTGTGCCAAGAAAGCATGTTGACGCGAAAAAACACGCACTGGCCTGAGAGATCTACTTAACTCTAGTGCAGGTCCAAAATAAATTGCCTTTGAGTTCTGAGCATGCCAGCTAGTTTGATCCTGCAACCAACAAGATAGAAAAAGAAATAAAGAGTTAAATCCATCAACGATAGCCGATCGGCTGGATTGCCGATGACGTATCGTCCGAGGCCATGCCGATGTAACTTGTGTCAGATCGGCAGAGGCAGAAAAAAACTTGGAGATTGTTGGGTCTACTCGATTAGTTGTAGATGTCAACGATACGTAATCCACCCAATGTAACATGCTTAGATCGAGTGATTGGGATAGATCGGTCGCTGCACCGAGATAGTATAAATCACTAAATATCTAAATGCGTTCCAAAGTAGGGATTATGTATGCTCACAGCATAGCTGATGGGGTAAACCTAACGTGTATCGGCTAATACTACGATACCACCGTATATGAAGATATCAACACAGATGAAATACACAAAACTGAAACCAATCTAACGAGCAGTGTAAACTAGCAGACTGATAAGAAGCTTAATATACTTTAAACGGATGAGATCTTGATATAAGGGGCAGATTTAGATGATCCAGAACCAAATAAGGAAACAAGATAACTAAATCAGGTAAGATCGGCTGAAACTCCGATGCTTTCTCTATTAGCAGTCAAAGAAAGAGCTAGATAGAACGTTTCAAGACAGTACTTAGCAGATCAAACCTAACCGATGCAGCATTAAGCGTGAAAAGAAACATAAGTTCTAATCAAATTGATGAAAACTCATTCAAGATGGTAGATACATTGCATAGTCTAACTTGATATCGAAGCCTAAACCTATCGGCCGTTTTCGATGATAGAGGCTAGCCGATGAAGCTTAGATGACGAGATCAATCTAGATTATGCGGTATATATGATAACTCGATGGTTTGCATAGGCAGGATTAGAGTGTCATGAAGATGTAAGCTAACCCCGAGAACGCAAGCTGCCATGACAAGATTTACCTCTTCGTCGGAGATCGAACCCGATGAAGCCCAACTCAAAAGCAAAAACTCGTCGAAACAACGAACATAGAAAAGGGTGGTGATGCGCCGAAGTGTTATTGAACTATCGTCCGTTGATTACATGGGGTCGGGTCATATTTATACCTGAAGTACATAATATGTCCTTGCTGGACACGACTGTTATCTCTAACACAATTTAAAAACGAATGAGTCCTTAAGGTGGAATCTTACCAAACATATCTCTAAGGAAACTGGAAAATGTCCTAATTAATAGATACAATTGCCCTTTTTAGGACTCCAATCCTTGCGTGGCAATGGCTATGAAGTGCTTCAACCAATCCCGGTGACGGATGTGGGACCACCTTTCCCGAGATTGGTTGCATCGGCTTAACTCCGTCAGATCTGGCGCTTAGCCGATATGTGGCAGCCGACACCGCCTATAGCCGATTCATGCGGAAGCCGATTCTGCTTGTAATCGATGTGTATTCTGCTTTCTCGAGCGTGATTTCTCTAAATCGGCTTTGACTCTAGCTTTGAATCCGGCACACGGCATTACCAAATTTGGTCGTTAACAAGCCTGACGTCGCCCGCTGCAGCCGCAAGCCTCCTCTTGCGTTGCTCTACTTGCCGAAATCCATCTGCACCTCTTCCATTGGCATCCAATACTCCAAAGCAACCGATTTTTGGTTGATTTGCTCCTGATTTGAAAGAAGGGATGAGAGGATTTGGGGCTTAGGGTTTCTGATGCGTTAGAGTTGGGGGAAGAACACGGATAAGGCTGAATTTGGCAAGGGCAACATGGTCTTATCGCGTTGCCTTGTATTTAATTTAATTTCATCAATTATTTTTGTTGTTTTACTCGTATGAATTGGAACGGGGATGGCATACGGAATCTGCGCACACTGTTTTCAGTGATAAATTTGTAATTCATGATTTTATAATGGTTATTTCGAGTCATGGGGTGAAAGTAGTGGCAAATATGCACTCGCTTTGCAGTGGAGTACTGTTCATCAACGTGGAGGCGACGACGAAGACTCGGGGTCAGTCGTTGGGCGTGTGGGCTGAGTCAGTCAACACAGCATTGAGGAGACAAATATCCGGACCGGGTTTTCGTTGGCTTTATATGTCATTTGTACTGATGAGGATGCAAGTAGTTGTTGAGGCTATAGCTACGTACACTGCCGCGCGGTTGCCGGTAATAGGGAAATAATCTCTTTTGCTGTCAAGCGATGAAACGAAGAACTGGGTTCCATCATCTGATATCGTTACTTTTACATCACCTCTCTCTTAGCATGGCTTGAATGTTATGTAAAATTAAGATCTCATGTAAGACGTACTCCCGGCCTCCGTCTCAAAAAAAGACAAACCCTGAATTTTCGTGTCCAACGTTTAACTATCCGTCTTATATAAATTTTTTTATAATTAGTATTTTAATTATTGTTAGATGATAAAACATGATTAATACTTTATGCGTGACTTGTCTTTTTAATTTTTTCAAATAAGACGAACGGTCAAACGTTGGACACGAAAACCAAGGGTTTGTTTTTTTTGACCGAGGGAGTAGGTAGTTTTATTTTTTTCCTTATTTAACATCATTCTTTATTTTAGATGACATGCTATTTAATGCTATATATGCATAGTTTTGTCAATTATCTTAAAACACTATTTTAAATTCTTTTTTCAACTGTATACTAGTTAATTCATTCTTTCTATCTCGAAACATCCAGCTATTCAACATTCAATTTAAGTTCATTCGACCGAAAAGAACACTAGTTGGAGTAACTGATATTACCCTAGCTAGATGAGGCCGTCAGTCAGCGAATATTAATCATTATTACTGGATGTGGATGCATGTACTGCAAAGAGGAAAAAATGGCTCCTCGATGAGACCCATCACCAAATCCGAAAGCAACGGATCACCAAATCCGAAAGCAATTGACGAAGGGCCTGTTTGGATCACTGAATGGTTGCTTTACTTTGCCAAACTTAAATTAAAAGTGAAACGAACGAAGCTTAGTCAAAAGCGCGGCAGCATGCTGTAGTATTTGTAGTACCAAATTAGTTTGACCACGCTTATGATATACCCCATACATCTCATTTTTATCATCCCTTAAGATTTTTAAAGTCTTCCCAAAATCCTTACTCCATCCTTCCAAAAATCTGAGACCTATTTCTTTTTCATCAAAACCAAGAAGCAATTAACTCACTCACCATGTGGCAAAACCAATAAATACACAACCAATAAATACTAGAATGGCTTCTTGGTTTCCGATCAACAATTTAATTTAGCACATACTGACTAAAAATAGGATTTGGAGAATCCAAAGAATGAAATAGGTCTCAGATTTTTGGAATGAGGGAGTATCATGTAACAAGTGTCTCTTCGTTTACTTGTTCAAAGAGTAAATACGCATCATTGAATGTGTTGTATGCAACCAACCAAGATTAATTTTTATTGGTGCAATGCCATGCAATATTTAAAACATGAGCAATTTACGGGACACGAATCGATAAAGCACATTAATCGATATGAATTAATTTGAGAATGATGAATATTTTGATGTCCTTTGCTTACTTTATGGAGTGATCAAACTGGGATGGATGGAGCATTTTGGTTAGGAGATTAGTCTATGCAATCTGGGATATAGAAGTAGTAATGTTTCGCACAATACAAGTGTGGCATGTCACACTGTAAATTGCATGTATTTACAACGTAGTTATTCCAATGTATGTTTTAAAACTTATACCGTAAATTTTAATTATTTATATAATACTCCCTCCGTCCCATAATATAGCAATATAGGTCCAGATGAGACATTTCATAGTACAACGAACTTAGATAGATAGATGCATGTTAAGATTCATTGTACTATAAAATGTCCTATCCAGTTCTCGACTGTTATATTATGGGAAGGAGGGAGTAATAAATTCTTACATGTCTACTCAGCTTCACGCACGTGTAGTAGTTTGTTCTTCCTAGGGATGGCAATTTCCCCTGTGGGGCCAGAGACCTGCAGGGAACCCGCCCCTACGGGGGCGGGGGCGGGGGCGGGTGAGAACATCCATCCGCGGGTCCTCGAAGGATGTATATTAGACTATTAATACTAGCATATTACAAGCCCAAAAGACCCATCTAGTCTAACCCTAATTCCTCATCTATTCCCTACCCTAACCTTATCCTCATTTCCCTTCCCACCCTACCCAGCCGTCACGCACGGAAGGCAGCGACGGCGGCCACGCGCGGACAGCGGCGGCGGCGGCGGCGAACACACACGGGCGGCGGCGGTGGCCACGCACAGACGGCGTCGGCGGCCACGCGCGGGCGGCCTCGGCGGTCTCTTGCGGGCGGCGGCGGTGGCGGCCTCTTGCGAGCCGCGGTGTCGATGTCCAGGGGTGCGGCGATCTGCGTCGATGTCAGTGGCGCATCCACGACGGCGACGGCAAAGGCTAGCATTGCATCGACGACGGCGGCGGCCATGGAGGGCACATCCGCGGCGGTGGCTAATGAGGCACATTCGTGGCGGCGGCGGCAGCGACGCCCAGTCCCTAGCCACCTGTCTGTCGTTGTCCCTCATCGGTGTCGCCGCTGCTCCTCGGCTCGTCAATCGTCAGCCGGGTGGTGCGGGGCCCCGCTCACCCGCGGGTCCCCTACGAGGGCGGGGACGGGTGACGGTTTTCACCCGACCATCTCTGTGGGGCCGGGGTCGGGGGGAGAAGTTGTGGAACGGGGGTGGGGGTGTTCTGGCCCAACCCGCCCCCGACCCGCCCCGTTGCCAACCCTAGTTCTTCCTTCCTCATATTTTGCATATTCAACCATGTTTGATCTCACGCAATACACTACATAAACGATTTTTACAAACGGCAAAAACACATTTTCACAAATGGCTAGACGGCCTGCCACGAGGCGTTTGCGAAAATAGTATTTTTCTCAAACGGGTGGCACAACTATGTGTGAAAACCTATTTTCACGGGCGGTCGAGTTAAGCCGCTCGCTTGAAACCCCCCCTCCTCCACCAAAAAAAAAAATAAAAAATCAAAACCTAGCTTCGAAATGCCTTAGCCGCTTCTATTGTCGTCGATACAGTCCACCTCCACCGCAATCATCGTTGCTGAGACCCCACCACACTCGAGGCCAGCGGCAGAGGATCCACCCCTCCTAGGGCTAGGGCTGCTGGATCATCGCACCCGGAGCGCTCGACGCTGCTGCTGCTTTTGCCATCTCCCGAAGCACCTGATGCTACCGCCGCCTTCGCTACCTCCCAAAGTGCCTGCCATCGCAGCCTCCTTCGCCACCTCCCAAAGTGCCTGGTCCGTGAAGTGGAGGAGAGGAGGTGGAGTGGGGTGAGGAGAGGAGTGGATGGGCCAAGGAGGAGGAGAGAATTTTTAAGGCAGAGAAGAGTGGGCAGCTGACCTAGTGCGTCCGCCAACGAAAACAGATTTATTTTCGCAGACGGATCTATTAAGAGGCCCACATACGAAAATTAATTTTGCATACGGGATTTGTCTTCCTTGGGACCAACATTATTGTAGATGATGATGTCACGGTTCACTTGCAGGCTGGAGGAGGGCTCGTCTGTGAAAATCATTCCTGTAGTAGTGACGGTCCAAATTCAACACGTTAGGGAAAATATCTTCATGCATTTCGTGAAGAGAGAGATGTATAATGTGCACTAGAGGCTGGGGCGCGCCCTTGGCGCGCCGCCTGCACACAGCTGAGCCGATCAGCAAGTGTAATTTGTGATCAGCATGCTATATATTGTTTGTTTGATTGTAGTTTGATTGATTGCTTATGTCGGATGATATTGGAGAGTATTGGTGATTATATAAGGAAACAAAGAATACATTTCAATTACATTCATGATTGTACATTAAGGATCACACTGAGGTCTGAAAATTCAAATGTATGTACATGCAGAAGTTATATCCAATGCATAGCTAGAGTACTTGTCGAGCCATCCTAAAATGCAAAATCTGAGCTCCAAACATGTCAGGAAAAAAAATCTCAGAGACGTTCATAGATCTTTGTCGGTCACCTCAATCAAACATACAAGCAGAAACACTGAATTCTTCAAGCTTCATCATAGAACTCGCCACCATGGTCACAGTTGGGGTAAATAACAGAAAATCAAATTACTACAATATTCAAACATAAGTCTTTAACAAAACCTAACCTTCCTCTAAAGGGAGTCCAAAGCCTCAAGTGTTTTCTTTTGAATAGAGCTAGTAAAAGTCACTCAGAGCCATTAAGATATGCAATCTTTGTTATGTGCAAACAAGAACCCTATGTCATGAATGACATCGTTGCCCAAAGGTTCTTTTTGACAACAAATGAGCGGTAAGCCTTCATAACATTAGAGTGCTCTATTAGGCTCATGATTTGAGCCTCCCATTGGATGTCAATCTTACAAATAGTGCACCAATAAGAAATGGATTTATTTATAACCTTTTTTATGAAAATCTCATCTATAGGTACATATCGAAGATATTGGCAGTTGAGACCAGGCAGTGATGATAAATCCCAAACCATTAACCTTGAAAAAGATCTCACAACCTTTTTCAAAGCAAAGTAATAGCTAAATACATCCTAACAAATGACTTGGTTGACCACATACTTCAATTTTTTTATTAGTTTGGCTTTGGCAACATCAGTTGCTTTACCGAGTTTGCCAACAATAGTTGCTTTACCAGTTCCATGATATATGTTGGTATACTAATGATACCAATAGAATGCAGATGACCGCAAACCCTTAGGATGACTCCTGACAAGAAATAGCAACCTTAGGAATGAGTTTAGACAACAAAACATGGCTGTTGTGGTCCAAACAAATTCATCAGTATAGACAACTTTGTTTTTGCTTTTTGTCATCTTCTCAAGGATAATAAGAAGTACAGAGAACTTCTGATCATTAATCAACAAAACATGTTTTTTTTCATACTTTGCAGTTTACTCCTCAACACATAATATCTCATTAGTTAAATAACCTTTTTAAATTAAAGAATTTCCTCTGAAGGGTGACATATGTTCTTAACTAAAAGACAGCTCAATGCAGTAAGAGAAGATATATACCTCTTCCTTTCTGCAATAGTGTTAGTGCTGCAGACCTACATTCGGAGAAGTTGCCAACAACATGAGCATAAGGTCTGTATTCAACCTTCGACTCAAGAACACTGGTAAGAAGTTTAACTGCTCCCTTCATGGGCGAAAATCCCCTTGGAGTTCAAAGGATATCTGTACTTAGCTTGAGAAATCAAGTGTGTTGCCACTGCATAACAAATCAAATCTTACGTAGAAAGACAAAAGAATCGCACTGCTAGTTGTTTTATAGGGTAGGTATGTGTATCCCATGGACATAGAAAGGAACCATACAAAAGGAATAGAGACAATGGCATATTAAATGAGCAAACAACTTAAATCTAAGCTTTGGAATGCTGTTGATCCGATGCCAAGGATAAGGCCCAGTCCACATCGCCACCAAGGTCGTCATCGTTGCTTGGTCTGCCGAGGCTGAGCTCAGAGCCACCGCCGAGCTCCTCGTCCAATCTGGCGACGAGGATTGAAAAGTTTGAAAAGTATTCAGAACTTGTACAAAGGCAAGAGCTGTGTCACTAAGGTGTACTTGCAATGTAAAAGCTCGCGCAGTTTAGTATTCATAAAATACAACATGCGCATCAAAAGCCTGGAAGCATCAAAATTTACTTAACAGGAAAAATAATAACCACATATGGACATAGCACTTACCAGATTTTATGTACCCAACGAAATCTAGATCTTCAGTTGTTGGAGGCAGTAGAACTCCTCTTTTGCTTAAAGACCATAGGAGCAGAAACACGCCAAGATACCTAGACATTTTGATAACAAAAGGCAGCAAACAAATAATACATCAACGATACGTAGGAAAAATTTCTAGACAACATTAAATATAAGATGGGAGGGATGCACATTTCTTAAGCAATCAAACTAAAATAGGATTGGTTAGCACATTGATGGAAAACTCGAACAGCTTATTCCCTCTTACTTAAAACGATAAACAATTGAAAGCCCAGAAAAGCAAGAACCTATTAGAAACAGACAAATATATATTTTAGCTCTTGTGAGCACCTGGAGGGGTATCAGCCTTACACAAAGAGGACACCATAAATCTTCTCAAATAAAAAAGGAATCAGTCACAGTGATCGTAGGTCCTGTCATCCAGCTCCTATCCTCACTTCAAAAGATGGAGGATAACCTACATGGATATGTAGGAACGCATACTCTGTGCATGTGTTTATGCATGTGAGCAGTTCATCTAATGTGAATTATACTGCTATACATCCATTGTTTTATGAGGACAATCACTTTGCACTTTTCATAACCCAAATGAAGAGTCCTCACAGCTCAATATTTGGTAGAGTTTACATTAGAATTTTTAGTACTATTTCCGTTATTTTTGTACTATAACTATTTGAGAGAGTTTCTGTTACAATTACTTGAGAGTATTGTTCCCTTGTTTCATACTGTATTCAGGATATTAATCTAGCACCACTAAGGAAATTTATCGAGCAGTGTCAAAGGTGTTCTTAGTAATTAAAGATCACTTTTAGGCAAAAAAAAAAAAATCGCCTAAAAGTGTTATCAGGACTCTATGCTAAAACCCATGTCTGGAGTGCCCACATAGCTAGCATTTGTGTGAGAATATCCAGCCTAGCATTTAAATACCTGCAACTTATTATACTATACGTAGAACCATGAATCTGAAAGTAACGTAACACTACCATGTTCTTCAGTGCATTATCTGCCATATAAGTTAGTATGCTCAATTCTGGAAGTAGTATCAACATGAAAATATTTTTCTCAGATTTAGAGTGAGAGAAATCAGTAGGCCTCACAACCATTGATGCTCTTACTTTGCTTTCTCAGTTGCAGTTTTCACCCTATGAGTAGAGCTTGAAACTGCAGCGCTGATCTAGAAATAAAGTAACTTGATTCAGTATGTGCATAAGTAATAATGTAGCACAATCAAATACATCATATATAGGTAGTAGCTATCCCAGTGCTGAATTATAACAAGGTATATATCTTTCTTTTGACTTCCTTACACACCATAAGCCCATCCTACAAGAAACACTAACGTCATTCAACATTATTTAATGTTATAAGCAATCTGTACCCCAAACAATTAGCTAAGACAACTATAGGTTATTATTAACGATCTTAAAGATAAACGCATGAAAGTACTAACGATCTTAAAGATAAACGTATGAAAACATCATCTTTATCTACCCACGAAGTGGTAGTAGCCACAAAGCTTCCTTACTGAGACTGACGCATGGGACCGACTGATGGATATACCAAGGAAAAGAGGACCCAATCAACTGATGCCATGGTGGAAATTTTGTATGGTAGAACTTAACGGTAAAATCCGACGTGGTTCATCCCAGAATCATTCCCATGCGCCCAGCATTCACGGGAAGAAAAAGACGCAGCTATTGCTTCTATCCTACGTGGCATTGGTCAGTGTCAACCCCATCTGGGCGGCTTTAAGTTTTGAACAAGGACAGAAGCCTGAAAACTTATTTGAAGAAGTATATACATTAATTTTTCCATAAATGCAATACCTTGGCTAAATAGTTTTATATGCCTAGGAAGATAAAAAAATGTATCATGTATAATGCTATTGATCCTATATTGACATCATTTGTAACATCAAAGAAAATTATGTAAAAATAAAACTAATTTCAAGAGGGTCAATATTTGAATAGGTAGCATTAGTATATATTAGTCTTGAAAACAGAGTAGAGGAAAATTTACCATATGGAGTGCTGCCCTAATTCTTTCACAATATCTTCTACCTCACTTGAAGCACCCTGCTGTAGTGAAATAGAGAACCACAAGTGCGATCACATCACCTAATAAAATGCACAATACAGACAATACAAATTTAAGTTGGAGAAATTGAAAAACACCTATTTTTCTAACAAGTCCTCAAGGAAATGTATAATATAATAACATCTAAAGTTTTTGAAGGAGCCACAACTTAGTAAATGCATCTAACAACATTGGGAATATTATTGTATAGGAAATAATATTGGAAGAACTGAACAAATAAGCATGAAAACAAGCTTACCATCCTTCAGAGAAGTAGAAGCAACAGAACCTACACATAAATATGTATAGAGAAACATTAGTACTGTGGGTGCTTAGCGCTCACAGAATTAAAATTGACTATATGGCAAAGATACATTGTTTGAAGTGGGACCAAAAGAGTTTAATTCAGCCTTAAAATTAATATATAAGTTGAAAACGTGGAATCAGATTTGTTGTAGTTTCCTATTTTTATATCTACATATTCTCAGATCTCTAGTCTGAGAATGAAGAAATCTGACAAACAGCCCTAAGATACCTCCTTTGCATGTTTACATTGTTTTTCCATATCACCTTTCTGCATGTCATCCACACTAAAAGAAATATGGATCAACACTAACAAGACATGGAGCAATTCAGATTCTACCCAAGACATTGACTACAAATGACCCTGAAAATTCAGATTCTACAGATGGCAACACCGCATTACATTGGACATACGCCGCGGGCGAGAAAGAGCAGCGGGACAGTGGCGAGCATGATGAGTGTGAGGAGAGGAGAAAATACTACGTACATCAATCTGCTATTCTGCTCATTGCTGAAGAAAACAATTGAAATGTAAATAACTTACATCAGAAGGCCAGACACCTCTAAGGGCTGTGTACAGTGCAAGCTTTCCCACAGGGATTCCCATACCCTATATATGCTGCAATTTTCAACACACATGGAAAAAAACACTCATGTTAAGCTGCAAAGTAATAGCACTTTAAACAATCCAAAGGCATGAAGGATCCTTAGCAAAGCACAAATGTCAGGACTAATTTACTGACCTGGCAACCAAGATCCCCGAGACCTAAAATGCAAAAGACAGGCACAAAAAGGAAGACAGAAACATACACACCCCATAGGAAGGCTAGCGCATCATGGCATCACCCGCCAGGATCCATACCCAGGCAACCCGATCACAACAACGAATAATGAGTAGCAGATCGAAGAAGGCCACCGACGGTCCCGCCTCTCCGTCGAACGACGACCATCAGTGGCGCACTACACACAGGGCGCGATCCCCATTCGAGGCCGCAGCGGGACCCTCGAACAGCGCGGCACCAAACGTGCAACGAACAGAATCTTGGTTCATTGATTGATTGATTAGCTCGCTCGTCGCCGGCGCTGTCAGATGGAGGTGATAGGGATCGTCTCCGTAGGCGCCACCGCCGGGGCCACCGTCGCCATGGCCGTCCTGCTGCACATGTGCATGCGCAGCACCATGCCCGCGGCGGCGGTGGTGGTGAGCACGCGGCGACGGGACACCGCCGGCGGTGGGGCGGCGTCGCGGTGGCGGAGGCGGCCGTTGCGCTCGACGAGGCGGCGATGAAGGCGCCGCCGAAGCTGGTGTATGGCACGGCGACGGCGGCAGCGGCGGACAGCAGCTGAGCGGTGTGGGTCGACGAGCACGGCAGCGGCGGCGGCTAGGGTTTGAAGGGGCAGCGGCGGCGGCGTGAGGGAGGGCGGTGGCGGTGGCGGCGCCCGGCGATGTGGACGGGACGAGGGGGAGCGACGGCGCGAGGCGGCGGCGGCGAGAGAGGGAGAGGCCGGGAGCAGGTGGGACGGAGGGGGCAGCGGCTAGGGTTGGGGATTGGGGTGGGTTAGTGCACGTTTGTTTCGAAAAAGCCCCTCCTCTTCCATATTTTAGAGCGCAGTCCTTATTCTCGATTTTTCCCTCCTTCGTGTGCAATATCCAGATTTCCAAAGGGCCTCTACGTAGAGTACCAGCTCACAGGTACTGTTCGCGGGGGGATTGCGGCCGAATTACGCGCGAACCGGAGGGCTTTTTCGCAAAAATCCACCCCGCGCACTGTAGATACTGTAGAAAAAATCCGACGTGGCACGCGCGAGCGCTCGCCCCTCACGCGCCCCTTAATATACTCCGATACGAGCAGGGTCCCAGTGCAACCCAGGGAGAAAATTCAATTGTGAAGGGGAAAAAAATATCTCCATAGTTTTAGCAAGAGTAAATTGCATTGCTGGTTCACGAACTTATCAGGTGGGTGCAATTTAGTACACGAACTTGCAAAATGCTCGTTTTGGTGCATGAACTTGTCTAGTGCATATGGAGGAAGGCGAAAAAGACACTACATGTCTAATCTTATTGATTTAGAAGCAGATTAGGATACTATGTAAACATATATCTGAGAATGTTGCTATTAGACATACACCTCTTCAATGAGTAAAAAATAGAATAGGATATAGTGATAGGAGAAAAGGATTAAAAAATTCGAACAATGATATAAGGGTTAGAAAGATACTATGTATATAATTCATCATTTCCATGATGAAGGATAAAGTAGAGACCAAATTTATAAATATTGCATTTCTTATGCATACTCACTACACGTACGCACGCTAGATCCTAATCAACATCAGCTTCGTAAAATTAACATTGCCAAGTTATTTTGGTCCTCGTTCGCACGAACTAGACAAGTTCGTGTACTAAAACGAACATTATACAAGTTTATGCACTAAATTGCACCCACACAACAAGTTTTATGTACCGCCAATGCAATTTAATTATCCAATTCAAAACAATCATATGTCCCATTTATCCATTCACATGGGAAAACGTATTTGTGCTGCTTGTAGCCAATATGCTACTGTTAAAGTAAATATAATAACTATAAATCAACTTTTCCTACTTCAGGAAAATAATAACAGGAAAAAATATACTATAACACTTATTCCTTTTGCTAGGAAGTTCTTCAAAACGCCTTATCATGAATTGTAGATTCAGACCATCCTGTGCCAGTGCTATATCAAGTTCATACTATATATGCATTACTCACAGAGCTCACCTCATCCTCCCTTCTGAAGGAGATAGAGCCGAAAGTAGTTCAGATTTAGAACATTAATATGTCGCATATAGTCTGAGATGAATTAGATTATACTTGATTTATATTAGGACTGTTCATAAGACACCCATCAAGAAAAAAACATTTATATAATGATCATAACCCATATTGTGAATGAAGCAATCAACTGTACACCTTCCAACTATTTAGAAAGGCGCGTATTTATGCTCATAAATTCTAGACGTTGGCAGGTCAAGTTAATCATCAGATAAAATTCAGTGGCAGGGGAAACAACCATTTTTAATCAGCATATTGCAGCCACAGCACCATTAGAGTACTAAGACTGATTTGTTGAAGATTATTGCTGATATGAAACCGCATGTACTTAACCACACCGGCTTTGCATATTACAGTGCATTCGTTGGACAACAGATAATGCCTTAACTTCGTGCAGGAGAAATATAAACACAAGCACAATTTTTCCACAGGAGGATATCTTGTCTCAGCATCCAAAAGCCTGCGACTTAAATAAAACACAACCCTTTCTTTTCCCTCAAGCTCCTGAATCAAAACTGAGCCGATTGACTTCTCACCGGCCGATAGATATAATCTAAAAGGTATTCCCTTTTGTGGAGGGATTAAAACTGGAGGAGAACTAAGGTATTCTTTAATATTATCCAAAGCCTTCTGTTACTCTGCCCCCCTGGTGAACTCTTGATCGGCCTTCAATCTCAACAAAGGCGTAAACGGTTCTAATCTTCCAGATAAATTAGAGATAAACCTTCTAACAAAATTAATCTTGCCGATCAACTCCTGCAACTTCGTCTTGTCCTCCGGAGGTTGAATTTTCTTAATTGCATTAATACTCCTTTGAGTGACCTCAATCCCCCTCTCGTGAACAAGAAATTCCAAAAACTGGCCAGCCGATACGCCAAAAGCACACTTTGTCGGATTCATCTTCAGGCCATATTTCCTAGTTCTCTCAAAAACCTTCCTCAAATCGGCTATATGGTTCTCTATTTCTTTTGACTTGACCACCACATCATCAATGTAAATTTCAACCAACCATGGAATATATATTTCATGGCCCTTTGATATGTAGCCCCAGCACTCTTCAAGCCAAAAGTCATTACAACCCACTCAAACAAGCCAATTGCACCAGGACATCTGAAAGCCGTCTTATGAATGTCTTCTTCTGCCATAAAGATCTGATTGTAACCTGCATTGTCATCCATAAAACTTAATATCTTATGCCCTGAAGCAGCATCAACCAATTGATCGGCAGCCGGCATTGGGTACTCGTCCTTTGGGGTAGCTTTGTTTAGATCTCGAAAATCAATGCACACCCTGACTTTGCCATTTTTCTTGATAACTGGAACTATGTTGGAAACCCACTCAGCATATCGGCATGGACGAATAAAACCAGCATCATACAAACGTTTAACCTCAGCCTAGATAGCTTCGAGCATATCGGTTTTGCATCTTCTTGGTGGTTGCTGGTACGGTCTAACCCCCGGTTTGATAGGAAGCCGATGTTCAACAATCGATCGGCTGAGTCCTGGCATCTCATAATACTCCCAAGCGAAGCAATCTCTATATTCGTTTAAAAGCTCTATCAACTTGGTTCTAAATTCAGAAGATAAATTCTTACTGATGAATGTCGGCCTTTGTCTATCGCCTGGACCTATATCAATTTCTTCCAAATCATCGGCCGACATGAAACCCTGTCCTTGCTTGTCATCAAGATCATCTATTGTGTCCTTGGTGTAGACGTTTGAACCCTCCACGACGCCCTTAAAATAGTAACTTGGGCTCTCCATCTTCAATTGGCTGTATATCACAATCGGACACTTTTAGAAAATCTCCATCCCAAACTTTCCAGACAAGCAATCAATACCATCCATCTCCCAAAGAGCTAAATCGGCACTGGCAACATTAACTGACCTGTCGGCTGGCACGATCTCAATCTTGTCGCCTTGCCATTGAATCAAGCATTAGTGCATGGTTGAAGGAATACAACAATTAGCATGAATCCAATCCATTCCAAGCAACAAGCTATAGGAACCCTTCCCATCGATGACAAAAAATGTTGTAGGGACGGTTTTGCTGCCGACTGTCAGTTCCACATTCAAAACTCCTTTTGTTTCCGATGGATTGCCACCAAAGTCCTTGAGAACCATGTTTGTCTTGATGTGATCCTCTGAATTTCTGCCCAACTTCCTAAAGGTAGCATATGGCATCAAGTTCACAGCAGCCCCACCATCAACCATCATCTTAGACATCGGCTTCCCATCTTAGACATCTGGCTTCTTAAAAATTGCTTGCTCTGGTGACAAAACCAATTTAGCTGAAGCTTCCTCAACTTCATCAACATCGGCTTGCCTGGCTCCGAATTCCGCGGGCAACGTGAAAACCATGTTTAATGATGCAGTTACAACACTCTTCCCTTTAGCCAACCTCTTTGCTTCATCGGCTTTAGCCTCATCGGCTGTTGACCAGAGAATAACCGCAGCATGCTGGGCAAAATATCAGTCGGCTAACTCAGGAACAGGTGGCTGCTATGTTCTTGCCAAATCCACCAGCTGCCGATTCAGCATTGCCAAGCCAGCAAACGCCACCAAGGCAGCAGATTACTCAGCCGATTCAACAGCAAAGTTTGCCAAATGCATCGGCCAGGTTGAGGACACCTGATAATCAGCTAAGGCAGCATGTTGCAACTCATGTTGTCGCTGAGCACTTGGTTCATAACGTGCAACCAGATCAGTCGGTTATACCTCAAATTATTCCTAAACATTTGGTACGCAACATCCAGCCGAATGCTCAGAATTACCACGAGGGTCACTTGAATTATCATTACCAGCCTCCTTCACCTCATGTCCACCAAGGAGGGTCACCTCAGCCTTAGTTTACTCCTCAGTTTAATCAGTTTGAGCCGATACAGCAGCAGACACAAGGGGCACCTCAGCAGAGACAGTGGGCCGATATGATCGCAGATGTGATGAGGGAGCAATTTGGGCTTAAGCCGAAGGATACTGGGAACTTATATCGGCATCCATACCCTGAGTGGTTTGAGAGGGTTCCATTGCCTGCTCGATACAAGGTACCAGACTTCTCAAAATTTTCAGGGCAAGACAATGTTTCTACTTATGAGCATATCAGCCGATTCTTGGCTCAGTGTGGTGAAGCATCGGCTGTTGACGCCCTGAGAGTTAGGCTATTTCCTTTGTCGTTGTCCGGATCGGCTTTTACTTGGTTTTCTTCTCTACCATACAATTCTGTTAATGGTTAGGCCGATTTGGAGAAGCAGTTTCACAGTTATTTTTACAGTGGAATTCATGAGATGAAACTTTCTGACTTGACAGCAATTCGGCAAAGACAGGATGAATTTGTGTAGGATTACATTCAGAGATTTAGAGAGACAAGGAATAAGTGCTATAGCTTGGCTCTAACAGATTCTTAGCTAGCCGATTTGGCTTTTAGGGTTTGGTAGCTCCGATTAAAGAGAAATTCTCATCCCAGGAGTTTGAAAGCTTATCTCACCTTGCACAAAAGGTAACTCTGCATGAGCAAAGGTTTGCAGAGGCCAAGAAGAACTTCAAAAAGATCAATCATGTGTATCCTTACATGTATGATTCCAAAGATGAGGATGATTCCGAAGTAATAGCAGCCGAGTGGGTCAGGAGCAAGAAAGTTGTACCTTGCCCATGGGTGAGGAGTTCCAAAAAAGAGGAGAGATTTGACTTTGATATCACCAAGGCTGATAAAATTTTCAACTTATTACTTCGGGAGAAACAAATTCAACTTTCTGCTGGTCATATAATTCCCACTGGGCGTGCCAAAAGCGTGTTGATGCGAAAAACACGAGGCCTGGGAGATCTGCTTAACTCCAGTGCATGTCCAAAAATCTTGCTTTTAGGTTCATGAGCGAGCCAGTTGATTTGATCCTGCAATCAACAAGAAATAAAGACAAAGAAACTGCGGTTAAATCCATAAATGATAGCCGATCGGCCAGCTGCTGATGACATATCATTTAACTTTGAGCCGATGTCATATGTGAATCGATCGGCAATCATGAATAAATAAGAAAGAACTAAATCTACTCGATTGGCTGTAGATGTTAACAATATATAATTCTTATGTCGATATATACTTAAATCAAGTAATTGGGATAGATCGGTCGCCATGCCGAGATAGTATAAATCACTTAGATCGAAATATATACTAACAATGAGATTATAGATGTTCATATCATAGCCGATCAGATAGACCTAGCATGTATCGGCTAATACTCCGATACCACTCTATACTAAGATATTAAAGCAAGTAAAATATATCAAACAAAAGCTTAATATACTTCATTGTAATAAGATCTTAACATAAAGGGCAGATCTAGCATATCAATTAAGCACATGAAATATAAAGCTAAATCAGGTAAGATCAGCTGAAACCCCGATACTACCCTAATCGGCAACCAAAAGCAGGCTAGAGATTGAGATTCTAAGCACGACTTATAAGATCAAACTCAACTGATGCAGCTATAAGTATGAAAAGAAGGACAATATCTAGACAATCAAGCCGTTGGATGTTTCATAGAGTGGTAGATATCCTATATAATCTAAGTCAACGTTGGTACTTAACCTGATCGGCTGCCTTCTAGCAATAGACGTTAGCCAATTGTAGGTTAGATAACAATATTGCCAAAGATTATATTGAATATATGATAACTCGACGAATTACATAAACAGGATTAGAGTGTCATAAAGATGAAAGCATTAATCCCGAGAACGCAAGCCGCCATAACAAGTTTTACGTCTAGTTGAAGATCGAAACCGATGCAGCTCAACCCGAAAGCAAGAACTCGTCGAAACAAAACGAAAGTAAAAGGGTGGCGATGCGCCGAGATTATATTGAACGTCTGTTGTTGTATTACATGGGGCTCGGGGTCTATTTATACCCGAGATTTACAAAATATGTCCATGTCGGACACGACTCTTATTTCTAACAAACTCTAAGATACCATAAGTCTTTGCGGCAGACTTTTGCCCAAACATATCTGTAAGTAAATTACATGAAATATCCTAATTAATAGATACAATTGCCTTCTCAGGACTAAATCCATACATGGCAATCCTCATGAAGCACATTAACTCAACCCGACAGCGTGTACCGTGCCACATTGTCGGCATCGGCTCAATCGGCCAACCTTGTCTGACTCGAACTCCGTCGATCCTGATCGTAGCCGATTCGGACTTTTAGCCGATTCTCGCTCTGTTTCCGGAACGATCTCTATCTTGGATTCCGCTTCGATTTATCTTCATCTCCGATACTTGGATTACCAAATTTGGTTGTTAACAATGTCATAAAATCCGCAAGATTAGATAGATCAATGAAACCTTTGTTGTCATCGACTAAATCCAACTTATATGTATATGCAATCATTATAAGCCAATGCAACGTCCAGATAACTTATCGGCTAGCACCCCGATAAAACATTAGCATGAACCTATCGGCTCATCAAGGTTTGTATTATCAACAACAATCTAGTAGGTCGGAACTAACCGATGCAGCACGAGATTACATATGATAATCTAATACTCAATGAGCCGATAGATCTGTCTAATGCGATGGATATAACAAATCTATTTATAACAGCATTGTGATTGTAGTGATATATTGGCTAAGACAAAAGATTGGACCTAACTGAGACAGTCCCAACTGAACCGATGCGTCTCTAAACACAATGCAACTAGAGATAGAATTGAGATATTAGGTAAGCAAATATATCAACCAAACCAGAGCGATCCAAGAGATCGAAGTGATGCAGCCTTGAACAACACCAATGTAGCCGATAGATTCACTAGGGCCGGCGGAACGTAGGACTTACCCCTTCGCCGGAGATCGAACTGAACTGATGCAGCCCCGCGTCAGGTGCCAAATTTCGCCAGTTGATAAGTAAAATCCTCGGGAAAGAGGGTGGCGATGCGCCGAGAGTAGTTGTATTGATCGAGAGATCGTTTACAATGACCCCGAGTGTACATATTTATACCCATGGGTAGATACTAATCCTTATAGGACAAGAAAGAAACTTTTCTAAAGATAAAAAAAATAAAGTCCTTATCAGACACTAAACACACTTTCCTAAAGATAAAAGAAAAGTAATAAACTATTCCTAATTAATAAATAACTTGCCATGCCGCATCATTCTTGAACTCGGACTCTTCTAGATAAATTTCCTTTAATTGATCCGACTCCATCAAGAACACAACTGCTGGCGACTTGATGACTCCCATCGGCCAATTCCAAGACTCTAAAGCCGATACTGACTCTCGGCCGATGATGACTTTGGGCTTACCAAATTTTGACGCTAACCGTTACAAATGTAGGTACCTGAGGGTTCTCGATGTGTTGCGCCACGTCTATAGTGTTGTCATTCAGGTTGAGGATTTTTGATGGGCTTCCGTCAGGGCTCGAGTCACCAATATCAGCCGGATCTTGCTCGCGATGCATTTCTGCCTTTTAAACCAAGACAAAGCCGTCACTATAAAAGTAGAAACAGTCTCTAGAAAAGAAATAAGTAATATGTTAATCATGAATAGAGACGGCTGTAATCACTTCTAGACAAACCATAAACCACCTCTAGTATATGGTAGAGACGGAAGCAAACCGTGCCTAGCATCAACAAGCATCTCTACATGTTTTATCTAAAAATTTGAATTTCAAATTGGACACAGTCATAATTTAAATTAGAGACAGTTTTCTATATGCCTAGAAAATTGATTTGAACTTCAAGTTCGATGTGTAGCAATGGTTCTAACCGTATATACCAACCGTCTCTGGTTGTGCAGACGACTTTTTAATCCGTCTCTAATCATTTGAGATGGGAGCCATGGCAACGCCTATGAGATGGTTGCTAAAACTGCCCTTACCACTAATTTAGATGAGTATAGCCGTCTCTACAGCACATAAAAACCATGTTTTTAGAGGTTATTTGTGATGTAGTCCATCAAGTTTTGACTTCTGAGGTTCTTTTATTTTAGAAAAGTTTTGGTTGTTTGGTTTTTATGTTAGATTGTAACACTCCAAAAAAAGTTTTAAAAAAATAAGTTGGTTTGGTTCTTGGTTTTGAGTTGCTTTATAAAAATAAAGAAGTTTGGCAGAAACTAGTGGTAGAAAAGAATATTTTTAGCCAACCGACTAGCGCCCCCCCCCCCAAACCGCACCCCATAGAGAGAGGACGGAATGGAAACTCATCCTTTCCCCCTTAGAGCAAGTTTAATAGTGTAGCCGGCTGCTAGTTGCACATGTCTCCATGTCATTTTGCAGCTAATACTAAAGCCCACTTATACAATAGATTGGATTATTATGTTGACTACATCTTATCAATCAAATAATTAATTCTATACACATACATGCCACCACCATCATTACACTACTACATAGACTATTTTTCCGTGCGGTCAAATTGATTTTCCATCGGAGGTTTTCCCCGTCTGGACCCACGCATCCGGAAAAATGAATATTTTCACGTGCAAGCAGCCCAACCACACAGGATAACCATTTTCCCGTACGGCCGGGTTAAGTGGACTGCACGGGATAATCGATTATCCCGTGCGGTCAAATTGTACCGCCCGCACGGAACCAAAAAAACCAAAAATAAAAAAAAAATGCGAAAATCGCCGCTGCCCGCATCCGCGAGCCGTCGAGCCCGCCCCGCCCACCAGTCGCGCCGGCCACCACCTCGCCCGGCCACTGCCGCGCCCGGCCGTCGCCTCGCTCGCCGCTCCTTCGCCGAGCCGCACGGTGCTGCGGCCGCCGCGTCGTCCGCCGTCCGTCCCGCGCCCGCCGTGGCCGCCGCTCCTCTGCTTGCCGAGGCGCCTGTTGGTATTTCTTACGACCACATATAAATCCGAAAGCGCACGGAATACCGCTGTAGCACTTCACCTTCGGATGACTCCAAAAGGATATCGAACTCAGGGAACGTGTGTAATCTATCTAAGGCTAAGACTATCCAAGGACAACAACTGATGGTAGGCATGCTAGGCTAGAGAGGTCTTTCTATGGGTTTTAATTATTTAAGATAAGTTAAGGTAATTTCCTATCTGTTGCTTCGGGCACCGACCCCTACTGGTCTGCCAGCGTGGTTCCGGTTATAGCTCTATGATGTATCCGAATGTGGAGGATTACTGGGATGAGATTCAAGGCTGTTACCACCTGCCGCATACCTCTGATAAATCCATGGGATACACAACAAACAAAGGTAATCTCTAACCTAGACACAACGTCTAAGTTATTAGTTACTACTCTAATACTTGTACAGGAACTTCCTTCTTTATCCAGAGTCCTAGTACTAGAGCACTTAGTATGAATACTAAACAATGAACCCGCAAATATGGAAATCTATCTTACTTAGACAAAGTAATTAAATAACATAAGAAAGGAGCGCGGATGTTTACTTTATAGAAGAAGTTCTCCGAACCCAGAGCAGAGTGTACCGACAGCTCCGGTACTCCTCCAGAATTCCTCCTAGAAAGCTACACTCATCGAGGTAGAAGTCGGATGAGCGCCAAACTTCCAGGCACTCCTCCAGAGCTTCCCCTCACTCTCTACCTACTTCTAATGTACAAAAGATACAATATAGCCTCTTGTAATTCAGCTCAAAGTTGTGTGGCTTTGAAGTGAGAAGGAGACCTCCTTATATAGGCTCCAAATGACGGTTACTGCTATGGGAAATGACCATTCTGCCCCGCAACCGCCATCAGGAAGTAATTAGGAGCGTACACGTGTCATCTGGTGATCAACGGCCATGAAACGGGTTTGGCCGAACTGGTGGTTCGGCTGAACCCAAAAACCCTCTTCCCGGCCTCTCCTTTGGCCGGTAGGTAGCTTATTGGGCCCCCAACATCATGTACATTGATTTGGATCAATTCTAAATGATTTTGGTTGACATATGAGCCCTCCAATCCGTGTAGACGTGTCCTGAATGCGCGGAGGTGCATTTTGTCGCATGGCAGATATGTTTTCTCCTCAAAATACCGGCATACACATATTTCACCAACACTAGTGGAAATGATTAGTAATAAACCCTACCACTAAGTTGGATACCATCTTTTATTTCATTATATGCAAGTATTGACGGTCAAATATTATGATTTAAAGACTATCAACATCGCCGCGTTGCCTCCGCCAGCAGCCGCCGTGCCCCGCCGACGGAGCCGTCGCATCGCCTCCGCCAGCAGCCGTCGCGCCCCTCCGACGGAGCCGCCGTGTCGCCTCCCGCCGCTGCTCCCTCACGGGAGGAGGGGACGGGGAGGAGCCGCCGCCGACGGGGCCACCGCGCGCCCGCTGTGAGAGTGGTTGAGAAGTAAAGGGAAGATAAGGGAAGGTGGAGTGGTTGAGAAGTAAAGGGAATATATGGCTGTGAGAAAGGTAGAGAGAGGAGTGGCTGAGGGAGAAAAGGGAAAAAGGAAGAGAGAGGATATGAAAATTTTGAAGTGGGTGGGCGGGAAAGGAGGTAGGTATTTTTCCGTGCAGTCCACTTAAAAAGCCCGCACGCGAAAATCGATTTTCCCATGCGGTCCTCTTAAGTCAACCACATGGGATAATGAGGATTATCCCGTACTGTCCTCTTAAGACGACCGCACAGGAAAATGCATTTTCCCGTGCGGGCGAATGCCCGGCACCGGTCCCCCTATTTTTCCGTGCGGTTCCACTTACGGACCGCATGGAAACAAAAGGGGGTGGCGTCCAGAAAAATCTATCGTGTAGTAGTGTCATCTTCCTGTATGTGCTTGTGTACCCTCTTCCCTCTACAACAACTTGCCTTCATAGATCTCCACCCCAAGAACTTGGATCAAGAAGCAAAGTGGAAAAACTGAACGAAGAGGAGAGGAGTAGAAGGAGGGGTTAGATCGGAGTTTCCTCTGTTGTCTCCTCTCAAATTCTTTGAAGATACTCTAGGTGAGACATGTCCCCCTTATAATACCAGTTGTTTGTTTTACAGTCTGATGGTTTAATGCGTGGTTAAGGTAGGTTAGAGGAGAGTTGTGCGCGTTGTGATTCGGATTGGTAGTTCTGGGCGTGGACACTTTTATAGTGCCTCTGTTTTTCATGAATTACATGATAACACCATGATCTATCTTGTAACAAAAGGGAATGATTTTATCTTAAGTGGTTTAAACGCTATGAGTTTTTTTATGACTGTTGCCTTTTTTTTTTTGTCAAAATCTGGATAGTACGTAGTAGATTGAACTGATTTGGATGGGTTAAGCCACAAAATCTGTTTGGCTGACTTAAGACAGAGTTGTAGAGTTTTTTTCTTAGCTTTCCATGTTGGTAAAGTACACTTTGATCGGATGAGTAGAACTCTGGATATAGTCGTTTTTGTATGTACCGTCTGAAATTCTGGACAGATTCTGAAGCCTAGCTATTTTCAAGAGCGAATGAGAGCATTTAAATGATGGAAGACAACTGTGCTTTCTACATGAAAGATCTAGGTCTTGTTTTGTATATTTCCACAATGTATTTATTGGCAGCCATAGCCTTTTTATATTTTAAGATACAAAGGTTTGAAGCAGTAGTATTGTTTATAGTCTAAGCGGTATACTTGTTATTGTGTTTTGACGGGATGAGGTCATAGGTGCATCTTTTTTCATTGTTTTATATGCATGTTTGAGTGTATATTCTGAGGTTGACTTGTAAATAGGTGGTGGTGCTTCGGATCATGCTTGGTATTATGTCTTTGATGTTAGAGGCAACAAAATGTAGCGGTGGTTTGCTACAGCTTTGGCTTGTTATTTTATTCTACCCCCAGTTTAAAATTATATATCGTCAACCAAGATATTATTATATGTTGGATAAAGGATTTACCTATATGAATCATAATTATTGATTTTACATTGTTACTGTTATGCTTTATGCTATTGGAGATAATAATGTATATTGGTCTTCTACGAAGGAATGCGGTTGTTGTATGATTCCTCTGGAATTCAACCTACATTTGTATCACATTTGCATTGCACTTGGATTTATGTCACGAACCAATGTTTGCGACCATACCGATACAACATCGTATATTGTCGTAAATACATGCAACATCACACCTTTTTGGGTGTGAAGGCATGAGTTCATATCATTGCATTGCATATGCACATATTGTTGGATGCTATGGAAAATATACGGTCGAAGGCATCTTTGATATGCATTTTCTTCTCTGGGATTTGGATTTTATTGATGAGGTTATGATGTTTTAGTACTTGGATGTTCAATTTATTTTTATGTGAATCATAACTCGATATTTAATTAACTATGTAATGAATATGTGGTTTAAATAGCTTGTCAAAGCCGTTTGCTTGCCGAGATTTATTCTCACCACCTTATAACCTTTTCAGATACTTGGTCGGATATGTTTACATGAAGGGATGAGAGTAGCTGCGGTGTGACACGACATGATCTCACTTAGTTTATGATTGTGGTAATGTGCTGGTAAGATTATTTAAGTTTAGTTATAATAGGTTAATTAAATACTAGAGTTGTTGTCCATAGATTATGTTTTTCTTTTTAGGCTATCTTTACATGTCAGTCAGTTGTTGTATCAGAATGTTAATCTTGATGTCTCTGCTTTCGCTATATTATTTTTTTGTTTTAAAAGAGTTGCTGCTAATTTTTTTTTATTTTGGCACTTTTGTATTGGTTCTTTAGTGGTATGCTAGGCTTGTAGTTTTTTGGGGTTACATAGATCCTATATATAGCCTGCGGCATCGCGCAAGTTCCGTGCACACATGGGATGCATAGCACGGCCAGATCATTTGGAGTAATAGTTGTTGGTTATTTAGTGAATAAAAGGAAGATGAAAACTGCGCCAGTTGAGAAGAACAAAAACTTTTGTTTCACGCGACTCTGATTTTCTCTCACGCGTTCTTTGCTTTTAGCATTTTCTAAATTATATGGGATGACAGCTACAGTTCGTCTCCCACCTTCGATATATGCTTGTTGCTTATAGGTTGGCCGCCTGTTGTTGGTAAGCCACAAGCTTTTTTCCTGACTAGTGACTAATTGTGTCAGCATAAATCAATCACAACTTTTATTTAATGTGGATCCATTTGAAAATGTAAACATTACCATTTACCAGCATAATGCAATTCTAAGTATGATATGATATTACTAAGTTGTAATTAACTGCGGCGACAACAACGATGGAGACGATATATGGTTGCGTTCTGCAACCCCCATTTAGCTGCATGGATCCCTTCAGTTCGTGGGCGATGGCCCGAAGCATCTGAATAGAAACCCGCGGTTCGTGTTGATTGTCCCTGAGGAGCTTTGAGCAGCGCTGCCGCTCGGGGTGCCACTAGTGCCAGTAGCGAGGGCGTTCGTCGGTGGTGTAGTAGGGTTGGGAGTACTGGGAGCAGTACTAGGAGTAGAAGCAGGCTGGCTGCTGTTTGCCTGGACATCAGGGATGTAAAAAACGCCTCCACGATACGAATGCTTACCTTTCCGTCTCGGTGAAAAAGCTGCAGCACTTACAGTTGCATTGAGCTGCAATTCTGACTCGTACTCTGGTGGGAATCGCTGCAGAGGATGATGACGGTAACATATATGAGTAAAATTGCGTAGCATCCAGATAGTTTTCTCCCTTAATTTCAAGCTTAAGTATAAGATATGCATGTAGGATTTCAAATATTCTAAATTTTGTCTCGTTGTTTTTCCCAATTGGGAGGTCGGATATGTCTAGAGCCCTATCGCTCGTAGATGCTCCCTCTCCGTAAAAAAATGATTTGTAGCATTCAAATTTTGTCTGAAAAGAGTTCACTGCAGCCTCTTAATTACCTACCCAGAATAGAAGTATTCCTACATTCCAAAATAAGCGCAACGATAAGTTTCCGTGTCTAACATTGATCGTCCGTCTTATTTGAAAACTTTTTTTGAAAAAAATTAAAAAACATAAGTCACGCATAAAGTACTATTCATGTTTTATAATCTAATAGCAATAAAAATATTAATTATAAAATTTTTTTAATAAGACGAACGATCAAAATTAAACACGGAAACTGATGGCTGCGCTTATTTGGGATGAATGTAGTATTAAATAAGTTTTACAATACTTCTGGATATGTGCAGTGGTCATTAATTGTGGGCTCTCGTGCAATAATATATCAAATAAGCGGGTTGTACAAATTACTACATCATATTTATACTTATGTGAAAAAGAAAAAAACAAAACGGTTTATAGATTTGTAGCCAGCTGCAGCACGAACTTTAATAAATTATGTGAGAGATGGGTGTACGAAGTATTAATGATGCATTATATATTTACAACTAACTATTATATGAGTAGCTATATGTTGTTATAAATGTTTTAATTTTTAGAGGTAGTAGTTGGCTTATATTATTGAAATTGCTCTGAAAGCACTGCTTGTTCACATAGAAGAGAGAAGAGATAAATATCATTTTTTTTGCGGGGAAAGAGATAAATATCATTGTTATAGTTAATTAACAACAACTATTAGCCTCTGTTAGCCTCAATAAAATAGGAACTTTTCTGCACACAGGTGAGAAAAAATAGTCATACAAAATTATTTTTATAGGTTAATGGTTAGAGTATTTATTGTCTCAACTATTGTGAGGTTACAGTCTCTAAATAAGCATATATATTCTAAGAGCTTATACCGGGCTTTACTTTAAACATGCCCAATACCTCGTACTTATTCACCCAACAATATATAATGGCGGGAATTTTGCCTCCATACTAAGGCTGTGTTCTTTAATTTGGAGGGGTTTGGAGCCATCCCCCTCCACACGAAAAACGGAGCGATAAATTAACACGTGATTAATTATATTAGCTATAAAAAAACTTGAAAATGAATTAATGTGTTTTTTAAAAGCAATTTTCCTATATAAACCTTTCGCAAAACGCGTACCGTTTAGCAATTTGAAAAACGTGCATACGAAAAATAAGGGAAATGGGTTGGGAACCCATGAGAAAGAACACAGCCTAACTTGTCTTGAAATTGCTATCAATACTATTTATGTTTTTGGATTTGAATGGAGAGAGTAAATTAGAAGAATGTTGGCCTTTAGATATGATTTTACATATTTTCTTCGTTTCATATTTACTTGCCGTCCTAGGTTTATCTTAAGTAAAAAATTTTGATCGTTGATTATTAGTTCTATAATTAACATTATAAGATTTATAGTTTTAGATCAACCATGAGAAATGCTTCATAATATATAGTTTAAATATTGTAAAACTATATGAATTTTGAAAAATTAATGATCAAAGCTAGATATGTTTGCTTAGAACAAACCTACAGTGACAACTAATTTAAAACAGAGGAAGTACATGATTGGACCAGTAGTTTTTTTTAAGAAAGGTATTTGGATGTATCCAACGTTTTTAAATTGGAAACTTATTCTCTCAAATAATCTAATCTAATCTAAAATTTGCTCCTATGAAGGTTTAAACTTAGGATCTTAGGGTGCTATATTCAGGTCACTACAACCACTAGACTACATGTCCTTTTGCAATTGGACCCGGTAGTGGATAGATTATAATATCTTTTGGTCTATTTAGAGGCATTCCATGCATATAAAGATGTTTGTCATTTGGTTTTGCCTTCCAGCTAGCCATACGTTCCATGGCAATATGGTAGTGATCATATTTTTTTAGATTTTGGTTTTCTTTCGAATTTTAACTTACGTTAGCAGACAGTATTATAATAATTACGTGCAACTATAATCAGTGCGGAGAAAATATTATGCATCCATTATCAAAAAAAAATCCGCCAAATTAATCACTATTGATACTGATGTGCACAAATAGTAGATAGCACAGTACTACCTCAAAGCCTCTCTGCATTGCGTCCGGGTCTCTTGAGGAACCATCTGGAAATTCCTGCAGCAACTTTTGCTGCTGTTGGGCTTGCACATTAGCCGCATCGTAGTTCAGCACCTGTATTGTTACTTTGTTAGTATTTGTACAGAAGGTGTACCTGATCGGACAATATATATTCATGTTGAAATATTTACGTAACCAAGAAAAAAGTTAAACAAGTCATATATAGACTATAACTTATCGTTTTAATAACATTGAGGCATGTATGGAATAAATTTTTCCCTTTTCTAATGGTAGATACTCCGCCCGATTATGATTTTCTTATGTTTTCTAGCAAATCTTACACTAAATTTGTAGGTGCGGCAATTTACATTGCACCTTCATTAATTATAGGCAAATTTTGCTATAGGACATCGTAACTTTGTGGTTTTACAACGAGCGAAGTGACTTTTGGGGAAGACACTCTCAAATGTTGGATATTTGCTGGTGGACACTACGCTCATTAAAATAATAATTTTCGATTGAAGAGGAGAGAGAAATCATGTTAAATCTCAAAAATACCCTTGGGCCCACATGTTAGCACTTAGCACTCCTATCTCTCTCTGTCTTCCTCCTTTCCAGTGTCGCTCTGCGAGGCAATGCGGGGTGTGGGCGCGACGGCCGTGGGGGCGGCACTGCGAGGTGAGGCGGCGAATGGAGGCCCAGCGCAGGGCGACCGTGAAGCGGATGGCATCGCGCCTAGCGACCTCGGCAGTGGAGGCAGGGGCGGACCCAGGGGTGTTCCCGGTATGCACTGGCATACCCAAAAGTTTGAAAATTTTGCTATGATCAGCTCTGCACTAGGAAGTCAGGAACTATGCAGGTGTATGCAGTATGCAGTAGGCTGCTTGCTACCAGTATGCAGTGCTGCTAGCCTTGCTTACCAGTTGGCTTGTACTCAATACTCCTACTGTACTACTAGAGTATTACTCCTTTCTCTCTCAATGCACGAGCTCCCAATACTACGTGTACTTCACCTGTCAGCTACTCAGCTGTGAAGCTACTCAGCTGCCAAGCTACTCCTGCCAATGCTTTGATTTAGTTTGACCTTTTATATATATCTATTGTTAGGTTAATCTACTGTTTGTATTATTCTCCTAACCATCTATTGCATCAAGTCTCGTAGTACTACTTTACTAACAGATTTGAATCATCTCCGATTCACCAATTGTAGCTTAGTTTTGAATATATTAATTGACTTTGAGAAATACATCCTAATTGTTTTAAAGAAGATTTTGCATGATTTGAATTTAGAGTTTAGATAGAATCAATATATTGACATTGTTATCAATTTAAAAGATCGTTTTGATGAAGAAACCAATTAAATTAGTTGGCTGTAATTTCTATTTTCATTACATATGAGATGATGGTTTAATTTCTATTAGTAACTTTGCATGTATAATTTGATATTGGGATTGCCTTTATTTGTATCATGTAACTTTGATTTCCAATTCTACTTATATTATTGTATGAGAGATATGTATATATGTATTAGTGCATACCCAGTGTGATTTTTCTGGGTCCGCCACTGAGTGGAGGGGACGTCGAACGTCGAACACGAGGGGGGACGCCATCTCGGGCGTCTGCTCCACCGCGTCCATGAAGTTGGCGTACTGGTTCACCCTCGAGAATGCCAGCGCCGTGTAGCCGCCGTTCGTGAGGCACCACCACAGCGCCACGGCGGCGAAGATGTTCGCGGTCCTGGTGAGCACCGCGGCGAGCACGACGTAGTCGGCGGTGGCGAGCACTGCCATGACGGCGGCGAGGAGCGCGGCGGGGCTGGTGACAGCGCACGCGAGCATCGGGTAGGGCGTCTGGTGGAGGCCGCGCGGCGGGCGGAGGAAGACAAGCGCGTAAGACGGAGAAGGGGAGCATGAAGAGGAGCGCGCCGTGGCCGAGCGCGAAGGCCAGCGCCGCCGGACGACGCGCTCGCCACTGCCGTCGCCGTAGTGGGCGGAGCTGCCAACGGACTGCCTCGTACACGTGTTCCGGCGGCTGGACATGGACGAGATGGCGTCCGCCGCGCCGCCGGTGGTGGCAGCTGTGTGTGGGGGAGCGGTAGCGCAGCTATACGGCGACGGCTATGACGCGCGGCATGAAGAAGCCTCGGCCTCGCCCACGCCTCGCCGCGGCCACCTCGCCCTCGCCCTCGCCCGCGTGTCGCCACGGCTGTCAGACCTCGCACTCACCCGCACGTTGCTTCGGCCGCCGGACCTCGCCCTCGCGCGGCCGCTCCACCTCAGCCCTCCCGCCACCACCGGACATGTGAGATGAGAGAAGAGAAGGAGAGGATAGAGAGAGAAGAGAGATAGGAGAGCTAACATGTGGGCCCAAGGGTATTTTTTGACATTTCACACGATTTCTCTCTCCTCTTCAACCGGAAATTATTATTTTAAGGGGTGCGGTGTCCTCCAGTAAATATCCAACTTTTGGGAGTGTTTTCCCCCAAAAGTAACTTTGTGCCGTGTCCTAGGGCTAAAACCGCGAAGTCACAGTGTCCTGTAGCAAAATTTGCCTTAATTATATCCCAATAATATTTTCCAAAGCAAATATTAAATTTCTTTTTGAGAGAACCAGTAATACTAGCAAGAAGAGATATCTAAATGTCATAATGACAAATATTTTGGCATAAGAGAAAATCCTTTATATGCCCATGAAAGTTTAGCCTATCCTTTATATGCCCATAAACCTTTGTATTTTGGTTTTGATTCCTTACATACCCTTTCCTTTAGTTGATTGTTTATTTTCCCTTAAAATGTCCATTTTTCCCTTAAAAATGAAAGAAACATAGAGTATATTGTTGGTGTGTAAAGTTTGTTATGTGAGACTATTGTACCTATGAGTTTGTTATGCAATATATTATTCATGACAAAAAAAATTAGATATGATAGAAAAAAGTGTATTTTTATTTATAAAAGTAGTATATGTAGTATAATTTTGTGATAATAGTACAATAGGCTTGCCGCCTGTTGTATACATTATCCAAAAGAAGTGTTCTACAAGATTAATTTTTTTTCTCCCATTCTTTTAAGAAAGCTGTACATACAATATAAATGTTAAATTTTGTACGTATAATACTTACTCAGACAATAAATTTATAAATATTATAGTTATACAACAAATTAATGTATTTTCCACGATATAGTTTATAAATTTCTATGTTCTTTTCATGTCCAAGGGTAAAACTGGCTTTTCTAAATCAATTTAATGGTCAACTAGTAGTCAACTAACGGAAAATGTATGGAGAGGATCAAAACTAAAACTTGGGGGTATAAAGGGATTATGTAAAATTTAGGAGCATAGAAGGGTTTGGCTAAAATTTCAAGGGTACAGAATGAATTTTCTTAAATTAATTTGAAACTTCTTTGAACTGCGACAACAAACAAATATTTTGGCATAGACTCTAATTGTAGGTGTTTGGAGTAGACAGGGTTTTCTTGGATGAAATTAATTGTAAGTGATAGGGATAAAATTAACTTTAAACTAGGTGATTTCCCGCGCTTTGCTACGGAAATTCCTAAGTAACTTTTAATTTCTTTTAATAATCAAACTAAAAGTAAAAATTATATTAGTTATTAACAACAAATAAAACTGATTTATCAAACTATGATCAGAGAGAAATAAATTTAGTACACTATGTATGAGATTGCAGATGAAATATGATATCCTGCAGTTTGATTATATGGATGAATATATGTTAAGTATTATAAAAATGATAGATATATATGAGTTAAAAATATTGTGAAAAATAATGTGAAGGAAGATGATTGGATGTTGATTTATATAATTCAATGAATTATAGATGATGTTGCATTCTTGCGTAAGTTTTGTATGTAATTATTGCTAATGGATGATGATGTGGCATGTTTGCATGTTGAGCTTTAGAATTAGTGGGTTATAACATAAAATATAGATTCGAGTTACACAAGCTAGACAGCTAGATTAACTGATTTGATAAACATGTATATACCCCAGGTAAAAAATCACATAACAATTCATTATAATCAAGTTTTTAGTAGGTAAAAGCGCATGAGGCATATTGAATAAAACTATACCTTGCACACCAAAGTAAAATGTTTGGAAAGCCCAAATGCAAACACATGAACCATATTGTTAAACAAGCTAGTCATAATCCATGCTGACATGCATCCCACGGGCTTAGAATATGGAATTTTATTTTTATTATATCTATTGTGCTTCAATCTAATTTTCTAAATAACAGAGTATGATAATTAACTAAATGTCCCATAATTAGTATTAAATTGTAATTTTATATTTAGAATTTAATGTTTTTCTAATTTTATCTTTTTTTTAGGAAAAGCACCATAGGGGAAGCCCCCACAGTTAAAGGATTTTATTAAGAAATAGAATTACATAAGTTACAAATTGTCTAGCCAGGAACAAAAAGCTGATCTCTTATCTAATCTTAGATGAAAAACAAGAAGGGGCAGATCATTCTAGAAGGATGACATCCATGATGGAATAAAAGGTAAAACATTATAAAAAATTAATGAATCAATTTTGTTGCTTCCATATATTCCAGGCCGCATAAAGAACCTTCTCCAGGAAGTACGAAGATTGATAGGAATTCTTGGCATGTGTTAACATAAGTTAGTGATGTGCTTCCGTTCGTTGTTATTAAACAGTGTTGTTAGTGAGTCTGAAAACTTACTCCGTATTATTCATGTGGTACTTGCTTAAAAGGGTTGTGTTAACTAAGGATAATTTGGCAAGGCGTAATTGGAATGGCAGCTTGAGGTGTTCGTTTTGTTTGAAGAATGAGTCTATTCAACATCTCTTTTTTTGATTGTCATTTTGCGAAGTTTCTGTGGAGAGCAGTTTAGTTCTCTTTTGGTTTTAATCTTCCAGTTAGCATATCTTATATTTTTGATTGGTGGCTTTTGGGAGTTGATAAGAAAATGAGTAAACTGATACTTGTTGGAGCTTCTGTCATTTGTTGAGCAATATGGCTGAGTAGGAACGATATGGTTTTTGATAAATCACCATCATTTTCCTATATGCAGGTCATTTTCAGAGCAACCCATTGGCTTCGGTTTTGGGCACAACTACAAAGGTGTGAAGAAGATGAAGAGTTTTTTAAAGTTGCATGTCGGATGTTGGAGACTATGGTTATGCAACTTTTTGCCAATTATGGTTAGAGATTTACAAATAGACTTCAATAATTGTAATCTCCTTATATTAGGCTGGATTCTTTATTGTTCTTTACGGTGTGTTCTATTCAATTAGATTTACACTATGTTCTTCAACGCTTCTATGTAATAATTGGTTGTAGCTCTTTTGAGTAAAGGCCGGGATATTATATTCCATTATCTAAAATATATATATGGAAATAACTCTTTACAGTTTTGAAGTAGCTTCGACTTTGGACTTTCTATTTATTATAGCTTAACTTGATGATGATTCTTGTGCTTAATTATTTTTCAGAACCAAAATATTACATACATTGCTGAATTGGTTTAGTAATTTTTAGATTGTTCGTAAATTCTGACACATATCAAACACTTCACATGTTGTATATTGATGATATACAGTCTGAATTTTTTTTTCATACAAAGTGTTAGGATAGGTGTCGAATATACTATTCCTAGAGTTATAATAGATAATTCTGTGTAGAGTTAGCATCGGACTCCCGAACCCGACATCTATTTAAATAGAGAGAGGAATGGCATAATGTAACTATAGTGAGGAAAATATAGCACAAGCACGTAAAGGAAGGACCATGGTAAGGTCATGAACCAATAGTGGCTAGGTGTGATACGTTGATTGGGGAGAAATGCTCATAATCAAAATCTTGAGGATATAGACTTCGACTGAAACTCTTTAATAAATATTGTGTTCCTTCGTTGATATTTGACATGTTTGAGTTGATAAATAGTTGATCAACAAGGTTAGTCATCGTTCCGCTCTATTTATTAACTGTTACAACAAAAATAAGTACTACATCCATATTTTAATTCATATTTTAATGTATGATGCCGTTGACTTTTTATCCAACGTTTGACCATTCGTCTTATTCAAAAAAATTTATGTAATTATCATTTATTTTATTATGACTTGATTTGTCATCAAATATTCTTTAAGCATAACATAAATATTTTCATATTTGCACAAAAATTTTGAATAAAACGAATGGTCAAACGTTGGTCGAAAAGTCAACGGCGTCATACATTAAAATATGGAGGGAGTATCATTTTATATTTTTGCATACATATCGCGAAGATGGATGACTCGAGCATTCATTTTTTGCAAGCTAAGAGACCGTATTATGTGACTATTTTAAAATATTGTGCACAGACCTAAAACTTATGTGCACAGAACTAAAACTTTATGTTCCTATTAACTTATTTCATTGACTGATATGACATATGAATATATGTACTCAAAGCCATAGGCATCAATATATGTATATATTTTGTATTCCCTTTATGCCATAATATGTGTCATTTTAGATTCTAAATTTGTCCCATGATACATGTAGAGAGTACTAGTTGTCCAATCAGTACCTTCAATTCAAATTTATTCTCATTTTAGCCCTCAACTACCCTCTCGGCCTCAATCTCTTATTGAATAAGGGGCATTTAGGTTATTTTTCTTCACTGCAAATGCGTACTTTCAATTCTAAAAATACACTTAATATGGGAGGTAGTAATATCCAATCCCAACCATAGAGATGTCATATATGACTTGAGATTTTTATTTTTTCATTAATACAGGAATTTCTAGCCTTTTCTAATTAGCGTGGGTACGTTGAATTTCTTTTTTTCAATGATAAGGATTAATGCGGGGTTTCCTGGAGAATTGCTGATTAGTTGACGAGTAATTGTACGATCGACTACAAGTATAAGCACGCGCGCGGGAAATTTTCTTTACATAGTAAAATTTAATTACCTCCCCGTAGTAGTCCGACGCTTGCTTGCAGCACCCTAGCTGGATTGCGCACTTAGCCGCTTTAAAAGTGGAGGAAATCCACATTTCTTCCAGCTGTGCATCAATTTCTGAAGTTGGGATTGACAGCAGTTTTATTAAATTAAATTCCCCACTCCTTACTCCGAAGCGTGAATATGCAATGATTTGTCTGGCCTTGAAATATCTCCTGTGAGCTCTCAAATGTTTACCCAAGTTAAAGTATATGTCCCCTTCCTTTTCCTTCCTACTTGCATATTCAACAATTTCAGAACGGCTCGGAATGTACAACGGATGTTTCTCCTGAAAAACTGAGCAAGTCAGTCTTCTCCCTGACAATAAAATCATACTCCCTCCATATCAAAATAATTAAATTAATCTAGTATATAATGTGATATATCCTAGTTCTAAAAATTTAGATAGATTAGTTAACCTGGTACGAAATGTGACATATTCTCGTAATAGTAACATATCCTACTACTAAATATATAAGAGAGAATCTATTCCATACCACTGACTTTATTCGAGTTCAATGATTTGCCATCGACAATGCCTCTTTCTATAATATACCGACGACTTTATCAATTGTTATAAAATATACCATTGGGTTGGCCTTCTTTTAAAAATATCCAAAATACCCTTAAAGTCATTCAAGATTAATAATTGATTTATCTCATTAGAAGTTTTAAAAAAATATAAAAATTTTTATGTGGCCTCCTTACACAATATGGAAGTTTGTATATAAATTTCAAGGTTTTTCTGGTATATTTAGTTTTTAGAAATAAAATATTTTTTTGTGGTATATGAGAGAAAATTTGCTTATACAAGAGATAATAGCACAAAAATATCTTATGTAGCGTATGAAAGATGATTTATATTAAAAACAAAAATAAAAGGTATTTTATATATAGCATATAGCGGATAAGTTAATATTTTTTAAAATAGAAATGTAAAAAATTTGATACTTCTATATAAATTTCCACGTTGTGTAAGTAGACCACATAAAAGTTATCATATTTTTTTTAAATATCATATTTTTTTTTTGAAATTTTTAATGAGATAAATCAATTATTAACCTTGTATATTTATAAGGGTATTTTGGGTATTTTGAAAGAAGGCCTAACCCAATGGCATATTGTAGATGATAAAGTTGTCGGTATATTACGAAAAGAAACAATGTCGATGGTAAATTGTTAAACTCGGATAAACTCAGTAGTATAGAATAGATTATCTCAATACATAAACATCCCGTATAACTTATCTTGATACGGAGGAAACAGCTAGTAAGCTAGCTAGTTCAAACTAACTATTATTGTACTTCTTTTCCCGATGGTTGGCTTGTCCTTTAGCCATTTGATTAAGACTTTGATCCAAGTACGTGCAAGTAGTGAAGTAATTACTTGGAGCTTTGGATATTTCACTTATTGCATACTCCTTATTGAATAAATACGGTGTTGGTAAGGTCACCAATGATGTAGCTGAAGTAAGTGAGCAGAATAAAAAAAAAAACTTGGCTAGATACAGAGTGTTAATATGCTGTGCAACTTTAGGGAAGAACGCTAGTCCGATTGACAATGATCCAAGCATGCATTTTATACCAACAAATCTATAGCTTACTCCCTCATTTTATAATTCTTGGCTTTTTAGATGATGATACAAACTCCAAAATATATCTTTGACTATTTTTACATTTTCTTAGTATTTTATAAGAAAAATCTATATATGTTGCTCTAATGCCTTTTAAACTAAATAGTTTTAAAGTTAATGATAGTTATAGTTATAAAATTTTAACATCAATCATGTATAAAAAATATCAAGAATTATGAAATCGGATGGTGTACTCAATTATATTAATTTTACCATCACTACCAGTAATACGAACAAAATAACGTACATTAACAACGGACAGGAGCTCGATCTTGTAGACGACGGTTGCATTGCGCGGCACAAAGGGAAACTGATGCTGATCTGACCCAACGGCATCAAATGCGTGCTGGGGTGGAATAGTGAACTCGGCAACTTCTCCCTCCTCCATTGTCATCACAGATTCATCCAGGCCATCAATAACTTGACCTGGACATTTTGCATGATTAGTTTGAGCGGTTTTCAGTTCAAAGTAGAATAAAATAAAGAAAGACAAAACACAAGCTTTAGTTGTGCAGTACTGCACCTTCATCGACCACGAACTCGAACGGTTCACCGTCGTCATGACCTCTATGATCAAAAACAGTCCCATCTTGAAGTTTGCCGAGCAACCGCACTGCGTTTGCCAATTTGTCAAGAGAATTATATAAAAGGCATATTCTTATATTCCAAAAAAGTTTCAAGTGGTCGTAGAACAAGTATTTATGTCAAAGTGTATTAAAATATTCCTACGTATGTAAATATAAATTTCTTTATACTTTGGTTTGACTAACTTATTTGTTAAAATAATAGAGTTAGATTTTTTCATCACAGTAATCCTTAAATAATACTCTCTCCATCCCAAAATATTTGACACCGTTGACTTCTTTAAATATGTTTGACCATTCATCTTATTCAAAAAATTTAAGTAATTATTAATTCTTTTTCTATCATTTAATTTATTGTTAAATATACTTTTATTTATACATATAGTTTTACATATTTCACAAAAGTTTTTAAATAAGACGAACGGTCAAACATGTTTAAAAAAGTCAACAGCGTCAAACATTTAGGAAATGAGGGAGTATAATGCAACTAATTGTTTGTAAGCTGCACGAAACTAATATGCAGGCGATATATCTAAGTTAATGTACTGTACTCAATACTCAATACTAGAAGCAACCGTTTTTAGTCCCGGTTGTGCAACCGGGACGCACAATCTGGGACCCGGTTGAAATAACTGATACTAAAGATGCATACCAAGTCAAATAAAAAAAGAAAATGTGTGGCGCACAATCTGGGACCCGGTTGAAATAATCGGGACTAAATATGCATACCAAGTAAATAAAAAAAAAAGAAAATGTGCAGGATTCGAACTCAAGATCTCTCACCTCAGCTATCACGTGTGTTACCATCCCACCTACTACACATATCTAACTTGAATAGATATGCTTTCTTTTTAAATTAACCTTGGAGGCATCTTTAGTCCGGATTGTCCTGGTTGGTAATACCAACCGACCAACCGATCGGGATTAAAGATCGTTTGGGGCCCGACATGACCTGATAGCTATTGAACCGTGGCTATCTTTACTCCCGGTTCCTATTCGAACTGAAACAAATATGATTTTTGCCATCCGAGTAAAGATCAGTTCTCTAGTAGTGTCTAACTATTGATCTCTCTCCCCTATGACGATGACGATGAAGATAGCAGCAGTGATAGGTAGGGCATTCAGATCTAAACATCTGTGACGGTATATTTGTGACGGGCTGAAGTGTCTCATCACAAATAACCTCATCTCCGATGGGCTAAACTGAAGCCTACTTTAGATGAGACTAAAGGGCATGGTCCATCACAGGTAAGGACTCATATGTGACAGGTCTATATGTGAACCCGATATAAAACGTCTCTAACAGGATCACATATAAGCCCATCACTGATAATCTCTACCGTTGACAGATGTTAAGTTAGTATCTCACCTGTGACATGTCTTAAATTTATGTACCTGTCAATGACGACTTGAGAAAAGAAAAATAAAAATCGCACTCCTGCGCCCTGCCCTCCCACTTGTTCTTATCTCCTTATTTCTCCCTTCCCTCCTCCTCTCTCTCCTTCCTCCAGATGCGCCTCTTCTGGATGTGGCAACGGCTGCCGAGCGTCCACCCCTTCTTCCCGCACTCATTCGTGTCACATCCTGAGTTTCATTTTAGGATTTAATAAATTATTTCTAGAATTTACATTAAATTTCATTAATTTACAAGTGAAGTTAATGTGGGAAATAAAAATTTCCTAAATAAAACATGGATGGATTTAGTTTTTATTAAATTCTCCATGAGTAATTATACTCTTTGGAATTTTCTTGGATTTTTTAGAGTTCAATTACTAATTTTAATAGTACAAAGAACATTTCAGTAATTATTTAAATAATAAATTAATTGTTAGATGATCTGATTATAAGTATTTTCAGAATTTTTCTTGAAACTATTTGAGCATTGGAATTATTTTGAAAATTCGAAGATCATTTCAGTGATTAATTTAATTGGAAAATTAATTAAAAAGCATCCCTCCTTGGGCCAATTCCAGCCCATGTCCTTTTTCCGCCGCCCTCTCTCTCTTCGGCAGGCCAGCCTTCTTTCTTGCGAAGTCTAGTTTGCTTCCCTCTGGGAATAAGTTTACTTTGACTCCCTTAACTCATGACCGTATCTGATTCGTATCCTTGAACCGCACTACCACCCCTCCTACAACTATTAAAACAGATGCAATTTCACTCCCTTGGTGGTTTTAATTTGAAGGGCGGTTTCGCTGACATGGCGTCTACGTGGCAGTGTTAACCTCGTCTATGATGTTGACGTGGAGCTTAGGTGGCATTAGACAAAAATATATTTATGGGACCCATTTGTTATTCACACAAAAAAAAATTGTGGGGCCCACATGTCATCCTCTCCCTCTCTCTCTTCTCTCTTCCTTTCTCTTTCTCTCCCCTTCGAACTTCTGCAAGTGGCGGCGGCGGGAGGGTGGGCACTGTCGGGCTGGAGCGGCGGCGGCGGCAAAGGGATGGGGCCGGAGTGGTGGCGATGCTTCGGGCTGGAGCTGGCGCGAATGGACGCAGCACCAGAGGAGGCGGTTGCGTAGGGGCTGGAACGGTGGTGGCGGTGGCAGACGAGCGGGGGCATGACTTCTTCTGCATAAACTTTAGCTTCGGGTGCTTGTGGAAGAACGGCCCCTGCTCGTCCTCCACCGATGGAGCTGGGGGCTGCAGCGCTGGCAGCCCGTACAATGGTTCCGCTGTCGGAATTGAGTCGGTGTCGCGGGCTTGTACTCCGAGGCCGGCGGCAGAGGCAAGAAACCTTGGGCGAGGGCCAGAGCGGCAACGATGTGGATGGATGCCCCCGTTGACCTTGTCGTCCAAGATGCCGTGCCCGCTGGATTTGCACGTGACAACTGGGGGAGGCAAATTCGGTAGTGCCATGCCCCTTCGCCGCCAGTCTTGCCCTTGCCCGCCCACCGTCGCTCCAGTTCCGGCCCTCACCATCCCCACCCCAGCATGCGCCAGCTCTAACCTGAAGCATCGCCACCATTCCGGCGCCTGCTCATCGCTACCGCCCCCTCTCCCGCCTGGTAGCACCCACCCTCCCACCACCGCCTCTTGTAGTAGTCTGAAGGGGAGAGAGAGAAAGAAAGAGAGATGGTAGGGAGGGAGGAAGAAAGAGGGAGACGATGACATGCGGGCCCCATAATTTTTTTTTGTGTGTGAATGACAAATGGATCCCACATATATATTTTTAACTCTAATGTCACCTAAGCGCCACGTCAGCGAAACCGCCCTCCAAAACCACCAAGGAAGTCAAATTGCATTAGTTTTTAATAGTTGGGGGTCGAGATATCAGATATTGCGGTTCAAGGATACGAATCAGATTCGGTCACTAGTGAAGGGAGTTAAAGTCGTCTCTGGCATCGTTGCGTCATGAGGAAGCTTGTCCACCAAAGCTCGCCGGAACGGTGCCGTTGTAGCCGACCCAAGATCGCTGCCGCTTGAAGCTCGCCACCGGCCATCTTCCGTCACTGTTCGTCGTCGTGTGATTGCTGGTAGGACTGCCATCTCGTGCTTTTTTTCTCGGTGTCCTCCGTTTCCGCCATCACACTGTAATTCACCGGCGATCGTTGTCTTTGTGCTCGCTGTCCGGTGATCCTGTGTGGTAGCCATGTCATCGCCACGTCATTGTTATATCTCTGCTGCCACATCACCTCTTGTCCCATGTGGCCTCTCCTGTTCAGATTAATCTGAGCCATCCATTCTTTCCTTTAGTTAAGTATCAGCCATCCAAAATCAATATAAATTATTTTTCCTCTCTTTTCAATGACATATCGGTCCTTTTTGCCATATGTCATCCACCAAATTTGATTCAATCTTTTTCTGGAGGATATGTTTTTAATCTTCTCTCAGTTATAAATTATTTGTAAATTATTTAATTAATTTAGAATAGTATTTTAATAGGTTTAATTGCATTAGATTTGTAAAATTCATAATGAATTCATATGAAATCGGAATGAGGCCGTTCAAGTCTCATAATTAATATAAAATCATGATCAACATGTTTATTTACTTTTTATGTACTATTTATTTAGAGTTTCTTAGTATTTTTCCTGCTTCATGCTTTTGTTGGAGAGTTACATGTTTCATGCTTTTCTTGAAAATTCATTTGTGATGGTGATGGCTAAAATTGCATGTGACGCAAAAAAAAAAAATCAATTTTCATACATTCTATCCAGTAGCTATAATAGTACTAAAATGCTTTATGCATATACATTTCAACTAACTTCTCAAGGGCAAATGTGTCTTTTTGCTATGAAGTTAACCGTCAACTAGCGGTGGTGTGACAGCAACGGCATAAAATAAAATACAAACTTGAACCAGTGGCATACAAGGTAGGAGCCAATTTGAAGAGGCATATAAGAGAACCGAATAATTTGGAGTGGCATATTAGGAATTTCTCTCTTTATTATTTGTTAAGTGGTCATGTTATTCTTAGCTATCGGATTATTTCTAAATCTCTATTATGTTGATCAACATTATGCTACGCGATTAGATTTAAAACAATCATCCAAGTGTGTTAACAAATTAGGAAAAAACATAAAGATATTTCACAGGTAGTACTGAACCATCGTAAGCTATTTAGGGTTATATCTAACCAGGAAGAAATAAAAACTATAATACCCCTTATTAATTAAAGGGTACCTCTAGAGAGTAGGAAGGTGGTTAGGGTAAGATTGGGGGCTGTTTGGGGGGCTTCTAACTGCTGCAGCTTCTCCCAGAATTAGAAGCTCTCCCAAACAGTCCAGATTTTGAGAAGCTATAGTTGTAGAATCCAAAAAATGAACTAGAAACCAGAAGCTGGAAAACCCAGCTTTTCTAGATTCTCAGAAGCTGGCTACCAACTAACTGCTTCTCAAAATTTTAAGCTCCCCTGAATAGGCCCTGGGTAAACAATAAATGATTATTGTTTGAATGGGACAAGTAGTACTACTCAAAAATCCGTTATGTTTTGGAACAAAATTTAACTTTCTCAGATTTATGTGATGGGGTATAAGTCTATCTTTAATTAGATAACATATAGTTCTATTAGCTATATGTTTAATAGAAAATCTTCAATTAATTTATCCTAAAATCAACAAGCATAAAAACAATTATTACTTAAAGTTTAGAAATACACATGGTATAAAATATATATAGTTTCATAGAAGCCAACTTCACGGTGGCGACACTATATTTTCTTATGAATTCAAAACTGAATGGTTTCACACAATTTTAGTTCACAATTTTTTATGCTGCAAGGTAACTAGAAGAAAATCATAACCAACATTCAACGCAATCCCAAATAAATTAGAATAGGGTAGAAAAGATTTTTCAATAAAAAGTTACCTACACAAACATTTGTAATAAAATTTCAAATACATTAAACAAGATACCGCGCATGTGTGTAGGCTACCTTCCTAGTTGATCTTATAGAGAACAGATATTGAAGGTTGGGGCATATTCAGCACTCATCATCATGATAGTTCCATGTTCTTTTTAAAAGTTATAACGATATTATATCATGTACTCTACCAAACCACTGCGTGATTTTGCCGTGCCATCAACCATTAGGTGTCGACTTAATTGTTGCCGTTTTTGCAATGAGTTTTGACAGCAAATTCTACCTACTTAAATGTTCTACCTACTTTTCTCTACAGATTCCGAAGCATTTTCCCATTGGTAAAATTAAGGTCTTCGTCAAAATAGGAAGTTTAAATCTCGCTCAATTCATTTGTTGATAATTAACAAACAGTACCTTTCACTACCGCTTGACTTTGTGTGTGTATCCTCTGCGAGTTCCCTATGCTTAGAGTCTTCTTGGCAATTCCCTGGTCTTCCCCAATTTGACGTATCCAACACACAAATTGGAGGTGCACATAAAGAGTTGCATCTGGGGGCACAGCAGTTTCCTCTCCTTGAGAAGGTCTTCCTTGTTCACCGAAAGCATCTAGAACAGAGAGACCAATCATCAGTATACTTACATAATATATTAATAGTGAAATGAGAGGACGTCTACGCATATATATGTCCTTAAAAGGAAGAAAGAACATGGTTTTATATACATATTTGATGAAGCATGCGATAACCAAGTTACTATACTGCTATACATCAAGATTTATACTACTGCCTGGATGATTTTGGCAATCGTTGCTTACATTTTGGTTTTACAATTAGTACTGCTTCCTCTCCTTCTTTCATAGTATGCACAGCATGTGCAAATGCAGGACAGAAGAAGCCTAGAGCATCAATTTTGTTAGAATCTGGATGAAAAAATTAATACTCATGCGTCCTGACGAAATAAATAGAAAGGGAAAAGAAGGTCTCCGTACCATCTGTAAGTCTAAATTCAACACCTTCAGATTTGGACACTGAAGTTCCATCCATTAGGCAGGCGTTGTATTTCACTGTCAATGAGAAAAAAAAATATGTACAGGAAAACTAAATCGACAGAAACTTAGGAGAAAACATCAAAGGAAAAGGTATATTTCTCATATCCTTCAACTCTGATTTGGTTTATGCATGTTTCGTCTCTCAACTGTCTAACTGGATTCAATTCATCAACCAACTCCGAGAATGAAGCAAACATTGTCCATTGATCTTTTTAATAGTGGTCTGACCCATGTGACATCCATGTGGGATTCGAGGCTATGTACGGCCTATATATTTGAGGGCTTGATCAATGTATCTGGACAACTTTCATAATGGTCTCTATCTTTGATAGTAGAGTAATTAATCTATATTTTTTATCGTTTCTTATCCAATCGATCATATTTATTTATACTACCATCGATCTGAACTATTAGTAGTAGTAGAGTAATTTTTTATATGGTAATAAAACTAATAAATCAATAGTTTAGATTAATTACAGTTGTAACAATACTAAAAGAAGAATCTATTACCATTAGTGGTGACTGCAAAAGTACTCAAGCCACTATGGACTATGGTGGGCATCGAGATGGGTTTTTATCTTTTATTAGGGTTAACAAACGAAGATTACATGGTTTTAGAATTAAGCAACATAAATTGAAACGATCAAAAGTCAAAGAAAAGTAAATAGCAAAAGAAATATTGAGCTAATGAAGCAAGCAATTTCCATGTACAAATGGAATTGGTAGATAAGGAATGTACCAAATACAAAATCACTCGAGTGAGATTGTTCCCTGTCGGATTCTGCATTCTTGACAATCTTTTTCAATATGCCTTCGTCTTCGAATATGTCAATTACAGTAAACATAGCGATGAGCTCAATCTCAAACCGTAGTGTTTGGTTGGGAGGTATGTTGGACGGGATGCTAGCAGGGGAGCCAGCTTTTGTCATGGTTAACGCTGGAGGGATAGTGAATATAGCTTTCTCCCCTGGTTGCATCGAACTGACAGCTAAGTTGAAACCATGCATCACATCCTCTACAAAAAGGAGAGGAAAATAAAGATCCATAAATCATTGGTCTGTCTTTTGATCAGGTCAGCAGAGAGTTATTATATAATGGACAAAAGTTAGAGCAACTGAAGAATAAATTAAATTAGAGAAATGCTATAGGATGGTATCCCGTTCGAACGGGATGATACCTCTGAGATATCTGCCTGTAGCTTTTCCCTAAAATTAACATAAATTTGCCATATGTATAGTTTTATACCTTGCCCCAGTATAAACCTCTCTGGAATGTCATTTTCTCGGCTTGACACGAACTGCGTACCGTCAACTAGTTCTCCAGTGAAGTGAACTGCATGAACATTTGCACGGACCATAAATTAAAGCTTTAGGAATTTAGCATTAGTTTTTTGAGTAAATATATTTTACAAAACTCAACCTGTTTATATATGGTACAAGTTATTCAAAACCATATAAATTAATTTTGGTATGTGACATATAACCTTAGCTATTATGGTCTTAATGTTTCACAAAAGCACACTATTGATCATTTTGATTTTGATTTATGACACTTTTGTCTCTTACAATCACGTCTCAAATTTATGAGGATTTTATCCATCACATAAATATTACATCTTTTTTTAATTTTAAAATAGGATTATGTCAAAGTGGTTAATAGTGTGGTTTTGTGAAACTTTAGAATCATAATAACAGAGATTATATGTTATGTGTTGAAATACCGTGATTTTGTGAAACTTGGACCATAATAGGTGTTTGTTTTATTAATTTTACTTGTTTTTTAGCAATAATTTTTTTGACAACATCGTAATTTTTTTGGACAAGTTTCTTTTGAAAGGAAGTGGTTCTCTGTGCTTTGCTGCGGAAATTACTGAGTAATCTTTTCTCTCGTCAACAATCAAGATGGGATTAAAAAGATATTTGTTATTAACAACAAATAAATGTAGTAGACTATATGTAGGATTACCGAGATTGTAGATAAATCATTAGGATAGTTGGTGAAGATTTATATCGCAAAAAGCGGAAGTTAGGAAAAAATTGATAAAAAGTTAGGGTTTATTAGTAGTAATCATGCTTTATGGAGATCTTTCTTGTGGCTTGTTGGCTGCTTTGGAAGCAGAGAAATGATTTGATTTTTCAAAATATCCAGCCTTCCCTCAACCGATGGAAATCTAGTCTTAGAGAGGAGCTAAGTCTACATTTACCTAGACTTAGATTAGTTTCTAGACCTTTTCTGAAATCATGGCTTGACAACCTGTAATTTTTATCCTTTGTACAGTTCTTTTTTCCTTTTTCATATTTATGAAAATGCACCGTGGGGGTTTCCCCCACTGTTTCCAGGTCACAATCATAAGAAAGACAATAACTGATACCCTGCACTTGATATAGAATATGTGGATAAATATATATTAAATATTATAAAATTGATGGATGGATATGTTAAAACATTGGGCAAATAATGTGAGAGATGATGATGGGGATATACTTGTATATTGATTTGTATAATTTAATAAATTGTTGATGATGTTACATATTTGCATGAGGTTTGATATGTAATTATGGCTAGTAGATGATGATATGATAATTTTACATGTTAAGCACTAAATTAAATGGGTCGTAACTATATAGAAGATATAAATATAAATTAAATGGTATAAATATAAATTAAATGGGTCGTAAGGTATAAATATGAATAGAGTAGGGTATGTAGAGGGTGGCTGCTAGGTACTCCACGTTTTATTTGAACGATTCTTCATTGATTTTCCATAAACATACTTCTTAATATTTATATAATCAACATTTTGTGAATCTATTAATTTAAGTTTAGGGTGGGTTTGGTTTGAGGATAAATGGTGGGTTAGGGCTCTCCCTATATTTTTATGTCAATGGGATGGTCATGACTGCATGTATAAGAAACGATATGACTTTTTTTAGGATGAAAGGGATGGGACGGTACATGTGGCCCGCATGTCAACGATAGAGAAAATTGGATGGAGTGGTTCATAAGGTTTCAGTTCTTATCAGCCTGTTTGGCAAGAGATATAAAGGGGATTAGGAGTTTAGAGAAGGGAGTTGGTGGAGGGATTCATTATGGGAGTTTTATTTTTACTTTCAGTTCATTGTTTGGTAGCAGAGATGAGAATTATGGGGAATATGGATAGGAATTAGATTTTAAATGATGATGTCGGCTCAAATTTATCTTATCGTACTTAGAAAGATGATGATTTCTGCCAACACCTGGGAGTAAGTGGTTGCTTCGCCGCTTGCGAAAATCCTATGTAAGAATCGTACTCTTTCCATCCCGTCATCCCGTCGATCGCGCATAGCGCGAGAGCAAAAAAACAGAGACAGAGCCGATGAAGAAATCTAGTCATAAGCGCTGTGCGCACGAGCATGTTATTTATCTCCCTAAAAAAGCCTAGAAATCCTAGTTTATGACACAGATAATAGTTTTACCACTATATAACTATATTTAACTTAATTAAGAACAATTTCAGATTGGAGTTAATCTGGAATGATAGTCGATTAACTTATTAAGCATTGGTACACCCTCGGGTTCCATAATTTATTATAATAGTTTTCAGGACTAATCTATATATATGTTGTTCTATTGTTTTCAAACTACTTTTTGGAAAGTTATAGATAGTGAAAGTTGAAAAGTTTGATTTAATATTATCAAAACATGAAGAATTATATATGAGGTAACTAACAATTGGTGATTATGAACACAAATTACTAATAGTTGAAAACTTCGAGGTAAAGTATTCTCTGTTGGTATTCTCAGCTCATAACACTTCATCTCATTTCGGTTTCATGAGATTTTGCAATAGCTTTTCGCGTTGGAAAGAAAGATTTATACATGGATGACTATTTTGCAAAAAAAAAAAATTCCTGATGTATATACAAAATCTCGCATAGACCCTCCCACCACATAACATCGTTGTGTTTTTTTTTTTAAAAAAAAATTAGGAAGTAGTCGATCTGAAACATTTCTCATACATGAATAGGAGTTGTTTGGGATTGGCCCTTTGTAGCAATTGAAATTGTCTGAACACAGAGACAATAATACAGTGCATAAACAGAAATCCTCCACTCAAACTAGCAAATTGTTGAGAAAAAAATGCAGGGCCAGATGTCGAATGAGGGGGTACTATATACTCCCTCCGTCTCAAAAAAAAAAAAATCTATTACTGGATGTGATACAACATCCTATTACAATAAATCTTAGACAAAGGTAGTATCCAAGTTCATAGTAATAGGATGTATCACATCGAGTACTAAGTTGATTTTTTATGGGACGGAGGGAATATAAGGGAGCTTGCTAGCATCAGTTTATTTATGTTCACATGTTGTTGTCTTCCTTTATTTGCTATGTTTTAGTACCTCTGGAGCTGCAAACAATATATTACTCTATTTTGAACTAACCAACATCATATATTAACAAAAAAAAAACTACTTTACAGTATTCCGTGGAGACGGAATAGGGGATAACGATTCAACTCATCCATTCCCCTTTCTCTCCATGCCTTCATCTTCCTCCTCTGCCTCCTATTTCGCCCCTCCTTTTTCCCTTCCCCTCCTCCTTTCTGCTGCAGAGAGCTCCTCTATACAAGCATGGCAACGGTAAAGCAGGCCCCCAAAAACGGATCCCCTCCCCCTCCTCCTCACTGCTAGATCTACCTCAGAGTGCATGCTACAAGATCTTGCGGCCTCCTCCTCCGTCTCATGCTTTTGAGGCATGGGTATCCACTAGATTTAACTCTCACGACGGAAGGAGTCAAGCAGGAAGGAGAGGCCATCGAGAAGGATGCTAACCAGTGTGGGCTTCTCGGCCTCCCTTTTTCTAGGCGCGTCGTCGATGGTGACGGAGGGGTGCAACTATTGAAGCTTCTGGTTCTGGAGCTTTCTTTGGCAGCAACGTGATGGTGAGCAACCATGTTCATTGCTGGAGTGTGTGCAGGTACATCGTGCCATGTATCATCCGCAGCTGGTACCCCCTAGGTATCATGTCTGGTACATGCACTACTGGAGAAGTGATCTTTGCTAGGTTGGCTGATTTCCATAATAGTCCTGGTTCTAATAAGAATCGGGACTAAAGATTGTTTTTAGTCCCGGTTAAAAAAAACATTGATCTTTAGTCCCGGTTCATCCCCTGTCAGAGGCATGTCAGGGGGGCCAAGGATCTTTAGTCCGGGTTGATACTACCAACCGGGACTAAAGACTACTACTTTAGTCCCGGTTGCTAGTACTAACCGGGAGTAAAGATTATTTAGATCTTTAATCCCGGTTGGTATTGACTAAAAATCTATCTTTAGTCCGGGTTGGAATTACCAAGCGGGAGTAAATATTTCCCTCCCATCTCTGATCGGTAAAGTCCCATACGAGACTTTCCTCCTCACCGAGATATTTAGATAAGATCGGATTGATCTCATCCCCTCTCCTCCTAACCCCTCATATCCCCTTCCTCCTCCTCCTCTCCCATCTCCTCCTCTCCCCTCCTGCCCTTCCTCCTCCCCTCTCCTCCCCTCCCATCCGGCGGTCAGCGGCGACAGGCAGGCGGCCAGCGACCGGCGGGGCCACGCACGGGCGTGGCGAGCGGCAGCAGGCGGCGCCGCACACGGGGCCGCAGGCGGTGGCCGTGGCAAGTGGCGGAAGGCAGCGGCCGTGGCGGGCGGCAACGTCCTTTATTTTTTTTGATAATTTGTGATTCACTGAGATGTATAATTTCTTTTTCTTAGAATTTGTGATTCATTGTATGGATCTGAGATGTATTTGATTTATGTGTAATTTTTTTAGGATTTGTGATGTTTTGATTTGTTTGTACAAGTAACTTAGGATTTGTGAATTGTGATGTGAATGATTTGGGATATTACTTTTATTTGGGGATTTGGGGAAAAAAATACAGGGATTAACTCTGTCAGTTAGCAAAGAAATAATGAAAAAAAAAGAAAAGGGGATCAACCGGGACTGCCACTACCCTCTCTTTAGTCCCGGTTGGTAACACCAATCGGAATTAAAAACGGTTTCTCCAGTAGTGATGTGGTATCACCGTTGATACCCAGCAGGTATCAGACCCGATACTTATAGGTACCATGCTTAGTGCCTATGGTATCATGGTTGATACCCATAGGTATCAAACCTGATACCTAGTACCTACGAGGTATCATGGCTGGCTGCGAGGTATCAGGTATCATGATGGCTGCGAGGTATCAAGTACCAAGTACCACACGTCTCCTCTCCTCTTCTCCCTTCCCCTCAGATAGGCCCTTGTTTCTTACTGCTGCCGCAACCAGCGTCACTGTCTACATCGCCACAAGCGTTGGTTCAAGACGCAGGGAGTGCAATACCTAGGAGGATCATGGAGGGAGAGAGCACAACTGCTCCGGCTAACTACGACGGTGCTCCGTGCCGCTGGCGCGATACCGAGCTAGGTGGCACCACCGGCAATGTATCTACGTGCAAGTGGCGGGTGGGGGTCGTGTAATCGCGTGGGGTTCGGTTCGGAAAATGAGATGTGTAATAAACCTGTCGGTTGTTTAATTATCCGGTGACTACCACTTGTAACGGAATCCCGTGGGGTAGCATCCCTCTATATTAATCTCTGGAGCTGCAAACAATATAATAATTTGAACTAACCAACATCATATATTAACGGAGGTATATAGCTAAGTGGTTACCTTCAGAAGTAAAAGGTTGGGATTACCCGTTATGTTAAAAAAAAGTTATATATTCAATTGTTACCTTGGACCTCAAGGCAGTAAAAGTTCTTGTCCTTGGCGCGAATTAAGTCCCCGCCTGCAGCAGCCTGCTGGACGGTCCACTTGTTGAATCCAGGGTGACGCAGCGACAGCTCCTCCTCAACATCTTCGTCCCCCCACAGTTCGTCCTCTTCCTCCCACAGTTCTTCACACTCTTCCTTCCATAGATTGTAGAAGCTTTGGTCAGGCTCGCCCAGCTCAAGCGAGATCGGCATGCCTGTGCTGGGCTAGCCGCCTTCAAATTGGTTTGTCCTTGAACTGCTGCCAAGAGGAGGGATCTGTCAATGGCATGGGCAAATTAATTAGTGAGAATCAAAGCAAAGCGATCGAGTATACCTGCCGGTAGTGCGTGCCCAGCTAAAGTTTTGCAACTGATCAGTTTATATCTCTTGCTCTTGCTTGATCAGTTGCAGTCTTGCTCTTGAGCTAAAGTCACGCCTGGCCCGGCCCGTTTATATCGAGCAAGAGATATTTTCGGAAGGTTCCTTCCTCCCATTTCCACATGCGTTGACGCGAACCACACCATTTGCAAGACTAGGATTTTACATGAATAGCTTGTAACTGTGCCTCGATGTTACCGACGATCACGACCTTCTACCTAGACAGAAAAATACATTTTCTTAAGTTTATCATTTTATCTAGTGACTAATTTTTTTCTTCCAAATCAATCATCCTTTTACGCTACTTTAGAAGAGTACATAAGTGTTGTCATCATCTCCAACACCGGTTCAACAAAACCCAGCACTGATGATGATTTTCCGACCTACAAAACACTACTAAAAAACACATTTTCGGCGTCATAGGGGTTCCATTTTCACAGACAGGTATGGTCTTCGCCCGCCGGCGAAGACGATACCCGAGGTGGAGGGGGGGCGGTCCACCTGCGAAGATCAATCTTTGCAGGCGGACCATATAAGCGACGCCTGCGAAGATCGATCTTCGCAGGCGGCAGACGACGTGCGCCTACGAAGATCGATCTTCGCAGGCATCGCTTATATGGCCCGCCTGCAAAGATGGCCCTATATAGTCTTCTTCCTCCCCGAGCCCTGTTCATTCTCCCCGAAGTTTCTCTCTCTTAAAGTGTCTTAAATATAGGGGGAGGTTTTGAACTTCAAATCTTCGGGGGATTTTTCTACGGTGCTTAGATCTACTTATTTCCACCCTAGGTATGCATTTTTTTTAAGCTTTTAGACCTCAATTTGTGATGTATTTATGCATGCAAAATTGTGAAGGAAAAGCTCCATGTTTTTTTAATTTACTTTCTTTTGATATGTTGATGCTAGATGTATGTGTAATACTTGATGCCTCTTGTTGTAGTGATTTAATGTGGTAACATAAATTCTCAATTTTTTTTATTTTGCTATCACATCCACCTCCTAGTTCTAGATCTAGATCTAGATCTTGTCATATATAGAGTGAGAATAAAATTTTTAATGTCTATTTATTTGGTGCAATCAAAAATTAGTTTGTAATATGCCGATGATATGATTTTGTTAGATTTTCCTAATATACTAATTTGGCATGTCTGTGTAAAAAAAATTGAAATAAACTTTGTTTTTTTATTAATTTACAATTAACCTTTAGTTAGTTTTGAATAGCGATAAGTTTTTTCAATAAACCCTACAAATTTGGTATTAATTGTGCAAATATTTTATGTTAATTTTTTTAGAGATATGGAAAGTCGGGAATGGATGTATCATTTGCCGAGGTTTTTGTCTCCATATAGAAATGAAGTGTCTAAATTTATTGGTATTGCGAAGGCACACGCTGAGAAGAACAACATGAGGAAGATAATTTGTCCATGTGCTGACTGTAAGAATGAAATAGCCTTGGACGTCGACGATGCTTTTAAAGTGAAGGAGCACTTAGTAACTCGTGGATTTATGGACAAGTACGAAATATGGACACGTCATGGCGAAGAACAAATGGAGGGGCCTGAAAATGTAGTTCCGACACAAGTTGAAGACATGGTGCATGACGATGGTTCTGTTGAGAACAAAATCGATCTAGAGGAAATGTTACGTCATGCAGAACCCGAGGTGCTGATGGGGTTGGCTAGAGGTTTAAATAACTTTGAAGCTTTATAGAAGGCAGCTAAGGAAGTTTTGTACGATGAGTCGAAGGGCTGTGACAGTGAGTTCACAACACTACGGTCAGTTCTTGAACTTATGAGGTTAAAGGCGAGACATGGATGGTCTGATACCAGTTTCGATAGTCTGTTAGAACTTCTGCAGAAAATGCTCCCGAGGCCTAACTCACTAACATCCAGCACATAACAAGCGAAGAAACTCATATGTCCCCTTTCACTTGGTGTGGAAAAGATTCATGCGTGCATTAATCACGGCATACTGTACAGGAAAGAGTATGCTTCTTTAGATGAATGTCCAACATGTGGTGCTAGCCGGTACAAATCGAATAGCAATACTGGCCTAGAACCGTCTGACACAACTGACGGAAGACAGAGAAAAATCCCGCAGCTTGTGATGTGGTACCTTCCTGTCAAAGACCGCATTAAACGGATATACTCAAACATGCGAGATGCGGAACTAATGCGCTGGCATGAAGAAGGGCGCAAGAAGGATGGGATGATTCGACACTCGGCAGATGCTCGTTAGTGGATAAACTTTGATGCTCAGTATACAGAGTTTGCTAAAGACCCATGGAACATTAGATTTGCCCTGAGTACTGATGGAGGTAATCCTTTTGGAGACATGAGCAGCTCACATAGTACTTGGCCAGTGCTTCTCACCATGTATAATCTTCCTACCTGGCTTTGTCAAAAGCGAAAATACATACTACTCTGTATCCTCATACAGGGACCCCGTCAGCCTGGTATTGATATTGACGTATTTCTTGAACCATTGTTGGAAGATATGGCTGATTTATGGAAAGAGGGATTGAAAGTGTGGGACGAGTACTTAAAGGAATACTTCACAGTGAAGGCCATCATCTTTGTGACCATTAACGATTATCCAGCAATGTTTTCAGTTTCAGGTCAAATTAAAGGTAAAATAGGATGTGTGATCTAGTTGAATGGAACGTTCTATAGGTATCTCCCAGGTTCCAACAAGCTTGTATACATGCGGCACCGGCAGTTCCTACGCACAAATCACAAGTACCGCAAGATGAAGGCGGAGTTCGATGGCACTGAAGAGACTGATCCTGCACCAAAACCTACATCGGGGGAAAAAGTGTGTGCAATGATAGAGAAAATTGTTTGCGAGTTTGCAAAAGTGACTAAGAAACCATCAAAGGGGACAAAGCGCAAGAAACCCGAGAAGACTACGAAACCAGAGGATAGTAAGAAGCAAGATGATAGTTCGAAGCCAGATGATAAACTCCCTCCCCCATTCAAGAAGCATTCCATATTCTTTAAGTACCTCCCATACTGGAAAGATCTGGAGGTTCGGCATGCCATAGACGTCATGCATCTAGAGAAGAATGTGTTTGACAACATAGTTGGAACATTGTTGGACATGCCGAAGAAGACTAAAGATGGTCTGCAATCAAGGATGGACCTAGTCGAGATGGGAATCAGGGAAGAGTTACACCCTCAAGAAGGAGAGAAGAATGGCAAAGTATATCTTCCACCAGCCTGTTTCACACTGACACCTGAGGAGAATAAGTCATTTTGCAAGTCACTCCGCGATGTCAGAGTGCCCATAGGTTTCTCATCAAACATCAGTCGACTAGTTTCCATGAAAGATTTGTCGGTATCTAGTTATAATTCACACGACTGTCATGTCTTGCTCATCGTGTTTCTTGCAATTGCAATAAGGGCCATAAAACCGGAGCATTTAAAGGTTGCTATCACAAGGTTGTGCTACTTTTTCAACGCAGTGTCACAGAAGGTCATTAGTCTCGAAGAGTTAGGAAATCTCCGTACATTCACACAAGAGACATAGTGCCAACTTGAGATGTGTTTCCCTCCGTCATTTTTTGATATGATGGAGTACCTCATTGTTCACATAGTGCCGCAGATGGTTGTGCTTGGCCCATTGTACCTCCATCAAATGTGGTTATACGAGTGTTACATGGCGGTTTTGAAGGGTTACGTCCGAAATCGTGCAGATCCAGAGGGATCAATGGTTGAGGGTTATAGTATTGAAGAGGTTGTCGAGTGCTGTATCGATTACCTCAAAGATGGATATGCAATTGGAATACCTGTGTCCCGACACGAGGGCAGATTAAGTGGCAGGGGAACGATAGGAAAGAAGATATTCGTCACCCATGATCACAAATCATTCCAAGAAGCTCACTTCAGCGTGCTTCATCAGTTTGCTATCGTTGAGCCTTACATCGATCAACATATCGAACTAATACGAGCTAACAATAAGGGTCGCACCACCGAGTGGATAATGAAAGAACACAAGCGTCTTTTCATAGATTGGTTGCGAGACCTAAACTTACCTGAGGGACAAACTACAGATGAAATAACTATGAAGCCGTTGGCTTGTGGTCCATCAACTACAGTAAATTCTTGGCAGTGATATGACATTAATGGATACTCGTTTAGTACAAGAGCCCGAGATAATAAGACATGTACACAAAACAGTGGTGTCCGTGTGGAGGCAATTGATGAAGCTGGGGAAAAACAATCATACTTCGGGTTTATTAAAGAAATATGAGAAATCGACTATGGGCACACAATGCAATTCCCCATATTTAAGTGCCAGTGGGTAAAATACCCGGACGGGGTCAATGTTGATAAGTTCGGTCTTACTGTTGTTGACCTTGCGAGTGTGGGTCACAAGGATGACCCTTGGGTACTCGCCAGTCGCGTGGCACAAGTGTTTTATGTGAAAGACCCTTCAAATTTTAAAAAAGATATAGTGCTACCAGGTAAACAAAAGATATTGGGAGTGGATGGGGTTGAAGATGTCGAAGATTACAATCAATTCGATAGTATGCCACTTTATCGTTAGTTTGTACAGAAGATTAAGAATGTCGATACATCTACTCAGAAGACCGTGAAGCCTTACATGCGCACGGACGGTGTGGGAAAAAATGTTAAAGGGTAATGATTGTTGAGTGGCATGTAAGCATCTAAGAAGTTAGTAGTTATGTAATGGTGGTATGTAAGGTGATGTGTGATCATATCGCAAATTGATGAACAATTGTACTCAACATTTTGCATATTAGTTTGTACTAATTTTTATGTGCAATTACGATTTGTAGGGTAACATTTACAGTTTTTTTATATTTTAAAAGTTTTTTTAAAAGAGGGTTAAAAATTTAGTAGCAATTTTTTATGTGCACTTATCATTGTTTGAAAATTTGTTAAAAAAATTTAAATTAGTAATATTAATGTTTCAAACATTTAAGTAATATTTACATTTGAAAAGTAATAATACTAAGGTTTGTATATTTTGTAATAATATTAAGGTTTGTATATTTTGTAATATATATATATATTCAACTCTGTACCAATCTTCGCAGGCGGACCGCCCGCCTGCGAAGATTGTTATACCGAGTAGGGTTTACATATTCACAGGCGGACCGTCCGCCTGCGAAGATAGTAAAAACGATCTTCGCAGGCGGACGGCCCGCTTCCTCTTCACAGGCGGACCGTCTGCCTGCGAAGATCGTTGCCCTATAAAATGGCAAGCCCGCGGTGCCAAAATTTCTAAGTCCAGGCGGGAACCCTAGAAATTTTGGCGCCGTCAGGCTGCCGAATTTTTTCGCCGCCGCACGCTTCCGCCATCATCCGCCGCTGCCCACCTGCGACCTTCACTCTCCGACCGTCGTCCTCCGCCGCCGCCGACCGTCGTCGTCCGCGTGCCGCCGACCTTCGAGCTCGCGCCTGCCAGTCCACCGCAGAGCACCACAGAGACCACCGTCCCTTGCCGCCACTCCACTGACCGCCTTTGCCGGCCCCTCCACCGCTCCGCCGCCTCCGCCGCCGACCCCTCTACCTCGCGCGAGCTCCACCACCGTGCGCGCGAGCTATACGCCTCCCGTTCCACCGCCGCAGGCCCCTCCACCGCGCCGGCCGCCGGCCCCTCCACAGCCGCCGGTCACTCCACCACGCCGCCGGCCACCCCTCCACTGCCGCCGGCCGCCACCTCTCTCTCTATCTCGCTCGCGGCCGAACGGCTTCATCGGCCGGTCGTCGTCCACGAGCGAAGACGTCCTCAGCCGAACGACATCTTCGGCCGGTCGTCGTCCACGGCCGAAGCTCGTCATCGGCCCTTCCTTCGTCATCCCCGTCCGTTCGTTGTCGGCCGTTCGTCGTCCACGGACGTGTGTGCATGTGGGTGTTTATTTTTATATGTATCTGCATGTGGGTGTGAGGGGTATATATGTGTGTGCATGTGGGTGTGAATGGGAATGAGGGGTGGGTGATATGTGAATGAGGGGTTATATGTTGATTGTGAATGTGAATTTGGGAATGTGGGTGATATGTGAATGAAATTGGACGGGTATGTTCAATTTTGCAAGATATGTGGATTTGTCAAAATTTTTTAATAACATGTGGGAGGGTATGTTAATTATTTTTTTTTATAAAATGTGGAGGTTATGTTTGCCTTTTTAATTTTTTTAAATAACATGTCGAGGAAATGTTATTGTGAATTGTGCACTACTTAATTATTCCGATTCCTATTTTGTACAAAGTTGTTTGTACTAATTTGACAAATTAGTTTGTACTAATTAATGACATTTCGCAATTATGTACACAAGTTTCGCAATATGTGGGAGGGTATGTTAATTATTTTTTTATAAAATGTGGAGGGTATGTTTGCCTTTTTAATTTTTTATTTAAACAACATGTCGAGGAAATGTTATTGTGAATTAGTGCACTACTTAATAATAACATTTCGAATTTTGTACAAAGTTGTTTGTACTAATTTGAGTAATTTAAAATCTGGAGGATATGTTTGCAATATGTCATAGTACAGTAGTTATCAATTTTTTAAACTATTTTTGCTGAGTGTTAATATATGGCCTATTGTTAATATACAGTTTATTTTTTATGTTAGAAGTTTGAAACGATGGCCGATAGTATTAAAGGGACTGAAGAGAAGGGTTGAGGGGAGGAAGAGCAGTCCCTTGCTGTTATGGTTGCTTCGGAACCAACGGTCCCACCGGAAGATAGTTCCGATAGCGACGTAGCTGACTAAGACGATAAGTACTCATCGCCAAGCGATCCTTGTCCAAGCCCAAGCCCGAAGAGAAGGAAAAAGGGCGACGGTGAAGAAGGCGACAAGGACTACATTCCCCCTAAAGAAGGGGTAAGTAAACTTAATATGTAAACTGTTCACTGTGATAACTATTAGCCGAGCTTATTCGAAACTTTGATATATACCTTCCCGTAGGAAACGGCGCCACGTTGATCAAAACGGCAGCCGAAGAAAAAAGATCCGTCGAAAGACGACGAGGTACCAGCTAACACAACCGGCTCAAAGAAAAGCGAATGGTCAGCAAATCCGAAGAAAAGAAGGAGCGAGAGAAGCGTGAATAGAAAGGATAAAGGGTTCCATGTTGTTACCGATGTTTCGCCAAAAGGAGAGCCGCTCGCCCCTAAGACGGCACGTGCAAAATTCAGTTCACAGTGTGGCATCATAGTAAGGGAAAAGATCCCCATCGCGGTCAAGGACTGGGATCATGTATCGAATAGGGATAAGGAAGACCTCTGGAAAGAGTTGAAGTAAACCTTCCAGTTCCCGGATGGATCAGAGGCAACAGTGAGGAATTGTGCACTACAAACAATGGACAAGTCTTGGCGTGGCTGGAAAATCACATTGAACAAGAAATTTGTGAAGACAGGACGTACACCGTTTTCGACGTATGCCAACATAACCCTGAAGCAGTGGGACAACTTTCTGACGTTCAAGAACTCCCCGGAGGAAATTGCAAGGAGCAAAAAGTATTCAGAGTTGGCCAAGAAGAACAAATTTCCTCATCGCTTAGGCTCCGCGGGATACGCACCAAAGGTGGAGCAGTGAACAAAAGAGGAGGAGGAAATGAGGAAGGCGGGGCAACAGGTACCAATGGAGGAATGGACACAGAGATCAAGGAACTGGGTGAGAGCTAGAACTCCTAAGATCACGGATGAAGGCAAAGTATCGTTGAAAATCCGGAGCTGCAGGGGGTGGCTGATAAAATAGAGAATTTATCCAGTGCACAGAAGAAAGGAGCTTTTAGGCCTAAGAGGGAGAAAGATGTGCTAAGTACGGCGCTGGGTACTCCTGAGCATGGGGGTAGGGTTCGAGGTGTGTCGTCTAAGATGAGTTGGAAGGAATGGTTCAAACATGACCCTCACAAGACGCGTGAAGCGTACAAGGATAAACTTAGAGACGAAGGGGCTGCGGATTTTGAAAGGCAAATGATGGAGTTCTGCGTCAAGCACATGCTTTTGCCTCCCCCCGAAACCAAAGAACCTGAGCCAGATTACCCCTTCGATGACCTCAAGGAGAATACACCCCTGCAAATTGCACGTTCCCATTGGACACTCCGGGAAAACTCTTGAGGCCGCTACAGCCATTGCTATCCCTAGAAGAACATATAATGAAGAGTTCATACCCGATGCGTATGCCAAAGTGTAGCTGCAAGTGGTCCACGAGGGGTTTGAGTCCTACGACATAGACTTCCCTACTCAAGATGGTGTATCCGTACTTGGAGATGCGGTCGATCTTGTAATTCTCTGGCACAAGAATGACATATCCTTTGGATTGGGCACCGAAGCCATGCGAAAACCTGTAGTGCCAAAACCGGTGTTGGGAAAACCTCCGAGACCTCCTAAAAGGAAGGTGACTGATAAGGCGGAGGAACCCGAGATGCATAAGGAAAATCCAGTGCCGGAAGTGCCACCAGAGATTGCAGTGCCGGAGGTGCCCATGGAGATTCCAGTGGCGGATGTGCCCATGGAGATTAAAGTGGCAGAACCAGAGGTGCAATTTGTGGCATCAGTCGAGACAGAAATAGAAGAAGTACCAGGATTGGAATGGGACGGTACAGAGCCAGAAATATTTGAAGACCCTTCTCCTGCGAAAGACCCCGAGGTGCAAGAGACCACGGTCCCTGAGAAGGCCACTACTAGTTCTGAGGTGCCTAGAGTGCTTGGGAGCCATGACTCCATGTCCAAAGATGAGAACAAGGAGATGTTCATGGTAACCGTCTTCAGAGGGGGTAAGGAACGTGCCAAACTCAGAGATGATGGCCCCCAGAAGGCCGCTGAGCTAGCCGGACCAACATACTTGGCAACTGATGATTGCCCGGAAAAGTATGAACATGGGAAAGCATTCTTGCCGGATTGGGCACTAAACGAAGGACCATGGGAGATGAGAAGGTTACATACCTTCTACATGGATGCCAGCAAGAAAGGCTTGGGCAAAATAACAGCTCGATCACCGGCAGATTGTTTCGGCGAAGAAGGTTACGTATGGCTAGATTTCTCAGATCTCCACGCCATATATCGTCAGGGTAAGATGGACGTTAACTATGTCGGTGTTTGGTGCATGTGAGTATGAGTTTTAATTAATTACATGAAAAATATGTACAATACAAATCCATGTGATTGTTACTAACAAACTTCTTCTGTAGGATGCAATACATGGATGCTAAGAAGAAAAAAGAACCTATCGGCTTCTTGGATCCAACTCGGATATGTCAAACACAGTATACCGTGAGGCTTGCACCAGGGTCAGACCAGCTGAAGGGCAAGACTCCAAAAGAGATAGCCGAATACACGAAGGGCTTGCATAAGGAGAAATTGATTACTGTGACACAGTACATTGGACGAGCCTTCTTGCACTTTCAAAATAAGAGAGTCGTCATGGCCGCTTATAATTTTAAGTAAGTCTGGTACATTTATCTTCTACGCATATGTCTTATTTTAGCTGGTACTAACTAACTATGCTATTGTTAATATGTAGTGATCATTATATCTGTTTACTCATCCACCCTAAAGACGGAACCGTGGTAGTCTTGGACCCTCTCGATTACAGATACCAGTCATACAAAGAATTTCTAACAATCTTACAGTAGTAAGAGATTATGACTCTTGCATTTTATATGAATGTATTATAAATAAATATCCTTCTTAATGTGAAACGATACGACATCCGTACAGTGCGTACCAGTACTACAAGTTCAAGGGTGGAGAACAGACCCGAACAAGGGAGAAGGTGCTAGTACGTACCTTTTGGCCGGTAATACTCCACTCATTTCATGTATTCCAATTGTTTCACTAATTGCAAATTTTAACTATTTTTTTCTATAATATGTCCTGAAGTGTCAAAAGCAACCGCGAGGAACAGTCCTTTGCGGGTATTACGCGTGCGAATTCTTTAGGGTTAATGGGAGGTATAGGACTAACGCAGAGGTTGTAAGTCTCTATACTATGTACTAGAAAGCTTCACATATTTATGGTACTAATATATTGTTTATCTTCAATGCATGCAGTTGCCAAGATTAGAACATCGAACAAGCTTTGACGATACATGCATCAAAAATGTCTAGCGTGATCTGTGCCACTTCATCCACCATGTGTGCTGTCATGTGAAAGGAGATTTCTTCGATCCAGAGGGTGCCCTAGCGACAAGTGACGAATTCAAGGATCTTTGGGAGTGGAACACTACTATGCCATAATGTAATTAACTAGATGGCATACTTGAAGTGTCAATGTAAAAAAATATTGTAATATATATATTTTAGCAACACTTTTGAGTTATGCAATATATGTAAATTTATCAGTACCAAATGCTTGATAATCTTCCAATATATGTACATAATAATCTACCTGCAAGAATTTCTATTAAATAATTTAAAAGTAATTTACGGGCAAATTATTATTAAATTTCAATATTTTCTACCTATCTTCGCAGGCGGATGTTTTTTTTTTGCAGGCGGCCGATTCCTATTTTCGCAGGCGGACCGGACTAGCCAACGTCCGCCTGCGAAAATTATCTTCGCAGGCGGACGGCCATCTTCGCAATCTTCACAGTCGTTGGCTTACAGGCGGATGGCCGCCCCGCCTGCGAAGACCGTTTTTGGCCGCCTGCGAAGACCGTTTTTGGCCGCCTGCGATAATGCTTTTCCTAGTAGTGAAATACGTACTCTTATGCTACACAGAGGCAAGATCTAGCGCTGTTGACAAAACATCAGTGCTGGATCATATCAACAACAACATAAACTAATTATTCCCCCACAAAAAAAACATAAACTAATTATTCGGTGTCCAATTACTGCTGATTTATCTGAACACCCGACAATGATGATTAACCAATCAGTGTTGGTTCAAGCCAATCGGAGATGGGTGTAAAATGAATGGTGTTTTTGATTATTATTTTGTGAAGAACAATTGGCATTGGAGATTATTGGTTTTGTATTTGGAAATTATTTGCGAAGTGGTTTTGGGGATGATTGGATTTCACAGGTGATCTACAGGATACTGCTGGATTTGGGTCCGATCAGATCGGCGGTGATCGAGCGGTCAGACCGGCCAGCCCGCGATCTGACCGGCCGACGCTGTGTCGGTTTCAGTTTCGGGTTGTTTGTTTGGATATCCGTGATTGTTTCATGAATATGACTTCTAGATGGATACTATGTGTATGTAATACTGTTGTTTGCTAACAATGAGTCAAGTTGGGGATAGCTTGGTCTCAGAATATGGTTTCTTTGTTTCTTCTATGTGTAGGTAACTCGAGATGCCGGGAGAGTATTTGCGGTGATGTACTGGGAGTGGGCTTGGGGATAAGATGATGTCCAGGGTGGTCAGAGATCATGCGGGATACTAAGGCTAGAGTTCAATGCACGTGGATGGTGAAGGTTCCATATGGCATACGATGGAGGTATTGTGTGCGTATGGGATGCGGAGTCGAATTTGGAAGGAGTCCAAATTTGGTATGAGTGGTTATGTAAAGTTTGTTTCTTATACGAGAAGGTTTCCTAGAGGGATTAGGACTTCTAGTTTGAGTTTGGTTCGTGGCTTTAGGCTGCCTACCTCAGGTATAAATAGAGAGGGAGCATGAGGCTTCCCGGTATCGCTCTTGAGAGCATTGAGTTGATAGTTTAGTTAGGGTTTCGAGTTTACTCGAGATTTTTGTAAGGAGTGCTGTTGGTGCACTTTGTAAACACAGAGAGAATCAATAAAGTCGTCATCCACTTTAAGAGTTTTTCGATTTGTGTTTTCTCGGGTGCGGCGGTCTAACCGGCAACTCATTGGCGGGCTGACCGGCGGCAAGGCGGTGGTCTGACCGGCAGCGTAAAGGTGGTCAGACCGGCGGCGGTGACAGGCAGCGGTAGGTGATTTCGGTGGTTCGACTGATCGATCTACATCGGTCAGACCGACGTTCATCAGGCAGTCAGACCGGCACAACTACTTCGGTCAGACCGCGATCCGTCGAATTCGAGGGTAATTTTTATTTCCGCTAAAAGTTTTGGTTTTTGGGTATACCAACCATTCACCCCCCCTCTGGTTGGCTTAGTTCTTGTGATTCGATCCTACAAGTTGTATCAGAGCCTTGTTTTCTTCTTTGGATTTTAACCGATCTAGAGTTTTTGCCATGGCTAAGAAGTTTTCAACTAAGCCTCTTGTTTTGATGGTTCTGATTTTGCTTATTGGTGTGATATGATGCAATCTTACATTATGGCTAAAGATTACGATGTTTGGCAAAAGGTTGCACAGCCATATGTGATTCCTGAACAGATTGACACTATTGCTTTGAAAATTGAGTTTAATAACAATTGCAAAGCTCGCAATATTCTTTTGAGTGGAATTTCTCGTTTGGATTTTGATCGTGTTTCACATCTTCAAACTGCTAATGAGATTTGGAATGCTTTGAAAAACTTTCTTCAAGGAACTACTAATATTAAAGAACTTCGTCGGGATCTTTTCAAAAAGGAGTACATAAAATTTGAGATGAAACCAGGAGAAGCTTTGGATGATTATCTTGGTAGATTTGAAAAAATTCGAGATCTTAAATCTGTTGATTCTTCATATGATGTTAATTATACACAATCTGAGGTTTCTCGCCACTTTTTGAATGGTCTTGACATGTCTATTTGGGAGATGAAAGTTACATCTATTCAGGAGTTTGTTGACATGTCTGCTTTGACTTTGGATTCGCTTTACACAAAACTGAAAAAACATGAGATGAATATTCTTTCTTGTAAAGTTGATTCTAAGTCGAGTGCTTTGGTTTCTTCCTCAACTTCTTTGGATGTTGATTCTTCTTTATCGAAGTCTTCTGTATTTTGTTTTATTTAATGCCATGTCTGATGATCAACTCGAACAGTTCGAGGAGGAGGATTTGGTTTTGTTAAATAACAGACTTTCTCAAGCTGTGACTAATGTTAGGTACAGGAAAAGAGGTGGACCAAATCATTGCTTTGAATGTGGTTCTACCGATCACTTTCGTTCGCGTTGTCCTAAGCTTGGGAGAAACAGGAGAGAAGATAATGGCGATGAGAAGACCAATGACAATAAGCCGAAGGGGACAGTCAAAGGGAGGAAGATGAAGGAGACTCTCAAGAAGGTGTTTGAGCCACTAAGCGATGTAGATGGTGAGAGTGGAGACGAAGATAAGGGAAAGAATATGTCCAGTGTTTGCTTCATGGTGCGTGGTGAATCGGATCCAGAGTGCGAAGACAATGAGGTACGTACTTTTGAGGAAGATATTCTTATTTTAAGTTAGAAAAATAAGAAGTGTGAGAAGATGTATAGAAAACAGGAGTTTATTAGTGAATCTCTTAATTCTGAAATTGCTAGATTAAAATATCTTATTCCTAATGATGATGATTGTAAAAGTTGTGAGTTTTTAATGGATGAAATTTCAAAAATTAGAGATGTTAATGCTGCACATGATTTGAAAAATAAATCTTCTCTAGCTCTTGGATTTGCCTTGCATACACGCACTTTGGATGAGTTGTTTTTAACTAAAATATTGTTGCAAAAATATCAAATTGCTTTTCATGCTAGTTTGATGTTTAACATGATTTGTGCCAAAAAATTAAAACAACCGCATAATGTTTTGGATTGCTCAACATGTACTTTGAATAATATAAAAATAAAAGATGCCTAGGTCGTGTTGAGTACATGGAAGATGTTGTGAAAACCAATGAGGTGCTTTCTTGCCCCAAATGTCGTAAAAGCAAAGGTGTCATGGTAGAATGTGAAAATTGTGCTAATTTGGAAAAGGTGGTTTCTTATTTGAAAAGTTATTTGCAAAGATTTTCTGAAGGTAAGAAACAACTTAACATGATTTTGGATCAGTCTAAAGTGACTAGTTACAAAAGGGGTGTAGGTTTTTGTGTTCATGATTATTTCACCAAAAATCAACCAAATGTTTTGAGTATAACTGAACGTGGTGAAATTTTGACAAAACCTAATGCTAAGAAAACAGTTTTTAAATATGCTGGAATTTTGCCTTCTTCTTTCTGCAACACTAAAAGAAACAAAAACAAATCTTTCAAAACCATCTTCTTCTAAAGAAAAGTATACTTGTTTTTTTTTTGCAAAGATGGACATATTGTTGGTTTTTGTTTCAGGTTAGCTCATAAACAGAAAAAGAAGAGAGACATTGCTTTTGCAAAATCGAGGTGGCAAAAATCTGGTTTTGCCCTCGAGGAAACCGGTCAGACCGAAGTGGGTCACGCGGTCGGACCGGCGACCGGTCAGACCGGCTGCAGAGTCTCGGTCAGACCGGACACTGGTCAGACCGACTGTACAGCGGCAGTCAGACCGGCCTCGGAGAAATTTTTCTGAAAATTCTCAAACTGTTTTTGCACGTGGATATATGCCTATTGGATCTTCTAGTCGTGTGTCTCAGTACTGGATTCCTAAATTTTTATTATCATCTAACCCCAATACTGAGGCTTCGACTTCTGCTTGTGTGTAGGCTTTGGTGGCGAGGAAGGAGAACGTATGGATCGTGGATTCCGGTTGTTCGCGGCACATGACTGGTGATAAAAATTGGTTCTCCTCCCTCAAACGGGCATCCAAGACTGAATTGATTATCTTTGGTGATGCTTCTAGTAGTGTCGTTCTCGCTATAGGTTTGGTTAAGGTAAATGAGAAATTTGAATTGAAGAATGTAGCTTTTGGTTGAGGACTTAAAGTATAATTTGCTTTCAGTTTCACAAATTGTTGATGAAAATTTTGAGGTTCACTTTAAGAAAACTGGAAGTAAAGTTTTTGATTCTTGTGGTGATTCTGTGTTGAATATTTCTCGCTATGGAAGAGTGTTTAAAGCTGATTTTGATAATCCTGTTTCACCTGTGATAACATGTTTGGTTGCTAAGTTTGATAAAGATGTGATGTTTTGTCATCGTAGACTTGAACATGTTGGTTTTGATCATCTTGCTAGGTTATGTGGTTTGGATCTTGTTCGTGGTTTGCCTAAACTTAAGAAAGATCTTGATTTTGTTTGTACACCGTGTCATCATGCTAAGATGGTTGCTTCTTCACATGCTCCTATTGTTTCTGTGATGATGGATGCACCGGGACAGCTATTGCACCTAGACACTGTTGGTCCAGCTAGAGTGCAATCCGTTGGAGGAAAGTGGTATGTGTTGGTTATTGTTGATGAATTTTCTCGATATTCTTGGGTTTTCCTCATGGCAACTAAGGTCGAGGTTTTTTCACATTTTCGTGGTTTGTTTCTTCGATTGGATCTTGAATTTGCTGGTTCTTTGAAAAGAATTCGAAGTGATAATGGTGGTGAATTAAAAAATGCTTCATTTGAACAGTTTTGCAACGAAAGAGGTCTTGATCATGAATTTTCTTCCCCTCGTGTTCCGCAACAAAAACGTTGTTGTTGAAAGAAAGAATCGTGTTTTGATTGAGATGGCTAGAACGATGTTGGATGAGTATCCCACTCCTAGAAAATTTTGGGCTGAGGTGGTTAACACTACATGCTATATTTCAAATCGGGTTTTCTTGACATCAAAACATGGAAAAACTTCTTATGAGCTTCGATTTGGACGTCAACCCAAAGTTTCACATTTGCGTGTTTTTAGTTGCAAATGATTTGTCTTGAAATCTGGAAATTTGGATAAGTTTGAGGCACGCTCTACTGATGGAATATTTCTTGGTTACCCCGCACACTCTCGTGGCTACCGTGTACTTATTTTGGAGACTAATAAAATCGTTGAAACTTGCGAAGTTTCTTTTGATGAGGCTAGTCCAGGTACTAGACCCGATGTTGCAGGTACATTGTCACTGGTTCAGGGAGAGGATGGTCGTATTTTTTAAGACGAAAGCGACGACAAGGTCGGCTCGGCCGGTCAGACCAGGCGCCAAGCCAGTTTGACCGCTGGCACACCACCGGTCAGACCGCCGCAGGACGTGCGGTCAGACCAGCCAGGATCGTCGGGATCCGGTACTATTGATGCTGATCAAGATGGTCCTCCAGAGATTACTACTTCGACCAGTACTGATAGAGAACGTGAATCAACTTCAGAAGTCGCTGCTCCTTTGCATCTTCAACGACGACATCCGCCGGAACAAATCATTGGTAATATAGGTGAGCGGACTACTTGGTCTAAGGTAACGACTCATGATGTTTGTGCAAATTCTGCGTTTGTTGCTTCTTTTGAACCCAAAGATGTGTCACATGCATTAACTGATGAATCGTGGATTAACGCCATGCATGAAGAACTTGAAAATTTTGAGAGAAACAAAGTTTGGTCTTTAGTTGAACCACCTTCTGGGTATAATATTATTGGAACCAAGTGGGTTTTCAAAAATAAACAAAATGAGGATGGTTTGATTGTGAGAAATAAAGTTGGACTTGTTGCTCAAGGTTTTACCCAGGTGGAGGGTTTGGATTTTGATGAAACTTTTGCTCTTGTTGTTAGAATTGAGGCAAATAGACTTTTGTTGGCTTTTGCTGCTTCAAAAGGTTTTAAATTGTATCAAATGGATGTTAAAAAGTTTTGTATGGCTTGAAACAAGCACCTATAGCATGGTATGATAGGCTTAAGAACTTTTTGCTTGCGAAAGGTTTTATAATGGGAAAGGTTGACAAAACGCTTTTTGTTCTTAAGCATGGTGATAATCAACTGTTCGTTCAGATTTATGTAGATGATATCATCTTTGGTTGTTCGACTCACGCTTTGGTTGCAGAGTTTGCTGAGACTATGCGCAGGGAATTTGAGATGAGCATGATGGGTGAGTTATCGTACTTTTTGGGATTGCAAATTAAGCAAACACCTCGAGGTACATTTGTGCATCAAACGAAGTACACGAAGGATCTTTTGAGACGGTTCAAGGTGGAGAATTGCAAGCCAATTTTAACACTAACTGGTTATACAATTGTGTTGGATCCTGATGAAGGTGGTGAAGCTGTTGATCAAAAGGAGTATAGAAGTATGATTGGATCTTTATTGTATCTAACTGCTTCTAGGCCAGACATACAATTTGCTGTGTGTTTGTGTGCACGTTTTCAAGCTTCTCCTCGTGCTTCACATTGTCAAGCAGTCTAGCGAATAATGAGGTATTTGAATCATACACTTGAGTTTAGAATTTGGTATTCTACTTCATCTTCTATATGCTGGAGTGGATATTCAGATGCTGATTTTGGTGGTTGTAGAATTGATACGAAAAGTACTAGTGGAACATTGTCATTATCTTATACATCATTGATTGCATGGTCTTCTAGGAAACAATCTAGTGTTGCTCAATCAACTGCTGAATCTGAATATGTTGCTGCTGCTAGTTGTTGTTCACAGATTCTTTGGCTTATTTCTACTTTGAAAGATTATGGTCTTACTTTTGAGAAAGTACCTCTCTTTCGTAATAATACTTGTGCTATAAACATTGCTAAGAATCCTGTTCACCACTCACGCACAAAGCACATTGATATTCACTTTCACTTTTTGAGGGATCATGTTGAGAAGGGAGATGTTGAATTGCAGTTTTTGGACATAAAGTTGCAACTTGCTGGTATTTTCACTAAACCTTTGGATTCTAATCGATTTGCTTTTCTTCGTGGTGAATTGGGAATAATTCATCCTTTTGGCATGATTTGAGGGGGAGTTTGTACCTCATGGTTTTATCAAGCAAAAATATGACATTGAGAAAAAATGAAAAAGAGAGCTTTTTTTTGTACATATGGTATTTTCTTGTTCATGCTAGCAATATGAAGGTTTATTTGTCTCTAGCATAGCTTGTATGTATTCTAGTATTTTTATGAGGCTTAGATTTTGCTTTTAAGGGAGATAATGCATGACACTTAAATTCTATATTTGAATTGAGCAAATGTGCAATATTGATGCTAGCATATGGTTTGATTTATAAATGCTTTATATATATGCTTTATTGAATTGTTATTCCTCAAATAGTTTTGTAATTGCTCATTGTGCAAAGAGAATAAAATTATGAAAAAAAATAAATACCGAATCCTTGGAAACAGTCTTGACGGCAAAGACGTATTCGATGTGAGCAAAATAATGGGTGTTGAATCCCTGGAAACGGTCTTGACGACAGGGACGTACCCGGAATAATCAAGAAAAAAATGAGCAAAAAGGCTAAGAAAAGAAAAGGTTTAAAAATTCTCTTGGTTGTTTTGTGCTAAAGCTAATTTGAGAAAGAGTGATAAATGCAATAGGTATATGTGTATAGTGTTTAATTTTCAACCTATGTGCTTGTTGATATGTTGCATTATAAATCGTAGGAAATCATGAATTTTAATTGTTGATTTAAGCTTGATTGTAAAATCTTCGTTTCATGATTATACTTTAATGCATGCTTGCTATATTATAGATGGGTTCATCTTCGTTTTATTGCAACACATGACTTGATATGCTATATGTATGCTAAGCTCTTATACATTAATGAATATAATTCCTATGCTTGATAAAATCATCGTCAAAAGGGGGAGAAGTGATGAGTTTTTGGAAGAAAAGATGAATTTTTGGAGAGTGTTTGAGAATAGCATGTTTTTGGTTCAATTGGGAATTTACTTCTTTTCAAAAGTGAGAGAAGTTTTCTTTTGGATTTTTTAGCACAATGTGTACATTTGAACGAAGTGTGCTTTTTACCACTTTTTTCCAAACAACAAAACATTTTTGATGGGTTTGCCAATGTGTTCATCAAGGGGGGAGATTGTAAAATCAAAGGTGTTTTTGATTATTATTCTGTGATGAACAATTGGCATTGGAGATTATTGGTTTTGATATTTGGAATTTATTTGCCAAGTGGTTTTGGAGATGATTGGATTTCACAGGTGATCTACAGGATACTACTGGATTTGGGTCCGGTCAGACCGGGCTGTGTATGCCGTGTCAGACCGGCGGTGATCGAGCGGTCAGACCGGCCAGCCCGTGGTCTGACCGGCCGATGCTGTGTCGGTTTCGGTTTTGGGCTGTTTGTTTGTATATCCGTGATTGTTTCATGAATATGACTTCTAGATGGATACTATGCGTATGTAATACTGTTGTTTGCTAACAATGAGTCAAGTTGGGGATAGCTTGGTCTCGGAATATGGTTTCTTTGTTTCTTCTATGTGTAGGTGACTCGAGATGCCGGGAGAATATTTGCGATGACGGACCGGTAGTCAGCTTGGGGATAAGACGACGTCCAGGGTGGTCAGAGATCATGCCGGATACTAAGGCTAGAGTTCAATGTATGTGGATGGTGAAGGTTCCATATGGCATACGATGGAGGTATTGTGTGCGTATGGGATGCGGAGTCGAATCTGGAAAGAGTCCAAATTTGGTATGAGTGGTTATGTAAAGTTTGTTTCTTATACGAGAAGGTTTCCTAGAGGGATTAGGACTTCTAGTATGAGTTTGGTTCATGGCTTTAGGCTGCCTACCTCGGGTATAAATAGAGAGAGGCTTCCCGGTATCGCTTTTGAGAGCATTGAGTTGATAGTTTAGTTAGGGTTTCGAGTTTACTCAAGATTTTTGTAAGGAGTGTTGTTGGTGCACTTTGTAAACACAGAGAGAATCAATATAGTCGTCATCCACTTCAAGAGTTCCTCGATTTGTATTTTCTCGGGTGCAGCGGTCTAACCGGCAACTCATCGGCGGTCAGACCAGTGACAAGGCGGCGGTCTGACCGGCACTGCCGGTCAGACCGGCGGCGGCGACAGGCAGCGGCAGGTGATTTCGGCAGTTCGACCGATTGATCTACATCGGTCAGACCGACGTTCATCAGGCGGTCAGACCGGCATAACTACTTCGATCAGACCGCGATCCGTCGAATTCAAGGGTAACTTTTATTTCCGCTAAAAGTTTTGGTTTTTGGGAATACCGACCATTCACCCCCTTCTGGTTGGCTTAGTTATTATGATTCGATCCTACATTGGGATGGCTTTTTGGCGGGAAATATCATCAGGGCCAGGTTATATCATGATACCCGACACTGATACAACTCACATCAAGGCCAGGTATTCTTAGGACTTGATACTAATGACCCTAGTCATATTAATGTCGGTTTCAGATGTGAACTTAACTTTTTCATACAAACTCGAACTGCGATAAAGTGTATATGAAAATTGTAGCTCTTGATGACAACTACGATTTTATCATTGACAGTGTTTTTATTTGAATTCTTTTCCATACTCAAATCTATGATTCAAATCTCAGTTAGGAAACCTCAAAAGGAACACAATATTCATTTTCTAATAGGATTGTATGTGTGTTGGCAAAATATAGGTGCACACGCGGGGGAGATCTCAGATTTGAACTCCCCCATGAAAAGGATTATATTTGACTTGAAAAGATAGGTACTAGTGGTTGAGATTTCATATATACACCGATAAAGATGTTAGGAGTGTTAAGGCCATTCTCAACCCAAGACACTAGACATAGTTTACATAAACTCTACATCATCAAGAAACTAGTACTAGACACTACTCTTCCAATGCAAACACAACTATCCATACTTAAATTTAATGCTACTTATTTTACATGATGTCTTCAATATTGTGTTGAAACTATGTCTCTGCCTCATGCAAGACATGGTTTCATTCTCTTTCCTCATTTATTTACTTGCCACATCATTTTCTATCCTAGGTGGCAGCCTATTTAATACTATGGACACCATCCTAGTCATTGGGTTGGAAATGGCCTAATGTCTACATCCAACACGGAAGAGGCATGAAAGGATGGTAGGAGTATTAAAAATATTTTTGGGTAGAGATGACGTTTTTCAACTGATATTGATGACATTTTTTAGTAGGGTTGATTAATTACTTCTTCCTTCATCTCAAAATAAATTAATCTAGTAAATAATGTGACATATCATAGTACTGTATAAATCTTGACAGGTTTCTACCTGATCAGATTTGTAACACTAAAATATATCACTTCCCGTACTATAATGTCAACTTATTTTGAATGGAGGAAGTATCATATATATATATATATATACCCACCTAGGTGTAAAAAAAAAAATTCCGATCCTGTTGAGTTTGAGTAATTAATCCTTCTTGTTAACTTACATTTCTCTCTCTCTATTTTCCTGTATATCCATCAAATTAAATGGTTACCACGGATTATTTGTTTTAAACTTCCAAAATTACTTTTTTTTAAAAAAAATCATCTACTACATTGTATATACCACTTTTTCTGGACTATTATTTATTAGGTTTTTCATATATAATGTTTAATTTAACACTTTAATATTAATAATCAATCATTTTTCAACATAAATAACCAAACAATTACTACAATAAAGTTAATAATCCATCAATTCCATCCACGAATCCATCAACTCCATCCACGAATAACTTAATAGTAACTTAAAAATGCGGTCAATCATAACTCTCCTTCCCAATTAACTCTGATCCCTGATTACATATACGTTTATTACTAGCTAGCCAATTACTAGCTCTCATGCATGGCATTTAATTATAATCGGATAAATTGCATTGGCGATAAAAAACTTGTTGTGTGGCTGCAATTTAGTGCATAAACTTATAAAATGTTTGTTTCAGTACATGAACTTGTCTAGTTCGTGTGAACGAGGACCAAAATAACTTGGCAATGTTAATTTTACGAAGCTGATGTTGATTAGGATCTAACGTGCGTACGTGTAGTGAGTATACATAAGAAATACAATATTTATAAATTTGGTCTCTACTTTATCCTTCATCATGGAAACGATGAATTATATATATTTCTAAACCTTATATCATTGTTCGAATTTTTAATCCTTTTCTCCTATCACTATATCCTATTCTATTTTTTACTCATTGAAGAGGTGTATGTCTAATAGCAACATTCTCATATATATGTTTACATAGTATCCTAATCTGCTTCTAAATCAATAAGATTAGACATGTAGTGTCTTTTTCGCCTTCCTCCACATGCACTAGACAAGTTCATGCACTAAAACAAGCACTTTGCAAGTTCGTGCACTAAATTGCATCCACCTGACAAGTTCGTGTACCGGCAATACAATTTACTCTTGCTAAAACTATGGAGATTTTTTTTCCCCTTCACAATTGAATTTTTTCTCTGGGTTGCACTGGGACCCTGCTCGTCTGTACATTATACATCTCTCTCTTCACGAAATGCATGAAGATATTTTCCCTAACGTGTTGGATTTGGACCGTCACTACTACAGGAATGGTTTTCACAGACGAACCCTCCTCCAGCCTGTTAGTGATATGCACTAGAGGCAATCATAGAGATGATTGTATCACATACTATATTTAAATATTTATCCGATATTGTTCCTTGAAATAGATAACTCATTATTAGTTAATGAATATGTGATTCTTTCATGAGATTCTTTATGTTCACTGGTGGAAAAACCATCTTTCGTCGGTCGGCCGAATTCCACAATAGTCCCGGATGCAATAAAAATCGGGGCTAAAGATGATCTTTAGTCCCGGTTAAAAAGGGTAATAGGCATATTTGATCTTTAGTCCCGGTTCAAATGCTGTCAGGGCCTGTCAGGCCCCCCCGGGATCTTTAGTCTCGGTTGGTGTAACACCAACCGGGACTAAAGATCGTAACTTTAGTCCCGGTTGGTAATACCAACCGGGATTATAGATCTCGGGGCTCTTTAACCCCGGTTGGTAACACCAACTGGGACTAAAGTCCCACCCCTATATATATGTCTTCTTCCTCCTCCAGCTGCCCGAGCAAGCTTCAAAATTTCTTCAAAAAAGAGAGAAGGTCATGCCAAAATTTCTAGTGAATTTATTTTGGTGATTACATACAAATCGGAGGTGCCTAAAAGGTTTGCAACTTCATCCTCCAATGTTTTTTTTTGTCATATTACATTTGCAGCTATGTTTTGCACACTTTTTTGTCTCCAAAATTTAGTTGTAAGTTGATGAGGGAAAAAATTTGTGTGGAGAAGAAAGAATATATAGAAATTTAGTTGATTTGCTAAAGAAGGTTTTATAAAATAGTTGAAAAGGAAAACTATAGTGAAAGTTAATCTTGAATACTAGAGAACAAACTAAAATGAAATATAAAAGAAGTAAAACACATTAAAATTAGTTTAAAACTTTAGAAATAGTAAATAAGAATTATTTGGTATAATATTTTATGATTTTTGTATGAATAAAGATATGTCATTATTGTATGACTGTTGAAACAGTTTGTAATTATCTTATAATTATTGTATGACTGTCATTATTGTAAGAATAATTATTTTTGTACGATTTTTTTTCGACTCATGTAGATGGATCGGCAATGGATGTACGTTGACCGGCGGTCCAAAGAGTTTATTGACGGCGTGCACTATTTTTTGAGAGTGGCCGAAGCTAACAGGCAAAGGGGTTTTATTTGTTGTCCATGCAATAAGTGTAAGAATCAGAAGGAGTATTCTGCATCCAGGACTATTCATTTCCACTTGTTTGAGTCGGGGTTCATGCCAAGCTATAACTGTTGGACATCCCACGGAGAGCAAGGTGTTGAAATGGAAGAAGATGAAGTGGAAGACGACAATATTTCGGACTTTGCTCAGTACGTTGGATTTGAAGGAAATCAAACGGGCGAGGAGGAAAGGGATACTGATGGTAACGACGTTGCGGATGATCTTGGTCAGATGTTGCAGGACGCCAAGGAGGACTGCGAAAGTGAAAAGGGGGCCCATAAATTGGACAAGATGTTAGAGGACCACAGAACTTCGTTGTACCCAGGTTGTGAGCAGGGGCACAAAAAGTTGGATACCACTCTGGAGTTCTTGCAATGGAAGGCAAAAAATGGGGTTAGTGACAAGGCATTTGGCGATTTATTGAAACTCGTGAAGAACATTCTTCCGGAGGGAAACAAATTGCCCGAGACAACGTATGTCCGAATGATAGTCTGCCTGCTAGGACTGGAAGTTCAGAAGATTCACGCATGTCCGAATGATTGTATCCTATATCGTGGTGAGGAGTATGAGAACCTAGAAGCATGCCCTGTTTGCAAAGCACTACGATACAAGATTAGACGAGACGATCCAGGAGAAGTTGACGGGCAGCTAACAAAGAAGAGAATTCCTGCTAAGGTGATTTGGTATTTCCCTATGATACCACGGCTAAGGCGTTTGTTCAGGAACAAGGGGAATGCTAGAATGATGCGATGGCACGCTGAAGAGCATCAACAGGACGGGATGCTGAGACACCCCGCCGATAGTTCGCAGTGGCGAAACATCGACAGAAAATTTAAAGAATTTGGAAAGGACGCACGAAACATACGGTTTGGTTTGAGTACGGATGGCATGAATACTTTTGGAGAGATGAGCAGCGGCCATAGCACTTGGCCCGTTACAATGTGTATCTACAACCTCCCCCCTAGCTATGCATGAAGAGGAAGTACATAATGATGCTGATTATTATTCAAGACCCCAAGCAACCTGGTAACGACATTGATGTGTACCTAAGACCACTGGTCGAAGATCTTAAGCTGTTGTGGAAGAAGGAAGGTGTCCCCGTGTGGGACGAGGACAAACAGGAGGAGTTTAACATACGAGCGCTGCTGTTCGTAACCATCAACGATTGGCCTGCACTTAGCAACCTATCCGAACAGTCCAACAAGGGGTACAAGGCTTGCACTCACTGTATGGATGAAACAGAAAGTACGTATCTTAAGCACTGTAGGAAGGTTGTATACATGGGTCATCGTCGATTCCTTGCAGCAAACCACCCGGTACGGAAGAAAGGCAAGCACTTCGAACATAAGGCTGACCACCGTACGAAGCCTAAACATCGCAGCGGGGAAACAGTGTTTGCTATGGTTAAAGATCTCAAAGTAGTGTTCGGAAAGGGGCATGGAAGCTAGCCTATAGATAGCGAAGATGGTCACGCGGCGATGTGGAAAAAGAACTCTATATTTTGGGAGTTACCCTATTGGGAATTCTTGGACGTACGCCACGCAATCGACGTGATGCACCTCACTAAGAACCTTTGCGTAAACCTTCTTGGCCTCCTAGGTGTATACGGAAAGTCGACAGATACACTGGAAGCACGTAATGATCTGAAGCATATGGAACAGTGCGGCGACCTTCACCCGGAACCAAAGGAGAAAGGAAGCCATTACATGAGTCCAGCCAGCTACACTCTTAGCAAGGCAGAGAAGGAAAGTATGTTTGAATGCTTAGAGAGCATAAAGGTACCGTCTGGATACTCCACGAATATCAAGCGAATAATAAGCACGAAGGAGAAGAAGTTCACAAACCTAAAGTCTGATGACTGTCACGTGTTGATGACACAACTGCTACCAGTTGTAATAAGGGGTATCCTTCCAGACAATATCTAGGCAACAATAACAAAGCTATGTGCATTCATGAACGCAATTTCGCAGAAGGTCATCGATCCGGATAGATTAGAAGCCCTTCAGAATGATGTGGAGCAATGTCTCGTCAGTTTTGAGTTGATATTTCCACCTTCATTTTTCAATATAATGATGCATCTGCTTTGTCACCTTGTGAAAGAGATCAGTATTCTCGGGCCTGTGTACCTACACAACATGTTTTCTTTCGAGAGGTACATGGGCGTTCTGAAGAAGTATGTTCGTAACCGTGCTCGTCCAGAGGCAAGCATCGCCAAGGGTTATGGAACAGAGGAGGTCATCGAATTTTGCGTAGAATTTATCGAAGATCTTCGCCCAATCGGGGTACTTGAATCACGCCATGAAGGGAGACTACGGGGAAAGGGAACTCTCGGAAGGAAAGCAATAATGACGGTAGACAATAATTTATTCTGTAAAGCCCATTTCACGGTTCTGCAACAATCTTCATTGTACTCCTTACATCGAGGAGCACTTGGCTCTAGATCGCGCCAGGAACATCGGTAAGTCCGATGCATGGATTACACGGCATCACATTGATACTTTCCCCGCGTGGATACGACAACATCTCATGGGTAACGAGTCGATCAACCAACAACTTGCCTTCCTGGCGAGGGGACCGTCTGGGTCGATCGCGACATTCCAGGGATATGAGATCAATGGGTACACATTCTACACGAGAGCCCAAGACATGAAGAGCACGAACCAAAACAGCGATGTTCGTGTCGATGCCATGGGACACGATGGAACAACTGGCACGTATTACGGTGCCATCGAGGACATATGGGAACTTGACTATGGTCCTCTCAAGGTCCCTCTGTTCCGGTGCCAATGGGTTAGGTTGACTGGTGGAGGCGTAATGATTGATGACAGTGGGATGACAACGGTTGACCTTAACAAGGTTGGATACTCGGACGAACCTTTTGTCCTTGCCAATGATGTAACGCAAGTCTTTTTCATGAAGGACATGTCTAGCAAAAGAAAGAAGGGCAGAGGGCCTGACGAGCCTAAGCGTCACGTGGTTCTCCCAGGCAAAAGAAAAATCGTCGGAGTTGAGGACAAGACTAACGAGGATTACGATCAGTTGGATGGGCAGCCCCCTTTCACAGTGACGATTGACCCTAGAATCCTCCTATCAAATGAAGACACCCCTTACTCACGTAGCGATCACAAGGAGGGAACAATAGTGAGGAGAAAGTACGTGCGGTCAACCGTCACCGCCGATGTATTGCCGTAATTATTGTGTAGACGATGTAAACTATTTTGGATGTATTGATTATCCATATAAATCAATTGATGTATGGCATATGTTAATTACGCACGATTATTAGAGGTTTTAACAAGTTTAAATCATGTATATGCTAGTTATATGCGATACTTACAATTTTTAAAAGTTTTAAATCACGCAGGTGGCAATTTCATATGTTAATTAGAGTTTTTAACATTTAATTTACTATCATTCATATGCTAATTATAATTGACTAGAGATTTTTTAAAAGTTTCAAATCATGCATGTGGCATTTACATATGTTAATTAGAGTTTTTCACAATTTAATTTAGTATCATTCATATGCTAATTATATATGACTATTCGAATTTTTAAAATTTTTAAATCATGCATGTGGCATTTACATATCTTAATTAGAGTTTTTAACAATTAATTTAATATAATTCCTATGCTAAGTATATATGATGATTACAATTTTTATTAATTTTAAATCATGCCGTATGTATATACATATGTTAATTAGAGTTTTTACCAATTTAATAATATCATTCATATGCTAAGTATATATGATTATTAGAATTTTTATTAATTTTAACTCATATATTTGCTTATTACGTTTTATCCACTTAATTTATTACAGACAACAATAATTTTTCGAAGTAATTGTCATTAATCTTTGTACTTTAAATAATTTTAATGTATTATCTTCTATTTTAGAAAGACATATGTAATGGAAAATAATATTCAGTGCGCTTATCAGTAGTCCCGGTTCTTAACCCTAACCGGGTTTAAAAAGAATTTGGAAATAGCGGGAAAAGATATTTAGTCCTGGTTGATGAGAACAACCGGGAGTAAAGATATCTTTACTCCCGGTTGTTCTTATCAACCGGGACTAAAGATCTAGCGGTATATATATTCCCGATGCGCGCCCTCGTCTTCTCCACCAACACTTAGAAGTTTTTGCCCGATCGATCTCTCTCGGCTTCTCCTTCACCGCCACTGCCTAGGGCATCCCCGCGTCGCCGCCACCGCCGTATCTCGCCATCGTCTCGCGCTCGTCGTCGTCGCCGCCGCCTCCGCCTCCTCCGCCGCCGCCGCATCTCTGGGGTGAGAGCCACCGCCGCCTCCCTCTCGATCTCTCTCTCCGATCTCGATCTCTCTCTCTCTCCCTCTCGGTTGCCGCCGGCCGCCGAGTTTCAGACACCGACGCCGAGCTCGTCACGACACGACGCCGTGCCACGACAACGCCGCGCCACGAGACGCCACGACGCCGCCGCGGCACGGCACTGGCGCCGCGCCGCCACGCCGCCGCCGCGCAACGCCGCCACCGGGCGTAGCACCACGACCGCACCGCGCCGCGCGCCGCACGCCGCCGCCGCGCCACGCCGATGCCGCGCGCGGCGCCATGCCGCCGCGCCACGTGCCGGCCCGATGCCGCGCACGGCACCACACCGCCGCCGCGCCGCCCCGCCGCCGCTCCGCTGCCGCCACACCGCCGTCCCGCTGCCGCCACACCGAGAACGTGAACGATAACGTGAACGAGCGAACGAACGTGAACGATAACGTGAACGAGCGAACGAACGTGAACGAGAACGTGAACGTGAACGATATCGTGAACGAAACGTGAACGTCAAATGCAATATATGTTACTTCGCGTTTATCCTAATACATCTTTTTGTATCTTGCAGAAACGACGTTGTCGGAGTCGTCCCTCAAGCCGGAGTGATAGAGCTAGCCCTCGAAGGAATTCGCGCAGGCAAGTGACATAATTATATATATATGATTGTTATATTTGTAATGCAATTAAGATTATTATATTTGTAATTAGACTTAATTAGCATTTAAGATTGTGTAGTGTTCTAATATACGACAGTTACACTTAGAATACATGACTATTTGAGTTTTAGTATAAGATTATTGGAGTTTTAATATAAGATTATTATATTTGTAATTAGACTTAGTATATAATTATTGACTAGCTAGGGTCCTATAATATACGTCACATAGACTTAGCATATATCACTATTTGAGTTTTAGTATAAGATTATTAGATTTGTAATTAGACTTAGCAAGTAAGATTGTGTAGGGTTCTAATATACGACAGTTACACTTAGCATACATGACTATTTTAGTCTTAGCATATAAGATTATTTGAGTTTTAATATAAGATTATTATATTTGTAATTAGACTTAGTATATAATTATTAACTAGCTAGGGTCCTATAATATACGTCACCTAGACTTAGCATACATCACTATTTGAGTTTTAGTATAAGATTATTATATTTGTAATTAGACTTAGCTTCTAAGATTGTGTAGGGTTCTAATATACGACAGTTACACTTAGCATACATGACTATTTTAGTCTTAGCATATAAGATTATTTGAGTTTTATTATAAGATTATTATATTTGTAATTAGACTTAGTATATAAATATTGACTTGCTAGGGTCCTATAATATACGTCACCTAGACTTAGCATATATCACTATTTGAGTTTTAGTATAATATTATTAGATTTGTAATTAGACTTAGCTTCTAAGATTGTGTAGGGTTCTAATATACGACAGTTACACTTAGCATACATGACTATTTTAGTCTTAGCATATAAGATTATTTGAGTTTTAATATAAGATTATTATATTTGTAATTAGACTTAGTATATAATTATTAACTAGCTAGGGTCCTATAATATACGTCACCTAGACTTAGCATATATCACTATTTGAGTTTTAGTATAATATTATTAGATTTGTAATTAGACTTAGCTTCTAAGATTGTGTAGGGTTCTAATATACGACAGTTACACTTAGCATACATGACTATTTTAGTCTTAGCATATAAGATTATTTGAGTTTTAATATAAGATTGTTAAAACATAAATGTCTCATGACTTAGCAGATGTTTCCTGTATGAACAGATGGCTAATCGCGATGAGGAACAGATATTGTACGATTCAATCGCGGAGGGAAGCAGCCAGTACTGGAACGAAGAAGAGGGGAACGAGGATCCAAACCAGTATTTGAACGAGGAAGGGAATGTGGAGAGGGATACGGAGGGGAACCAGGAGGGGCACGTGGAAAGGGATGTGGAGGGGAACCGGGAGGAGGAGGCTAGTGGAAGTCAACCCTCCGTTGGACAGAAGAGGGCACGCGGGCAACGAGGTGCCGCGAAGAAGCTTGAGGGTCGGCACATCATAACGGAAGTGGAAGAAGATGGACGACCTAGTGCCCCGGTAGAAGCCGCCAAGAACTATGTACGTCACAGCGGTTGGGTTGTGCGGGATAATGTGTCTGTCAGTACGGTGTACTGGAGAAGAACAAGGGCACACGGAGATCATGAGAGCTTTGTCCCAGATTCGGAGAAAGAGATGCTGTGGACCACAATGCTCGAGACATTCACCCTTCCCGTGGGTACAGAGGACAAAGTGAAAAGGTGGACTCTTAAGAAAATGGCAGAACAGTTTCAGAGCTTCAAGGGAGATCTGTACCATAAATATATCCTGAAGAGACAGACACCGAACTTCGACACATTCCCAAAGCTAAGGGATCACTGGGACGAGTTCGTTGCATATAAGACAGATGAACAAGGGCAGGCGATGATGGAAAGAAACAAAGAAAATGCCGCCAAGAAGAAGTACTATCACCACTTGGGGTCAGGCAGCTATAGCGTCGCGATGCCGAAGTGGGAGGAGATGGAGGCTAGCTTGCTTGAGAGGGGTATCGAACCGGCCGCCGCTAATTGGCCGGAACGATCGAAGTTTTGGTACTATGCTCACGGTGGAATGCTCAACCCAACTGATGGCTCACTGGTCTTCAGCGATCAGATACGAGAGGCTGCGCGTCGACTAACAGACGCAGTGGAAGCCTCTTCTCAGGGCATGTTCCGACCGGACAGAGAGAGGGACGAGCTGTCACTCGCCCTGCAGACTCCAGAGCATCCAGGACGAACACGAGGGAAAGGGGTGATTCCTTGGAAGATTGGGTTCAAGGAGGACATCCACATGTATAGGAGTCGGATGAGGAGCAAGAGAGATACCGAGGCGAAGATTGCAGATCTTGAGTTCAGGGTATCGAGCTACGAGCTCAGCATGCAAGAGGAGGTGGCAAGGAAGGTTGATGAACGCATGGCCGCACATCGGTCCAATGATTCCCAGCCAACCATTCCTCCTGCAATGGTGAGCCCGTCAGGAAACCGTAGCAGCTGCGCCTCAACGGGGCAGGTAGGATCACAGAGCATGGACGCCATGCAAACCCAGGACGAATCCACCTGCCCCGTTGATGACATCACTCAGCGGACACCATGTGAGCTGCATATTCCTTTCAAGAACTTATCAATAAAGGTAAGCTCGTAGTTTATATATTTTAGATTTGGCCATTCCGCTAGTTGCTGCTTATATATGTTGATTACTAATAAATAACCTCTCACCACATGAAGGTGGCGTCGGGCATGGCCATCCCAACGGACCCTTCAGGTACTTACCACTGCAGGCCGATTCCAGCAGGATACTCCAAGGTCGAAGTTGAGTTGGTCGAAGGCGCGTACGAGGACCTCGAGCTGGATTACCCTAGAGGAGACGGTGAGACGCATCTACGAGACACAAGCCATGCCATTATTCTATGGCGCAGGCGGTACATCATCCTCCCTGTGCGACAAGCGGCGTCTCGTGCACCATCTCCTCCGGCTCCGCCATCTCCTCCTCATGATCCTGCACCGTCTCCTCCTCATGCTCCAGCATCGTCTCCACCTCAGGCTCTTGCACCGACTCCTCCTCAGGCTCCTGCACCGACTCCTCCTCGGGCTCCTACACCGACTCCTCCGCAAGCTCCTCTTCCGGCACCTTCAAAGTCAAGGGCCCCCCAAGCTCCACCGCCTGCCCACACAAGGGCAACGAAGAAGGCAAAAGTTGACGCCGCCAAGAACAAGGACCCGGGGTACGATTGCACGCAAGAGGAGCTTGACGCTTACGTGGCATCAGAAGTCAAGAGACAATTCAAGCCTCGAAGTCCAGAAAAAAAGATTCCTATAGACCCGAGTGTCATGAACTTCTTCAGGGGTATGTCTGCACCTGCCAAGGAGGCCATTAAGCTATCGGACTATGAGCGAACGCTGAAGAAAGCATCTTCTGGAAAGTCCAAACCAGTCCCTCAGCTTGGAGAGCAATCAAACTGTCGCGTCCCAAATCGACCCTAAAATACATCCTCTAAATTATGCCTAGAATAATTAAAATGCTTGTGAAAGCCTTCAAAAATTAAAATGTGCAAAGTTAAAAGTCAAATAGGGCTTGGAGGATTTTTGTATATTTCCTAAAAGCCTAAAATGTGTAAATAAATTTTAGTGGAATTTTCAGAGCACAAATAATAATTATTAAGAAATAAACAAAGTTAAAAAGGTTTTATGAAAAGAAAACCCTAAAAATCACCCTCTCCCCTCTAATGGGCCGAATTCGGCCCATCTCCCTCCCCCTCTCTCCTCCTCCCCGCGGCCCACTCGCCGCCTCCCCGCGCGCGCGCCGCTGACGGGCAGGCCCGCCCGCCACCCTCGCTGATGGGTGGGGCCCACCCGTCATCCCCTTCCTCCCGCCGCTCCCGCCGCCTCCCCGCGACCTAGCGCCGCCGCCGCCGCGAATCCCGCCGCCTCCCGCCGTCCCCGCAAGCAATAAAGTGGGGGGAATCACTCCCCGTGATCCCCTCTCCCTTTCCCCCCATTTTTCCCTCTCTCTCTCGCGTTCAAACGGGCGGATTTGCCCCCGCAAATCTCGCCGGCGCCGTTGATGGCGGCCGGACCTCCCGCGCCGGTTTCCTTCCCCTCCGGCCGCCCTCTCTCACTCCCAACCCTATATAAACCCTCCCCGAGCTCCCCACCACCGTTTCCGCCACTCACCGCCCTCTCTCCTCGCCGGAATCGAGCTCGCGCCGTCGCCCTCTCTCTCCGCCGTCGCCGCCGAGCTCCGGTCCGCCGCCGTCGTCGCCCCGGACCACCTCCCACCTCGGCGCCGCCTCCTTCGGCTTCGCCGCATCCTCGCCGACCCCGTCCACCCCTCTGTTTCCCTCGCCGACCGCCGGAGCGCCGTCGACCCCGTCCACCCGAGCCGCGCCGCCGCCTTCCTCCGCTCCGGTTGCCGTTTCCGTCGTCGCCGTCGACCTGGGGTGAGCCGCGGACCGCCGCCTCCTTTCCCCCTTCCCTCCCCTCTCTCGGCCGCTGCTCCGCCGTGCCGGTGGTCGCCGGCGGCGACCATCGGGGCGCGGGCGCCGCCTCCCGCCGGCCGCGCCGACGTGGCCGCCTCCGGGCGCGCCTAGCGGCTGCCGCGTGGGGCCCGGCCGTCAGCCGCCCGCGCCCTCGGGTGCGGCTGACGCGTGGGGCCCACGGCGCCGGCCGGTGTGAGCCGGGTGCACCCGGTCCACCGTGGACCGTGAGGCTGCCGCGTGGGTCCCACTCCCGTGGACCCGGTCCGCGCGCCCTCTCTCCCGGCTGACGCAATAAATATATTTTTAAATTAAAATTTAAATGAAGAAATTCGTAAATATTCATTTAAAGAGCATATAAACTTCAAATGGCCATAACTTGGCCATTTGAACTCGGAATTGGACCATTCAAGTCTCTAATTTTTCCTTAAGAAGTCAAGAACCCATTTTTGTGCTTTGTTCCTGCTTGTTATATGGAGTTTATTAGAGTAAAAGCCCTTTTATTTTCCGTTGGTCGTGTAGACGCTGCAGCTTCGGAAGATCCGCTCTTCGTGGAGGTTGAAGCCGACGTTTGGGAAAGCGAGCAAGGCAAGTCACATCATTCTTTGAACATATTGGATCCTAGTTTATAAAATTATTTTGATTTAAATTATTGCATTATCGCTTTATTTAAATTCCCGCGTTATCACTGTTTTATTTAGCCATGCCTATTTACCTTTGTTATGACCTTATTATTGTTGTTATTGTTATTATTACCTTGTTCACCCTAGAATAAATAAAACCCCAGCTAGTGGGCACTCTATTCATGGTTCCACTAGTATGAATTTAGGTAGATGCTTCGCTGATTAATTAGGCAACATTAGGTGGTTTTATAACTCTAGACTTTGGGAATATTCATATCACTTGGACCCCATGGAATGGTTGGATTATTGTGGAATTGGATTCACACCTCTCCCTCTATTCAAAACCCTCAAAATGGTTTTAGGCTGGGCTCGGGGTGCATGGTTTTGATGGTAGCACCTCGGCCATATAAGGACCGGTCTTCGGGCCTCTGTTGCAAAGCACTACCGTACTTCCACATGTCTAATGGGTAAGGCTTAGTTTGTGGCTCAGTCTGGTTATAAACAAAAGTACACGGATGGAGATGGACGAAGTCGGGGGTCGATGGACATCTCTAGGGCAAATGAAGGCTACACGAGCTGCGGCCCGGTAGTCGAGATGTCATGGCACAGGACCGGTGTCCTGCTGCTAGGGGCTCAGTCCTGCCTACCTGTCCCGGGGGTTCCGGCCGTAGGTGGGGTTGGGTCGGTACTCTTGTCTATGGCTAGGATGGGTTGGAAACTATGTCACGTCTTCCGTCCGTATACCGTGGTGGTATGTGGCACGTGGTTACGCGTGAGGAAGATGTGTCTTGTGGGTAAAGATGTACACCTCTGATCAGAGTATAATCTATTCGAATAGCCGCGCCCTCGGTTATGGGCAAGCCGAGCAATGTACCCAAGTTAGTGTTTTAATTCTTAAAACCTGCTTAACAACTAAAATGTGGAATGGTTGGCCTGGGTTGGCTTGGGACGAGCTGGGACCCAGGGTCGGGTTGCCAGTTCGGTCTGAATCATCGTAGGCCTTGGGTTAAGGCAGGTTCGTGTGGGTTCACGGCCTTGGTTAATAATATTGTACAGCTCTAGAATCGTGTTTACAAAATAGCTTTGAGCAACTAAGGGTCTTTTAAATGCTGTTTATTGCAAAACCTAACCCCTATATTATAACTCCATTGTACTCCTTTGCATTTATGCTGCACTTGTGGGTGTGTCTTGTTGAGTACGGTGGTTGTACTCAGTCTTGCTCAATTTTTCCCAAACCCAGAAGAGGAGCCCCTGGATGATGAAGGCTTTGGTGTCTAGCTCGTGCCTGCCGTCAAGCGCCTGTGGTCGTCGCCTTAGTCTTCCGCTGTTTTTCATTGTCTTTGAGTGTGCTGGGCCGTCGCTGCCCATATAATAATTAACTATTTACGCTTCCGCTTGTTAAACTCTGAATTGTATCAACTTTTGGTGTACCTTGCCTCCTGGGACAAGGAATAACACACGCACGTAAGGAACGCCCGTTGGGTTATTTCCGGTCGTGACACAAACCAGGAGATCGAGCCGTTGGTGACCGGTAAAGAAATGACGATAGAAGAATTTATTACTGACACCGGTCTAACTACGGATCAATTGCTAGGAGTCGCACCAATCGAAAAGGCAGAAGTGAAATACATGTACGAACTCGGTAAACTGCTTGTCAAGCCTGAGCTGCTGCAGTCCCTACCCACACAAATGTACAAGTTCCATCAGCTATACATGGAGATGAGCGCCACCGGTAGAGAGATGATCGGAGCGAGGATCAGGGACACGGACTTCTTGCAAGGAGATGACATTCTCTGGATCAATTTCAAGGGAATCTACGAAATATACCAGCTGGACGCCCTCGACGTCTCTATTATGAGTTGCTGGATTTTGTAAGTATATCGTTCAGTTAGATTTCTTACTACGTCTCCTTTAATTAATTAGGTACTTGTATATAAGTAGACTATAGAAAATAATATACTCCCTTTTATCGTTGTAGAATGGAGATTCAAAGGGCCCGACGGGGGGGGGGGGGGGGGGGGGGGTTTGATACTGGATTCATCGACCCTCGGAAAGTAAACGTCACAATGCTCGACCAATATCCGCAAGCCACAGAGGACAATCTCGTCCATCTCCTGAAGGCGCAGCATTACAAGACGTTCGTACTGTTGCCGTACAACACAGAGTTAGTTTAATTTTACTGTCTTCCTATACCAAATTTCATTCCCGTACGAACTTGCTAAGTGTTTCATATGTAATGCATCCCACGCACATTGCAGATTCCACTGGGTGCTTTTACTCTTCGACCTGTCGGCCTGCACCGTCAACGTATATGACTCAATGGATAAAAAAGAGTCTACGTTTGACAAGGTTTTCGAACTTATAGACAGGTACTGTCATAAGTTCCTCTGTTAATTAAGAAAATCTTGTTATGTTAATTGCTACTACGAATCATAGCTTTAAATTCCATGTATGGCTTGGTATCGGTTCCGTCATTTGGTCCGCGGCAAATGGAGAGAAAGATTTAGGCGGAAGTTCAAATTTCCTGTGAGTACACATGCTCTACATTTATATTTCTCCGATTCAAATACATACAAGTGTATATTAATTAGATCTCTCATCGTTTGTCATTTATTTGTAGTGCGCAAAGCAAAAGCAGGGAACTAACTTGTGCGGCTATTATGTGTGCGAGTATTGCCACTGCCTTGCAGACCAAATCATCACCACAAGAGAGCTCGATGTACGTACAAATAAATTCAAAATTTCATTACGTATCGATTTCTTGTTTAATTACTAATCAATTTCATACATTCATATAGTTTATTCGCATGAGGGATAACCTGTCCACACACAAGGAATTTATCGCGGCGGTTCAAGAACAACTCATGGGATTCATCAACGAACAAATCCTTGATCCCAAGGGTGAATTCTACTACGACGGAAACACAATTCATAGGTCCTTAGCTTCTGAGCTAGCGACTACTACTACGTCGAAATCGTAGCTAGCTAGGACATATAATGGATTGTAATTAATACATGACTACATATGTTTCTATATGCATGTGTACACATTTTCTATAATGTAAATATATTTTGGTCATATATATATATACATATGCATTTGCATAACATATATATGTATAAATACATATATATTATGCATGTACATATGTATTGAAACATATATAAATATAATATAATATATATATATGCATATATTATATATGCATATATATATGTATTGAAACATATATATGCATGGTTTATGTATATATATATATATATATATAAACCATGCAGCAACAGGGCCATGCAAAAAAAAAAAGGTCAGCTCGATCTTTAGTCCCGGTTATTTCACCCGGGACTAAAGATAGCGATCTTTAGTCCCGGATTGGTAGTCCCGGTTTGGAAACCGGGACAAAAGGGGGGTTACGAACCGGGACTACAAAGGGTTTCTCCACCAGTGGTTGTTTGTTACTATTTCTAAAGGATCCCTGATCAAATATTATATGTGGAACAAATATATTTATATGATCAGCACATGTATTAATTTATGATCATGGATCATGGTATAGAGATACCAAATTAATAATGTGGACACATGTTGCTGAACATGTTGTTGGATAGACCCAACATGAGACACTGCAAGAGCTATATGTGTTGTGTCATCAGTGATCTCATTTAGTGTTGGTGTTGAATTCTTAGACCTGAAATTATCATGGTTCCCAACATGTGTACTAGCTTACTTAGAGACTGCTAAACACTACTCCGTAATTGGGTAGTTATAAAAGTAGTTTTCGGGTATGCTATGAAACAGTGGGATATGAATAATCAAGATGGGATTTGCCCCTCCTATGGAGAGATATCTCTGGGCCCCTCGATGTTGTAGATTATGGAAGTGCATAGCCATGCCAAAGGTGATTGAGGAGTCAATCACAAGTTATATAATCTATCAACAGGTTCGAGTGAATGATTGAGCTATTAGAGGATGTCACATATCTAGCCTTGAGCTTAATCGATATCATGAGGCAAAGGGGTTCATACAAGCATACACTAGAGGTTCAGCCGATATGATCTTTATGTATGCCCGGTGGGTCAATACGTTCTGCTAGGGGCCGCTGTTGACGCGTGGACCGAACAGGAGTTTTCGGGTTACAGCCGAGTATACATGAACCTACAGGGTCGCACGCTTAATGGGCTAGAATAAGGGGATTGGATGGAGATCCAATATGAGCTTAATTCGGATGGGGATCCAAATAGGAGTCTTACGGGCCTTGGAGGCCCGAGTGATGGATCCTATATATTCGTGAGGGGTGTGACCGGTGGAGGCATTGCATCACGTGAGAAACCCTAGCCGTCATTTCCCTCCCCGAGCAAAACCCTAGCCGCGCGCGGGTGCTAGCACATCTGCGCGTGGCGTTCCGTCTCTGTACATGTGGATACCGGTAGAGGCGCCGCTGGTTTGCAGTGCTGATCGGTGTGGGAATACGGCGAGGAGAACGCACGAGGAGGAGAAGGTCGAGCCGGTGCGATCGACTACTTCCTCTACATCGACGCGTGCTACTTCGCGAGAATTCTTTCGACTTCTTAGCGCCTTCTTGCGCTGCGCAGCGCGTCGAGTGGTAACGATCTATGATCTAATACTTGCATAGTTCCTGGTTTACACGATAGAAAATTTTGATTTATGCTATCGTAGCCTACGCGTATCCCAACACAGCCTGCATGTGAACCGTGACATCATCATCTACAATAATGTTGGTCCCAAGAAAGACAAGACCCGTATGCAAAATTAATTTTTGTATGTGGGCCTCTAAATAGATCCGTCTGCGAAAATAAATATGTTTTTGTTGGCGGACCCACTAGGTCAGCTGCCCACACTTCTCTCCCTTAAAAATTCTCTCCTCCTCCTTGGCCCCTCCACTCCTCTTCTCACCCCACTCCACCTCCTTTCCTCCACTTCACGGACCGGACACTTTGAGAGGTGGCGAAGGAGGCAGCGATGGCAGGCACTTTGGGAGGTAGCGAAGGCGGCGGTAGCATCAGGTGCTTCGGGAGATGGCAAAAGCGGCAGCAGCGTCGAGCGCTCCGGGTGCGATGATCCAGCAGCCTTGGCCCTAGGAGGCGTGGATCCTCTGCCACTAGCCTCGAGTGTGGTAGGGTCTTAGCAACAATGATTGCGGCAGTGGACTGTATCGACGACAATGGAATCGGCTAGGGCATTTCGAAGCTAGGTTTTAGATTTTTTTTTTTGGTGGGGGGGGGGTTTCAAGCGAGCGGCTTAACTCGACCGCCCGTGAAAATAGGTTTTCGCACATAGATGTGCCACCCATTTCAGAATAATACTATTTTCGCAAACACCTCGTGGCAGGCTGTCTAGCCATTTTGCGAAAATGTGTTTTTGCCGTTTGTAAAAATCGTTTATGTAGTGTATTGCATGAGAACAAATATGGTTGAATATGCAAAATATGAGGAAGGAAGAACTAGGGTTGGCAACGGGGCGGGTTGGGCCAGAACATCCCCGCCCCCGCTCCCTGACCCTGGCCCCGCAGAGATAGTCGAGTGAAAACCGTCACCCGTCCCCGCCCCCGCAGGGGACCCGCGGGTGAGCGGGGCCCCGCACCACCCGGCTGACGACTGACGATTGACGAGCCGAGGATCGGAGCATCGGTGACGCCGACGAGGGACAATGACAGATAGGTGGCTGGGGACTGGGCATCACTGTCGCCGCCGCCGTTGATGCGCCTCCCTGGCCACCGCCGCGGATGTGCCCTCTATGGCCGCCGCTGTCGTGGATGCGATGCTAGCCCTTGCCGTCGCCATAGCGGATGCGCCACTGCACTAATACCGACGCAGATGGCCGTGCCCCTGATCGTCGACGCGCGGCTCGCAAGAGGCCGCCACCGCCGCCTCCAGCAAGAGGCCGCCAAGGCCACCCGCGTGTGGCCGCTGCTTCCGCTGACCGCGCGTGTCCGCCGACGCCGCCTTCGCGTGGCCGCCACCGCTGCCTTCTGTGCGTGACGGCTGGGAGGGGTGGGAAGGGAAATGAGGATAAGGTTAGGATAGGGAATAGATGAGGAATTAGGGTTAGACTAGATGGGTCTTTTGGGCTTGTAATATGCTAGTATTAATAGTCTAATATGCATCCTTTGGGGACCCGCGGGTGGATGTTCTCACCCGCCCCCGCCCCCGTAGGGGCGGGTCCCCGGCCCCATAGAGGAAATTGCCATCTCTAGGAAGAACAAACTACTACACGTGCGTGAAGCTGAGTAGACATGTAAGAATTTATTACTCCCTCCGTCCCATAATATAACAGTCTAGAACTGGATGGGGCATTTTATAGTACAACGAATCTGAACATGCATCTATCTATCTAAGTTCGTTGTACTATGAAATATCTCGTCCTGACCTAGGTTGCTATATTATGGGACTGAGGGAGTATTATTTAAATAATTAAAATTTACAGTATAAGTTTTAAAACATACATTGGAATAACTACATTGTAAATACATGCAATTTACTGTATGACATGAAAAATATAAACACAAGCATAACTTCTCCACAGGGGAATATCTAGTCTCTGCATCCAAGAGCCGACGGCTCAAATAGAACACAACTCTCTCCTTTCCTTCGAGCTCCTGAATCAAGACCGAGCCGATTGACTTATCACCAGCAGATAAATATAATCGAAAAGGTATTCCTTTCTGGGGACGAATCAAAACTGGAGGGGAACTCAAATTGCTGATCGGCCTTCAATCTCAATAATGGTGTAAAAGGCTCTAACCTTCCAGACAAATTAGAAATAAACCTTCTTACAAAATTAATTTTGCCGATCATCTCCTACAATTCTGTCTTGTCCTCCGGAGGCTTAATCTTCTTGATCGCATTGATACTTCTCTGAGTTATTTAAATCCCCCTCTCATGAACAAAATGGTGTCGGATTCATACTTTGTCGGATTCATCTTCAAGCCATATTTCCTGGTCCTCTCGAAAACTTTTCTCAAATCGGCTATGTGGTCCTCTATTTCTTTAGATTTAACAACCACATCATCAATACAGACCTCAACCAGCCAGCCGATCAGATCATGATAAATATAGTTCATAGCCCTTTGATACGTGTCTCCAGCACTTTTTAATCCAAAAGTCATCATTACCCACTCAAATAAGCCGATCGCACCAGGACATCTAAAAGCCGTCTTATGAATATCTTCCTCAGCCATGAAGATCTGATTATATCCTACATTTCCATCCATAAAACTTAATATCTTATGTCCTGAAGCAGCATCAACCAACTGATCGGCCACTTGCATTGGATATTCGTCCTTTGGGGTAGCTTTATTCAAATCTCTAAAATCAATGCATACCCTCACCTTTGTGTTCTTCTTGATAACAGGAACTATGCTAGAAATCCATTCGGCATATTGGCAAGAACGAATAAAACCAGCATCATATAAACGTTTAATCTCAGCCTTGATAGGTTCGAGCATATCGGCTTTGCATCTCCTCGGAGGCTGCTGGTGCGGTCTTACCCCTGGTTTAATAGGTAGCCGATGTTCGACGATTGATCGGCTGAGTCCTGGCATCTCATAATACTCCCAAGCGAAGCAATCTTTAAATTCTTTCAAGAGCTCTATTAGCTTGGTTCCAAACTCTGAAGATAAGTTCTTACTAATAAATGTCGGCCTTGGCCGATCGCCCGGACCTATATCTATTTCTTCCAAATCATCAGCCGACATGAAACCTTGACCTTGCTTGTCATCGAGATCATCTACTGTGTCCTTGGCGTAGACATTCGAACCCTCCACGACGCCCTCAAAATAATAGCTTGGGTTCTCCATCTTCAATTGGCTGTATATCAGAATCGGACACTTTTAGAAAAACTCCATCGCAAACTTTTCCAGATAAACAATCAAGACCATCCATATCCCAAAGAGCAACATTGACTGACCTGTCGGCTAGCACGATCTCTATCTTGTCGCCTTGCCACTGAATTAAGCATTGATGTATGGTTGAAGGAATATAACAATTGGCATGAATCCAATCCCTTCCAAGCAACAAGCTGTAAGAACCCTTCCCATCGATGACAAAAAACGTGGTAGGAATAGTCTTACTGCCGACTGTCAGCTCCACATTTAGAACACCCTTGGTTTCTGATGGATTGCCACCAAAGTCTTTGAGCACCATGTTTGTTTTGATGAGATCCTCGGCATTTCTACCCAACTTCCTGAACGTAGCATAAGGCATCAAATTTACCGCAGCCCCACCATCGACCATCATCTTAGACATCGGCTTCCCATTGACATAACCATTTATATTCAATGGTTTAAGATGCCGATTCTCTGTCCCCTCAGGCTTTTCAAAGACTGCCTGTTCTGGTGATAGAACCAACTTAGCCGATTCCTCTTCTACTTCGTCGACATCGGCTTGGTCGATCCCGAATTCGGCTGGCAAGGTAAAAACCATGTTAACAGATGTTGTTACACACTTTTCCCCTTTGCCAACCTTTTTGCCTCGTCAGCTGCAACATCATCAGCTCCGGGAGCTTAACTCTTAACTCGCCACTCCTGTCTCGGTTTTGCCTTCTTCAGCCGATGACTGATTTCTTGCTCGACCTCCTGAAAGCGTTTCCTACTCCTCAACCTTTGAACCCTTCTTTTCTGATTCTTTGTAAAAATACCAGAAGGACACCACTTAGTTTTCCTATCTTCGTCATCCTCCGGGTCATGATTCTGATTTATCGGGCCCAATCTTTGATGAACAGGAACCCTTGCATGCTTCAGCCGATTGCCTTCATTATATGATCAGCTTGAACTCCCAGTAACACCACCTCATCCAGGACAGTCCTCGATAGATGGAAGCCTCATACCCTCATTCCAGCAGAATCTAAAGAACTCACAGTCCCAATGAGGATCAAAACCACCATTATCCTCTTCATAACGCCTCTTCTATTGCTTGTCATATTTCCTTTGATACTTGATTATAATTTTAGCCGAATTAACCTGAAAACCTCTCGTACATCCCGCATCGGCTGTTCGGCCAGCTGTATGCACCATGTTAACAGGAAAAGGATTACCATCAACCTTCATCGGCCTCTTGGAATCATCAAACTTGATCTTGCCTCCCTCAATGGCCACCTGAATCTGTTGTCTGAAAACCTTGCAATCGTTAGTAGAATGAGATCTAGAATTGTGCCATTTGCAATACCTCTTTTTGCCTAATTCCTCCGCCGATGGAATCGTATGACCAGCAGGGAATTGAATTTGCTTCTCTCGGAGTAACAGATCAAAAAATCTTGTCAGCCTTGGTGATGTCAAAATCATACCTCTCTTCTTTTCCAGAATTCTTCACCCACTGGCACGGTATAACCTTTTTACTTCTTACCCATTCGGCTGCAGCTATTTCAGAGTCATCATCATCATCATCCGACCCATACATGTAAGGACAAACATGATTAACCCTCTTAGAGTTCTTCCTAGCTTCTGCAGACCTCTGCTCGTGCAAGGTTACCTTCTGTATAAGATGTGACAAGCTATCACAGTCCTCAGACGAGAATTTCTCCCTAAACAGAGCAATCATACCCTGAAAGGCTAGATCGGCCAGCTGGGCGTCAGTCAAACTCAAGTTAAAGCACTTATTCCTCATCTCCCTGAATCTCCGAATATACTCATGCATAGGTTCATCATGCCTTTCCCTGATCGTTGTCAAGTCGGACAACTTCATCTCATGAACCCCACTGTAGAAATAGCTGTGAAATTGCTTCTCTAAATTGGCCCAAATGTTGATCGACCCATATGGCAAAGAAGAAAACCAAGTAAAAACCGATCCAGACAAGGACAACCGGAACAACCTAACTCTCAGAGCGTCCATAGCCGATGCTTCACCACACTGAGCTAAAAATCGGCTAATGTGCTCATAAGTTGACACACCATCTTGTCCCGAAAATTTGGAGAAATCTGGAACTTTGAACCGGTTAGGAAGAGGAACTCTCTCAAACCACTCAAGGTAAGGTTGCTGATACAAGTTTCCAGTATGTTTTGGTTTAAGCCCGAACTATTCCCTCATCACATCAGCAATCACATCGGCCCACGGTCGTTATTGAGCTTCTCCTTGCGACTGTTGTTGCATGGGCTCGAATTGACTGTACTGAGGAGCAGACTGAGGCTGAGTTAACCCCCCTTGCTGATATTGGGCTTGTGGGGAAGGAGGTTGATATTGATAATTTAAATTGCCCCCCTAGTAATTCTGGTAGTTCGGCTGAATATTTCGCACCAAGTGTTCAGGGACAATCTGAGGTATTACCGTATGGTCCGGCTTCACGTGATGGACCAAATGCTCTGGAACAACCTGATTCAGAGCGTGTTGCCCAGCCGATGGATTCATCAAGCCTTGCTGGTGAATTGGCTGGATAGTCTGGTGTCTTGATGGCGTTTGCTGAATCGGCTGTACAATTTGCTGCCTTGGTGACGTTTGTTGAACTGACTGCACAACCTGCTGCTGAACTGGTTGTACAACCTGTTGGATCGGGGGTGTTTGTTGAATCGGCTGCTGCTGGACTGGATCGACAGTAGGTTGAGGTGGTAGAAACATGGCAGCAACCTGATCTTGTGTTAGCCGATTCGCAACCTGCCCACTATGCTGTGGCTGCTCTCTCATCAACAGCCGAGGATTAACCAGCTGGCCTGGTGCCGACGCTGATGGAGCAGGTGGGGGAGTCGATACCGGCGCCGTCGGCTGAGCTCATGGTGAAATGGGAGGAACTGCTTGAATAGGTGGCTGAATATTGGTGATCAAAGGCCGATAATTTGGAAAGGTACCTCCTTGCAAATAAACTGGGCCTACAGCCTGATGTTCAGCTATTGAACCATCGGCTATTGATTTCATTATATTTGACAAGGTATTGACTAACACCCCAGATTGATTGATCAAAGCATTGTGCACAGCATAGTCAACCCGGTCTTGGAAGTTATTGAAAAATTCCTGTGATGCACTACCATCCTGATTAAGATTTCCTCCTTGTGGTCCCTAAGTGCCATCACCTTGAACTCCATGTACTCCTCGAGAGTGGTCACTCTGATTTTCCTGAGCCGACCCACCTGTAGCACCTTTGTCACTCGGCTGAGCCAAGCCATCTGGAGCTTGTTTCTTTTCTCCCTCCTTAGAAGAACTGGTCTCAGGATCGTCAGCAACTACTTTTATCTTGTACTTCTGAACAAGCATTCCCTTGCGAGTCTGCATGAATGAGTTTAAGAATTGATCTCGCGCTTGCTGCATCATTGCGTCGAACTCTTTCTTCTGGTCGGGTGTGAACTTTTCTGGATCAATGGTCACGATATTCCCTTCATTGACGTCAGTCAAGCCTAGCCTCTGGATTTTTTCCTTAATAGAGCCTAAGCTAGTCGAGGATGGCGCTGGTGGTGGCTTCTCGGCCATGAGGAAGGCTGTTTTCTGACTTCTAATCGGTCCCACTGGGTGTGCCGAAAGCGTGTTGACAGAAAACACGAGGCCTGGGAGATCTGCTTAACTCCGGTGCAGGTCCAAAACTCGCCTTCGGATGTGTGAGCGTGCCAGTTGATTTGATCCTACAATCAACGAGAAACAAAGACAAAGAAACCGTGATTAAATCCATAAATGATAGCCGATCGGCTAGGTGCCGATGACATATCATTTATTTTAGGCCGATGTCATGCGTACATTGATCGGCAAGTATTAATAAACGAATCAGAACTAAATCTACTCGATCGGTTGTAGATATTAATAATATACAATCCTTATATCGATATATACTTAAATCAAGTGATTGGGATAGATCGGTCATCTTGCCGAGACAGTATAAATCACTTTGATAGAAATATATATTAATAGTGAGATTATATATATTCATAGCATAGCCGATCAGATAGATCTAGCATGTATCGGCTAATACTCCGATACTACTCTATATTAAGATGTTAAAGCAGGCAGAATATACTAAACAGAAGCTTAATATACTTAAGTGCAACAGGATCTTAACATAAGGGCAGATTTAACATATCAATCAAGCACATAGGGAAAAAGAAGTTAAATTAGGTAAGATCGGCTGAAACTCCGATACTAATCTAATCGGCAACCAGAAGGCAGGCTAGATATTATGGTTCTAAGCACGACTTAATAGGTCAGACTCAACTGATACAGCATTAAGTATGAAAAGAAGAACAATATCTAGACAATCAAGCCGCTGGATGTTTCATAGAGTGGTAGATATATCACATAATTCAAGTCAACGTCGCTATTTAACCTAATCGGCTGTCTTCTATTAACAGATGCTAGCCGATTACAGGTTAGATGACGATATTATCAAGGATTATATGATATATATGATAACTCGACAAATTACATAAACAAGATTAGAGTATCATAAAGATGGAAGCATTAATCTCGAGAACACAAGTCGTCATAACAAATTTTACCTCTTGTTGAAGATCGAAACCGATGCAGCTCAACCCGAAAGCAAGAACTCGTCGAAACAAAACGAAAGTAAAAGGGTGGCGATGCGCCGAGATTGTATTGAACGTGTGTTTTTGTACATAGAGCTCGGGGTCTATTTATACCCGAGAATTACAAGATATGTCCATACCGGACACGACTACTATTTCTAACAAACTCTAAGATACCGTAAGTCTTTGCGGCAGACTTTTACCCATATTATCTCTAAGGAATTTACATAAAATAACCTAATTAATAGATACAATTGCCTTCTCAGGACTCTATCCATGTACGGCAATCATCTTGAAGCACATCAACTCAGATCCGATGTCGTATACGAGTCATATTGTCGGAATCAGCTGTATCACTTAACCTAGTCTGACTCTGACTTAGCCGATCCCATCTGTGGCCGATCCGGACTCCAGCCGATTCATGCTCTATTCTTGAATCGATCTTCGCCTCTGACTCCGCTTTGATCTAACCTTCTTTTCCAACGCCGGTATTACCAAATTTGGTCGTTAACAATGCCACACTTGTATTGTGCGAAACATTAATACTTCTATATCCCAGATTGCATAGACTAATCTCCTAACCAAAATGCTCCATCCATCCCAGTTTGATCACTCCATAAAGTAAGCAAAGGACACCAAAATCAATGACATCAAAATATTCATCATTCTCAAATTAATTCTTATCGATTAATGTGCTTTATCGATTCGTGTCCCGTGGATTGCTCATGTTTTAAATATTACATGGCATTGCACCATTAAAAATTAATCTTGGTTGGGCGCATACAACACATTCAATGATGCGTATTTACTCTTTGAACAAGTAAACGGAGAGACACTTGTTACATAATACTCTCTCATTCTAAAAATCTGAGACCTATTTCATTCTTTGGATTCTCCAAAAATCTGAGTCCTATTTGTAGTCAGTATGTGCTAAATTAAATTGTTGATCAGAAACCAAGAAGCCATTCTAGTATTTATTGGTTGCATGTTCATTGGTTTTGCCACATGGTGAGTGAGTTAAATGCTCTTTTGTTTTGATGAAAAAGAAAGAGGCCTCAGATTTTTGAAGGAGGGAGTAAGGATTTTGGGAAGACTTTAAAAATCATAAGGGATGATAAAAATGAGATGTATGGGGTATATCATAAGCGCGGTAAAACTAATTTGGTACCACAAATACTACAGCATGCTGCCGCGCTTTTGACTAAGCTTCGTTCGTTTCACTTTTAATTTAAGTTTGGCAAAGTAAAGCAACCATTCAGTGATCCAAACAGGCCCTTCGTCAATTGCTTTCGGATTTGGTGATGGGTCTCATCGAGGAGCCATTTTTTCCTCTTTGCAGTACATGCATCCACATCTAGTAATAATGATTAATATTCGCTTACTGACGGCCTCATCTAGCTAGGGTAATATCAGTTACTCCAACTAGTGTTCTTTTCGGTCGAATGAACTTAAATTGAATGTTGAATAGCTGGATGTTTCGAGATAGAAAGAATGAATTAACTAGTATACAGTTGAAAAAAGAATTTAAAATAGTGTTTTAAGATAATTGACAAAAGTATGTATATATAGTATTAAATAGCATGTCATCTAAAATAAAGAATGATGTTAAATAAGGAAAAAAATAAAACTACCTACTCCCTCGGTAAAAAAAAACAAACCCTGGGTTTCCGTGTCCAACGTTTGACAAGTCACGCATAGTCACGCATAAAATATTAATCATGTTTTATCATGAATAAATTGCATCCATGGTACATCAACTTGGTAGGTGGGTGCAATTTGGTCTAAAAACTTGAGAAATGAGCGATCTAGTGTAACAACTTATTGGCATGTAGGTGCAATTTTATATAAGAACTTTATAAGTGATCACATAAATACAACAACTTGCAAGCTAGGTACGATTTTGATACAATAAATTAAGAAGTTATGCGGCAACTTAATTATTTGGAGCATATTTATATTTTTATCCTAATAACTAGTAACTGAAAGTCAATTAAACAGAATGTAGAAATTATTATATTTGGTTAATATTTAAGAAGGTGAAGAAAACGAAAAAAATTCTTAAAAGGTAATTGGATGTAAATTATACATATGTGCATTATAATTATAAAGATTAAATTCAATATTATAACGTAATATCCATAGGATTACTATGTAATGGCATATTAACATCGTGAAAAAAAAATCACCTAGCATATGCTTAGCCAAGTTGATGCACCAAGATACTAAATTGACAAGTTCTTGTACTAGAATGCACCCACTTATCAAGTTGTTGCACTCGGATACTCAATTCTCAAATTATTGCACTATATCGCACCCACCTGCCAAGTTGTTCTACCATGTGTGCAATTTACTCTTTTATCATCTAATAACAATGAAAATACTAACTATAGAAAAAATTCATATAAGACGAACAGTTAAACGATGGACATAGAAACCGGGGTTTGTCTTTTTTTGGGACGGAGGGAGTACGTCTTACATGAGATCTTAATTTTACATAACATTCAAGCCATGCTAAGAGAGAGGGATGTAAAAGTAACGATATCAGATGATGGAACCCAGTTCTTCGTTTCATCGCTTGACAGCAGAAGAGATTATTTCCCTATTACCGGCAACCGCGCGGCAGTGTACGTAGCTATAGCCTCAACAACTACTTGCAAATGACTTAAAGCCAAGGAAAACCCGGCCCTGATATTTGTCTCCTAAATGGTGTGTTGACTGACTCAGCCCACACGCCCAACGACTGACCCCGAGTCTTCGTCGTCGCCTCCACGTTGGATAAACAGTACTCCACCGCAAAGCGAGTGCACATTTGCCACTACTTTCACCCCTTAACTCGAAATAACCATTATAAATCACGAACTGCAAATTTACCACCGAACACAGTGTGCGCAGATTCCGTATGCATCCCCGTTCCAATTCATACAAGTAAAACGACAAAAATAATTGATGAAATTAAATTAAATACAAGGCACCGCGATAAGACCATGTTGCCCTTGCCAAATTCAGCGTTATCCGTGTTCTTCCCCCAAGTCTAACGCATCAGAAACATCCGCTCGAACTCCTCTCCTCTCGCACGAGGAACCCTAAGCCCCAAATCCTTGCATCCCTTGTTTCAAATCAGGAGCAAATCAACCAAAAATCGGTTGCTTTGGAGTATTAGATGCCAATGGAAGAGGTGCAGATGGATTTCGGCAAGTAGAGCAACGCAAGCGGAGGCTTGCGGCTGTAGCGGGCGGCGTCAGGCTTGTTAACGACCAAATTTGGTAATGTCGTGTGCCGGATTCAAAGCTAGAGTCAAAGCCGATTTGGAGAAATCACGTTCGAGAAAGCAGAATACGCATCGGTTACAAGCAGCATCGGCTTCCGCATGATTCGGCTATAGGCGGTGTCGGCTGCCACATATCGGCTAAGCACCAGATCCGACGGAGTTAAGCCGATGCAACCAGTCTCGGGAAAGGTGGTCCCACATCCGTCTCCGGGATTGGTCGAAGCACTTCATAGCCATTGCCACGCAAGGATTGGAGTCCTAAAAAGGTCAATTGTACCTATTAATTAGGATATTTTTCAGTTTCCTTACAGAAATGTTTGGTAAGATTCCACCTCAAGGACTCATTCATTTTTTAAATTGTGTTAGAGATAAGAGTCGTGTCCAGCAAGGACACATTATGTACTTCTGGTATAAATATGACCCGACCACATGTAATCAACGGACGACAGTTCAATAACACTTCGGCGCATCACCACCCTTTTCTATTTTCGTTGTTTCGACGAGTTTTTGCTTTTGAGTTGGGCTTCATCGGGTTCGATCTCTGACGAAGAGGTAAATCTTGTCATGGCAGCTTGCGTTCTCGGGATTAGTGCTTACATCTTCATGACACTCTAATCCTGCCTATGCAAACCATCGAGTTATCATATATACCGCATAATCTAGATTGATCTCGTGATCTGAGCTTCATCGGCTAGCCTCTATCATCGAAAACGGCCGATAGGTTTAAGCTTCGATATCAAGTTAGACTATGCGGTGTATCTACCATCTTGAATGAGTTTTCATCAATTTGATTATATCTTATGTTTCTTTTCACGCTTAATGCTGCATCGGTTAGGTTCGATCTACTAAGTACTGTCTTGAAATGTTCTATCTAGCTCTTTCTTTGACTGCTAATAGAGATAGCATCGGAGTTTCAGCCGATCTTACCTGATTTAGTTGTCTTGTTTCCTTATTTGGTTCTGGATCATCTAAATTTGCCCCTTATATCTTGGTATAAGATGGTATCGGAGTATTAGCCGATACACGTTAGGTTTACCCTATCGGCTATGCTGTGCACATACATAATCCCTACTTTGGAACGCATTTAGATATTGAGTGATTTATACTATCTCGGTGCAGTGACCGATCTATCCCAATCACTCGATCTAAGCGTGTTCCGTTGGATGGATTATGTATCGTTGACATCTACAACCGATCGAGTAGACCCCACAATTCTAAGTTTTTATCTGCCTCTGCCGATCTGACACAAGTTACATCGGCATGGCCTCGGACAATACGCCATCGGCAATCTAGCCAATCGGCTATCGTTGATGGATTTAACTCTTTGTCTCCTTTTCTATCTTATTGGTTGCAGGATCAAACTACCTGGCATGCTCAGAACTCGAAGGCAATTTTTTTGGATCTGCACTAGAGTTAAGTAGATCTCTAAGGCCAGTGCGTGTTTTTTCGCGTCAACACGCTTTCTTAGCACGCCTAGTGGGAGATTTGCTTAGCTCCAGTGCAGGTCCAAAGGTTGATGATATGCGGGCGTGTCAGTCAGTTTGATCCTGCAACTGACACGATATGTAAACAACATATCAAATAGCCGATCGGCTGACAAGCCGATGGAGTAATTCCATCCGATACCAGCTGATTGCGATAGGGTTTTTAGCTATCGGCTATATGTCCAATGTTGATTCTGATACTTGAGTAAATAATGATACAAAGGCAATCGGTTGATGATAATATAGTATAATAATAATATAATCCAGTATAAACCAATTAGCTAGCAGTATGATATAATAGAATAAGCACTGATCCGAAGGTTAAAGCATACATCGGCGGAGATCTAATATCGTAAAAAAATCCACAAGATTAGATAAACAATAAAGTCTTTGTTGTCATCGGCTAAATCCAATCTATATGCAATCCTTGTAACCCAATGCAATATCCAGATACCTTATCGGCTGAAGCCCCGATGAAACCCTTAATAGCAATCAAGAAGCAGGTTAGGGATTATGGTTCTAAGCATGACTTAGTAGATCAAACTTAACTGATGCAGCACTAAGTATGAAAAGAAACATAATATCTAGACACCAAGCCCTTGACTGATTTTCAGGGTGGTAGATGTTTAAGCTAATCTAATCTAGCAAGACGATTTAACCTATACCGGCAGAAACCCTAAAGCGAGAAGCAGCCGATAGAGCTAAATCGATATGCTAAGACTAGATTACTCCTAATAGTATTACACATATCTATAAATTCTCATATTCAAATTCATTATATTCTAGCCGTAATAAACAAAATAAAAAATCTGACAGTTTGATGGGTAAAAATATGCCAGAATTTTATTTTTTTATGGCTTAAATATAATAAATTTAAAGATAAGATTTCACACATATAGGTATAGTATTACTGCAAGAATGTGTATATTTTTTTCTAAAATTTTCTGTGATATTTATTAGTGGGTGTGCACGGAAAGCTTTATGCATACGATATGTTTCCTATACCAAGTACTGTTAAGTTTCATCTGTGCGGGCTTTTTTTTATATACTCGGCACTGATAATCATCATCTATGCTGGGTTTGGAACCAACACTAAAAAGATGGCCATCAATGCTGAAGGTTTTTATTAGGAGATAATCCATTATATGCCACTGAATTTGCCAAAGGTTTACGATTTGTCACTGATTTTGTCACATTTATAATATGTCATTGACTTTTGATGAGGACATATTTGAACAAACGTTGCTACATAGTTTTGTGTGTTTTTGTTTGCAGAGGTACTTGCTTGGGCGAAAGAAAAGAGACCGAGCGTAAGCAATGCATGGATGATTAAAGAAGTTGATTGGGGACCAAATCAAGACCTTTTCCAAGTCTTCTTTTATCTCACCACGTCACTTTTGGTCCATATAAGACAAGAGATGAAGTTCTACACGTTTTGGATTCGGATTCGGGCCTCCTGACAGCATCAACTTCAAACGGACCTAGCTGCTGATCTAGAAGGAAATTCGGGTCCCATGAGTACTTGTTGGAAAGCTTATAGAGTCTACTTTTAGATGGTTTTGGTCCCACGTCAAAATTCCAACCAAGCTACCGAAAATCTGCAAAACAAGCCACGTACCTTATCCAGTTTGAATCTGATCATCCATGCATTAGTTATGTTCGGTCTCTGTTCCTTCGCCTAAACAAGTACCTCTGCAAACGAAAGCACACAAAACTCATTGTGTAGCAACGTTTGTTCAAATATATAAGAAGTAAATCTAATATATAACATATGCACCTTTGGTTGATTAATACATAAGGTAGTTATGGTTATATCCGAGCTAGTTGTATCCTCATCAACTTTTGCTTAACTTCTACAATATACCATCGCCGTCCGGTTAACCTCCGTTAGTGCCGTACAATTTTATCCAAATGACCAAAATTCCCATGGATAAAACTTCTAAAATTTGGATAAATAATCTAAAATATTATATTTTAAGTTTTCTGCTATATTTTGGATGCTTACAATCTTATGTTTATAATATGATACATTGGAAGTTTTGTCCGAATTTTGGAAGCTTTTTTAGGGGTATTTTGGTCATTTAAATAAAATTGTACAGTACTAATGGGGACCTGATGGCGATGGTAAATTACAGAAGTTAAATAAAAATCGATGGCATATTACGTAACACAATCGTTGATAAATTATAGATCCGTGACAAACTCACTGATATATAATGGATTCTCAAATTTTTTTAGCAGTTAGTATGTGTCAAAAAGCCAGTACGGACTATGGCAGCGGTTGTTTGCAATAAGCAAATAATTGCTTTGCCGTCCACTAGCCCAGTGCTTTACGGAGGAAGACTCGGACTCTGTCGTCGGGTCAGTACGTCAACTCATTATGGAGGAGACGACTAGACGAGAGCGGCTCGGTTATTTCGTGTTGGCTCAGTCAGTCAACACGTATTGATTGATCAATTGGGATGGATGCACGTACCACGGTTCAAGAAATGGTGGTTGTTTGGGGTCGATGTCTCGAACTCTCGATGGAGACTCATCACCATATCGGAAAACAACGGTTAAAGGCTTTATTCTCATCATCGTTACGGTGACTATTTTATTTTTTAGGTTTGACAGAGTAATATTCTGGAGGGGGTAGCTAGCAGACCGATGAATCTCCCGAAGATAGACATGAAGATCATTATTAAGTGTTTCACGTAAAACAAGGTAGTAATAATGTGTGATTAATTGAGTTTTAATTATTAAAAACTTGAAAAATAGATTAATTTTACATTTTAGAATAACTTTCATATAGAAAATTTTCGCACGAGTATCCAAAATTTCATCTCCTCCTTGTTGGAGAAACGAACAAGACCGCGTGACATATGTATCGCACTAGTAACAACAAGCAAAGAACAAAAAAGTATGGCTACTTACACCCAAGGTACCCTTGAAAGTCCTATCTTACTGAAGAATTATAACCTACTAAATTCTAAAACTTTACAGTAAAATACCACATCATTATCCACTAATAATTATTACGTCTCAAGACATTCTATATTATCTATAATTTATTAAATTTGAGAGCTTTAAAATGTAAGCATATTACATCGTCATCCTACATAATTCACATGATATTTTAATATAGAGTAAATTGCATTGGTGGTAAACAAACTTGTTTGGTGGGTGCAATTTAGTATATAAACTTGTAAAATGCTCGTTTCAGTATACAAACTTATCTAGTTCATGCAAAAGAGGACCAAAATAACTTGGCAATGTTAATTTTATGAATCTGGTGTTGATTTGGATATGACGTGCATATGAGTATGCATAAGATATTCAATATATAATATTAGCCATGTAGTGTCATTTTCGCCTTCCTCCGCACACACCAGACAAGTTCATGCACCAAAACAAACATTTTACAAGTTTGTGCACTAGATTGCACCCACCTAACAAGTTCATGTACCGGCGATGCAATTTACTCTATAGTAGTATATCTGTGGGCCCCTGGTTTTGTACACCGGAAACCCCATGTTACAGTACCATTCCCTGAATCAGTAGATGGTACACACATGACATAGTTAAATATCATAAGCTGACATTGTTATACATGTTGAATTATACATTAATAATACAAGGGTATCCCAAATGGGACCCAAATAGACCGATCATGGTCATATGCATTACAAAATACCAAAAAAAGTAGATGAGATAGCGGAAGCGAAACAGTGGCGGTCCAACGTACTCCACAGGCAGCGACTAGTGAACCTAGGTCCCATCTCCACCGTCTTCGACATCTCTTCATCAGCATAGTGCATGTATGGTCGACTCCAACTCCTTTCTAAAAGAGTGAGTACCAACCGTACTCAGCAAGCCACCACTACAGAATGCATTTAGTGCACACATGGGTTCAAGGATGGCTTGGTTTATTTGCCTAAAGCTAGATTTCACAAATTATTTCACACACCTACTCCCTCCGTCCCATAAAAACCAACCTAGTACCTAGTACTACGAATCTAGACATACATATGTCCATATTCATAGTACTAGAATATGTCACATCCGATCCTAGATTCGTTTTTTATGGGACGGAGAGAGTATGATCTAGTAGTTTTAACTAAAAACAATGTTAAGTTGAAGTTGTCATTAATCCACGAGGGTTCATTCATCTTCCCCAAGCCTTGCTTGGTCTAGTTTACCCTCGCATCCTGTTTTCCACAATCCATTCCAACATCATAATGACCTTCCCGCCCATCGGGCAAGGTCACACCTCATTCCTAATCTAAGCAAGATTAAAATCTATGAGGCTAGTCAAGAGTAGTACAAGTCCCAATGCTCATTAACCGCGAGTGTCGAAACAAGATTTCGGCAATACGAAAAGGGGTGGCTATCAAGCTGGAAAAGTGGATGGGTTTAGAGACACAGAGTTTTATACAGGTTCAGGCCCTACTCCTGTCCGGGGATTGATCCGGCGAGTGTATTCTTGATCGTATGATCTGGGAGAAAAGCTATATATGCCCCAAGAGGCACCCGGACCCCTCCTTATATAGGGGGAGGAGTCCGTATTACAAGATATAGCCCATATTCCTAACGAAATAGGCAAATAAAGATAAAATACAGTCGTAACCGACTAGGATCCTGGGTATTTCCTTGATATACAAGTTAAAGGAATTTAACCCGAGTCCCTTAAAGATATTCTACCTACATATGGTACCCCCATATCCAGTCAGATATACATGCCGTGTAGATATGGGGTATCCATAATCTCCACAGTAGCCCCTGAGACCTTTACAGTCGACGAAATAGCCTTCTCTTGTAATCTTCAAACGACAATCCAAGTGCTTCAATTATTCCTGCCTTAGTCTCCCGAGTACTTAAATCAAAGACTGTGAAGGGCTAAAAATAAAAATTCAAGTGCATCGACTAGATACACCTAATTAGGTGTAGCCCCCGACTATGTGATTAGTTAAATAAGAACTAAACATATAGTCAAGGTACATTAAACATCCATCCGAGTGGTTTTACAACCAAATCACCAAGGTGATTATATAGTTAAGCATATGCGGCACCTGATAAAATATCCGTCCGACTGCTTTAGCTTTAAAATGCCCAAAAAGGCATAAAGAGACCCCAAGTGAAAAGCACTCTAAAGATCTATAAACCAACATACATGATAAGAATCCGAGTAAAAAACTCATAAAGGGTTCATCAAATGTTGTATAAAGAATGACAAATAATAAGTCAAAATAGCCTAAGCCATGACTTATGTCATTATCGAAATAAGCATATAACATGCTGAGAGAATAGCCATCAGAAATTTGCCACCTCAATAAAACCCAAACAGCTTTGTAGCCTAAAAAGGCCAACAAAATTAGTATTACACTTTTCGGCCGGGAACCTTTTTATTTCACATTGTAGAAATTCCAAAGAATTATCTAGCTGCATCAAAAAGGATTTTTACGGCATTGGGCTATTCTGTTGTGAGCAATTTTTACCAAGGAAAAAATATATGCTTAAGTCCCTAAGGATCACAACCAGCCACGCCAATAATAAAGTTGGGCTGAAAGTACTGTGCAGGCCCAGGCCCATTAGCACCTCCCAAAACCCTAGCAAAAGACACTGAATAAGCGTCGCTTCGTCTTCCCCGCCGAGACATCCGCCACTTTCCCCATTCTCCGCTATAGTACAGCAACCACTCCAGCGAAAATTAGGGTTCACAAATCCGCACCAATCCACCTTGCCAAGGCTTCACAGCTCCTGCGAAGATCTTCCGTGCAACCACCGCATCAATCTCCCATCTATTCCTTGCCATTCCCTCATCAAATCTCATCATCCATATCGCATCCATGGCGGACGAGAGAGAAAGCTTCGAGAGTCAATGGGCTCCCTCCGATGTACCAGAGGAGAACTTAAAAGAGATGCTGGCGCACGGCGTTCTTCCAGCAAAGGAAATCATCGGCTGGCGTCCAGCGTTTGGCGAAGCATTGCCGACCCTAGACACGCACGAGGTCGTTGTATTTTCCCATTTCTTTTATGGTGGTTTTTCTCTTCCAACTTCGAAGTTCTTTAGGGGAATTATGGAATTTTATGGAATCAGCTTACATCACTTAAACCCCAATTCCATAGTTCATATTGGCAATTTTATCCATGCCTGCGAGGCTTTCCTGGGGATTAGGCCGCATTTTGCCTTATTCCGCCGCATTTTCTTCCTGAAGCCCCAGCCAAATAAGAGTAAGCCGTGCGTTGTTGGGGAAGCTGGTTTTCAGTTAAGGGGCACCCTGAGCCAGAAATATTTCTCCATGCCCTTCAAAACATCGAACAAGGGCTGGCATGCAAACTGGTTCTATGTGCAAAATCCTGAACCGGCGCTTCCCGAGTACTCCTGCCTTCCTCTAGTATATCAAGAGACTTCGAACTCGCTTCCAATGGGAGATGAAGCTGCTCAAGCGCTTACCCTGATGGAGCGCATGTTGAAACTTAAAGAGCAAGGTCTGCAAGGGGAGCAAATCACTCGGCACTTCATCAAGAGCCGACTGGCGCCTATCAAAGAAAGATCCCGCACTGCTTTTGAGTTTGATGGCAAAAATGACCCCAACCGTGAAGATCCGGAGTCCCTCGAATTCAAGATCATGAAGGAGAGGATGTATAAAATTTTCTCAACCGGTATTGTGGTCAGCTATTCGCACCTTTTGCCAGTGGTGCCATATAATGCCTTCAACCCTCCTCCACCGGTATGCATCCAATACTCCGGCTTTCATTATGATGTCCTTTTATCTTTTGTGATGTTGGCTGAGAACTTGAAATATCGTGCATAGGAATTTTCTCTGATGAAATCTGATCCTCCAACCACTCAACGCCGCTCTCCTCGCCGACAAACTGGTCAGGTTAGTGGTAGACCAAAAATCCAGCCGACTGCTCCATCGAGCAGCCCAAAGCCAGCTAACCAGTCGGGCTCTCGGAAGAGGAAATTAGTCGTGAGCGACGACGAGGGTGACAACGTTGGGAAAGCTAGCGACAAAGAGGTAACGGGAAAACAACCAAGACAGGCTAACCTAAAGAAGGAGACATCCAGTCGTCCAATACCCAAAATCAGGAAGTCTTCCAGGTATGAGTCATCTTGCAATTTCCTCCTGTATTGTCAAACATTCCATCAAGATAGCGTTGATAGCATATCTCAAATCTGCAGGAAACCATCTAACATTGATCCATCTGGAAAAGACTCCGAACCAACTGACAAGGAGACTGGTTCTGCGGCCACCAAAGAAACCGGGCCGACTGACAAAAATCGCCCGAGTGGTGGTCAGCCGGCGACCGACAATGTAAAGACCGGGGACGAGCCCCCGATTGGAAATCAGTCGGCTGAAACTGAAAACGGTACTAATCAGGAGCCCCCGACTGGAGACCAGTCGGGTATAGAACAAAATAAGGATATCACGGAAACAGAGGCACAAGCAAGCAGCCCTCCCCCAAAAAATACCGACACCGGCCCAAAATCCAGTTCATCTGATAAGGTGCAAGGGCCTGCTCGTCCTCCACCGAAGATCATAACAGGTAATCAACTCTCTGAATTCATTTACATTCAAAAATTTCTCTTCAATTGCTTTACCACTATCCGTGTATACGTAAAGGCCCAATGATTGGCGACGAAGAAGAAGTTCTTCGGATTCAATCAGCTGAAGATTCTCGCCCACCCATCTTAGTTAAATGGTGGGATGATGAAATGCAGCCACAAGGAATCGTAATAAACAAGCAGAAAGAAGACGAAGAAGTATCTCTGCTAGCGAAGATGCTCAATCAAGCCATTCGTCTTGTAAATGTACGTTTCCTGCGTATAGCTTTACCCATCCTGTCGGCCACTCCGCTGAACTGAATAAATTTGTGATGCAGAGAATTCATCTTCGAAACGAAGCTAAAACCGCCACCCTTGAGAAACTGGTCCCTCATCTTGGAACTCTGGAGGCAACCCAAGCCCAGCTCCATGAAACCATAGAGCTAGCCAGGATGACTGAACATGATCTCAGGGACCGAATTGCTGAGCTTCAAGATTCTAATTTTGAGCTGAGTGGTTCATCCAAAGGTAACCCCTATTCTTGATTAACTTATTCCAAGTTGATATCCACATTCAATTAACCGCTGGGATGTATTACAGTACAAACTGTCAAGATCACCGAGATAGAAAAGCGAATCAAAGGGTGAACTAACCAAGTAGAGGGACTCGGCTTTGAAAGATGTTGAAGGTAATTGTAGTTCAAATCCCAAAATTAATCATGTCTTCGCACCCAGGTGTTGATATAGTCCTTCTATGCAGATCGCAAGATTAAATCTCAAGCTCAATTCAAAGTTTTAGTCAACAAGATCAAGAAACTTGAAGGAGCTAGGGATGAAATTGCCAATGCCGCTACACCACTCATCCAAACTATGTTTTTTAATAACAACGATCCGAGTTCATTCAACGCTGTTGAAATCTTTGATAAGCTGAGAACTGCTCCGGATGTGTATTTCAAGAATATTAAAGAAGCTGGGAGTATGGGAGCAAGCATGTCCTTGGCGATGGCTAAATCCTTGTATCCGAAGATCAATATCGATGATATTAACGATTTTGCAGACGGAACAAGTGAAGAAGACACCCTTGATCTTATTAATGATGCCCAGAAAGCTGCGGACAAGATTGTTGTGGATGTCGTAGAGAGATTCCAAGATACCAATCTTGGTCCGACTAGGGCTGATGTAACTGATGATGAAAAAACTGAGTCTGATTGACATCGTGTAATGTAACTTGTGATGGTGGAGGCACAATTTGTACAATACTGATGTATTTATGCTGTGCTTGATAATTTAAACTTAGCTCCTGATTTCTTAAAAGTTTTTGTCAAACCTTATTGAGCCTAGAACCTGCAAAAGTTGTCAGAAAACTCTCAGTCCTCATTAACTAAGCCAAAAAATCTAACAAGGCAATGATAAATCAAGTAAGCAAATTGAATTGATAAGAATCACACTCCATTATTATTATAGTAGCCCCCGACTGGTAACTCAAGAAACGACTTGATGTTGGCAGTCAAAGAGGGAAAGAAGATACAAAAGTAATGCCTAAGTGTAAAAACGACGAAGATGCTCAATATTCCAAGAGTTGTCGACGTTAGTACCGTCCTCGCGCTTGAGTCGATAAGAACCTGGCCGAGTAACTTCAGAAATTATGAACGGTCCCTCCCATAACGGAGATAACTTGTGCCGATCTCGTGTAGATTGAATCTTCCTCAAGACCATGTCTCCGACTAAGAATGCCCGCGATCGAACATTGCGGTTGTGATAGCGTCGCAACCCTTGTAAATACTGGGCCGACTGAATCAAGGCTGCCTCACGAGCTTCCTCCAGTCGGTTGAGATCATCGACTCGGTCTTCTCCGTAGCGCTCCTCCTTGAAGTTGTGAAATCGCAAGGATTCGAATTCTACCTCACTCGACAACATTGCTTCCGCACCATAAACCAGGAAAAACGGTGATTGCCCCGTGGCCCGACTGGGCGTAGTGCGCAGAGACCAAAGTACAGATGGCAGCTGATCAACCCACTTGTCGGCGTAGGGACGTAGTCGGTCAAAGACTCGTGCTTTGATACCTTGAAGTACCATACCATTAGCGCGTTCAACTTGTCCATTGCTCATAGGGTGTGCTACGGAGGCATAGCAAATTTTGATGCCAAAGTCTTCACAAAAATCTTTAAACATGCCACCAGTGAATTGAGTACCATTATCAGTGATAATTTGATTGGGTACCCCGAACCGGTGCACGATGTTGATGAAGAAATCTCTAGCCTTGTCCGCTGTGATTGTGACGACTGGCTTGGCTTCAATCCACTTGGAAAACTTGTCGACAGCTACAAAAAAATGAGTGAAACCACCGGTAGCCTTTTTGAAAGGGCCGACCATATCGAGCCCCCAAACCGCGAACGGCCAGGATAATGGGATAGTTTGCAACTCCTGAGCTGGTAAATGAGTTTGTCTGGCAAAAAATTGACAACCTTCGCATGTTCGCACAATTTTGTCGACGTCGGATACTGCGGTGGGCCAGAAAAAACCCTGCCGATAAGCCTTGCCAACGATGGTTCGTGCGGCAGCGTGATTCCCACAAATGTCTGCGTGGATATCTTTTAGCAATTGCCTTCCCTCCTCCAAAGAAACACAGCGTTGCAGAATTCCTGAAGGGCTCTCCTTATATAGCTCGGTCTCATGTATGACATAAAGCTTGCTGCGCCTGGAAATCCGCTCGGCTTTGTCCTTATCTTGAGGGAGTTCTTGCTTAGTCAAAAACTTGATGAAGGGCTCTCTCCAGTCGGCGTCGATCATGCTTACTTCTTGAGTATCTACTGCCTCGGTCGTTTCTCTTCTTGGTACGGTTAGTTCATAAAGATGCTCAACAAACACATCAGAAGGAGCTGTTTCTCGTTTCGAACCAAAATTGGCCAGCCTGTCGGCAGCTTCATTGTCATGCCGAAGAACATGGGTTAACTCCAGGCCGTCGAACTTGTCTTCCAACTTGCGTACCTCTTGTCGATAAGCGGCCATATTATCATCGAGGCAGGACCATTCTTTCATGACTTGATTAATAACCAACTGAGAATCTCCACGAACTATCAGAAGCCAAATCTCTAAAGATACCGCGATCCTTAATCCATGAAGAAGCGCCTCATATTCCGCCACATTGTGGGATGCAGAAAAATGTATCCACAGTGCGTAGCTTAACCTTTCTCCAGGCGGGGAAATCAGGACAACCCCTGCTCCAGTGCCCAAAAGCCTCTTTGACCCGTTAAAGTGCATAATCCAATACTCCATCTTCTCCGTAGGCGTGTCTTCTTGGCACTCAGTCCACTCAGCGACAAAATCCGCCAAGGCCTGGGACTTGATTGAAGTTCGTGGCTTGAAGGATAGATCCAAAGACATCAACTCTAGGGCCCACTTTGCAATCCGTCCATTTGCCTCGCGATTATGAAGTATGTCTCCGAGTGGAAACGATGTGACTACCGTGACTGAGTGACCTTGAAAATAGTGGGATAATTTTCTGACGGTAATTAAAACACCGTATAATAGCTTTTGTACCTGGAGATATCTTGTCTTGGAGTCGGCCAAAACCTCGCTAACGAAGTAAATTGGTCGTTGGACTTTTTGAATATGGCCGTCTTCTTCCCGCTCGACAACCAGGACCGTGCTCACAACTTGAGATGTTGCCGACACATTTAATAACAGCGGCTCTTGCGGATGTGGTGAAGCTAGGACCAGTGGAGTTGTGAGAAGTTTCTTGAAGTCTTCAAAGGCTTTCTGGGCTTCAGGTCCCCACTGGAAATTGTTGGTTTTCTTTAGCTACTTGAAAAAGGACATCCCCCGCTCGCCGAGCCGTGAAACAAACCGGCTGAGTGCCGCCATGCATCCAGTGAGCTTTTGGACATCTTTCTGGAAACTTGGCGGTTTCATGTTGAGGATGGCATTAATCTTCTCCAAGTTGGCCTGTATACCCCTACGGGTACCATAAAGCCAAGCAGCTTCCCTAACGGTACTCTGAAGGTGCACTTTTTAGTATTCAACTTCATCCTGAAGGTGCGGATGCTAGCAAAGGTCTCTTCTAGATCTGCAATTAAATCATCCTTCTGCTTGGTTTTGACAACTACGTCATCAACATAAGCTTCAACGTTGCGACCAATCTGAGTTGAAAAACACCTTTGGATCATGCGTTGATAAGTTGCTCCGGCGTTCTTCAGTCCAAAGGGCATGGTAATGTAGCAGTAAGCCCCAAAAGGCGTAATAAATGAGGTCTTCAAGCAGTCAGATTCTTTTAAGCTGATCCGGTGATAACCCGAGTAGCAATCCAAAAAACTGAGTAACTCGCAGCCGGCCGTCGATCAACTACCTGGTCAATGCGAGGTAACCCAAAGGGATCCTTAGGACAAGATTTGTTGAGGTCGGTATAATCGACACACATACGCCATTGCCCTGTTTTCTTCCGAACCAGGACTGGGTTTGCCAGCCAGTCGGGATGTAGGACTTCCTTGATGAAGCCGGCTGCTAACAGCTTGGTCAATTCCTCCTTGATAGCATCTTTCCTATCCTGTGCAAAACGGCGGAGTCGCTGCTTAATGGGTTTAGCGTCTTCCTTAACATATAAAGAGTGCTCAATCACCTCCCTAGGAATATCGGGCATATAAGATGTTTTCCACGCAAAAATATCTTTATTAGCTTGAAGAAAGGTGATGAGCGCGCTTTCCTATTTACAATCTAACTCGGCGCCTATTACAGCAGTCTTGGTGGGATCAGAGGGATCAAGGGGAATTTTCTTGGTCTTGGCGTCGCTTTCTCCGCTCTTTGATACCTTGGGCGAAGACACTTCTCCTTCGATTGCTGTTGATGCAGCCAGTCGAATTTCCTGCCGAGCAAGTGTGATCTCGCGTGTCTGGGCCATCTCGCAGCTTTCCTTGTCATAGGTAACGGCTTGCTTGATGTCGCTCCGCAGAGATATGACTCCTCGAGGCCCTGGCATCTTCATCATCATGTAGGTGTAATATGGGACAACCATGAACTTGGCTAGCACCGGGCGTCCGAATATAGCGTGGTACGCTGTCTCGAAATCAGCAACTTCGAAGCAAATGTTCTCTGTGCGGAAGTTCTCCCGAGTGGCGAAGGTGACCGGCAAGGTGATCTGGCCGAGTGGAGTAGAAGATAGCCCGGGGATGACTCCGTGAAAGGGTGCACTACTCGGCTTCAGCTCAGTCCGAGGGATCTGCATGTCGTCCAGAGTCTTGGCAAAAAGGATATTGAGTGCACTGCCACCATCGATGAGGGATCGTCGGAGCTTGACGTTGCGAACCACTGGGTCTAGTACCAGGGGGTACCGCCCCCTGTGGACCACTCAGTCAGGATGATCCGAGCGGTCAAACTTGATTGTTGTCTCTGACCACCGAAGATATTGGGGTGTATCGGGCTGGATGGCGTTAATCTCCCGTTCAGTCAGCTTTTGCTTTCGCTTGGCCTCATAAGCCAGGGGCCCACCAAAGATGTGATTGAGTTCCTTGTGAGAGTCTTGAAAACCGGTCGGTGCATCGTCTTCATCATCCTTCTTCTGCGACATGTTTTGATCTCCATCAGTCGGCTTTCGTGTTTTCTTGGCATATTGCTCTGCGAACTGTTTATAGACGAAGCAATCTTTGGCTGCGTGGTTTGAATTCGGATGATGCAAGCATTGGGCATTCATGATCTTGTCAAAGGTGTTGACGCGTGACCGCTGTCGGGAAGATGGTGTAGTAGTTGCCACATGTTCCTCGGGCTTACGCTTGCGATCCTTGTGATTGGCACTTCCACTCCCTCCTGTAGTTGGCGCATCTTTCTTGGGTTTCCAGATACTACCTGACTGCTTAGATGCAGTGACAGCGTCTTCTGCTTTGGTGTACTCATTGGCCTTTTCAAACATCCGCTTGACTGTCTTGGGAGGCTTCCGTCCAAACTTGCCGAGTAAGAGTTCATGACGAATACCCTTAGTGAAGGCGGCGATGATAACGTCGTCGGTGATGTCAGAGATCTTGTTACGTTGTTCAGAAAAACGTCGGATGTAATCTCGAAGGGACTCTCCGGACTTCTGAATAACGTTGTAACGGTGCCACGTCCCAAAACGACCCTAAAATATATCCTTTAAATTATTCCTAGAATAATTAAAATCCTAGTGAAAGCCTCTAAAAATTAAAATGTGCAAAGTTAAAAGTCAAATAAGGCTTGGAGGATTTTTGTATATTTCCTAAAAGCCTAAAATGTGTAAATAAATTTTAGTGGAATTTCAGAGCACAAATAATAATTATCAAGAAATAAACAAAGTTGAAAAGGTTTTATAAAAAGAAAACCCTAAAAATCCTCCTTCCCTCTCTTGGGCCGAATCCGGCCCATCTCCCTCCCCCTCTCTCTTCTCTTCCGCGGCCCACTCGGCCACTCCCCACGCGCGCGCCGCTGACGGGCGGGCCTGCCCGCCACCCTCGCTGACGGGTGGGGCCCACCCGTCATCCCCTCCTCCCGCCGCTCCTGCCGCTCCCTCCGCCCGCGCCTAGCGCCGCCGCCGCCGCCAAATCCGCCGCGCCCGGGCACCCCCGTTCGAAATTGAATGGGGGAATTATTCCCCCGATTCCCTCTCCCATTCCCCCCATATTTCCCTCTCTCTCTCTCCCTCGGATTCGGATGGAAGCCCCCCTAATCTCGCCGGCGCCATCAATGGCGGCCGGGTCTCCGGCGCCGGTTTCCTTCCCCTCCGGCCGCCCTCTCTCACTCCCAACCCTATATAAACCCTCCCCGCACCTCCCTCGTCCGTTTCCGCCGTTTGCCGTCCCTTCCCCTCGTCGGATTCACGCCCGCGCCGTTGTCCCCTCTCTCCGCCGTCGCCGTCGACCTCCAGCCGGGCCTAGCCGCTCGCCAGGACCGTCCACCGCCTCGGCGTCGTCTCCTCCGGCTTTGCCGCACCGCCGCCGACCCTGTCCACCGCCTCGCCGAGCTCGTCGACCGCCGGAACACCGCCGACCCCGTCGACCCGAGCCGCGCCACCGCCTGCCTCCGCTCCAGCCGCCTCCTCCGTTGCCGTCGTCGCCCCGGGGTGAGCCGTCGGCCGCCGCCTCCTTTCCCCCTTCCCTCCCCTCTTTCGGCCGCCGCTCCCCCGCGCCTTTGGCCGCCGCCGGCGACCATAGAGGCGCGGGCGCCGCCTCCCGCCGGCTGCGCCGACGTGGCCGCCTCTGGGCGCGCGGTGTGGCCACCGTGTGGGGCCCGGCCGTCAGCCGCCCGTGCCCTCGGGTGCGGCTGACGCGGGGGACCCACGGCGCCGGCGGGTGAGCCGTGGGTGCACCCGGTCCACCGTGGACCGACGGGCTGCCGCGTGGGGCCCACCACTCCCGTGGACCCGGCCCACGCACCCCCTCCCCTCGGCTGACGCAATAAACCCTATTTTTAATTAAAATTTAAATGAAGAAATTCGCAAATATTCACTTAAAGAACATATAAACTTCAAATGGCCATAACTTAGTCGTTTGAACTCGGAATTGGACCGTTCAAGTCTCTAATTTTTCCTTAAGATGTCAAGAACCTATTTTTGTGCTTTTTTTCTGCTTGTTATATGGAGTTTATTGGAGTAAAAGCCTTTTTCTTTCCGTTGGTCGTGTAGACGCTGCAGCTTCGGAAGATCCGCTCTACGTGTAGGTTGAAGCCGACGTTTGGGAAAGCGAGCAAGGCAAGTCACATCATTCTTGAACATATTGAATCCCAGTTTATAAAATTATTTTGGTTTAAATTACTGCATTATCGCTTTATTTAAATTCCCGCGTTATCACTGTTTTATTTAGCCATGCCTATTTACCTTTGTTATGACCTTATTATTATTGCTATTGTTATTATTACCTTGTTCACCCTAGGATAAACAAAACCCCAACTAGTGGGTACCCTATTCATGGTTCCACTAGTATGAATTTAGCTAGCTGCTTCGCTGATTAATTAGGCAACATTAGGTGGTTTTATAACTTTAGACTTTAGGAATGCTCATATCATTTGGACATTATGGAATGGTTGGATTATGTGGAAATGGACACACACCTCCCCCTCTATTCAAAACCCTCAAAATGGTTTTAGGCTGGGCTCGAGGTGCATGGTTTTGCTAGTAGCACCTCGGCCACTATAAGGACCGATCTTCGGGCCTCTGTTGCAAAGCACTACCGTACTTCCACATGTCTAGTGGGTCAGGCTTAGTTTGTGGCTCAGCCTGGTCATGGGCAAAAGTACACGGATGGAGATGGACGAAGTCGGGGCTCGATGGACATCTCTAGGACAAATGAAGGCTACACGAGCTGTGGCCCGGTAGTCGAGATGTCATGGCACAGGGCCGGTGTCCTGCTACTAGGGCTCAATCCTGCCTACCTGTCTCGGGGGTTCCGGCCGTAGGCGGGGTTGGGTCGGTACTCTTGTTTGTGGCTAGGATGGGTTGGGAACTATGTCACGTCTTTCGTCCGTATGCCGTGGTGGTATGTGGCACGTGGTTACACGTGAGAAAGATGTGTCTAGTGGGTAAAGATGTACACATCTGATCAGAGTATAATTTATTCGAATAGCCGCGCCCTCGGTTATTGGCAAGCCTAGCAATGTACCCAAGTTAGTGGTTTATTTCTTAAAACCTGCTTAACAACTAAAATGTGGAATGGTTGGCCTGGGTTGGCTTGGGACGAGCTGGGACCTGGGTCTGGTTGCCAGTTCGGTCTGAATCATCATAAGCCTTGGGTTAAAGCAGGTTCATGTGGGTTCACGGCCTTGATTAATAACACTGTGTAGCTCTAGGATCGTCTTTACAAAATGGCCCTGAGCAACTAAAAGTCTTGTAAATGCTGTTTACTGCAAACCCTAACCCCTTTATTATAACTCCCTTGTACTCCTTTTCCTTTATTCTGCATTCGTGGGTGTGTCTTGCTGAGTACGGTTGTTGTACTCAATCTTGATCATTTTTTTCCCAACCCAATAGAGGAGTCCCCGGAGGATGAAGGCTTTGGTGTCTAGCTCGTGCCTGCCGTCAAGTGCCTGTGGTCGTCGCCCTAGTCTTCCGCTGTTTTTCGTTTATCTTCGTGTGTGCTGGGCCTTCGTCGCCCATGTAATAAATTAACTATTTACGCTTCCGCTTGTTAAACTCTGAATTGTATCAACTTTTGGTGTACCTTGCCTCCTAGGACAAGGAATAATACACGCACGTATGGAATGCCCGTTGGGTTAATTCCGGTCGTGACAAAAGGTCAAACTGAGTACCATGGCATTCAAAGGTGCCCTTGAAGTTGGCGATGAAGTGCTCGCGAAGCTCTGCCCAAGATCCAATCGTGCCATGGGGTAACCCGTGAAGCCAGGACCTGGCAGAGTCTGCTAAGGCCACGGGCAGATAATTAGCCATGGCTTTGCTGTCTCCTCCTGCTGCGCGAATTGCGAGACCGTAGATGGTGAGCCAAGATTTAGGATTTGTTGTGCCGTCGTACTTCTCGATTCCAGTCGGCTTGAAGCCGGCTGGCCAATCCACTCGACGCAGGTCGCTTGTGAAGGCGGCAACTCCATCCACATCGTCGTCATAACGATCTGGTGAACGGTGGGGAATATGGCCTCTTGCCACGCGACGCTGATTGATAGTATCGCGAAGATCGACGGGACGCCTACGATGTGGAGAGCGGGGCTGTTCAGCCTGACGCTCCATATGTCTGTTGGTAGGTGAGTGAACAGATCGTTCACCATGATCCCTGCTCCTGCGACTGGATCCCGTGCCGGCAACACTGAGGCTTGGTTGATGATAATCTTGAGATCGAAGAGGTGGAACTCGGCTGCCAGTCGGCGTACGGACGCTTGAGGAATTCAGTGGGACCGAGGCGGCGATCATGGTCTTGGTCTGGTTTAAGTTGTTGACGACGTGGTGGGGCGCATCTTGCTGAAGTAGAGTGTCCAGAAAGGTGATTGCAGCTACCGCGTTCTGTTGCAGGGTGCGAAAAACCACCGTCCCCTCAACGTCTTGTTGTCCGATAAGATCTCGTGCTCGTCGCCCAGCCTCCAAGGCGTGCTGTCGCCAGTCCTCAGCCTCCTTCGCGGCCCGTTCGTGCTCCTGTTGCTCACGATGCAGCCGGTCTCGCTCTTGTGCTAGTCGGGCGACGCTCGGCTTCTTGTCGCGTACATTGTTCTTCTGCTTCTCGGGCTTGACGCTGTTCTGCCGTCTCGTTATCAGCCATGAAAACGCCGAAGAGAGGCGTGTAGTTGTCTTCGTAGCCTTCGTCGAAGTCGTCGAGGTTGCTGTAGTCGTAGTGGTAACCGAAGTCGTCGTACTCGAGGATCTCCGTCGGTCGAGAATCGACACCGGGGGAGCTAAGGTAGCCATCCAATTCTTCCATCGAAACCATCCCGAGGGGCTGGAGTATGACGCCGACTTCCCTAGAGCTAGATTGGATCGGGGCCGAAGCCGAATCCCGTCTAGACCTACGGGGAGAAGACATCCTTGTGGTGAAGACAGCGGCCAAATCGTCGGGGAGTTTCATCAGGATTGAGGGATAGGCCCCATCGTCTTAATCAGGTCGTGTCGGAGTGGATTGGATCTTGTCCAAGTGGTTTGAAGCCGATTCGGTTGAGATGATCTTGGAGTAGATCTCGGCCGAATTCGGGATACCGAACGGGGCGGAGACCTAGCCTCTCCCTGACTGGTTCGGATCCGAGTCAAGGAGAGAAATCTTGCCGAATTCGTTGGTGATGAAGTCAAGGCTGCCGAACCGGAACGCCTGCCCGGGAGGGAAGACGAAGTCGTCGATGCCGGAGACGAAACCCATCGCACTAGTCGGGGAAAAACTTGACGCTACCCCTACCTGGCGCGCCAACTGTTGAAACAAGATTTCGGCAATACGAAAAGGGGTGGCTATCAAGCTGGAATAGTGGATGGGTTTAGAGACACAGAGTTTTATACAGGTTCAGGCCCTACTCCTGTCCGGGGATTGATTCGCCGAGTGTATTCTTGATCGTATGATCTGGGAGAAAAGCTATGCCCCAAGAGGCATCGGGACCCCTCCTTATATAGGGGGAGGAGTCCGTATTACAAGATATAGCCCATATTCCTAACGGAATAAGCAAATAAAGATAAAATACAGTCGTAACCGACTAGGATCCCGGGTATTTCCTTGATATACAAGTTAAGGAATTTAACCTGAGTCCCTTAAAGATATTCTACCTACATATGGTATCCTCATATCCAGTCGGATATACATGCCGTGTAGATATGGGGTATCCATAATCTCCACAGCGAGCATGGCTATTCGAATAGATTTAATTTACTCACACTGCAGTGGATGTATGCTTTTAATCCCGCACTCCGCGACTTGCCCAACACATGAGACTTGTCGCGGTCCGGTTTTTCAGTCACTCTCGTGTTACGGCACCCACTCCAAGGACTATGAGCCCCCATTGCACCCCAGCACACGAACCCTACCTCAAGCCGGCAGTGAGGAGAGTCCTGGCGCTCCCGGGAAACAGGCAGCACAATATATATCCATACTTAGGGTGTGTTTTAAGTTTTGCCGGCTGTTAGTATTTCTTAACGACATTACTAGAAATATAATTTCTAGCAATGGCACAGAAATATTCATAGTATATTATGGTTACAGATCATATCAGCAAGCGCACGGATATACCATTATAGCATTTCACCCGGTAGTATTCCAAGGGTATCGTATTTGTTTAATCCCTTGGGAAGATTATAATAGAGAGAACTATGCTAATATTTATATGTTACTTGTAATAATCAAAGTGTGAGAAGGGGTTAACTAAATTCAAGAGTAGAGTCACACAAAGTAGAAGAACTCATTCTCTCATAAATACTGAGTCTAGGCTAAGTGGAAAAGAATCTATTCCTATACTTCTAATATACATACAACTTTAGTCAATATTATCTACTATATAATTATATAGCCAATACCCCATTTACAATGCCCTCCTAGTGTTTCGAGAGACCACCCCTGGTTGCCGAGTTCCTTACGACAACCCATCATGGCTATCCAACCAGGGCTAAATACGAAGGAGTACCCTCCCCAGGAAAGTAACTTAAAATTTTATGCTAACGTGGAGGAATACCCGTACTGAGCTATCACCATCAGCGGCCCACCTCTGCTAACCCGCAGCATATAACCCAAATAATGATATTCAATAGCCTAAGCGCATTGCTTATGCTACCAAATACTAATCTAAAATCATCGTCATGACTTAGATTAATCATATAAATGAACATTATACCCATACCAATGGATCTCTCAGGTAAGCTAGCTAGACAATTATATCTCGAATAACATATCGGAAAGTCAGTACTCAAATAATCAGAATGAAGCATAGTACCATAAATATATTGAGAAGAATATTCTACAAATAGTACAAGCCTTAAAAAAGAAGGAAGAGCTACTAGAGCCATACCCGAATTCTTCCGAAGACTCCGAGGACTAAAGAAACTATTCTATTTCTATTCCACTAACTCTAGAGGATTAAACTAAACTTGAGAGAGTATGAGAAGCTCCTTGCTTGTGTGTGTTGAAATGGAGGGAGGTGAATGCTTTATATAGCCTTGTATTGACGGTTACGACGTTTGCAGAGGTCGGCAATACCCTCCAGCCATCATTGGGAAGCCATCCACACCATCCATCCAAAACCTGGATCCAACGGTGCCTCGGCTGGTTCGGTCGAACCCTGGGCTGGCCCAACCGGCCCATAACTTGGTCGGTGGCCTCCTCTCCTACTGCTCACTTCAGACATGTGAATTTTGGCCCAGTTTGGTCGTGTCATTTCTGAGTTCTTGGCCCATCTTTCCATAAATCTGATTCTCGTCAGCGTATGATTGATTGATCATCTATTTCGCTGTCGATTCTCCTCCATTTTGTATTGTATTCTTTGCAAGAGGTTAGGATCCAAGTGCTAGTGGAAAATAGTTTATTCTAGCACAAATATGCATTGCAAGCATAACTAGTTCTCCTTTATTTTAATAATATTGACGGGTGAATCTGATTAATAATGATCGTCAACACCGGCCTTATCCAAACCAAATCACAACACTGCATCAACTTCACAACATCACATCTGCAGAACCACCATGACAGGGGTGCCGTTGCACAAGAATTCCTTAGTCCACTAGTTCTATACCCATACGAGAAGTGCGGTCATACTCTAATCGTTTCCTTCCTAGCTTCTTGACTTAGTCCTTAACTGACTAGGGTCGGTGACTAGCCATTTCTAGAACCACCCATATTCTATTCGTGCCGCCCTAGTCAAAAACATTTTGTTTTATTAGGTTTTTGGTTTTCGCAGAAGTTTTTGTGTTATGGGTGGTACTCTTGTCTCCACCCGCCTTCCGATAATCACTCGCACCGAGTGATCGTCACATCCACATCCATAAACAACAAGTATGGAGTGTAAAATCGTCTATACAAAGAAAGCAGCTGCTAAGCTCAAAGCTCCAACTCCAAAGAAATGCAAGCCCAGGGCTGATGACAAACCAACAGAAGAACAAAGTACAACCGATGTCACTATAATTGATCCCTAGGCCTCAACTACATCGGCTGATGCAGCACAATGTCCTCGTCTAGCTGCTCTCAAAGTCAAGGTAACTCTCATTCCCACTTACTCCTTTAAGCACTTATATTTTTGACCTAATTTTTCCTGTGTTGTTTTCAGCCAAAAACAATCTCTTCCATGGCCAGCCTTAAACATAGCAGAATGCAAACTCCAAACCCTCAAGCTTCTCCTGCTCGAGCTCTATCTCCTTCTGCCAATGAGCCTACTATTGACTGTTTACACCCAAATTTGGCACCTAGGTGTAAAATAGGGAAAATTGCCAAAGTTTGGAAGTATGCCGGTTTTCCTCTGTGGTGCCGGTCTGACCGCCGTGTGTGGGCCGGTCAGACCGCCGGTTGAGGGCCGGTCAGACCAGCGGTGTGTGGCCGGTCTAACCGGCAGAGTCCAAGTCCGGGTCTGTTTCGTCGGGTCTCAAGGTTTCCTTGCTCGGGAAGGCATGTTTCAGGTTTCCTTTGGATTCTATCCCGAGTTGGACATGGAGGAGGGCCTGTACAGGGCAAGACCAACCCATGTATAAGGGGGTAAGGCCGGTTCATTGTAACAATCAATCTATAATCAATCAATTGAATCGTTTTTCATATTGCTTTTAGTTTTCTCTTAGTTTGTCCATCTTTGTCGATTTGCGTCGTAAATCGTCCGCCGCCGCTGCGAGACACCTCTTTGTAGGTTTGTTTTGAAAACCTTCTGTTTTGCTCATGAGATGGATAGTTATCTAGAATCGGCTCCACTAACCGGTTTAGTTATCAAAACCCATCTTGGTTTAGCTTTAGCTAGATTGAGGTGGTTGGCGACTCTAGGATCACCGCAAGGCGTTTAGGTGCTGCGATCGTGATTGTCAACTTGTCACAAAAAGTTGCCAACACCGACAAACCTGCTGCCAATGAGCCTGCTGCTAACAAAGCTGCTGCTGATGAGCCAAGTGAACGCACGGCATCTGTCGGCAACCACCATGAACAGGTTGATGAAGATATCACCGCTGCAGCTGCCCCTCAAGTGAAGGTAAATTTCAGCAATCTTAGGTTAATCATGTCCTTATCATATCGACTTAATGACTTTAGTATTAACCCCATCTTTGCTTTTTGTAGAACTTAGCCGATATGTTCTCCTTTGACATTGGGCAGTTTCTAGACGAAGATGATAACATTGAAACAACAAGCTGAGCCAAATCACCCATTTTGGATGAGATGAAGGCAACCTTGCCAGATATGGCCGATCGGCTCAATGCTCCCCTTGATTCCTTGTTTGATGACTATGGATCGGTCAGGTCCAGGTTCCAACTCTGCTGATTCTATCCATAGCCGATTCGGACTTCAGCCGATCCTCACTCTATTTCCGGGACGATTTCCATCTCGATTTCTTCTCGATTTCTCCTTCATCTCTGATCCTTAGATTACCAAATTTGGTCGTTAACACATGCCACCCAAGTCCGGAATATTTGGTAATGTTTCGGATTTGCCATATGTTGTCTCCGAGAGAATATCGCACTTGTCGTTTTCCGACCGTTACTCCAGCACTTTAAATACTAACCGTCACCCCCGATGAAACTTCACACCGTTTCCTCCGTTTTCACCGCTGAAGCAAACCCCATTTTCTCTCTCTCCGGCGATCCCCTCAGTGCGTAAGGCGATTTCAAGGCGATCTCCTCCCCGGCCAAGTTTCCGCCCGCGGCGATGTCGACCTCCGCCAGCCCATCTGTCGTGCCATCGGCCGAGTACGCAGAGGTAAGTATCCATCGGCTAGATCTCTTTCTTTTGCAACATATTGGTTTTCTCCTCCCTCATATTGTTTTCTTCTTCTCTATTCCTGTTTGCATCCATAGCATCTGTCCAATCTGATTGCAATTCCAAGTCTGTCGCATGAGAACCACTATTTCCTTGGTCCAATTGGTGATTCCGACCCTATTGAATTCATCATTGCCGAAACCAACAGAATCCCCTTTAGATTAGCGAACCCTAATCTGAGCCATTGGAAGAACACCTTCAAGTCTTGGCCATCCCTCGAGAAAACCTCCCCTGAGAAAAGTTGGACTACATGGTATAAGCGTGTATCGGCTAGCCAGCAGGTTCATTGGGATGAAATTGGAATCGGCCAGGCACTCACCCTCATTATAGCCAATTCAACTAAGGATGAGCCCCTAATGGCTGCCGCCACCTATTTTTGGTCCAATATCATTAATGCCTTTTTGTTCAACCAAGGGCCGATGACCCCAACTCTGATCGATATCACCATTATCATTGGATTAGATGTGACTTCATCGGCTAACCCTATGAGTTTGAACACCAAGAACCAGTTTGATTTCAGAACCAAAAGCATAGGTGGTTGGTCTGGTTATGTGGCAGCATATATGGGCCAAGGGTCTGTTACTCCCCGAGAACATGTGGCCTTCCTCCTGATGTGGCTTGAGAAATTCCTTTTCTGTGGGTCAAGTTGCGGCCCTACAACCAACTGGCAATTTTTAGCCGAAGCCCTAGAATCGAAAAGGCAATTTCCTCTAGGCAAAATCTTTCTCGGCTACCTATATCAAACACTGAACAATGCATCGGCTAAAATAGTTGTCACCTCAGTGGTTGGAGCAGGAGGACCATGGTGGTTATTATAATCTTGGCTAAATCTGGTAGTTATGAAAGCCGTTAATCGGCCATCTATGATAGAAGCCGAATTTCCAAGACTAGAGCCAATTGCAGATGATGATGGAGAAGAACGCACCCACCGCAGGTGTATGTCCTATGGGGAATATGCATCCACACCAGTCGATGCAGGAGCAAAGTTATCGGCTGAGCTGCTCATGGACTGGTTCTGCAGCTTTTATGAAAGCTTTTAGAAAGATGCCCGTGTTTGGTTCTTCTATGAGAATTCAGCCGACTTGGATCTCCCATCGGACTTTAGATTTGAAGACATCAATCATGAGAGATACCAAAAATCTAGAGAAGTTTTCTCAACTTCAATCAGCCCATGCATCCTTCCTGTTGGCATTCATCAAGGAAGAAATATACAAGTTTCTTATGAATTCTACCATCCGATGAGCTCTGCCACACAGTTCGGAATGGGACAGCTACCAATCGGCCTGTTCTTTGCCGATAAAATCCAATGTCGAGGAGAAATTTCATCAACTCTGATGATGGATCGGCTACTCAACATCCCAGGACCTCCCTTAGGCAGCATTGAGAACATAGAGCTGGCAAGGTTCAGGAGCAAGAACTTTGACAGATGGTGGGGTGAATGGAAACAACATATCTTCCATGAACCAGCTTCTATGTACATGACATATCTGTTCCCTGATGTTATTCCTCAGGTAAATCTTTACCCTTGTTAATTCTGTTTGAACAATTATTAGCCAACTTGAAACTTGACTAATTTTCTTCTCATCTTGCAGACAACAGAATCCTCTCCCCCTCGCAAAAGTAATAGTGGCAGAGACATTGAATATGCTCAGGGTCTCATCCCTAATGGAGGTGGACCATCTCCTCCTGTCATCGGCTATAATGCCCCCAAGACTTCAACTCTTCTTCAAGGGCTCATCAGAGAACCAGCCGATGCCAGAAAAAAGAGAAAAACAAGGTCATCGGCTGTAGACCCATCGGCTCAGGCTCCAAAGAAGAAAACCAAGTCACAGAAAATTAAGCCAACTGATGACCTGCCAGCCCTAGATCCATCCATTGAGCAAGCTTTGGATGAAGAAGAGATCGAAGAGGATGTTGATCAAGCTGCAGCCGAGGTAAGCGATACAGAAAGAACACCATCGGCTTCTCCCAAACGAACTCCTCCAACTCCTTCTGCCCCAGCTCATTTCTCAAGAGTAAATTACATTAATTTCCTCTTGCCATTATTTTATTCATAGCCGATCACTTATAAACCTCATTTTTGCAGAAAAAGAAGACTGCTGTGAGGAAGAAATCGGCAGCAACAACACTTAAACCAGCTCCACCAGTAAGATTGTCGTATATAAGTCCTCTCACTTATCTGATCACAGCCAATCTTTACGTAACACTGTATCTTTTTGCAGCCTCCTCCTCCTTCACCTTCTGTGCATCCCGAACCAAATGATCGTACTCCATCGGCCACAGGCAGTCATAACATTGAATTAGAAGAACAACCAGCTGCTCTTGCCATCCCAGTAAGTTTAACCTTCAAAAATCTCAAATCGACTGTATAATCCGTCCTGATATTTAGCTATCTTCAATTGTCCATCTTTCAGATCCTAGCCGATTTATTTCCTTTTGACATCAAGGATTATCTTGATGAAACATAAGAAGATACTACCAGCAAGGCTTTAGCTCCCTTATCTGATGACGTAAAGAAAACACTTGAAGATATCTCGCATTGGCTAGAGGCGTCGTCATTAGACAGCTTGCTGGTTGACTGTCGGTCGATCAGGACTCGGCTGCATGAAGTTCAAGCTCTAATCCTAGATGAGCTAGCCGATGCCCTTACTCCAGCCGTCTATCTTGAGCAGCACCAATTCAAGCTGGAGAAAGCCAAGCTAAGATTGGCCGAGCGTCGGGAACGTAAAGATATTGAAGCCACAATCCAGATTAATCGGCAGCTTGTACATGAAGAAAAGTCCAAGCTTGATCAGCTGTCTGAAGGTCCAATCAAGTCCAATATTGATCGGCTCGAAGCTCGTAAGATTGAACTCCTGGCACAACTTCAAGAATGTAATGCCGAACTGGATCTGGAGAACAAGAAACTAGCCGATCTCCCGAAGGCTATTGAACAACAGAAGTCACGGCTAAAATCGGCTATCAAGAATGTCGCTGACCTGACCAAGTCTCTAAAAGTCATCCTTGGAACCGATGCTCAAGACGCCCAAGCCATAGAAGAAGTAGAACAAATTAGGCAAAGAGCTATATCGGCTATCCAGCGCTACTTGTCTCAGTGATATTTTGTGTAATAGATTCTAGGAAATTTTGTAATCGGCTAAGAAACTTTGTCCAAGCTTTTATGCCGATTCAATAGAACTCCATATTTTTGCTCAAAAATCTGCAATTTTCATATATGTGCCCCCTTAAATTTACAATGTCAAAAGCATTGATAAAATTAAAACTTGAACTAAGGGCGATATAACAATATTGGCCATTGTACATCGGCAAACCATAACCAATTACAATATGAAAACAACTAAGGGCGATACAACAATATCGGCCATTGTACATCGGCAAACCACAACCGATTACAATATGAAAAACAACTAAGGGCGATATAACAATATCGGCCATTGTTCATCGGCAAACCACAACCGATTACAATATGAAAAACAACTAAGGGCGATATACCAATATCGGCCATCTCAAGGCGATGTGAATACATCGGCTATCATGTATCAGCAACACTAGCCGATCATGCATTAACCCAAACACTTGGGTAATATTTCTTCAAGTATTTGCCATTAAGTGCTCGTCCATAAACTTTTCCATCGAGTCCTTGCAACATGTATGTTCTCTTAGACACAACCTTATAGATTTGGAACGGTCCTTCCCAATTCGGTGACCACTTGTCGAATTTGTTATCCCGAGTCCCAATCGGCGAAATCAACTTCCATACAAGCTCACCCTCCGAAAAAGTTTTAGGCACCACTTTCTTGTTGTAATGCCGAGCAACTCGTTCCTTATCCTTGGAAACCTTTGCAAGGGCTCGCAATCTTGATTGAACCAAGTCCTCCCTTTCATCGGCCATAAGGTTATAATATTCATCGGCTGTCAAATCATCTTGCAATTCCGTTCTTCTCGAGCCGATTCTAACTTCCCATGGTAAAACAACCTCATGTCCATAAACAAGCTTATAAGGAGGAATTTGGATCGATCCATGACAAGCCATCCGATAAGACCACAATGCTTCGGCTAAACGAGTATGCCATTGCCGAGGATAATCAGAAATCTTTCTCTTAATCAATTTGATCAAACTCTTGTTGGATGCCTCAGCCTGCCCATTAGCTTGTGCATAATATGGTGAAGAATTCAACAATTTGATACCCATGCTATCGGCAAACTGAACAAACTCATCGGTTATGAAGATTGAACCTTGATCGGTCGTAATGGTTTGAGGAATACCAAATCGATAGATTATATGCTCTTGAACAAACTGAATAGCATCCCCAGAATCAACCTTCTTCAAAGGAATCGCCTCTACCCACTTGGTAAAATAATCGGTTGCCACCAATATAAACTTATGCCCTTTACTTGACGGTGGATTAATCATGCCGATCATATCAATTCCCCAACCTCTAAATGGCCATGGCTTAATGATAGGATTTATAGCCGACGCCGGTGTCCTCTGAATCATTCCAAACTTCTGGCAATCTTGACATCCTTTGTAATACGTGAAACAATCCTCCAGCATTGTCGGCCAAAAATACCCTGCACGTCGAAGCAACCACTTAATCTTATGAGCCGATTGATGAGTGCCGCAAATCCCTTCATGAACTTCACCGATTGCAACCTTAGCCTGATCGGCACTCAAACATTTAAGCAACACCCCATCAATCGTCCGATAATAAAGCTCATCATCTAATAGAGTATACTTCAACGCTTTATATCTTAATTTCCGAGAAGCCGATTGAGACGGATTCTGTAAATACTGATGCACATCATACCTCCAATCATCGGCTGTTAATGCAGCAACCTCAACTTTAACATCCTTGATCATCGGCTTATATCCCGATGCCCCTTGGGACAAATCATTAGCTTCAGTATTTTGCTTTCGAGATACATGCTTCAAAGTCACTAGCCGAAATTCCTTCATCAGTTCTTGGCACTTCTCATTATAAACCATCAACGTGTCATTTTTGCATTCATACTCTCCTGCCAACTGACTGATCACTAACAAAGAATCTCCCATAATCTCAATAGCATCGGCTTCAACTTCCTTGAGTAACTGCAACCCTTTGATAACTGCCTCATACTCAGCTTGATTGTTGGTTGCATAAGGTTTAATAGTATAAGCAAACTCAAAACATGCCCCCCGTGGAGAAATTATCACTAAGCCGATACCACAACCATGAGTACATACTGACCCATCAAAGAATAAAGTCCATGGCACAATCTCAACCGAGCCGATTGAATCATCATGATGATCAACGATAAAATCAGCTATAGCTTGCCCCTTGACTGCCTTCGGTGACTCATACCGAAGATCAATTTCTGTTAAAGAGAATATCCACTTTCCAACCCTTTCTTTTAAAATTGGAGCCGATAACATGTATTTAACAACATCGACTTTGCATATAACAGTGCATTCATTGGACAATAGATAATGCCTTAACCTTGTACAGGAAAAATACAAGCACAAGCACAATTTCTCTACAGGGGAATATCTCGTTTCCGCGTCCAAGAGCCGACGACTTAAGTAAAATACAACCCTTTCTTTTCCTTCCAACTCTTGAATCAGAACCGAGCCGATTGACTTCTCACCGGCCGATAGATATAACCTAAAAGGTACCCTTTTTTGCGGAGGAATCAAAACTGGAGGAGAGCTAAGATATTCCTTAATATTATCCTAAGCTTTATGTTGCTCTGCCCCCCAAGTAAACTCTTGATCGGCCTTCAATCTTAATAATGGCGTAAAAGGCTCTAACCTTCTGGACAAATTAGAAATAAACCTTCTAACAAAATTTATCTTGCCGATCATCTCCTGTAGCTCTGTCTTGTTCTCTGGAGGCTGAATCTTCCTGATTGCATTAACACTTCTTTGAGTTATCTCAATTCCCCCCTCATGAACTAGAAATCCCAAAAACTGACCAGCCGATACACCAAAAGCACACTTTCTTGGATTCATCTTCAAGCCATATTTCCTGGTTCTCTCGAAAACCTTCCTCAAATCGGCTATGTGGTCCTCTATCTCTTTAGATTTAACAACCACATCATCAATATAAACTTCAACCAACCAGCCGATCAGATCATGATATATATAATTCATGGCTCTTTGATATGTAGCCCCAGCACTTTTCAAGCCAAAAGTCATTACAACCCATTCAAACAAGTCGATTGCACCAGGACATCTAAAAGTTGTCTTATGTATGTCTTCTTCAGCCATGAAGATCTGATATTATCCCGCATTTCCATCCATAAAACTCAGTATTTTAAGCCCTGAAGCAGCATCTACTAACTGATCGGCTACTAGCATTGGATACTCATCTTTCGGGGTAGCTTTATTCAAATCCCTAAAATCAATGCACACCGTGATATTGCCGTTTTTCTTGATAACAGGAACTATACTAGAAACCCACTCAGCATATCGGCAACGACGAATAAAACTAGCATCATATAAACGTTTAATCTCATCCTTGACAGGTTCGAGCATATCGGCTGTCTAACCCCTGGTTTGATAGGTAGCCGATGTTCGACAATCGATCGGCTAAGTCCTGGCATCTCATAATATTCCCAAGCAAAGCAATCTCTGAATTCTTTTAAGAGCTCTATCAACCTAGTTCTAAATTTTGGAGATAAGTTCTTACTAATAAATGTCGGCCTTGGCCGATCGCCTGGACCTATATCAATTTCTTCCAAATCATCGGCCGACATGAAACCCTGTCCTTGTTTGTCATCGAGATCATCTACTGTGTCCTTGGTGTAGACGTTTGAACCCTCCACGACACCCTCAAAATAATAGCTTGGGTTCTCCACCTTCAATTGGCTATATATCAGAATCAGACACTTTTAGAAAATCTCCATCCCAAACTTTTCCAGACAAGCAATCGAGACCATCCATCTCCCAAAGAGCTAAATCGGCACTGGCAACATTGACTGACCTGTTGGCTGGCACGATCTCAATCTTGTCGCCTTGCCATTGAATCAAGCATTGATGCATGGTTGAAGGAATATAACAATTGGCATGAATCCAATCCCTTCCCAGCAACAAGCTGTAGGAACCCTTCCCATAGATGACAAAGAATGTTGTAGGGATAGTTTTGCTGCCGACTGTCAGTTCCACATTTAAAACTCCTTTGGTTTCCGATGGATTGCCACCAAAATCTTTGAGCACCATGTTTGTCTTGATGAGATCTTCAGCGTTTCTGCCCAACTTCCTGAATGTAGTATAAGGCATCAAATTCACTGCAGCCCCACCATCTACCATCATCTTGGACATCGGCTTCCCATTGACATATCCATTTATATACAATAGTTTAAGATGCCGATTCTCTGTCCCTTCCGGCTTCTCGAAGACCGCTTGTTCTGGTGATAAAATCAACTTAGCCGATTCTTCTTCAACTTCATCAACATCGGCTTGCTTGACCCCAAACTCAGCAGGTAATGTGAAAACCATATTAACCGATGTAGACACAACACTTTTTCCTTTAGCTAATCGCTTCGCTTCATCGGCTACGGCTTCATCAGCTGCAGGAACTTGATTCTTGACACGCCACTTCTATTTCGGTTTCGTCTTCTTCAGCCGATGGTGAAAGCATTCTCTGTTCCTCAACCTCTGAACCCTTCTCTTCTAATTCTTTGTAAAAATACCCGAAGGACACCATTGAGTCTTCCTGTCCTCAACACCCCCTTGGTCATGATCTTGGTTTACTAGCTCCAACCTTTGATGAACAGGAACCCTTGTCTGCCTTAGCTGATTGTTTCTATTATACGATCGGCTTGAACTTTCTGCAATACTGCCGCACCCAGGACAGTCTTCAATAGATGGCAGCCTCATACCCTCATTCCAACAAAATCTAAAGAACTCGCAACCCCAATGAGAATCAAAACCACCATCATCTTCCTCATAACACCTCTCCTGTTGCTTGTCATATTTCTTCTGGTACTTACTGATAATCTTAGCCGAATTCACCTGAAAGCTTCTAGCTCTTCCTCCATCGGCTGTTCGGCCAGATGTATGCACCATATTGATAGGAAAAGGATTGCCATCAACCTTCATCGGCTTCTTGGAATCATCAAATTTGATTTTGCCTCCCTCAAATAGCCGCCTGGATCTGCTGTCTGAACACTTTGCAATCATTGGTAGAATGAGACCCGGAATTATGCCACTTGCAATACCTCCTCTTGCCCAACTCTTCAGCCGATGGGATTGTATGACCAGTAGGTAGCTGAATCTGCTTCTCCCGAAGTAGCAAATCGAAAATTTTATCAGCCTTGTTAATATCAAAGTCATACCTCTCTTCTTTTCCAGAATTCTTTACCCATTGGCATGGTATAACTTTCTTGCTACTAACCCATTCGGTTGCCGCTATTTCAGAGTCATCATCATCATCATCATCCGACCCATACATATAAGGACAGACATGATTAACCTTCTTAAAGTTCTTCCTGGCTTCTGCAGATCTCTGTTCATGCAAGGTTACCTTCTGTGCAAGATGTGACAAACTATCAAAGTCCTGCGATGAGAATTTTTCTCTGATCGGAGCTATCATACCCTGAAAAGCCAACTCGGCTAACTGGGCATCAGTCAAGCTCAAGTTGTAGCACTTATTCCTCATCTCTCTGAACTTCTGAATGTACTCATGCATAGGCTCATCATGTCTTTGCTTAATTGCTGTCAAATCAGACAATTTCATCTCATGAATCCCACTGTAGAAATAACTATGAAAATGCTTCTCCAAATCGGCCCAACTATTGATTGATCCACATGGCAAAGAAGAAAACCAAGTAAAAGCCGATCCAGACAAAGATAATGGAAACAATCGAACCCTCAGGGCGTCAGTAGCCGATGCCTCGCCACATTGAGCTAAGAATCGGCTGACGTGTTTATAAGTCGAAATACTATCCTACCCCGAGAATTTTGACAAATCCGGAATTTTGTATCGGTTAGGCAATTGTACCCTTTCAAACCACTCAGGGTATGGGTGCCGATACATGTTTCCAGCATCCTTCGGCTTGAGCCCAAACTGTTCCCTCATCACGTCTGCATTCATATCGGCCCATGGTCGTTGCTGAGGTACTCCTTGAGCTTGTTGTGGCATGGGCTCGAGTTGATTATACTGAGAAAAAATCTGGGGTTGAGCCAGTCCTCCCTACTGATATTACTTGTGGCGAAGGAGGCTGATACTGATAATTCAAATTGCCCCCCTGGTAATTTTGAAAGTTTGGCTGAATATTGCGCACCAAATGCTCGGGAACAATTTGAGGTATCACTGTTTGATCTGACTGTACCTGATGAACCAAATGTTCTAGGATGATTTGATTCACAGCATGCTGCCTTGGCTGATTGTCAGGTGTTGCAAACCCAGCCGATGCATTCACCAAACCTTGCTGCTGAACCGGCTGACTAACCTGTTGCCTTAATGGCGTTTGCTGAATCGGTTGCAAATCCTGCCGCCTTGGTGGTGTCTGCTGAATCGGCTGCCCAACTTGTTGGTTTGATGGCGTTTGTTGAACCGGCTGCACAACCTGCTGCCTTGGTGGTGTCTGCTGAATCGGCTGCTGCTGGATTGAGTCAACAGTAGGTTGGGGTGGCAAAAATATAGCTGCAACCTGATCTTGCGTTAGCCGATTCACATTCTGTCCACTATGTTGTGGTTGTTCTCTCACCAACAACCGGGGATTAACTAATTGACCTGGTGCCGATGATGGTGCAGCAGGCGCAGGAGCCGATACTGGTGCCGTCGGCTGAGCCGATGGTGCATTGAGGGGATATGATTGAACAGCTGGCTGATTATCGGTGATTAAGGGCCGATAATTCGGGAAAACACCTCCTGGCAAATAAACCGGTCATGTAGCTTGACATTCAGCCATTGAGCCATCAACCATCGACTTCACCATGTTCGACAAAGAGTTGACTAATATCCCAGACTGATTGATCAAAGCATGGTGCACGGCATAATCAACCCAATCTTAGAAGTTATTGAAAAATCCTTGTGCCGTATTGCCATCCTGGTTAAGATTTCCACCCTGAAATCCCTGACAACTATCACCTTGAATTCCTTGAGAACCAACACCCTGAACTCCTTGAGAGCCATCACCCTGATCTCCTTGAAAACCATCTGCAGCACCTTCACTACTCGGTTGAGCCGAGCCATCCGGAGCTTGTTTGACTTCTCCATCTTTAGAAGAACCTGTCCCAGGAACATCAGCAATTACCTTTACTTTGTACTTCTAAACAAGTGTTCCCTTGCGGGTCTCCGTGAATGAGCTCAAGAATTGATTCCTTGCTTGCTACATCATTACCTCAAGATCCTTTTGCTGTTCAGGTGTCAACTTATCCAGAGTGACGGGCACAATGTTGTTTTCATCAACCTCAGATAGACCCAGCTTCTGGATCTTAGCTTTAACTGAACCAGGTTCACCAGCCGAAGACGGCGATGCTGGCGGTTTCTCGGCCATGGGGAAAACTGCTATTGTGATTCTGACTTCTGATCAGGTCCCACCAGGCGTGCCAAAAGACACGAGGCCTGGGAGATCTGCTTAACTCCAGTGCAGGTCCAAAACTCGCCTTCGGATATACTAGCGTGCCAGTTGATTTGATCCTGCAATCAACAAGAAACAAAGACAAAGGAACCGCGGTTAAATCCATAAACGATAGCCGATCGGCTAATTGCCGATGACATATCATTTATCTCTGAGCCGATGTCATATGTGAATCGATCGGCGGTCATAAATAGGCAATAAAGAACTAAATCTACTCGATCGGCTGTAGATATTAACAATATATAATCCCTATGTCGATATATACTTAAATCAAGTGATTGGAATAGATCGGTCACCGTGCCAAGACAGTATAAATCACTTAGATCGAAATATATATTAACAACACGATTATATATGTTCATAGCATAGCCGATCAGATAGATCTAGCATGTACTGGCTAATACTCCGATACCACTCTATATTAAGATATTAAAGCAAATAGAATATACAAAACAGAAGCCTAATATACTTAAATGCAACAAGATCTTAACATAAAGGGCAGATTTAACATGTCAATCAAGCTTATAGAATAATTATAGTTAAATCAGGTAAGATCGGCTGAAACCCCGATGCTACCCTAATCGGCAACCAGAAAGCAGGCTAGAGATTGGGATTCTAAGCACGACTTAGTAGATCAAACTTAACTGATGCAGCACTAAGTATGAAAAGAAGAACAATATCTAGACAATCAAGCCGCTGGATGTTTCATAGAGTGGTAGATATCTTATACAAGCTAAGCCAACATCACTATTTAACCTAATCGGCTGCCTTCTACTAACAGATGATAGCCGATTGTAGGTTAGATGACGATATTACCGAAGATTATGTAAGATATATGATAACTCGACAAATTACATAGACAAGATTAGAGTGTCATAAAGATGGAAGCACTAATCCCGAGAACGCAAGCCGCCATAACAAGTTTTACCTCTTGTTGAAAATCGAAACCGATGCAGCTCAACCCGAAAGCAAGAACTCGTCGAAACAAAATGAAAGTAAAAAGGGTGGCGATGCACCGAGTTTGTATTGAACGTGTGTTGTTTGATTACATGGGGCTCGGGTCTATTTATACCCGAGAATTACAAGATATGTCCATATCGGACACGACTCTTATCTCTAACAAACTCCAAGATACCATAAGTCTTTGCGGCAAACTTTTGCCCAAACATATCTCTAAGGAAATTACATAAAATATCCTAATTAATAGATACAATTGCCTTCTCAGGACTCTATCCATGCGCGGCAATCATCATGAAGCACATCAACCTAAACCGACAACATATGTTGCGTCGTATTGTTAGATTCAGCTCAATCGGCTAACCTCGTCCGACTCGAACTCTGCCGATTCTATCCGTAGCCGATTCGGACTTCAGCCAATCCTCACTCTGTTTCTGGGACGATTCCCATCTCGATTTTCTCGATTTCTCCTTCATCTCTGATCCTTAGATTACCAAATTTGGTCGTTAACACTTTTCTAACACATATAGAAGACGTTGAGTCTCGTCTTCGGAAAGCTTGTCACTGATTATGACAGGGGCTTTTCTGTCATTGTGCAAGAAAGCATAGCGTAGGCCTTCAGGTAAAGGTTTAAGCTCAAGCAGAGGTCGAGGTGGCGGTTCCATGGTTTGAAGTTCAAGAGTCTCACCGGGTTCCGCTTCTTCCTTGATGAAGTCAGGGATTTCATTTTCCAGAAGGGCCTCGGGAGACTCGTGAGGAGGAACTACCGTAACCTCCTCCGCAGATTCAATCTCTGGGAGAGAGTCGGTCAAGGCGAACCTTGCCAGCGAGAATGGAACTGAGAATTCATTTCCTCCCAAAGTTATTTTGAGGCTATCTAATCAGGGCGTGTTTATGAGGAGTTGCTCAATGGGAACCCCAATTAGAATGTCAAAATCTTGGATTTCAAAGACGTAGAAATCCAAGACTGCCACCCAGTCTTCAAAGCAGACAGGTACGTCTTGCACAATCCCAAATCTTTCAATGATATTTCCATTTGGGTGCTTGAAGAATATTTTTGTCGGGTTACCGCCTTATCGCTCAGATAAGCGAATTCAAATGACTCAGAAATCAGATTAACCCTGACAGTTGGACTAGAGAATACCAACATTGTTCCCTTCTAGATGGAAAGAAATGACTCAGGGAGCGGTATTTATCCGAATTACTTCGGATGAAAGCTCTACCTCCCTTAGTCATTCGTCACTAATTATGGATGTTAGCTCCCGAACAGTTTCCCTTAGGAACCCAAGTTCCATAGGATCGGGAGGCAGCAAAGGGATGAGTGGTTTCTTTTTAATGAAGTAATTCAGGGTGTTGCCGTAATCCGCATAAAAACTGTCCATGAACAGGATTGCGGCTCGATCCGGAGTCTAAATTTCTTCATTCTCAACGGATGGCGGCACGGGAACTTTTTCATCAATCGAGTCAGTGGAAGTGGAAGGTTCAGATTGTAACTCGATCGTTAAAGGTTCATCTATCTTGGACATGGATACCTCCGGATGGGGTTCATCGGATTGCGTCATGAAAGAAGTATTTTCTAGAATGCGGTCTAGAATTACTTTTCCTTCCGACGGTGTTTTATGCATGAATGATCCTCCGGTGCTTATGTCCAGATAGAATGCAGCCTCCTTATCTAGACCCGTATGAAAATGTTGCAAAAGCACATACTCGGGTAAGGACAAGGTTGGTCCGGACTGCACTAAATTAGTGAATCTGGACCATGCTGGACCAATTGATTCGGTTTTTAATCTGCTGGAAACTAAGGATCTCTACTCGAAGGGCAGTAATGCGAGTAACTGGGAAGAAGGCAAGACAGAATCTTTCTCGCAACTTTTCCCAGCTAACGTTTACACATCCAACGGTAGAGGTGTACCATTGCTTCACTCTCTCTTGAAGGGAGAACGGAAACAATTACCACCGTACAGTTTCTTGCCACATGCCACGAATCTTAAGGCATGAGCTCAAGTCCCGCAGATGATGGTAGGGATTTTCTAGATCAAAGCCAGAAAAAGGATTTTCCCTAACCATGCTGATTAGTTCGGGGCGAATTTCATAGCCAGTTGTATAAATTGGCTCTGATGAAGAAGGTGGCTCATAGAATTCACCTCTAGGAGCAGACAGCTCAAAAAGAGGTTCCTCCATGGTCAATAAGAATTTAACAGGAATACTTCTCTGGGTAACAGTGGTGAAGGTAGAATAAAAAAAATGAAAAGAGATACGAGGATGAGCTGGGTTCGGAAATGATCAGCAACCGTTCCCCGGCAATGGCGCCAGAAATGCTTGTTGGTAATTCTTACGGTCACAAATAAAATCCGCAAGCGCACGGATATACCGATGTAGCACTTCCCCTACGGAGTATTCCAAAAGGTATCGAATCCAAGGGAACGTGTGTGATCAGATCTTCCTCCGGTTCATCCAAGGACACCAAGCAGAGGATAGGCCAGGATAGAGAGGATTTACTAGTGAGAAACAGTGTCTAGGGAAAGCTTAAGTTTAATCCTAACGCAATACTTCAGGCACTGGCAACCCACTATTCCCAGATGTCGCTCTACTACGTACCCGGACAGGGAAGACTTAAGTGATCTCGAGGGCTGTCACCACCTCTACACCTACCTCAAACGTACTGTGGGATACGCAGTAATTACTGGATAACAATTACCTAAACACTACATCTAAGCAATTAATATCTACTTTAGTGTTCATAACTCACCAAAGCAATCACTATGTTTTAGTTGATTATAGTGAACAATAATCCTATATGCTATTAAAGAACTAACCAAGAGATAATTCTCACAAGATAAATCTAAATTACTCACGAAGATAATTATATTGAAATCAGAGTAATAAAAAGAATAAAAATATGAGAGAAGATTACCGACAGCTCCGGAATTCTTTCGACTTCTTCTAATCTACTCTCTTCCTAATTCTAGTATACAATACAGTACAATAGAGCCTCTTATAATTCAGTTCAAGCTTGGAAGTGTGTGTGAGTGAAGGAGTGAAGCTACTTATATAGAGGTAGGTATTACGGTTATGGAAGGGAAAATGTCCGAAGTGCCCTCCAACCACCATCAGGAATGCATCTGGGACGTCCACACCAAACCACAAGATGAACGGTAGAGATGATGGTTCGGCCGAACCTGGGCTTGGCCCTCCTGGTCTGACGTTAAGCCCATCTCCCTCTTGTCCTCCTCTATCTATTTCTCAGAGTTTTTTCTCAGAGTTTTGGGCTGATTTTCTAGTATTTTGATGAAGTTCAGAACCCAGCCTTGTATGGATACATATTTTCTCTCACTTTTGTCTGATTTTCCTCCCAACTTCGGGGTTCATCATCTTTATACAAATATACACCAACACTTGTGGAATATGTGAGATTAAAAACCTATCACTATGTTGGATGTTTTATTATCTGGACTTTATGCAGATGTTGGCGGTATAGAATCGGCATTTAATAACCGCCAACACCACAACTTCTCAAATCAAAAGTCTTTACAACCCAGTCATATAAGCCAATTGCACCAGGACACCTAAAAGCAGTCTGATGGATATCTTCTTCTACTATAAAACTTTGATTATATCCTGCATAGCCATCCACAAAGCAGATAATTTTATGTCCTGAAGCTGCATCAACCAATAAATCAGCACCCGACATTGGGTATTCATCTTTGGGAGTAAGCTTGTTTAGATCTCTGAAATTAATAAAAACCCTTAGTTTCTCGTTTTTCTTGATCACTCTCACTATATTTGAAACTCATTCAGCGTATCGACAAGGCTTTATAAAATTTTCATCATATAATCTTGTGATTTATCCTTGATTGCTTCATATATTGTTGCCTTAAATCTTCTTGGGGGTTGTTTGTATGGCCGATATCTTGGTTTGATGGGTAGCCGATGTTCAACTATAGATTAGCTTAATCCTAGAATTTTATGATATTCCCAGGCAAAACAATCTCTATAATCTTTAAGTAAATCAACAAACTCCTTGAAATCGGTTGGCAAATTAGTACTTACATATGTCGGCCTTGATCTGTCGCCTGGTCCAATAACAACCTCCCCTAGTTCATTGGCCGACATAAAACCTTGCCCCAGATTGCCTTCAAACTCATCAACAACGTCTTCAATATATGGGCTGGGGCCATCAACCATTCCTTCTATCTCCCAAATATCCAAATCGGCATTATCAACACATACTAATTTGTCGACTTGCATGATTTCCATTGGGCTCCCTTGCTGTTGAATCAAACACTAATGTTTTATTGAAGGGATGTTAGTATGAATCCAATCTCTTCTCAACAACATGATGAACGATGAAAAAATTATGTCCCACTAGGCATGCCAAAAGCGTGTTGACGGGACACACGACGACCTAGGAGATTTGCTTAACTCCAGTGCAAATCCAAGGCTAGCCTCAAGTGTATCAAGGTCATGTCAGCTGGTTTTATTCTACAACCAGCAAGGAAAACAACAAACAGAGTAAGTCAGCTGATAGCCGATCGGCCAATAGGCCGATGAGATGACGTATCGTTGATGATCCCATACGATGTAGTTAGACCAGATCATCTATGGATTGATATATAAATTAAGCTAAAACCCTAAATATGCCTCATTGGTTGTAATATCATCTATTTGGTTTATCAAATATATTTTAGACATTACTATAGAAATAGCCGATGGAACAGTACTTAGAGCAAGATGGATAAATAATGATAATGTACTAGTTAATAATCTATAGAAATATATCAAATAACGATCAGTTACCAAGTTTGACAACCTAGCTGATACTGATCTAGAAGTTGATATATTTATATAGGGTGATCTATCTACTCCCTCCGTCCCACAATATAAGGGATTTTCAGTTTTTACTTGCAACGTTTGACCACTCGTCTTATTCAAATTTCTTTTGCAAATATTTAAAAGGAAAAGCTGTGTTTAAAGTACCGTAGATAATAAAGTAAGTCACAAATAAAATAATTAATAATTTCAAAAAATTTTGAATAAGATGAGTGGTCAAACGTTACAAGTAAAAACTCAAAATCCCTTATATTATGGGACAGAGGGAGTATATAAGTGGCAAATATATATAAAACTAATAAAGGCCCTCTTTGGAGAACTAGCCAAGAGTTATTTTGAGAGCTATTTTTTAGCATAAGGAAATAGCAATTTAATAAAATAGCTCTAAGTTGTTTGGATCCAAGGGTTATTTTGAGAGCTATTTGGCCTTTAATGCACTTTTGCATGGAGAGAGAGGGAGAAAAGACACTTTTTCAGTGGACCCCACTTGAAATAGCCCCAATTAGCACCCCTTGAGGGGGATAGTTTTTTTGGGTGGGTTATTTCCAAATAGCCCTGAAATAGCTCACATGTTTGGAACTTTTGAGCTATTTGGGGGCTATTTGAGGGAGGGCTAAAAAATAACCCATAGATCCAAACAGGGCCACAGAAGCATGTATATTAGGTAAGATCGGCTGAAACTTCGATGCTATCCTTAATTATGATTAACTCCAGGTTATTTTTTAGGGTTCAAGACAAGACAAGGGATGATGCATCGAAGTATGTAAAGAAACCTAAAGTCTAAACAATCAAGTAATTAAGCAGTTTTCAGGATGGTAGATGTCTTAGCTAATCTAATCTAGCAAGATGATTCAGCTGCTATCAGCGAGAATGGGTCGATAAGGCTAAATCGATAAACTAAAACTAAATTAAGTAAGACATATGATAGCAGATGGTCATGATAAAAGGATTAAAACATCTAAGACGACATAATAGCCCCGATTGCACAAGCCAACAAGACAAGTTACGTCTTGTCGAGAGAACTCGCCGAAAAGAAGAACAAAAGGATAGCGATGTGCGGAAGTTGTATTTGGATTTTGTCGTCCCTTTTTACAATGATCTGGGGTCTATATTTATACCCCGAGTACAAACTTAGTTCATTATAAACACGACTCAAACTTTCCTAAAAATAAGATACAAATAAGACTACATGACGGTCTCTTACCAAATCTCTAACAAACCGATTTAAATGTCCTAATTAGTAGATACAATTTCCTTCATCGAGCTCTATCTCTAGTTGGCAATGACGGTTATTCCAAACTAAGCGCAAACCGAGCCCATGTCACATCGTATCGGTTACTCACCATATCGGCTAAGTCAAGCCTGTGCTCTATTTCTAGCTGATACGATGCCAGCCAATGCACAGTCCGACTCTTAACACAACTCAATCCCGCACCAAATTCGCTTCGATATTATTTCTCCTTCTCCGAATCTAATGCAAAATTTCGTTGTTAACAATTAGTAACTTCATACTATTTTTATCCTAAAATAGTTATTAAATATACAATCTGATTACACAATTATATCCATTGCAATTAAATATTTACAACAATATCTTAATTAATTATATTTTGATTAAAAAATAAGAAGAATTAAACACTGTTAAATCCTGATTGAAACATTTTGATTCCATATATGAAACATCGAGTTATAAGTATTGCAACATCGCACCTATTTATTGAAACACTTAAAGAACACCGGTGCAACATTTACATTGAACTAGTGAAACATTAAAAAATACTTATTGAAACATCTAAATAATATCCTGTACAATATTTAATAAAGATCTACAGCAACATAAAACTTAAAACGTGCAATATAGTCAAATTTGAAACATTTATTTGTCACACGTGAAATAACCAAGTTCAACGGTTGAACATTTATATTTTTTTCATCGGAATGTAATGATATGATATCTTGTTCTAGATATTTAATTACAACGAATTCAACGGTGCAAGTGGATTGTAAATCAAATAAATGGTTTTGGAGAAAAAAATATTTGAAGCTTGTCATTATCCCTGTACCTCTCTCCTTTGGTACTGTGCATGTGCGGTCAAACTTTTGTTACTATTGCTCTTTTTTCATGCATATGTAATAGTTTTTTAATCGGATAGACATAAGAGGATGGATATGGATCCAACGGTAGAACAGGCGTCCGACAAATACAATCGCATCTAACGTCCAATCTGTAGTCGTCTCCATATCTTTTATGCTCGCTTATACATGATCTTTTATAATGTCAATAACCCTGACATGTTCGAGCCAGATTTCAAATGGATTTTTTTTCTTGAATAGTTATAGATTAACAAGTCTCGAACGAGTATATAGGGACCATTAGCTATTTGAGGTTAAGAATGTTTTTTTTTTTGGTAGTGTCATATCAACAAAGCCATTGCACACATATGGCTGAAAATTTGACAAATTGAAAATTTCATAAAACTTATTAAAAGAATAGATCGTGCCAAAAACTAATTTTAAAAATGAGCTCTAACCTCAGCGTTATCGGGGTTGATACTGAGGTATAACATATCATTGTCAATGCTTTTGGCGTTGAGATCTTATTCAAAGTGGCACGAAATCACCACGCCAAGGGATCTCAGCACTAGCTACAGTGGTACTGTCATATGTACTGTCTAAGCAATGGTAAGTATGAAGTTCGACATAGCCTAGTGCTAGATGCTTGTGATTGCCTCACAGCAACCAGGTTTCGAAACGATCCTCTTTCAAATTTAAACAAAAAAAGTGATATTTTTTTAAAAGATCAAGTTTTTTAATTTAAACAATACACATGACATTTTAAAATAAAAATAACATACACTTTGTATTCCAAAATATAAGCATTTTTTGACTATGATACGGTCTTCGATATACTACTTTGATCGACAATATCTATAAAAATAAGATATTTAAATAAAAATAATTACATATTAATAATAAATCTAGTAACATCAATTTTATACGATTGATTTTTTTAGTTTTTTTGCTATTAATAATTAAAGCTAAAAATGTTTGACTTGTCACTATTAAGAAATACTTATATTTTTCTACGGAGGGAGTAACAAGTAGAGCAATTCAAGGGAGAATAAAAAAACCTAGAAAAACAAATTGGGCTGGTGGGATTCGAGCCTTGGGGCTGTGTTCACATATGTGGGTTGGGACTTGGGAACTCATTCTCTCCGCATGGAAAACGGAGCGGTCCATTAGCTCGTGATTAATTAAGTATTAACATTTTTTTTCAAAAATGGATTAATTTGATTTCTATTCACAAATATGGCTAATGATGTCAAACACTTACGGCCTGTTCCATAGGTATGTAGTCCGGATCATCATCACGAGGGGTGACTTGTGATATTTCCATCAGAAACGGGTCACTTGCTATGCGCCTTCTTCAGGTGTGGTTGGTGCGTTCGAAGGAACTTTGCCGTTCAACATCTTAAATATTGACGTAAAAAATAGATTTTCACTTGTCACATCATCTCATAAGTCACAATATTGGCATCTAAAATTTAACACAAGTCCCAAAATTTCATCTCATCTCATCTCATAAGTCCCAAAATTGACATGTAAAACTACATCTCATCTCATAAATTCCAAAATTGACATGTACAATTTAACATAACTACCAACATTCACAAATTTGACATATAAAAAAATCGCATCATCTCATAAGTCACACAATTGACATAAAAAATTTAACACAAATCGCAACATTCCCAAAATAGACATATCAATTTTTGCATCATCTCATAAATCCCAATTTAACATAAGTCCCATTTTAACATAAATCCGCATATAAAAAATCTCATCTAAGTCACAAAATTCATATTTAACAATTTCACATCTTAATTCACATCTCACAATTTCACAATTTCAAAATCTCACAATCTCACAATCTCACAAGTCACAGCATCACAATTTTCATATCTCACACATTGAACATATAAAAAAAATAAAGAAATACTTACTGGCAGCGGCGGCAGCGTGGACTTGGAGGCTGCGGCGTCGGGGAGGTCTTGGAGGCAGCGGCATCGGGGAGGCCGGCGGCGGTGTCATCGGGTTCGACAGCGTGGATGCGGCGGCGGTGGCGTGAAGGAGGAGGCCGACAGAGAGGTGGAGAGGACAAAGGAGGACACATCGAGGAGGACGGTCGGCGGCGAGGGAGAGAAGGAGGCAGCGGCGTTCGTAAAAAATTTCGGCAGCCTAGCGGTTAGGGTTCACGGGCTCCGGGACTTGGAAATTTTCAACGCCCCGCCTTGAGTATATATAGGGGTTGATCATTACATGCGGTCGGCTTAACCGGCCTCATGCAGAAATATTCTTTCCATGTGGCCGATTTAACGGGTCGCATGGAAAGATCGCATGCGGCCGGTTAAGCCGACCGTCTGGAAAGAATATCTTTCATGCTCATACGAAGAGAAGAGTTTGGAGGAAAAGAATAAATTCCGGTATATGCGAGATCGTTAATCTCGCTGGACTGGACTACCATTTGGCCAAATTAAGAACCAAAACTATGTCATTATGGACCAAGGCTATTCTTTATTTGACTAAAATAACCGATACTAAAATCAAGGGTTAAAATGGGTCAAACAAAGTAGTTCAATTCAGAGGGTAATTTAGTCTTTTGCCAAAAATTAAAATGCGCGTTTTTGTGTGGAAAGTAGCCGTGGGTCGCCATCGAGACACAAATGCAGACTATTCCTAGTCTTGCAAATGGAGCTCTAAATCTGTAGCAAAGATTCCAATAGCCAAGTAAAACGCTTGATATAAACCGAGGAGGCACGAATTGCTGCTCATTTGCTCAACTGGTGGCCTTGAAGCCTTTAGCTCGATCAGTTGCCCACTTTTGCAGAGTTCAGGGCGGGCACTGCCGGCAAGGTACTAATTAGCTTTGATTTGCTTTGCTTTTGCCTTTGCCTTTGCCTTTGCCTTTGCCGTGCCTATGTATGCCATTAACCGATGACTACATGTATGGATGGATCATGTCACCCTTCTCTTGGCAGCAACTCAAGGAGAAACGCGCAGGGGCCTGCCTAGCCTCAGCAGGCAGGCATGCCGATTCCGGTTGATTTGGGCGAGCCCGACAACAGGAGGTTCTTCGTGTGGGTGGAAGACAACATATTCACGGTGTTACCGCCTGATGCCGATGACCAGTACTCTGGATTTAATAAGTGGACCGTCCAAAAGCCTGCAGGTGGCTTAACTGCCATTAACTTATTGTTTCCAGGCGCCGCAACCGCTGCTCAATTATTATACGGTCGCCCAGACTCCGAATGCTCCAAACCCGAGGATGTTGATGGCGTCTACTGCGTCGAGGCCCAAGGTACACAACAAAATTATACGACTAACAAATTGGTTGGTGCTTAGCATATACTCGTATAATTAGCATGTTTTTTTACAGGTGTATTGTACGAGTCTTTTCGATAGCCACGACGAATTTAGACATTACTCACCCTTAACTTTCAATACCGAACGAATTACCCCCCGACCTAATCCAGAGTAATTTTATTCTACGTGACATACACGTGGTAACCCAGTCAACATTTTCTTTTTCTTAAACATGGTAGAGCCCACCTGTCATTCTTTCCCATCTCCTCCTTTTCCTCGTCCTCTCTCTCTATCTCGTGACGTCAGGTGCGGCTGCGCGGGCGGTCGGCACGCGAGGGCGGCGGTGGGCGGCAGCGCATCGTCAGAACTCAGACGTGGCCACGTGGGCGGTAGGCGCGCACGGCAGGTCAAGCGCGAGCGCGCGGTTGCAGTCGGCGATGGCGTCAACTGCCCTCCCGAAGGAACGGAACGCCTCGGCGCGGCCGACGAGGCAGGCGGTCGCGAACGGGTGCGGGAGCACGCCACGGTGCGCGTCGAGTACCTTGGAGGAAAGGCGCACGGCCTCGGCGGGGGTGTCCACGTCCAGCGCCGCCACCGCGGCAGCTCGCCGGCGGAGCAGGAGAGCTTGACGTGCGCAAGGAGCTGCGACACAGACTCCGCCTCGCTTCCCGCCGTCCCTGACGCCGCGCGGGACTTGGAGGCTCTTCGACTCGCCGGCGCGGAGATACCGTTGGCCGTCAAGTTGGACAGCGAGAAGCTGTCCTCCGACCAGCAAACGCTCTCCCATCGGAACGCCGCCGAGGCGAGGCGACGGCCGGTCTGGAGCAGCGCAGCAGCGTCCTCCATTAATCCGAGGTGGAAGCAAGCTTGGCCCAAGACCAAGTACCTCCACTAGGTGTCGGCGCAGGTGTTCTTGGAGAAGCCGGTGAGGACTCGGTGCTTGAGCTCGGATATGTCGAAGCAGTAGAGGAAGCGGGAGGCAACGGAGCGGGGTCACGGGTAGGCGAGAGCAGGTCGGTGCAGAAGACGACAGCGAGGTTGCCTGAGCCGGAGGAGCAAGGGGACGAGGAGGTTGCCTGAACCAGATTGATCTGACGCGAAGACGAAAAAAAGGGTGACCGCCCCCGCGCGGCCACGCCTGACGACGCGCTGCCGCCCGCCGCCGCCCTCGCATGCCGACCGCCCGCGGCTGCGCTGACGTCGCGCGCGCGCGAGAGAGAGAGAGGAAGAGGGAAACAGGAAAAGGAGGAGATGGGAGAGAATGACGGGTGGGCCCCACCATATTTAAAAAAGAAAATGTTGACTGGGTTACCATGCATGTGTACACCACGTAGGACAAAAACTGCTCTAGATTAGGTCGAGGGAGGTAATTCATTCGGTATTGAAAGTTTAGGGTGTGTGATGTCTGGTTTCGGGTTCAAGGGGAAAATTCGGCCGACCACGATAGTTTAGGGTGTACTTTTTCCTTTTACTTGTAATACTTATCTCTAAACTGGTTGTTAGCAAGTACAAATTAATAACACATTTATATATGTATCCTTAGCAATTTCAAGACCAAATGTAAAAATAAACTACTATGAAAAAAGTCACAAAATCAACTTGAAAATTAAGTTTTATAATTTATTTTTTTATTTTAATTTTTTTATAAGCATAAGCGAAACGAAGCGGTCAATCTATTATCTCTTGGGTGGTAAGAATTCATTTATTAGTATTTAAAGGCTATTACTATTCATTAATAAATGATGTATGTCGTAAACTTGAATCGATGGTCATACAAATTTTCGTCAATTTTGGATGGAGTTTCACTGATAGGTCAAAATAACTGTGGGTTTTTTTATCTTTTGTTGGTGTATATTAGTGTGTGTGTTTAATTTTAGGTTGGTGTCTTTTGTGGACTCTTTAGTGTGTAAACGTTTGTATGCGAATTTGTATAATAATTGGTTGTAGCTCGTTGAGTAAAGACCAAAAATATATTTCATTATCTAAAAAAAATTGTAATAAGGAAAGAAACAATGTTTCCTTGCACGTATAGAAATTCATAATTAATACTTTGAATGAGAACCTGCTAAATATTCAAAATCTGAATGAAAATTGACCAACCGGCCGGTTTAGTTTAATGCTATTTCACATCTTGCTTTCAGTTTTTAATCAGACTTCCAAAATCATTTCAAAATTTTAGGTGGTATTACTTTTGCAGAAAACAATCCATGGCTCAGAACTACACCGTTTTAAATTTAAAGTTTTCTAGTGCAAACTATATGGTACACATTATATATCTACTTTGAACAAGTTACCACTGGTACGGATCCACACACCCACGACGAGACATCCGTGACGAATTAATGCGATCTGTTTGGGACAACTCATCCTCAACGTATTTAAAAAATATATCTCGTTTAAGATGATTACCCATATTCACGAGTTGAAGTTGTAACACGTCATGAATGACTTATAACTGGTCACAATCATGTCTCGTCGTACATAACATGTCATCTATGATGGGTGTAATGAGATGACCCATTAAAGATGAGAGCACTGATGAGTTAAGATCCATAATTTTGAATTTTTCAAACAACTTTAGATAGCGACATGCCTTATATGAAAGTTATATATCTCAACGAGATCTATACTTTTAAATTTGATAACATTTGATTTTGAAATAATTTACATGCCCAAATATGCATTATAATTGGTGAGATTTATTTTGAAAAACATAATTTTGAATTATTCAAATGATCTCAGATAGAGAACTACCCTTTATCAAAGTCAAAGGGTTCGATGAGATCTATAACTTTCTAATTGACAACATTTTCATCTAAGATCATTTACTTCCCCGGAAATATGTTATAAGTGATATGATCTATTTTCAAAATATTTTTTGAATTTTTCAAACGCCATCAGATAGAGATATTCCCTACATTAAAGTTGTAGAGAACAATCATATCTATAACTTTGTAGTTGAAAGCGATCTCATTTGAAGTCATCGAGAGTGTCAAATTTGTGTTTCATGTTCAGGACAAGTATAGTTAAAATAATAACATCCAAAAACTTATCGACAAGTCGTCTATAGATGAAATGATAAGATTGGTTCGTGTGTATTGAGATATCTTGTTCGAAACCCCACTATAGCATGGATGCAAATATCACTTGAAAAAATCATGAATTCTTGGTTAGTGATGTGTGGCCATGGTTGAAATATCTTAGTAATATTTAGAGTATTTTTTAGGGTTTTTTGTGCATTTAAAAATTAAAAATCATAAATTATCATCAGTGAAAGTTTGTAATTATGACACGTCAAATATGATGGGTGTCCACACGACATGGATTAGATTTTGTCATCAATGGCTACTAATCCTGATAAAGCTTTTATACATCATAGATGTGGATTATCACCCGTTACGAGTGGGGGTTCTGCTGTGTAGTGTACAAATTGTTTACGCATTCAATGTTTCACTCTATCTCGTCTGTGTGCGTGCTTAAGGAAGAAGAGAAGTGCATTGCTAGGCTAGTGCTGGTTCGAAACAAGTACTTTAACCCAAGAGAACTATTCACAAACAGTTTGACCCAACCAACTTAATGGACCGTTACAAATGTAACTCATAAGTTATGAGTCATAACGATGCATACTACGTGTGCAAAGAGCTTAATGTTTATTTGGCTTTTTAATCATTTTCACTTATTTTGAATACGTGGATGTGTTGTTCACTTTTAGACATTTAAGCGTGCCAATTGAAATTATGAGTGGTGCTATGGGCTTTCGAGTGCGGCACGTTTTTCATTAAAATAATTGCATACCCACTTATTCTTAAATCCGTATTTTTCATTCATAAATTAGTTATTAATATTTTCATTAAAAGAACATAAACCATAAGCTCATGTCGCATTTATTATATACGCCGTGGTGGTTAAAGAAAAACACCTTACCGTGCCATTAATTGGCAAAAGTCTATTACATAAACTTCATGCTCTAGATGTCTTTTAGACCTATATCATCTCTCCAAATTTCATTTGGAGATATTGTCTGCAAATGTCTAGCTTTTTTATCGTAACTTTTAGCTTTTTTTTGGTTACAACTCATGGACACTTTGCTAGTAACTATATAAATTAGAATAATTCTTATGTAAAAGAACCAAAACTTTTATCCTTTAATTATCTCTTGCATCTTATTCACCGCCTGATTTCAAAGTTTTCATCGTAGTAAAATAATGCTTGATCTTGTACAGTTCACTTCGTTGGAGAACAACTTGATGGTACCGAGTTCGTTTCAACCCGAGAAAATGGTGTTCCACAAAGGTTTATAGTGGGACAAGGTAAAACCATATACCAAATATAATTCACCACCTCGATTCAATCCCCACCCCCAACCCAACAGTACACACACACACAAAGAAAAAACTCGCAATCGCCACCAAGTTATTTTTATATACGCACATTATTTTATATATATCTTTATTGTTGGTATTTAGAAAGGTAATTGATACTTATACTTTATAATATTTCACTGCACCTTAGGTCTGAAGCATACAAATTCATGTATACCATTTTCTATTAGAGTTTGTGTTAAATATTTATAAAATGTTGATTACAAATTAAGATTTTAAAGTTATAATAGGGGTTAGTAATAGTAGCATATATATAAAACTCGTTTTTAGTGTAAACAACAGTCCTAAAATCTTCATATATCATATATGAAACAAAGTTAGCTCATCTTCTCTTTGTTTGGGCAGAGAATGTGATGCATGGCTTAAATTTGGTGGTCAGCGCAATGCGACCAGGAGAGAGAGCTATATTCACCATCCCTCCAAAGTTAGCCATGACCAAGGCTGGCTCCCCTGCCAGTATTCCGTCAAACATACCTCCGGACCAAACATTACGATTTGAGATTGAACTCATCTCGCTGTTTGCTATTACTGATATTCTCGAAAATGAAAGCATATTGAAAAAGATCATTAAGCGCCCATTACCGGACAAATCTCACTCCAATCATGCAGATACTGTAATCGGTAAATTCGTCACCTGCCATTTTTTATGATAAACGTCATGTGTCTTATTACCTCAGTTTCGTTTTTTATCGACTTGCTACAAATTTACCTTTAATTCCTAAAAAACTTCCCGATCTATCAACCGCCTCATTTCCCCGTAAATTTACAGTTAGAAGTGTTATTATTCTTAATTCGCACTTGAACTGATGTTCTCAATTTTTTTCCCTCTTGTATAGTGAATTACAATGCATGTCTAGAAGACGGAACTTCAGTTTCCAAATCTGAATGTCTCGAGTTGAACCTTGCCAGTCGTACCGGTCTCTCTCTCATCCACACACTCGCACATACATACACATCGATTGGTGACACCAAGAATTTAAGATTCTGACAAAATAAATGAATCCAGGTTTCTTTTGTCCAGCATTGAAATATGCTGTGAAGACTATGAGGGAAGGAGAGGAAGCGATATTAATTGTAAAGCCAAGATGTAAGCTATGAATATCAAATTAGCTTTCACTATACTATTCCGCACTATGCTTGATTAGCAGGAAATAGATAATTGGAGTAAATTTCAGAAAACTACAACTTTAGTGACAAAACTATCAGTTTGCTGCAACATTAGTGACATGTTTCAGTTTGCTGCAACGATAGCGTGAAAAATTATCATAAAACTACAACTTTTACGTTATATGCTGCTACAGTACAACTACAGTACAACTAAAGTTGTAGTTTTCTGAAATTTACTCAATTGTTAAATTATCTAGAATGGTTGCGTAGAACATATAGCAAACACGGAAACATGACAAATGTATATAGCAAGCTAATTTAATGTTACTTCTAGTTTTTTTTCCATTTCTTGGGGAATATACATAATTAATGATAAGCCGTATAACAATTTTGATTGGAATGTATTCTGCAATATACAAACTGCACAGTTTTATATTAAAATTTATTTGAACTACAATTTTGTATATTCGATCTATATTCAGCTCTACAGCTCATGATTGTGTTATGTAAATACAAATGAATGTCGTATAGAGTTGTAATATAATAGTTTGCATATACATTTCTCCATTCTTTCTAATCAAACAGTTAATTTATATATGTCGAGCATAAATTTGGTGGCTTTATGTAACATTAGCTTATCTCAATAGCACAATAGCTACTTCCTTTGTTCCAAACAATTACAATTCTACCATTCGAATTTTGATAAAAAGAATACAACTGCAAGGTACTCATCTGTATTCTTTTCCTAATGTTATACTTTCATTATTGATCATGCAATTATTACTCAATGGTTTACATTTCTTTCATCGTAGATGCTTTCGGTGCTCGAGGCAGGGCTTCTACTGGAGACCAAGCTGCTGTGCCCCCTGATTCAACTCTTTATCTGTACGTCCAGTTAGCTGAACGGAAGACAGCTAAACAAAATGAAGCAGAGGAAAAAGGTATCCGCCAGTATATCTGCTAATAAATACTCCCTCCGTATTTTAATGTATGACGCCGTTGACTTTTTAATCAACGTTTGACCATTTGTTTTATTCAAATCTTTTGTGCAAATATGAAAATATTTATGTCATGCTTATTGATGACTAATCAAGTCACAATAAAATAAATGATAATTATATAATTTTTTTAATAAAACAAATGGTCAAACGTTAAATAAAAAGTCAACAGCGTAATACATTAAAATATAGAGGTAGTATATGTTAGCATGCTATTTTCAAAAAAAACAATTATTATAGGGATGTAGCGCCAATTTTAATTAACAATAAAAAAAATTAGGTCCTACTGAATCGAGTATATATACCTTATCCTCATGTACTTTTCAACTTATTTACCGGCTTATTTAATCCATCCTTTAAAAATACATTTTTTTCAAAAAAAATGAGAAATAAAAGATTTTTTTATTATATTGCTTAAACCACTTGTTTAATTACTCGCGCTTTTGGGATCTAAACCTATGAAATTGTCGTACACATGTAAGAGTATTTGACGGCTAAAGCATGTATTATCCAAATATAAAAATATATAACTCATGCTTAAAGTATTTAATAATCAACCAAGTCAAAAAATATATGATATATTTTGTTGAGACGAATAATCAGAGTATGTTTAAAAGTTAAAATATCATCTATTTGAAAACAAGATAGTATTAACTAACATTCTGGTTCAGCAACTAGACCGGCTGGGTCTGACCGCTAAACCGATGAATCCAGGGCTCAAGGGTTCGATGGCCGGTCTGGTTCTTTTACAACGGTTACCGGTTAGGCTGTAGAAATTCATAGTATGTTCGTTGTTATGCACACCCTACTGCACATGCTAGAGATCAATGTTCCCCGTTAGGAGAATAGCTAATATGGTCCCTAAAGTTTCGCTCCTGCGTCATTTTAGTCTTTAATCTTTCATATTGCTCAAACAAGTCCTTTAAATTTGTCATGTGGACTAATATAGTCCTTGGTCCCACTAAAATCGCCACATGGGCATGCCATGTCACCTTCCTATGCAAAATCTATATGATTTGTCCAATTTACCCTCACACATAGGAAAATAAAAAGCAAAAGGAAAATGTTAAAAAAATATATGGTATATGTAAGAGCAAAAATATACCTCAAAAGGGTGAAAAAAGAAGTTTTTTTTTCCTATGGTTATGTCTAATTTATCCTTATATTTATTATTCTATGATATATATATAAGGGTAAATTGGACAATTCATCATGGATTTTGCATGAGTGATGACATGGCATATCCATATGATGATTTTGGTGGACCCAAGGACTATTCTAGGCCTTATGACAAAGGTTAAGGATTTCTTTGGACCATTTAAAAGGTTAGGAACTAAACTGATCCTACAGAGAAACTTTAGGTACTAAAGTAGCTATTCTCCCTTCTCCGTTTGTCCATTTCATTTTCACTAGCCACTCAGTCGCGCTTCGCGTGACTCTAATCGCAGTATACATTGCCTATCATTTATCATAACATTAATTGACAGCTCAGTTTAAGTACGTTACTTCCTCTCCATTCTAAAATATACTTTGTTCACTCATATATATGAGCATTCTGATTTGTTTAATAAAGATTAAGATTAATGAGGGAAAATATTTGCTTTCAATCATCTTATTGTTAAATTTTGAATTTTGAATTGCTTATATTATATTATATTCCTCTTCTAAACATATCGATTAAAAATGTCTGGATTTCTATGCGTTGGAATCAGTGTTATATAAATGATTATTTTTTGGGAATGGAGTTATTAGCTACCTTTAGACTATTTGTAGTGATTAACAAGAGGGGTAAAATTAAATGGAACAACATTGTAAAATTAAAGTTAAAAAAAAGAAAGTAGGTGAAGAAATTAAATATGATATTATTGTGGTTGGTTGAGATGAGGGAGTACATGCAGAAGTAGTTCTGTGTTATGATAACTATTGAATGTTAAAGATTGCTATTTAATTTTTAGTATGAAGGGAGGAATATCATTAAGTCCTCATTTGGGTAAGATATGGATGCGTTTGTTTTTCGGGACGAGTGTACTCGCTTGTGTATGAGAGCATATTTTTGTACCATGTTTATTAAAAAAATTGTACAATGTGGATGCCGATCATGCTGCTTAGGTGCTATGTGCTCTAATACCAAGCAAAATTGTTACACAGTATATGCACTGTATTGTACGTTACAGATATACACCTGCAAATAAGAAAAGCTTAGATGGTGGCATCTTATAGAATGAATTTGGAACATTTAAAAATTACAGATAAATGTATATATATTTAAACTTTGATGCCTAGTCATTACATATGGAGAGATGGAACACGATCTAATACTAATTTGCTACAAGCTACAAATCGCTTGCTGACGATAATCATGGAGGTTAATAAATACAGTATGAATTTACAGATGAGGCTTATTTTCTTTTTTTTTCTTTATTTGATCTGAAGATCAATGAACTAAACATAGTATTAAAAAGAATAGGCACATGAGTTCTCATCTCTCTGAGACCTTTTTTTTTAAGAAGCCTCTTGATTGGTCCAATGGTCTTGATAGGTTTAACATATATTACCCATGTAGAGATCCAATAGTGTTTTTCATTACTAGATGCATCCAACGGTTCTTGTATTCTGGATGATGTAGCTCATCATCCGTCCAGAAAGTTTGTTGCTTTCACTTATTAAGATATATGAGCAAGCGTGGCGTAACGAGGGGTCTATTTTGTCCCTGTTATTTATTGTCTGAATCTAGAACGAGTTGTCAACTTGTCATCCCTCAATATAAAATATATACAAGATATTTTACACCACCAGCTATTAGGATTAGATAATACCTTCCTAAGAGCAATTGAACTTAATTGCTGACTCAATGTTGTTTCTTAAAGTTAGCGTCCAATAAATTGTTTTTCACCAGAATGGCATCTTGAAGGCCCCATTCTTGTTGGATATAGTAAGGGCAAATACTATAATGTCTCATATGTTGCCCCTAAGGGCAAATACTATAATGCTTAATGTGTTGCCTCTAAAAATGTCACATAGGATTGTATGATGAGGTGAAAGAAATAAATGAAAAAAGATAAGGTGAGCCACCCCTCATGCAAGGGGCAACATCTACACAAACTTTAAGAAAAAGTAGGTGAAAGAAAGAGGGGATTGGGCAAACAAATAAGATAAAATCATTTGGATTAGTTGCTAGAGGTAGTGTAGATGTGTTGTATTGTATATATCACATCTTATCTTATATGGATAAATTTAGATGTGGCAACTACCCCTACTATAAAACTTGCTCTTAGGGTGTCATATTGGATTGAGTGATGAGGTGGAGAAGAGAAGTGAGGAGAGATATGATGAGCCACCCCTAAATCAAGAGGCAACCACCACACAAATTTCAAGAAGGGTGTGAGAGTATTAGATATATTGGTATTTGTGAACTAGAGGTAATATATTGTATGGGTTGTCTCTTAGTTCATAACTGAATAAATAGATAAATTTGGATGTGGTAGTCACATGTACCATATCACTTGCACTAAGATGGAGGCTAATGGATTATGGATTTATCCATAGAGATCCATATAGATAAATTAAGTATTATATATTAGAAACCTAACGAATAGGTTAAAACAAATAGTATAAGTAATATTATTGTTGTATATATTTTTAATAGGAATCATATTTTTATAAGCTTGGCAGGAATAATATGTAAATAATCCGTGGCCAATAATAAAAAAGAACGGCCAATTTTGAATCACTAGGTCAACGCTGTCATAACTAAAAATGGTATAGTTGTAAAGTGCATTTTGGCCATAAGCTATTCTCTCCAATTCCATAATTCTACAATAAAATGAGGACAAATAATTTGAGCTTTAACTATTAATAACTTTAATATTTAGTTTGAAGACATTTAAAAACGATGTGTTGATTAGTCTTAAAAACATTTTAATAAAAATTAAATTTGTACTTATTTTCTATATATTATAAACAATCATAATATTTAAAAAAACGTGTTGTTCTCCAAAACTATAAAATTATCGAACCGTATGAGTATAAAAGTAAACGATTATCTAAAAACGTGTCTTGATTAAAATGGAAGGGAAGATGCATTTACGGAGATGGGTATATAATATAAGCAGCACTAATCAGAGTTAAAATAAACATACCTAATTGTAATAATACGCACGTGTTGGTAACGTTATAATATACAATGGGAGAATTCTATATTATCAGACACTGATGCAGAGTCATCACATTTCTTTGAAGGGAGCAGGAGTCTGCTCCCTTCCTTTGAAAGACACGAGCTTACTGGGATGATACCTCTGGAGGGGGGATCATTCAAGTAAGGGAGGGAAGACACGCGCACTCGCGCGTTATAGAACACGTGCGCATGCGCGCACCAATAGAACACGTGCGCATACGCATGCGCACATCACACGCGCGTGCGCGTGCGCGTGCACGGCGAGTGAGAGGCATAGTTATGCTCACAGAAATGCAATATTTCTCATTTCAAATCGGTTTAGGTGTCAAAGTACCTAAACCTCACTAAACCTATGTTCTAGCTTCGAAACATGCCTTCTCGGCCTTTTTTCTCAATACACGTACCCCCGTACACGTGACACCGGTGTAAACACCGCTAACTCTCCGTAACAACGGGACTAACCTCTTTACAACCGTAACCGCAGTGTTTTCCTTTACTCCGAGAAGTACTCCCTTCCCAAGGAAGTACTTCTCTCACTTCCATGAAAACATTCAACACTATATTTCCTTTGCTCCGAGGAATCCTACCTTCCCCAAAGGTAGAATCCCTCTCACCTAAAAATACTATACATTTTGGTACTAAAAAAATGATTGGTTTCCGAGCTCGCCTCTTCGAGGGGCCTCCGCTCGTGGACAACCTCGCTCCGGGTCTTACCCACCCTCGAGTCCAATCTCGGGTGGGCGCTTAGGCATGTCCTATTCACTAGACCCGAATCCCCAAATGCATAACTGATGTCAGCTTCGATAACTGGCATCGGCACACTGCATACCTATACGTCCAGTCAAGGTTTGGGATCGAGGGAAAGACACATGTGCATGACATGCTCAAACGTGATATTTCACTGTGTTCAGTAACTCGTTCCCTCTTTACAAAGAAACCTTTCATCTAGTTAACTTGAACCCCATTCAACTCAACTCGATTTCAGGTTTTGAATAAATCCCTGATGGACAGAAGGGAGCAGGAGTCAGCTCCCTTCCTTTGAAAGACACGAGCTTACTGGGATGATACCCCTGGAAGGGGGGATCATTCAAGTAAGGGAGGGAAGACACGCGCACACGCATCCGCGTGTGTGCTCGCACGTTATAGAACACGTGCGCATGCACGCACCAATAGAACACATGCGCATACGCATGCGCACATCACACGCGCGTGCACGGCGAGAGAGAGGCATAGTTATGCTCACAGAAACGCGATATTTGGCATTTCAAATCGGTTTAGGTGTCAAAGTACCTAAACCTCACTAAACCTATGTTCTAGCTTCGAAAACAGGCCTTCTCGGCCTTTTTTTCTCAATACACGTACGCCCGTACACGTGACACCAGTGTAAACACCGCTAACTCTCCTTAACAACGGGACTAACCTCTTTACAACCGTAACCGCAGTGTTTTCCTTTACTCCGAGAAGTACTCCCTTCCCAAGGAAGTACTTCTCTCACTTCCACGAAAACATTCAACATTATATTTCCTTTGCTCCGAGAAATCCTACCTTCCCCAAAGGTAGAATCCCTCTCACTTAAAAACACTATACATTTTGGTACTAAAAAAACGAGTGGTTTCCGGGCTCGCCTCTGCGAGGGGCATTCGCTCGTGGACAACCTCGCTCCGGGTCTTACCCACCCTCGAGTCCAATCTCGGGTGGGTGCTTAGGCATGTCCTATTCACTAGACCCGAATCCCCAAATGCATAACTGATGTCAGCTTCGATAACTGGCATCGGCACACTGCATACCTATACGTCCAGTCAAGGTTTGGGATCGAGGGAAGGACACATGTGCATGACATGCTCAAACATGATATTTTACTGTGTTCAGTAACTCGTTCCCTCTTTACAAACAAACCTTTCATCTAGTTGACTTGAACCCCATTCAACTCAACTCGATTTCAGGTTTTGAATAAATCGCTGATGGACGGAAGGGAGCAGGAGTCAGCTCCCTTCCTTTGAAAGATACGAGCTTACTAGGATGATACCCCTGGAGGGGGGATCATTCAAGTAAGGGAGGGAAGACACGTGCACACGCATCCGCGTGTGCGTTCGCGCATTATAGAACACGTGCACATGATCCTAGACTTCGCATACCTAGTGATCGGCATACTGCATACCTACACGTCCAGTCATTGGGATCGAGTGAAAAGCACAAGTGTATGACACACTCAAATGTCATATTTCACTGTGTTCAGTAACTCACTCCTTCACTTCCAAGAAACTTTTCATCTAGTTTACTTGAACCCTCTCCAGGGGTATCATTCCATCAAGCTCGGGTCTTTCATAGGAAGGGAGCGGACTCCTGCTCCCTTCCGTCCATCAGTGACTTTTACAAAACCTGAAATCGAGTTTAGTTGAATGGGGTTCAAGTAAACTAGATGAAAGGTTTCTTGGAAGTGAAGGAATGAGTTACTGAACACAGTGAAATATGACATTTGAGTGTGTCATACACTTGTGCTTTTCACTCGATCCCAATGACTGGACGTGTAGGTATGCAGTATGCCGATCACTAGGTTTGCGAAGTCTAGGATGTAGTATGTATTTTGTTTGGATTGGGATGCGGATCCGGTCTAGTGAATAGGGTATGCCTAAGCGCCCACCCGAGATTAGACTCGAGGGTGGGTAAGACCCGGAGCGAGGTTGTCCATGAGCGGAGGCCCCTCGAAGAGGCGAGCCTGGAAACCATGCGTTTTTCTAGTACCCTAATGTCTAGTGTTTTAAAGTGAGGGATTCTACCTTTGGGGAAGGTAGGATTCCTCGGAGCAAAGGAAAACTAGTGTTTGCTTTTTCTGTGGAAGTGAGATAAGTACTTCCTTGGGGAGGGAGTACTTATCGGAGTAAAGGAAAGCACGTTGATCGTGTTGTTAAAAGGGTTAGACCCGTTGTTAGGGAGAGTTAGCTTGTATATTATATAAGTCACTTAAAGTTTACATTCTATCCCATAAGTCATTTTACTGTAAATACCCACTCACCTACTCAGTTTAATTGCAAAACCTCCCCAGTGCGCACATGATTAACTGAATCAGTCCATTATCAGACACTGATGCAGAGTCATCACATGCTAGGTGAGCCAACTCAATCTTGCCCAAGTGCTTGTATTGAACTTATTTTTTCATGTTTGATCAAACTTTTCTTATATATAACGAAACTCAATGTGACAACATTTAAGCTCTCATCAGCAATTCTATTTGTGGAATCTCAAAAAAAAAACAAAACTATATTTGTAAATATTTAATTTTGGTAAAGAACACATTAATGGCTCACACTTTATAAAAACGTGTTAATTTGGTTAAGCATGTGCACATTGGGGTGCTTTTACAATAAAACTGAGTAGGTGGATGGGTATTTGCAACAAAATGAATTAATTATGGGATGAAATGTCTTTTCAAACGGTTTGTGTCAATTTGACCAATCCAGAGTCATTTTCTTTCATTTATGTTCCGGCCGCTTTCGTCTGAAAAACATTTCGAGGGATACCAGCCACGTTCTTCATTGTGATGCAAATGTGCAGGACCATTCGTAGATGGCCTGGATGAAGCCAAGACGACAGCCAGAGCTCTTCCCAAGGTAATTCAATGGCTGAAAATTTGAATGTGGTTACTAAGGGAAGAGCAAATATACCATTATAGATATAGCGACATCATTTATTCAATCTATTTGCTGATCCCTCAACTAAGAAATATTCTATAAGATAAAATAGAGGTTTTTAACACTGAACCTTGATCATTGACAAAATTTATGATTCTTGAGAGGCAACAAACAGTATCAAATTTAAAGGTACCGAAATATATTAAATTTTACACTGAAAAACATGATGATGAACCATAAAATCACTATTGACCATTTGATTATCTCTTAATTTATGAAAGTATTGTTATATACGTATCCAATGGTACCATGTCACCGAATAAGTTTTTAGAATAACTGTTACTCAAAAGTTGAAAAATACTGATTTTTTTTAAAAAATAATCAAATAAATAAATGCATGTATTATATTTATCAACAGTGTGTAATAACTGAGCTATTACTGGGAGATAATTAACTAATTTACTGTTTGGTCTATTCAGCGTCCTGCCAAGCCGGGATTCTCGATAACTGTAGTAGAGAATCATAGACCTACGTATCCTGGACACGTTCTCTTCGTCCCCCATGTGGTAGAAGGAGAAGAGGAGGCAGAAGCAAGCCAAGCTGCTTCAATTCCTGCTACTGGTCTTGCTACACAGCCGACGACTACCGCCGATGTTGGCACGAGTGCAGCCACAAACAGCAGCGCTGCTCAAGGCTCGGGGATAGTCAAGACGGGGACAGGTTTCCTCTTCAAACGTTTCAGGCCATGGCCTGCAAACTGAAGCGATCATTCGTGATCAATTGTGCCTCTGTGTCATCACCGGTATGTGGCATTCTGATCGAGTTGTAATACATTTTCAAGTGTTTCGGTTATAATAAGCTTGGACTCCTAAGGTGATTGTACTCGTGTCAGGTCGCGTTATTTTGAGTGTCTCCCTTTATTGGGTTAACGTACTTTTACTTCTCTGTATCTCAACAAAATAAGACAGTTTTTGGATTTGCTTGAAAAAGAGAAAAAAAGAAAAGCATTGCTTAATATCATCACCAGACCCGGATAAAATTTTGAGTTGATGTTTTCTAGTACTGTACGTACTTGCTCAAAGTCATACACCAATAAAGCAATTTTACCAATTTAAAATTTGGTAACTCGAGGTATTACATTTTGTTCGTAAAAATTTGGTACCTTAAACTACTAAGTACCTCGAGATACCAAATTTTATACTATAAAGTATCACGAGGTATAAAAAATTTACGGTATCTCGAGATACTAATATTGGATGGTAAAATTGCTCACACCAACAATACAATATCAGTTCTGACTAGATTTATGAAGCTGGAATTAGAGTTTGTTGGCTTGGTTGTGGTTGAATTTCTACCAAGTTTGTTTGCATTTTTTTTTCCTGTTGATCTGCATTCTCATGGATAAAAAGAGTTAAAGCTTAATAGTATGCATGATCAGCAGAATATTCATCGGCTGATCGGCGTAAACTCGCATCAATTACGAAGGATAGTACGAAAAATGGAAGCTATCAATGTCAATTACACAACGAGAACAGCTTACCAAGTGTAATTCATGACATTCAGCTGCAATTTCAACGTGATCTGAACAGGGGCTACCTACAGCCTACAGGCGGGCTAGTGAGCACAAATGTAATCTTTTGCATGGTTATTAATTAATAGTCTCTCCGTCAAAAAAAAAAAAAAGACAAACCCTGGGTTTCCGTGTCAAACATTTGACCGTCCGTTTTATTTGAAAAAAATATGAAAAAAATTAAAAAAACAAATCACACATAAAGTATTAATCATATTTTATTATCTAACAACAATGAAAATACTAATTATAAAAAAATTTCATATAAGACGGACAGTCAAACGTTGGACACGGAAACCTAGGGTTTGTCTTTTTTTTTTTTTGGGACGGAGGGAGTACAGGAGAAGCTGTACAAATCAGATGATTGCCTGCTACTAGAGGTGATCTGCACCTACGTAGTTTGAAACCAGATAAACTTAAAACCATAGAAGAATATATATATATATATATATATATATATATATATATATATATATATATATATATATATATATATATATATATATATATATATATATATATATATATATATATATACCCACTGCTTGATTATACTAGACAAACTTTTACCACTATTTATTTAAAAAAGAAAAAAAATACTTAAAACCAAAGAATGTTATTGAAATATGTTACAAGTTTATGGATTAGTTGCGCCACAACTAAACAGTGCAACTCACTGTGATTTTTTCTCGCTTTAACAAAAAAAAATTTCTAGAATTGAAGTTATAGTCAACGGGCTCTTCTCCTATATAAGCTGGTCTCCCTCAGGTTGAATTGGCGAGATGGGATTATTTTTGCTACAGTACCGTTACTGCAGCACGCTGCTACTCTGCCTGCTGCGCTGCTGCTGCTGTTCGGCTGCTGCTTGGGCTGGCCTGCTAGTCTGCTACTGCGCTGCTGCTGCTCTTTGGGCTGCTAGCTAGCTTGCTCTTTTCTTTTTTTCCTTTTTCTCTTTTTTTCTCTAATTATTTGCGGGGCGTTACAGCAGGCGATCAAGTTTTCTGGCAGCATCCTCCGGCACGACTCCTCTGCTTTGCTATGTCTACTTCCTCTTCACCGGCTGTCTGCTACGTCTACTTCCTCTACTTCGTGATGTCTTCCACCGGCACTGGAGCAGGGGGAACGGTGGCGCACTTGGAGGAGAGAACGGCGGCACACCTAGAGGAGGGAACGTCGGCATAGAAGAGAACGTCAACATCAACGAATGTAATACCAATGTCTCATCATCCGCTGGAGCATTCCCTGGATATATAGCGTTTTAGCTATAGTGTTAAACATGTTCATCGATGATGCTTTTCTAGTTATTTGCATGTTCATGTTTAGCACCTTCACTAGAACAATTCCTGCTGCACATGTCATATTTATTATCTCATATTTCTGGATTAAAATATATCGAATTATGATCAAATTTTCAACAATCCAAAAACTTGATAGGTCAGCTTGATATGTCTTTTTCGGTAGTTGATTTTGCGGTGTCAATAAAACGGACTGAGCTTGGGTGACATTGCATAGCTAAGTCACAACGTGACATTGAGTAAATCTGGACCATCCAAACCAAATCCAACGGAGATGACGCTTGGGCCCACCTGCAGGTGCAAAATAATCCCCAATCCATCCATCCCGGCGGGAGACGGCGTCCCCAATCCATCCATCCCGCGCGCTTCACCAGTTCGCCGCCCGCCGCCGCGAGACAGCTGGGAGGCTCGCCGTCGCCGCCGTGACCGGAGACCGCCGTGAGTGGGGAGGTGACCAAGCAACCGCTGCGCGAGGCGTCCGCGCTCGCCTCGCTCGCGTTCGGCTGTCGCCGCGAGCCAGCTGGGAGGCTCGCCACCTCTGTGACCGGAGACCGACTCGCCTCGCCCGCGTCCGGCCGTCCGGCCGGGGCCCTGCCATCCCGCCGCGGCCAGGGAGGCGCCAGGCCGCCCTGCCGTGCCGCCGTGAACTTGTAGTTCCTCCAAACAGGCAGACACAGCTTCTTCTTGTTGCTTCATCTCTTCTTTCTCTGGAGAACTCTACTAGTGATAACTTCAACTTGGCTTGGAGGAGAGATCGAGGAGGAGTAAAAATTGAAGAGAAAGAAAATTAAAACTAGACAAGGAATTATTGGGGAAGAAGAAGAAGACTTTAGCAGAATAGAAAAGAAGGATCTAAACATTGATGGTCGTCTCTTCACTTGCCACGCCGACGCCTCTGCTTGTTGATCTGCTTTCTTTCTTGTAGTACATCAATCTGAGCTTCATCGATCATATTCACTTCATTCATTCCGTCTGCTGATGCTGGTGCTGCTTGATTACTCGATCTTGGCCTTGCACATGATGCGGTTGGCGGCGCGCACGCCGTTGTCGGGCGGCGAGTGCGGATCCACGCAGCCGGAGCCGGACATGTAGTTCCGGACCTCGATAACTTGGAGCGGGGATCCACGTGGCCTGGTGCCTCCCTGTCCACGGCGGGACGGCAGGGCCACGGCCGGACAGCCGGACGCGAGCGAGGCGAGTCGGTCTCCGGTCACGGCGGCGGCGAGCCTCCTAGCTGGCTCGCGGCGACGGCCGGACGCGGGCAAGGCGAGCGCGGTCGCTCGGTCACCTCCCCACTCGCGGCGGTCTCCGGTCACGGCGGCGACGGCGAGCCTCCCAGCTGGCTCGCGGCGGTGGGCGGCGAACTGGCGAAGCGCGTGGGATGGATGGATTGGGGACGCCGTCTTCCGCCGGAATGGATGGATTGGGGATTATTTTGCACCTGCAGGTGGGCCCAAGCGTCATCTCCGTTGGATTTGTTTCGGATGGTCCAGATTTACCTAATGTCACGTTGTGACTTACCTATACGATGTCACCCAAGCTGAGTCCCAATAAAACCACATGCTTTAGATAGTTCAAACTATAAGAGATGAAAAACACGTGCACTATTGTGATTGACAACTATGCAATGCTTCTTTGTTCACGGGGCAAGACTTCCGAATGGCCTTTATGAACTGAGGAGGAGGCCAAGTTTGAGGCGGCGGATTGCCTGTTCCGTGGAGCATTGATCAGTGTACTAGCTGACAACATAGTGGACGTGTATATGCACATGCCATCTAGGAAGGACATGTGGGATGCACTTGAGACCAAGTTCGGAGTATCTAATGCTGGCAGTGAGCTATATGTCATGGAGCAGTTCTATGACTACAAGATGGTCGATGATCGATCTGTAGTGGAACAAATTCATGAGATTCAGATACTGGCAAAGGAACTTGAGAACAACAGCAGCAAGTTGCCAAACAAGTTCGTGGCAGGTGGCATTATTGCCAAATTACCACATTCTTGGTCGGACTTTGTCACTTCTCTAAAACACAAGAGGTAAGAGTTCAGTGTTACTGATCTCATTGGCTCTTTGGGTGTTGAAGAGAAGGCGAGGGCAAAGGACAACCACAACAAAAAGGTGGAGGGAGGTTCTAGCGCCAATTTAGTGCAGAAGAAAGACCCTCATGCATCTCATAACAATAACAAGAAGGTCAAACCAGATGCCAAACCCAAGGCAACAACTAATTTTAAGAAGAAAGGTAAGGGAAAGGCAAATGACGACTGCTTTGTGTGCGGTAAGTCTGGGCATTGGGCCAATGATTGTCCTGATCGCAAAGACAAAATGTTTGCAAATATGGTTGTTAACGATGGTAGAGTAACATCAAGGTATGGTAATTTTTTTACCTACAGTTCTCTCTGTATTTTCACTCACCTGATTGGTGGGTTGACATTGGTGCTAATATTCATGTGTGTGCCGAATTTCCTGCTTTCTTCTTATTAGGTCGGCAGAGGTTCCTCCCTGCTGATGGGGAACGGTTTGCTTGTAGTTGTTCATGGTGTTGGTACGGTCACTCTAGAGTTTACTTGAAGAAAGATCGCGCAGCTGAAGAACATGTAGCATGTCCCCTCAATAAAGAAGAATATAGTTAGTGGCTCTCTACTATGTAGATATGGTTTTAGACTTGTGTTTGAATCCAACAGATGTGTCATATGTAAATATGGAACTTTTATTGGTAAAGGTTACGACAAATAATAATTAAATTTTAGTGGAATTTTTAGAGCACAAATAATAATTATCAAGCATTAAACAAAGTTTAATAGTTTTTCTAAAAAAGAAAAACCCTAAAAATCTCTCCCTCCCTCTCTAGGCCCAAAGTCGGCCCATCTCTCCAATCTCTCCCTTTCCCTCTCTCCTTCCCCTCTCCCCTGGCCTCCCACGCGGGCAGCCGCCGATAAGCGGGCCCGCCCGACCACCCTCGCTGACGGGTGGGGCCCACCCATCATCCCCACCTCCCACCACTCGCGCCGCACTCGACCGCTGCCGCCGTCAGTTTCCCTCTCCCCCGGTCATCCCGCTTGCAATTAAGTGGGGGGGGGGTTTATTCCCCGTGATCCCCTCTTCCATTCCCCCCCCCATTTTCCTCTCTCTCTCTCACTCAAATGGCCGGATTTCGCCCCGCATTTCTCGCTGGCGCCATTGATGGAGGCCGAGATTTCCGCTGCCATTTCCCTTCCTCCTCGGCCCTCTCTCTTGCCCCCTTCGCTATATAAACCCTACCCGAGCTCCCCTCTCTCGTTTTCGCCGCTTGTCACCACCTCTCGCCTCCGGAAACGAGCTCTCGCTGTCACTTCCTCCCTCTATCATCGCCGTCGACCTCCGGCCAGGATTCGCCATCTGCCGGGACCTCCTCTCGCCTCGGCGCCGCCTCCTTCGACTTCGCCGCACCGTCGTCAACCTTGTCCTCTCCTCTGTTTCTCCCGCCAACGACCGGAGCTCCGTCCCCCTCGTCGACCCGAGCCGGGCCGCCACCTTCCTACACTCCGGTCGCCATTTCCGTCGCCACCACAGCTTCAGGGTGAACCGCGGACCGTCGCCTCCCTCCCTTTTCCCCCTTCTCTCTCTGTCCACCGCCCCGTCCCGCCTATGGTCGCCGGCGGTGACCATAGGGGCGCGAGTGCCGCCTCCCGCCAGTCGCACCGTCGTGGCAGCCTCCGGGCGCGCCGCATGGCCACCACGTGGGGCCCGCCTGGCAGCCACCGCTGCCCTCGGGCAGCTAACGCGTGGAGCCCACGGCGCCGGTGGATGGCGATCCCATGAGCCCGGTCCACCGTGGACCGTGAGGCTGCCACATGGATCCCACCTCTTGGACTCAGCTCACGGGCACGCCCTCAGCGCTGACGCAATAAACTTTTTAGAAATAAAAAAATAAATGAAGAAATACTCAAATATTCACCTAAAGAGCATGTAAACTTCAAATGGTCATATCTTGGTCGTTTGAACTCGGAATTGGACCGTTTAAGTCTCTATTTTTTCCTTAAGAAGTCAAGAACCCTTTTTTGTACTTTATTTCTATCTGTTATGTGGGTTTTATTAGTGTAAAAGCCTTTTTCCTTTTCGTTGGTCGTGTAGACGTTGCAGCTTGGGAAGATCCGCTCTCCGTGGAGGTTGAAGCCGACGTTTGGGCAGGCGAGCAAGGCAAGTCACATCTCCGTTGATCATGTTGAATCCCATGATTTAAAATTATTAATTTTTTTAAGTTAATGCATTATCACTTCATTTAAATTCCCGCGTTATCACTGTTTTATTTAGGAGAATATCCCTTGTATACCCCTGAAATTTTAGCTAATCCTTTCTATGCCCCTGAATTTTGCTTACTTCCATGTATACCCCCCAAATTTGATTTTGATCCCTTCCATACCCCTCCTGTCAGTTGACCGTCAAATTTCTATAAAAATGACCATTTTACCCTTTGGATGAACATAGAAATTTATGAATTACATTATTAAAAATGTAAAAGCTTCTGGCATGAGACTATTATAGTTATGAGTTTGTTGTGCGATGAATTATTTATCTCAAAAAATATTTTTAGATAATGGAATAAAAAATATGTATTTATTTTTTAAAAAGTCATAAAAAATTAGGAGCATTCAGACAAAGATAGGACTACCAATGTTCATAATATTTTTTTATGAATGCTCCCGATCAAAAAAAAATCCATTGTCCTATTAAAAACAATAGGTCGCCACCGGCGCCGATTTGTTCCGTTCCCAAGCGATTCCCAACCCTAACCTCCGCCGCTCGGCAGGTTACTGTCGCTTGCCTCGCAGGTCGCCGTCACGCTGCCGCCACCAAGTCCCCGTTGACTGTCGCCCACGACGCCTCCACTCCATCGACGCCCCGCCTTGCGATCTCCTTCACGGCCTCGGCCGACCGGCAGCGCCGCCCGTATCGTCGCCTCCGTGCCAATCCCCACATGTCGAGAGCAGAGTACACTGGTGGAGAAACCTCTTTAGTCCCGGTTCGTAACCCCCCTGTAGTCCTGGTTTTCAAACCGGGAAATAACCGGAACTAAAGATTGATCTTTAGTACTGGTTGGTAAGATGGGTCAACCATGTGGCCGGCTGACCCATCTTTAGTCCCGGTTGGTGTTACCAACCGGGATTAAAGATCGAGCTACCTTTTTTTTATTTGCATATATATATATATATATATATATATATATATATATATATATAGTAGCTCTATTATACACCCCTCCCTTAGAATAACTATTCTACACCCCCCTCCCATCGATCCTCTCTCCCTCCCGCGCCCCCTCTCTCTCCCGCTCCACCCTCCCGTCGCTCCTCCCCCTCCTCCCGATCTCTCATCCCCCCCACCTCTCCTTTTCTTCTTTTTTTTTTCTCTCCCTCCTTCTTCTTTTTTAGAAAAATTAAAAATAAATTGGTGAAATCAAGACTTAAACCCATGATCTCATGGTTCATGGCGAGCACTTCTAACCAAATCACCATATGATGATTTGCGAACAAATCAGTTATGTACCTGTAACAATCATACGTTGTTACTATGATTCGGCAGTAACATTATCCTAGAAGGGTAGTAACATCATATGTTACTGCAAAAATATATAGGTTGTTACTGCAAACTTTATAGGTTGTTACTGCACTTTTTGCAATAACAATATGAAGAAATTTGCAGTAACAGAGAACATGCATAGTAACAGTAGCCCTATAGTAGTAATGTTTTTTAGATCTAGAGTATTTTAAATCTCAATCTTAGAGAGTACTAACGTACACGTCATGTTTTATTTTTCTAACCCATTTGCATCATGGCGTTTGTAAAAAAAAGTGCTTAACGAAACTAGAACCATCGTAACTATTTTTTAACGTTGTTACTGCGAAAAGCAGACGTGTTACTGCATATTAGCCATCGTGTTAATACGCTATTCCAGTGAGACGAGGACTAAAAAAGAGGTAAATCTCAATCTTTAGAGAGCAATATCTCTGACATCATATCTTGTATTTCCAATCCGTTTACACCATGAAGTTCATAAATAAACGCATAACGAAACTAGATCCATCATGGCTACTTTTTGACGTTGTTACTACGATAATGTTGTCTTGTTACTGCACGATGACCGTCCTGTTACTGCACGATTCCTGCAAAACGAGAGCAGCAAAGTGGTGGGCGGGGGAGGGAGTGGTGGGCGGGTTTGACCGGCGGGAGGACGCTTTGACCGAGGTCGGAGAGGGGTTTTGGGCCCTAGGGAGGGTGGGGGAGGTGGGATTGGCCCATGGGAGGGGGGTGTAGAATAGTTATTCTAGGGGAGGGGTGTAGAATAGATTCACTATATATATATATATATATATATATATATATATATGGTAAGACTATTCTACACCCCCCTCCCCTTCTTATCCGTATTCCCCCCTCCCTCCCTCTCGCTTCCCCCTCCCCACTCCCGATCCCTTCTCCCCCTCCGCACCGCCCCTTCCTCCCTCCCCTCTCTCGCTTCCCCCTCCCCCCTCCCGATCCTCCCGCTTCCCCCTCCCGATCCTTTTTTCTCCCTGAAACATTTTTTTTCTCTTTTCTAGGAAAAAAATAAATTGCTAAATTCAAGACTTGAACCCATGATCTCATAGTTCAAAGCATATTCTTCTAACCAATTCATCTAATGATGCTATTTGTTTCAACAATTTTGTGAGAAAGTAATATGATTATCAATTCTAATATCTTTCTCTACGACCGTAAAACAAAAACAAAGATATGTTACTACAAAACTCATAGCATGTTACTATGCTCCAGTAGTAACATTATCGTAAAAGTGCAGTAACACGTCACGTTACTATAGAACACACAGGACGTTACTGCACTTCTGGTAGTAACGTCGTGGTAAAATTGTAGTAGATCAGGAATCGAAACAAAATTATATGGGTTAAAGCCTCACATGCTAACCATATACTTGTTACTACACAAAAGTAAAAGTGTTACTACATAATAGGTGCATGTTACCACTTCCAAGTAGCTATGTTACTGCACGATAATTGTAGTTTTACTATATCATTTTTACGAGATGAAGAACGAATAGGTGGGCTGTAGGTAAAGTCTGTAGGTGGCTTTGAGTGAGGTCTGATTGATGTAGAAGTGTTTTGAACAAATTTATACATTTGGTAAAACTAAGTTACTGCATGTATATGCCCTTGTTACTGCAAATTACATATTCTGTTACTGCATGTGGAGGGTTAAAGTTTAAAATGCCAATATTTGAAAAGCAATATCTCACAAGATAAGTATTATTTTTTAAAACCGTTTTGACAATGATGCTATAGTGTTACTGCATGAACGTATATGACGTTACTGCACTTTTGACAGTAATATTGTGGTGAATTGCAGTAAATCAGGAATTGAAACAAAAAAAATATGGGTTCAAAGTCTCACATGCTAACCATATACTTGTTACTGCATGAAAGTAGAAGTGTTACTGCACGGCTTATACACGTTAGCACCTGACAGTTGCACATTACCGCATGTTTATGTAGTAACACTATCCAAGAACTGCAGTAAAACACTTTGTTACTGTAGAACATACAGAACGTTACTGCACGTTAAACCGAGCCAATTCCCCTCTCTCCATATTACTGCACTTCTTTTCTTACTATACACATTCTTGCAGTAACGTTATCAAGAAATCGCAGTAATATGTTACTGTGAAACTTATAATCATTACTACATCATGTAGTAATGGTATGATGTGATTGCAGTAACACATAGCAGACAATAGTAATACATATAATATAGTATTACTGCTTGTAGAGAGTTAAATTTAAGAAAAAACAATCTTTAAAGGGTAATATTTTTCACATCATGTACTACTTTTTAAAACCATTTGCACCATGATGTTAGAAAAAAGTGCTTATCAAAAGTAGATCCGACATAACTATATTATGACTACATTTTAATATTGTTACTACAAGTAATACATGGTATTACTGCACGATGAACATCACGTTACTACGTCGTTTGGAGACGAGAGCTGAGAAGAGTGGAGGTGGTGGGGAAAGTCAGAGGCGAGTTTGACCAACTTGGGAGACCTTTGACCGAGGTGGGAGAGGGGGTTTGCCTTCTTGGAGGGAGGGGAGGTGGGTTGGAGGGAGGGGGGTATAGAATAACTATTCTATACCCGGGTGTAGAATAGTTTTTCTATATATATATTGGACACCAAACAAATTTACTATATATGTGTGTGTGTGTGTGTGTGTGTTAAAGCACTTAACATTTTATGTGCATATATGACCAAAATATATATTTACACTAAAGTAAATATGTACATATATAAAAATAGACATGTATTAATTACAATTCATTATGTCCTAGCTAGCTATGACTTCGACGTACTAGTCGTTATCTCAGAAGCTAACGACTTATGAATTGTATTTCCGTCGTAGTAGAATTCACCTCGGGATCAAGGACTTGTTCGTTGATGAATCCCATGACTTGTTCTTGAACCGCCGCGATAAATTCCTTGTGTGTGAGGTTATCCCTCATGCGAATAACCTATGAATGTATGAAATTAATTAGTAAACAAGAAATCGATACGTACGCAATGAAATTTTGAATGGTTTATTTATAGGTACATCGAACTCTCTTGTGGTGATGATTTGGGTTGTAAGGCAGTGGCAATACTCGCATACGTAGTATCCGCATAAGTTAGTTCCCTCTTCCTGCTTTGCACACTACATACATGACAAACGACGAGAGATTTAATTAATATACACTTATATTTGAATTAGAGATTCAATATAAATTTAGATTATGTACTCACTGCAAATTTGAACCTCCGGTGAAGTTTTTCTTTCCAAGTGTCGTGGACCAAATGACGGAACCGATACCAAGCCCTACATAGAGTTTAAAGCTATGATTCGTAGTAGCAATAGCAAAATTCGTAATAATTACACTGGAATATATGACATTACCTGTCTATAAGTTCAAAAACCTGGTCAAAAGTAGACTCATCTTTATTCATTGAGTCATAGACATTGACTCTGCATTCCTCTAAGTTGAAGAGTAAAAGGACCCAGTGGAATCTGCAATTTGTGTGAGGTGATATATGAAACACTGTACATCTATATGTACGGGAACGAAATTTGTTCGGTAGACAGTAAAAACTAACGCTGTGTTGTACAGCAGTAGTATGAACGTCTTGAAATGCTGCTCCTTGAGGAGATGGACAAGATTGTCCTCTGTGGCTTGCGGATACTTGGTGACCATTTCGACGTTTACTTTCCGAGGGTCGATGAATCCAGTATCGAAAACCCCCCACCGTCGAGCCCTTTGAATCTCCATTCTACAACGATATAAAGGAATTGTTATATATGGTGTACATATATACAAGGAGCTAATTAAAGGAACGTAAGAAATATAACTCAATGATACGTACAAAATCCATGCGCTCAGAATAGAGAAGTCGAGGGCGTTCAGCTGGTATAGTTCGTAGATATCCTTGAAAATTGATCCAGAGAACATCTTCCCCTTGTAAGAAGTCGGAGGTCTTGATCCTCGCTCCGATAATCTCCCTACCGCTGGCGCTCATCTCCATGTACCGTTCATGGAATTTGTACATCTGTGTCGGTAGGGACTGCAGCTGCTCAGGCTTGACAAGCGGTTTACCGAGTTCGTACTGGTGTCTCACTTCCGCCTTTGGGATTAGTGCGCCTTTAAGCAACTGAGCCCTAGTTAGCCCAGTGTCAGAAATGAATTCTTTTATTCCAATTTCTTGCCTGGTCACCAACGGCTCGACCTCCTGGTTTGGTTGCTCTCCAAGCTGAGGGACTTTTTTGGACTTCCCATAATATGCTTTCTTAAGTGTTTCCTCATAGTCTGTTAGCTTTATGGCCTCCTTGACTGGTGCCGACATACTCCTAAAGAACTTCTTGGCACTCGGGTCTATAGGAATCTTCTTTTCTGGACTCCGAGGCTTCAATTGCCTCTTCACTTCTGCTGCCACGTAAGCGTCAAGCTCCTCTTGCTTGCAATCGTACGGCGGCTCCTTGTTCTCGGCGGCGTCAAATTTCGCCTTCTTCGTTGCCCTTGTGCGGGAGGACACGGCACAGGAGCCTGAGGAGGAGTTGATGCAGGAGCCCGAGGAGGAGTCTGTGCAGGAGCCTGAGGAGGAGTCGGTGCAGGAGCCTGATCAGGACGAGATGGTGTAGGAGCCTGAGGAGGAGACGGTGGAGCCGGAGGGGATGGTGCACGAGACGCCGCTTGTCACCCAAGGAGGATGATGTAGTGCTTGCGCCATAGTATAATGGCGTGGCTTGTGTCGCGTAGATGCATCTCACCGTCTCCTCCAGGGTAGTCCAACTCGAGGTCCTCATACGCGGCTTCCACCAGCTCAACTTCGACCCTCGAGTATCCTGCTGGAATCGGTCTGCAGTGGTAAGTCCCTGAAGGGTCCGTTGGGATGGCCATTCCCGACGCAACCTTCACGTGATGAGAGGTTATCTATTAGTAATCAACCTAAGCAGAAACTTGCGGAATGTACAAGTTCAAAAAACATAAAACTGTGGGCATACCTTGATTGATAAATTCTTGAAGGGAATATGCAGCTCACATGGTGTCCGCTACGTGATTTCATCAACGGGGCAGGTGGTTTCGTCCTGGGTTTTCATGGCGTCCATGCTCTGTGATCCTACGTGCCCCGTTGAGGCGCAACTGCTACGATTGCCTGAGGGGCTGACCATTACAGGAGGAATGTACGGCTGGGGATCCTGCCACCGATGTGCGGCCATGCGTTCATCCACCTTCCTTCCCACCTCCTCTTGCATGCTGAGCTCGTAGCTCGATACCCTGTACTTAAGATCTGCAATCTTCGCCTCGGTATCTCTCTTGCTCCTCATCCGATTCCTCTACGTGTGGATGTCCTCCTTGAATCCAATCTTCCAAGGAACCACGCCTTTCCCTCGTGTTCCTCCTGGATGCTCAGGAGTCTGCAGGGCGAGCGACAGCTCGTCCTTCTCTCTGTCGGGTCGGAACGTGCCCTGAGAAGAGGCTTCCACTGCGTCCGTTAATCGACTGGCAGCCTCGCGTATCTGATCGCTGAACACCAGGGAGCCATCAACGGGGTTAAGCGTTCCACCGTGAGTATAGTACCAGATCTTCGATCGATCCGGCCATTTAGCGGCGGCCTATTCGATACCCCTCTCAATCAAGCTTGCCTCCATCTCCTCACACTTCGGCATTGCGACGCTATAGCCGCCTGACCCCAAGTGGTGATGGTACTTCTTCTTGGCGGCATTTTCTTTGTTTCTGTCCATCATCGCTTGCCCTTGTTGCCTTGTCTTGTAAGCAACGAACTCGTCCCAGTGATCCCTTAGCTTCGGGAATGTATTGAAGTTCAGTGTCTGCCCCTTCAGGGTGTATTTCTGGTAGAGATCTCCCTTGAAGCTCTGGAACTGTTCTGCCATTTTCTTTAGAGTCCACCTTTTCACTATGTTCTCTGTACCCGTAGGAAGGGTGAACGTCTCGAGCATTGTGGTCCACAGCATCTCTTTCTCCGAATCTAGGACAAAGCTGTCATAATCTCCGCGTGCCCTTGTTCTGCGCCAGTACACCTTACTGACAGGCACGTTATCCCTCACAACCCAACCGCTGTGTCATACGTAATTCTTGGCTGCTTCTGCCGGGGCACTAGGTCGGCCGTCTTCGTCCACCTCAGTTATGATGTGCCGACCCTCTATTTTCTTCGCGGCACCTCGTAGTCCACGTGCCCTCTTCTGTCCAGCGGAGGGTTGACTTCCACTAGCATCCGCCTCCTCGTTCCCCTCTTCAGTACCCTCCTCAGTCCCCTCTGCATCCCTCTCCACGTTCCCCTCCTCGTTCACCTCCTCGTTCAAGTACTGGTTTGGATTCTCGTTCCCCTCTTCTTTGTTCCAGTACTGGCTGCTTCCCTCTGCGATTGTATCGTATAGTATCTGTTCGTCATCGCGATCAGCCATCTGTTCATACAAGAAATATTTGCAGCCTTTTGTTATTTACGTATATAATATTTGATTAGAACTCTAATAATCATATATGCTAAGTCTAAGTTTCATATATTAAAACTCTAATAATCATATATGCTAAGTCTAAGTTTCATATATTAAAACTCTAATAATCATATATGCTAAGTCTAATTAATCGTATATTAAAACTGTAATAATCATATATGCTAAGTCTAAGTTTCGTATATTAAAACTCTAATAATCATATATGCTAAGTCTAAGTTTCATATATTAAAACTATAATAAGCATATATGCTAAGTCTAAGTTTCGTATATTAAAACTCTAATAATCATATGTGCTAAGTCTAATTAATCGTATATTAAAACTGTAATAATCATATATATATGCTAAGTCAAATAGTCATATAAATGCTAAGTCTAATAATCATATATTAAAACTCTAATACTCTTATAATAAAATTCTAATAATCATATATGGTAACACTAAATAATCATATATTCACATCACTTGCCTGCGCAGATTCCTCCTAGGGCTAGCTACCACTTCGGCTTGAGCGACGACGTCTTTGCTGCAACATGCAAAAAAATTTATTAGTCCAAAGGCAAAGGAACATATATTTTTCGTTCACATTTTCAAGTATATAATCATAAATGCTAAGTCTAATAATCATTTAATTTTCTCGTTCGTACACGTCTCGTTCGTCCACGTCACGTTCGTTCACACGTTTCGTTCACGTTCGTTCCCGTTCGTTCATGTTCGTTCGCGTTTCGTTCGCGTTCGTTCGCATTCCGTTCACGTTCGTTCGCGTTCCGTTCACATTACGTTCGCGTTCGTTCACGTTCGTTCCCGTTCGGCATTGACGGGGCGGCAGCGAAAAGGAGCGGCGTCGGCGGTATGGCGCGGCGGCGGCGGGGGCAGCGGCGGCGACGGCGACGAGGCGGTGGCGACGCGACGCGGGGTCGGCGTAGTCGTCGGTAGTGGTGGCCGCGTCGACGTCGGGGTCGGCGTCGGCGGGAGGCAGAGTCGGGGTCGGCATCGGCGTGGCGTGGCGCGGCGTTGTCGGCAGCGTCACAACGACGATGACGACCTCGAGGCGGCGGCGGTTTGGAGAGAGAGAGATCGAGAAGGCGGCGGCAGGTCTCACCCCAGAGATGCGGCGGCAGCGTCGGCGGCGTCGGCGGTGACAGCGGTGACGACAACGACTACAGCGAGACGACGGCGAGATACGACGGCGGCGTCGGCGCGAGGGTGATGCCCTAGGCAGTGGCGGCGAAGCAGAAAAGCCGAGATCGGAGAAAACTTCTAAGTGTTGGTGGAGAAGACGAGTGCGCCTCGGGCATATATATACCCCGGATCTTTAGTCCCGGTTCGTAAGAACAACTTGGACTAAAGATCTTATCTTTAGTCCCGGTTGTTCTCACCAACCGGGACTAAAGATATTTTAGTCCCGGTTGTTCTTATGAACCGGGACTAAAGATCTTTTCCCGCTATTTCCAATTTTTTTTAACCCCATTAGGGTTAATAACCGGGACTAAAGATAATAGCACTGCATATTAAATTTCATTAGATATGGGTTTCTAAAATAGTAAATAATGCATTAAAATGATTTAAAGTTACAAAATTAATGACAAAACCTTAAAAATATATTGTTGTCTATAGTAAATTTAGTGGATAATATATAATAAGCATATGCATGATTTAAAATTGTTAAAAATTCTAATAATCATATATAATTAGCATATGCATGATTTAAAATTGTTAAACATTCTAATTATAATATGTAAATACCATATGCATGATTTAAAAATGTTAAAAATTCTAATAATCATATATAATTAGCATTTGCATGATTTAAAATTGTTAAAAATTCTAATTATCATATGTAAATACCACATGCATGATTTAGAATTGTTAAAAATTCTAATAATCATATGTAAATACCACATGCATGATTTAAAATTGTTAAAAATTATAATAATCATATATAACTAGCATATGCATGATTTAAAATTGTTAAAAAATCTAATAATCATATATAATTAGCATATGCATGATTTAAAATTGTTAAACATTCCAATTATAATATGTAAATACCATATGCATGATTTAAAAATGTTAAAAATTCAAATAATCATATATAAGTAGCATATGCATGATTTAAATTTGTTAAAAATAATTAGTCATATATAACTAGCATATGCATGATTTAAATTTGTTAAAATTTCTAATAATCATATATAACTATCATATGCATGATTTAAAAATGTTAAAAATTCCAATAATCATATATAATTAGCATATGCATGATTTAAATTTGTTAAAAATTCTAATAATCATATATAATTAGCATATGCATGATTTAAATTTGTTAAAAATTCTAATAATCATACATAATTAACATATGCCATACAACAATTGATTTATATGGATATTCAATACATCCAAAACAGTTTACATCGTGTACACAACAATTACGGCAATACAGGCGGTGACAGTTGACCGCACGTACTTTCTCCTCACTATTGTTCCTTCCTTGTGATCGTTGCGTGAGTAAGGGGTGTCTTCGTTTGATAGGAGGATGCTAGGGTCAACCGTCACCGTGAAAGGGGGTTGCCCATCAAACTGATCATAATCCTCGTCAGTCTTGTCCTCGACTCTGACGATTTTTCTTTTGCCTGGGAGAACCACGTGGCGCTTCGGCTCGTCAGGCCCTTTGCCCTTCTTTCCTTTGCTAGACATGTCCTTCACGTAAAAAACTTGCGTTACATCGTTGGCAAGGACAAAAGGTTCGTCCGAGTATCCAACCTTGTTAAGGTCAACCGTTGTCATCCCACTGTCATCAATCGTTACGCCTCCATCAGTCAGCCTAACCCATTGGCACCAGAACAGAGGGACCTTGAGAGGTCCAAAGTCAAGTTCCCATATGTCCTCGATGGCACCGTAATACGTGCCAGTTGTACCATCTTGTCCCATGGCATCGATATGAACAGCCCTGTTCTAGATCATGCTCTTTATGTCTTGGGCTCTCGTGTAGAATGTGTACCCATTGATCTCATATCTTTGGAATGTCGCGATCGAGCCAGATGGTCCCCTCGCCAGGAAGGCCAGTTGTTGGTTAATAGTCTCGTTACCCATGAGATGTTGTCGCAGCCACGTGGGGAATGTATCAATGTGATGTCGTGTAATCCATGCATCGGACTTACCGATGTTTCTAGCGCGAACTAGAGCCAAGTGCTTCTCGATTTAAGGACCCACCAATGAAGATTGTTGCAGAACCGTGAAATGGGCTTTACGGAATAAATTGTTGTCTACCGTCATTATTGCTTTCCTTCCGAGAGTCCCCTTTCCCCGTAGTCTCCCTTCATGGCATGATTTAGGCACCACGATTGGGCGAAGGTCTTCAATAAATTCTACGTAGAATTCAATGACCTCCTCTGTTCCATACCCCTTGGCTATGCTTGCCTCTAGACGAGCACGGTTACGAACATACTTCTTCAAAACGCCCATGTACCTCTCGAAAGGAAACATGTTGTGTAGGTACACAGGCCCGAGAATACCGATCTCTTTGACAAGGTGACAAAGTAGATGCGTCATTATATTGAAAAATGAAGGTGGAAATATCAACTCAAAGCTGACAAAACATTGCACCACATCATTTTGAAGGGCTTCAAATCTATCCGGATCGATGACCTTCTGTGAAATTGCGTTCATGAAAGCACATAGCTTTATTATTGTTGCCCGGACATTGTCTTGAAGGATACCCCGAATTATAACTGGTAGCAGCTGTGTCATCAACACGTGACAGTCATGAGACTTTAGGTTTGTGAACTTCTTCTCCTTAATGCTTATTATTCTCTTTATATTCGTGGAGTATCCAGACGGTACCTTGATGCTCTCCAAGCATTCAAACATACTTTCTTTCTCTGCCTTGCTAAGAGTGTAGCTGGCTGGACTCAAGTAATGGCTTCCTTTCTCCTTTGGTTCCGGGTGAAGGTCGCCGCGTTGTTCCATATGCTTCAGATCATTACGTGCTTTCCAGTGTATCTTTCGGCTTTCCACATCGCCGCGTGACCATCTTCGCTCTCTATAGGATGGCTGCCAGGCCCCTTTCCAAACACTACTTTAAGATCTTTCACCATAGCAAACACTGTTTTCCCGCTGCGATGTTTAGGCTTCGTACGGTGGTCCGCCTTATGTTCAAAGTGCTTGCCTTTCCTCCGTACAGGGTGGTTTGCAGCAAAGAATCGACGATGACCCATGTACACAACCTTTCTACAATGCTTAAGATACGTACTTTCAGTTTCATCCATACAGTAAGTGCAAGCCTTGTACCCCTTGTTAGACTGCCCGAATAGGTTGCTAAGTGCAGGCCAATCGTTGATGTTTACGAACAGCAGCGCTTGTAGGTTAAACTTCTCCTGTTTGTCCTCGTCCCACACGGGGACACCTTCTTTCTTCCACAACAGTTTCAGATCTTCGACCAGTGGTCTTAGGTACACATCGATGTTGTTACCAGGTTGCTTGGGGCCTTGAATAATAATCGGCATCATTTATGTACTTCCTCTTCATGCATAGCCAAGGGGGGAGGTTGTAGATACACATCGTAACGGGCCAAGTGCTATGGCTGCTGCTCATCTCTCCAAAAGGATTCATGCCATCTGTACTTAAACCAAACAGAATGTTTCGTGCGTCCTTTCCAAAGTCTTTAAATGTTCTGTCGATGTTTCGCCACTGCAAACCATCGGCGGAGTGTCTCAGCATCCCGTCTTGTTGATGTTCTTCAGCGTGCCAACGCATCATTCTAGCATTCCCTTTGTTCTTGAACAAGTGCGTTAGCCATGGTATTATTGGGAAATTCCACATCACCTTAGTAGGAATTCTCTTCTTCGTTGGCTGCCCGTCAACTTCACCTGGATCATCTCGTCTAATCTTGTATCGTAGTGCTTTACAAACAGGCATGCTTCCAGGTTCTCGTACTCCTCACCACGATATAGGACACAATCATTCGGACATGCGTGAATCTTCTGAACTTCCAGTCCTAGAGGGCAGGCTATCTTCTTAGCCTCGTACGTTGTCTTGGGCAATTTGTTTCCCTCCGGAAGATTGTTCTTGACGAGTTTCAATAAATCGTTAAATGCCTTGTCACTAACATCATTTTTTGCCTTCCATTGCAAGAACTCCAGAGTGGTATCCAACTTTTTGTGCCCCTGCTCGCAACCTTGGTAAAACGACGTTCTGTGGTCCTCTAACACACGCTCCAATTTATGGGCCTCCTTTTCACTTTCACAGTCCACCTTGGCGTCCTGCAACATCTGACCAAGATCATCCGCAGCGTCATTATCGTCAGCATCCCTGTCCACCTCGCCCGTTTGATTTCCTTCAAATCCAGCGTATTGAGCCCAGTCCGGAATGTTCTCGTCTTCCACTTCATCTTCTTCCATTTCAACCCCTTGCTCACCGTGGGATGTCCAACAATTATAGCTTGGCATGAACCCCGACTCAAACAAGTGGAAATGAATAGTCCTGGATGCAGAATACTCCTTCTAGTTCTTACACTTATTGCATGGACAACAAATAAAACCATTATGCTTGTTAGCTTCGGCCACTCTCAAAAAATAATGCACGCCATCGATAAACTCTTTGGATCGCCGGTCAGCGTACATCCATTGCCAATCCATCTACATGAAATGAATAAAAATCGTACATAAATAAATTTTCGTACAATAATGACAGTCATACAATAATGATAAAATAATTAAAAACTCTTTCACCGGTCATACAATAATGACATATCATTATTCATACAATAATTATAAAATAATCCAACAAACAATTCATATTTCTTATTTTTAAAGTTTTAAACTAATATTAATGTTGTACTTCTTTTGATTTTCAATTCAGTTTGTTTTCTATTTTTTAAAATTAATTTTCAATATATTTTAAACTATGAGAATAAAACTTTTTTAACTAAACAAACAAAATTTCTATATATTCTTCTTCCCCACACAAATTTTCTCTCTCATCAACTTCCAACAAAGTTTTGGAGACAAAAAAAAATATGTGAAACATAGCTCCAAAAGTAATATAACAACGAAAAACATTGGAGGATGAAGTTACTAACCTTTTAGACACCTCTGATTTGTATATAATCACCAAAAAAATTTCACAAGAAATTTTGGCATGACCTCCTCTCTTTTTGGGAGAAATTTTGAAGCTTGCTCGGGCTGGAGGAGGAAGAAGACATATATAAAGGGGGGATATTTAGTCCCAGTTGGTTAAAAGATCATCTATGCCGCTGTAGCCACCAACCGGGACTGGACTATTGTGGATTTCGGCCGACCGACCAAAGATGGTTTCTGTTGGCGGATGGCATGAGGCCCTTCGACCAAATCTACCAAAACCCGTGGCGAAGACTATGGAGCAAGAACGGTGAGAGGCGAGGGGTCGTGCGAGTACCTTGTCAAGCCAGAGGCGTCCCAGGCGAAGGGTGTAAGGCGAAGAGTATCTGCCGAAGGAAGACGACTTCGCCATGGCAAGTTTGCCCCCGTGAGGGCCGAAGAAGCCTTTCCGGCCCATCAAGCCTAGGGGCTATAGGGCCGGCGATCGCCCGATGGCCCATCAGGGGCCCATGAGCCTCCATAACATTATGTACCCCTGTAAATGTCCCTTTCATAAGGGCAACCATGTAAATTCCCCTGTATAACCTAAACCCTAGTAGTAAGAACCTGTAATGGGGCTATAAATAGTCCCCTAGGGCCATGTAATGGGGGGATCCCGAGTAAAAAATTCTAAAATTAATACACTTCGTTTCTTTCCAACCAATGTTGAGTAACCACGTCTTTCGACATATGCGGTTGTCGTTTCGACAACAGTTGGCGCCGACCGTGGGGACCTCCGAGCGAAACCACTGAGAGCGAATGCCACCGAAAAAGGTTGTGAAGGAGAAGGTTACAAGGCGAAAGGACAGCGACGCCGGAGCGGACATGGCTGCCGAAGAGGGAGCAGAGCCTTCGGCGCCCGTTGCCGAAGATGGAGGAGCGCCATCTGCTTCCGCATCTGCGCCATCACTACCGCCTTCGGCCCCTGCCACCTTTGTGCAGGTGCCGAACGTGGCCGACGTGGCGAAGCCGGCTGCGGCGGCAAGGGAACTCCAGACCAAGGCGGAGATCCTTTCAACAAGCCAACTGCTGGTGCCCCAAGCCGCCCCATCGCAGCCAGCAGCGGCCTCAACCGCGCTCGCTGCTAGGCAGGTCCAAGTCAACCCTGACCTCGAAACACAAACCGAAGCCGACATGGAAGCCATGCGCCAGAACATGGCACGGCTCCAAGACATGCTTCGCCAAATGCAAGAACAACAACAAGCATACGAGGCGGCAAGGCGGACCAAGGTCACGTCGGCCCCAATCCTCCAGTATTCGGCAGGTTTTGTCCCACCCCAAGTCCATCCACAAGTGACGACCCAGCTCCTTCCGCCACAAGTCGCGCAAGCGCCAATGTACTTCGCTGGGCAGCCATCAACCGCAGCAGCGCATCCGGCCCCTCACGTGCAAGTGCAAGCTCAACCGGTTGCTGCCCAAGTACACCATCAACCACCTGGCCAAGAGCCACAAACAATGGCAGAAGGGGCTTCGGCTCTGCAGACGCAGCTCCAAGCTTTCCTTCAGCAGCTCAACCAACCCCACAACATTTCAAGTACAACCCCGTTGGCTCGCCCGGAGGGGAATACAATTCAAGGTGCGCCTAGTTGGTTGCCGTCAAATCAGCCAGGTCTGGGGGCTTCGCCGTGGAGTCAAGGACTGCAGTTCGACTTCGTCAACGCTGCTCAGGCGCCAACCGTTCGGCAGCAAGCACCAACTCTAGGCTTCGGAGCAAACCAAGCACCAATCCAAGCCGCCATGACATGGTCACAGCCAACTTTCGACCCATCCATGGCGGCTCAGCAAGTATCTCCAATCGGAGCGGGGCAGCCGAATGCTATGGCCCAACCCCATGCACAAGCCGTGATTTCGCCCTTCGCCACGCCGTACCCGCAGCAAGGTGCCGTAAACAGGGCGGGGGGCGAAAAGGGGCTACCGCTGAGTAGGGGAATCAAGACTCGTCCAATCCCACCCCAGTTCAAATTCCCACCCGTCCCACGCTACTCAGGCGAAACTGACCCGAAGGAATTCCTCTCCATCTACGAGTCCGCGATCGAAGCGGCTCATGGCGACGAAAATACCAAGGCAAAAGTAATACATCTCGCTCTAGACGGCATCGCCCGTTCTTGGTATTTTAATTTGCCAGCCAATAGCATTTACTCATGGGAACAATTGCGCTATGTCTTTGTCCTTAACTTTCGAGGCACCTATGAGGAGCCGAAGACGCAGCAACATCTACTCGGCATTCGCCAGAGGCCGGGGCAGTCGATAAGGGAGTACATGCGTCGCTTCTCGCAAGCCCGGTGCCAAGTTCAAGACATAACCGAGGCGTCGGTCATAAACGCCGCTTTGGCTGGTCTGCTCGTGGGCGAACTCACAAGAAAAATCGCCAACAAGGAGCCACAGACACTTGAGCACCTACTTCGCATCATTGACGGTTTCACAAGGGGCGAGGAGGATTCCAAGCGACGGCAAGCTATACAAGCTGAGTACGATAAAGCTTCCGTCGCCGCTGCTCAAGCTCAAGCACAAGTTCAAGTTGCCGAACCACCTCCCCTCGCTGTTCGCCTGCCTCAGCCGGCGATCCAAGGACGGCCGCCAAGGCAAGGTCAAGCCCCCATGACCTGGAGGAAGTTCAGAACCGACCGTGCGGGCAAGGCTGTGATGGCTGTCGAAGAAGTGCAAGCCCTCCGCAAGGAGTTCGACGCCCAGCAAGCAAGCAACCATCAGCAACCGGTCCGCAAGAAGGTCCGAAAAGACCTCTATTGCGCCTTCCACGGACGCTCTTCGCACACCACGGAGCAATGCCGAAACATTAGGCAACGTGGCAACGTGCAAGATCCAAGGCCGCAGCAGGGAGCAACAGTCGAAGCACCTCGTGAAGCAGTTCAGGAGCAAGCACCCCCAGCCGAACAACGCCAAGATGCACAGCGAAGGGTAATCCAAGTGATTACAAGGGCTGACCCGCCAAGCTAGTTGTCCAAACGGCAGAAGAAGATGTAGATCCGAACAGTCCACAGCATCACTTCGGCGGGTGAAGGGGCGCCGCAGTATCTAAACCAGCTAATTTCTTTTGGGCCGGAAGACACCGAAGGAGTTATGTTCCCGCATCAAGATCCTCTAGTGATCTCAGCCGAGATAGCTGGCTTCGAAGTCCGACGAATCCTGGTCGACGGAGGGAGTTCGGCCGATGTTATCTTCGCCGAAGCATATGCCAAGATGGGGTTGCCCACCCAAGCCCTTACCCCAGCACCAGCATCGCTCCACGGTTTCGGCGGAGAGGCAGTTGAAGTTCTTGGCCAAGCACTTTTGCTGATAGCTTTTGGCTCGGGGGAGAACAGATGCGAAGAGAAAGTACCGTTCGACGACGTCGACATCCCGTACAACTACAACGCCATCTTCGGCCGTGCAACCCTGAACAAGTTCGAAGCCATTTCCCACCACAATTATCTCAAGCACAAGATGCCCGGCCCGACAGGAGTGATAGTGGTCAAGGGGCTTCAGCATTCAGCCGCTTCAAAAGGCGATCTGGCCATAATCAACAGAGCAGTGAACAATGTTGAGGCCGAACCGCATGACCGGCCGAAGCACGCGCCAAAGCCCACCCCTCACGGCAAGATAATAAAGGTACAGATTGATGATGCCAACCCCACAAAGCTCGTATCACTGCGGGGCGACATGGGCGAAGAAGAAGCTGAGAGCATCCTAGAGGTGCTCAAGAAGAACATTGATATCTTCGCCTGGAGCCCCGACGAAGTGGGAGGTGTTTCGACAGATCTCATCATGCATCACCTGGCAGTCAAGCCGGATGCCAAGCCAAGAAAACAGAGGTTGCGCAAGATGTCCGCCGATCGCCAAGAGGCGGCGAAAGCCGAAGTCCAAAAACTGCTCAGGGCTAGGGTCATTCAAGAGATTGACCATCCGGAGTGGCTGGCGAATCCAGTGCTGGTGCGGAAGTCAAACGACAAATGGCGCATGTGTGTCGATTTCACAGACCTGAACAAAGCATGTCCGAAAGACGATTTTCTCTTGCCACGGATCGACCAGCTCGTGGATTCAACAGCTGGCTGTGAACTCATGAGTTTCCTGGATGCATATTCCGGCTATCACCAGATCCACATGAACCCGCCCGACATCCCCAAAACAGCCTTCATCACTCCATTCGGCACATTTTGTCACCTCAGGATGCCTTTCGGCCTGAGGAATGCCGGAGCAACCTTCGCCAGGCAGGTGTACAAGGTCCTTTGCAAGCAGTTGGGGCGAAACGTGGAAGCTTATGTCGACGACATCGTCGTAAAAAGCCACAAGGCTTTCGACCATGCGTCCGACCTACAGGAGACCTTCGACAACTTGCGCGCCGCGGGCATAAAACTGAATCCTGACAAGTGCATTTTTGGCGTTCGCGCAGGCAAGCTGTTGGGCTTCCTTGTTTCTGAAAGAGACATCGAGGCGAATCCCGAGAAAATCGATGCCATTCAGCAAATGAAGCCTCCGTCGAGCGTACATGAAGTACAAAAGCTCGCGGGCCGAATTGCGGCACTCAGTCGATTCCTCTCAAAGGCAGCCGAAAGAGGTTTGCCCTTCTTCAAGACCCTCCGGGGCGCGGGAAAGTTCAATTGGACACCAGAATGCCAAGCAGCGTTCGACGAGCTAACGCAATACCTGCAAAGCCCGCCAGCTCTGATAAGCCCAGCACCAGGAAGCGAACTGCTACAATACTTAGCAGCTTCACCGGTGGCAGTCAGTGCTGCCCTCGTCCAAGAAACAGAGTTCGGCCAGAAACCGGTCTATTTCGTCTCCGAAGCATTGCAAGGAGCGAAGACAAGATACATTGAAATGGAAAAGCTCGCTTACGCCCTGGTGATGGCTTCGCGCAAGCTTAAGCACTACTTCCAGGCCCACAAAGTCATAGTGCCATCACAGTACCCCTTGGGCGAAATACTCCGAGGCAAGGAAGTTGCTGGCAGGCTCAGCAAGTGGGCGGCAGAGCTATCCCCGTTCGACTTGCATTTTGTTGCACGCACTGCTGTCAAGTCTCAAGTGCTAGCTGACTTCGTAGCTGAATGGACACCGGTATTCGCCCCTGAGCCCGAGCCCGTCGAACAATTCTGGGTGATGTGCTCTGACGGTTCGTGGTCGCACAAGGGGGCAGGCATTGCGGCAGTACTCATTTCGCCGAATGGTGTGCCGATTCAGTACGCTGCAAGGCTGTAGTTCGACACAACCAACAACGCAGCAGAATACGAAGCCATTCTTCTGGGCCTAAGAAAGGCGAAAGCACTGGGAGTCCGGCGCTTGCTAATCCGAACCGACTCCAAGTTGGTGGCAGGCCATGTTGACAAATCCTTCGAGGCAAAAGAACAAGAAATGAAGAGGTATTTGGAGGCCATTCGGTCCATGGAAAAGTGCTTCACCGGCATAACAATCGAACACTTACCTAGAGGACAGAACGAGGAAGCAGACGCCTTGGCGAAATCTGCTGTTTGTGGTGGCCCACATTTGCTTGGCATCTTATTCGAAGTCCTGCATGCACCAAGTGTGCCCATGGACAGCTTGGAGGTCATGGCAATCGATCAGGTGAAACTGGGCGAAGACCCATACGACTGGCGAACCCCATTTGTGAAACACCTTGAAACTGGCTGGCTTCCGGAAGACAAAGCAGAAGCAAAGCGCTTGCAACTCAGAGCCACGAAGTATAAGATGGTCTCAGGCCAGCTCTATCGCTCCGGGGTACTTCAACCCTTACTTCGTTGCATCTCCTTCGCCGGAGGCGAGGAAATGGCAAAGGAGATACACCAGGGGCTATGTGGCGCGCACCAAGCCACAAGAACAGTGGCCTCCACAGTGTTTAGACAAGGAGTTTGCTGGCCCACTGTGTTGAAAGTCTGTGTTGAGCAAATCAAGAAGTGCGAAAGTTGCCAGCGTCATGGCCGAACCCAAACCGCGCCCCAGTATGATTTGCAGCCCATTGCGCCAATCTGGCCCTTCGCCAGATGGGGACTGGACATCATTGGGCCGTTCCCGGGGGAGCGAAACGGGTATTAGTTCGCAATTGTGGCTGTGGAATATTTCTCTCGATGGATTGAAGCCGAACCTCTCGGAGCAATCACTTCGGCAGCAGTACAGAAGTTTGTATGGAAAACATTGTCTGCCGTTTCGGAGTGCCAAAAGAGTTCATTACTGACAACGACAAGCAGTTCGACTCTGACAAGTTCAGAGAAATGTGTGAAGGACCTAACCTGAAAATCAGGTTCGCGTCGGTCGCACACCCGCAGTCAAATGGGGCGGCCGAACGTACAAATGGCAAGATCCTAGAAGCACTAAAGAAAAGGCTCGAGGGGGCAGCGAAGGGCAAATGGCCAGAGGAGATGCTATCTGTTCTCTGGGCCCTTCGGACGACCCCCACAAGACAAACCAAGTTTAGCCCGTTCATGCTTCTTTATGGCGATGAGGCAATGACCCCAACAGAGCTAGGGGCTAACTCACCAAGGGTGATGTTCTCTGGGGGGCGAAGAGGGGCGCGAGGTGTCGCTCGAACTCTTGGAAGGGGTAAGAGTCGAAGCACTCGAGCACATGCGCAAGTATGCCACAAGCACTTTGGCAACTTACAACAAAAAAGTTCGACCGACGGAGCTGATGCCTGGTCATCTTGTCCTTAGGAGGAAAGCGAATCCGATTGCTGTTGGCAAGCTTAAATCAAAGTGGGAAGGACCATACCTCATCAAGCACAAGTCCAGGACGGGATCTTTTCGATTGGCGACACTAGAAGGTGACGAGTTCGACCATTCCTGGAACGCCGCCTCTCTCAAGCGCTTCTATGTCTAGAACGGGTGGCACCCAAATTGCCAACTTGTAAAAATGTACATATCGTCATGTAAGCCCTTCGGCACTATGTAAGCCTTTCGGCAAAGAAAAAAAAGAAAAAAAAGAGGAAAATGAAAAAAGACAAAACAAAACTGGATGTAGGGCTATTATCCACCATGGAGGCCCGAACCAGTATAAAACCTCTATGTCCTCCGCCTTCTTTTTATTTTTGTGTGATTGATAATTTGTGGAAAAACCCCAAGGCAAACGCCTGATCAGCGAAAAAGGCCAGGGGGGCGAAACGAATCGGCCGAAGCATCGCTCGCCGAACGTTGAAACCGCAACAGCTTGTTTCGGAAAATAACTAGCCGAACGCCGTTACATTCGATCGACATGAAAACAAAAGCGTTTCTTTCAGCACAGAACGCTACGGATCGAAAACGAACGACGAAAAGCTGAAAAGTCAGTACACCTATTTCGCTAATATACGTAAAGGGGCCAACATGTTCCGACCTAACAAAAGCACAAAATGTGACAATTCAAAAAATAGCGAAAAGGGAATAAAACACATCTTTATTAACTTCGAAAAAATAATCGAAGAATAGAAGGTTTACAATACGATACAGCCCAGCTCACAAGTAAATTACATCTTCGCCCCCGTAATCACTATCTCTCCCTATGGAATGGTCAGGCGAACTAGGTTCGTCATCACTACTAATATCATACACAACCCTAAGAGGAGTAGGGGCGAAACACAGACTAGACTGTAACGATGCTGAGAGATCGCTTCATGACGATTAGTCTTCTCATGGTTTCGCCAAAAGCAAGCCATATCCTCCAAACGTCTTGAATGAACAAGATCGTAGTCTTCTAAGATTTGCCCGGGGTGCGCCCGCAGCCAGCCGGCAACCTTAAAAACCTTATAGCTGCGACCGTTTATCTCCATTTCGTGATAAACAGGCCGAAATGGGCATCGCACCTTCGGCAGACCCTTCAATGCCACAAATTTCTCGTTTTGACTTCGCCAGCTCCCAGAAGGGGGCCGAATGCACGACTTTCGGCGAACACCCTGGTAGACAGTGCAGAAAGGGCAAAACACAATTTACATAGTAAGAATAGGCGAAAATAAGGGAAGGTATGGCATAATGCGAAATGAGCGAAATAATAATACGCCAAAGACTTCGACCATCAAAAGGTGGCTAAGATTGTGTCATACATTCCAAATATACAAGAGGCCTTTTTCGGCTACAATAAGGAGGGTTAGCAGCAGCCTGCCGAATATACATCGTTCGCCTCTCCAGGCAAACGCAAAAAGAAGAAGGAAAACTACAAAAATCTAAGGAAAGGGCAGAGGGCCTCACACCTCTGGGTGATCCTGGGCATCGCCTCCACCCTCTTCGCCTGCTGCGTCCTCTTCTTCGCACCGGTCTGCCGCCTCCGCCTTCGCTAGTTGCTCCAAAAGGCGCGCCTTGGTAGCGGACCGGCCGTCCTTCTGCCAGAACTGTTTTCACCACGCACGAAGAGCGGGTGAAATGTTCTGCGCACTAATATCCCAGTCCCCCTTCGCATAGTTAGGGAACTCGGCGACGTGCTCGCAGCCGAACTATTGCAAAAGGCCCAAAGTGAAGGCCGCCGATACGCGCGCACAGCAATCGCCGTACACAGTGGCGCAGTCCGAAACCGAACCGCCAGCCTGCTGGGTCCACTCGGAGAAGTCGAAAGCTGAGGCGTCTTCGGCAGGGACCCCTCGCACCTTCGCGCCCATGTCAGTAAGGGCGAGGCGGAGCGTTTGGCAACCCGTTCTCGCGGATTCGGTGGCTTTCGCCATCTCCCGCGAAAACCGCTGCGACTCCACCACAGCGCTCGCTTCGGCCTTGCTAACCTTCAGGCGAAGAGCTTCCATCTTCGGCTCAGTGAGGTTATAGTAATCAGTCAGCACGGCGGAATGGGCCTTTTCCTCCTTCAATTCGGTCTGCAGGCGATCAACCTTCGCTATGACCTCTCTCCCCTTCTCCAGTTCGGCCTTGAGGCAATCGACCTCGGCCCTGGCCTCTTTTCCTTTCTCCAACTCAGATTGGAGGCGCTTTATTTCAGCTTTCGCCTCTTTGAGGGTGTTGGCGAGGGCCTCCATCTCCAAGTTCTTGTGGCTTATTTCGTCGTCCTTGGCCCGAAGATGGTTCTTAAATCCGTCAAGACGGGCCCGCGCGGTTCGCTCTGTCGAACAGTGAGCCGCAAGAATCTGGATGCAAGATAGGAGCGGGTGAAGAGAACAAAATGTTAATTATGAGACATGTAAAAAAAAGGGCAGAGGAAAATGAAGAAGGGAGAAAAGGCATACCCGAACCGCCAAGCTTTTAATAGCAGAACACCCCTCATTGAACTCATTCAGTTCGGTGAATAGGCTCGGGGTGCCGGCGGGTAGGACAAGATTGCTTAAGGGAATAAGGTCCGCCCGGGTCTCGAAATCACCAGGGGCGAAGTGGGGCGCCGCAAGGGAATACTCCGAGGTAGATGCTTCGGCGGCCGCACCCTTTCCCTTCGTTTTGACCAACGGCGAAACAGCTGGTTCACGCCGAGGGCTCCCGAAGACCCTCGCCGCAGCCGTCACGATCCGTTCGGTGGAGGCTGAAGCCCCGACGGCGGCGCTACCGCCTGCCCCATCAGCGCCGAGTGGAAGAATAGGGACGGTTGAAAGGTCCAGGCTGCGGCCAGAGGGTGAAGTCGGAGTCTCGTCAGAAGACTCGTCGTCGCTGAAAACGCGAGCGATGTCGACGAGTCCTTTCTTTTTAGAGATCTTCTTGACCGGACCTCCCTTCGCCGCCTTGCCCGACGAGAAAGCAACTAGGGCCTTCGCCCCTTCCAAATCCTTTCGTCAAAGGGGGGAGCTGTTTGACTCCACCCCGGTCTCGTTGTGACCTGGACTTGGAGTAGCAGTGTAGCCAGGGGTGTCGACGCGGTCTTCGATCGCCTCGTTCGCGGCCTTTTCGGCCACGGCCTCCACCTCCTCTTCTTCCTCTCCTTCCTCCTCGCCGTCATGCCCTTCGGCATCGTCCTCGTCGTCGGCGTCGGAATCCGACGAAGCAGGAACCCTTCGCTTCCTAGGGGCAAGCTTCACTTGTCCGCGTGTTCGCTTTCGCGAAGGTCCTGCATCGTCGTCAGCTTTGTGGGGGTTCGCCCGGGGAGGCAATTCGCCGTTGTAAACCCGGTTCGCCCGGCCAGCTGCTTGTCGTGTCAGCAGCTGGCTATACTCGACGACCGACACATCGCCGATCATCCTGTGGGCTTCGGCTCCAGCCTGGTCGAGAGTCAACACTGCAAAAGTAAAGGGTGTAGCTACATTAAATGTCAAACAAAGCAAAATAACAAAGCACAGGAGTGCATAGCGAAAGAACAGTCTTACTGTTCGTTCCCTCAGGGAGAACCAACTTCGGCAAACTGTCAACCTCTTCGCCTTGATCAACCGTGACTTGCCATGACTGGGAGAGGGGAAAGATGCGAAGCATACAGAATTCCTCCACCAAGTCACGGCAGCTAAGGCGGGAGCAAACCTTACGCAGCAGAATGAACCGCGCCTCCATAGCGCCGTCCACGGCGATCTTGGGTTTCCGGTTCGGCGCAATCGCCCTGCACCGGCACCGGAGGGCTTTCGCCGAGTCAGAACCAGCCTTGAAGGGGATGGTGTGATAGAACCACCTCGCCATCCAATGGCAGTCCCACTTCGACATGGCGGCGTTCACCGGCCAGAGATCGGACCGCTCGGGGCGAACGTTAAAGTTCACGCTCCCGAACACTGTCTTCTTTGTTCCAGCCGGGGTAATCACAATCTTCGAGTTCACGGTGGCGAAAAATATGGTGCCGAAGAGTTCGGCGCTAGGCTCGAACCCGGAAGTCCGGCACACCCAGTCGAAGATGGAGATCCGAACTAGCGCCGACGGGCTCAACTGTGGGAGCTCCACCTGGAAAAGGCGAAGGATCTCCGGCAACAACACGTTGCACGGAAACCGTAGCCCCGCCTCAAAAAAGACGGCGAACACCACCGTCCGATTGTCGACAGGCTTCGGCACCACGGCTTTCCCTAGGGCGAAAGCTTGCCCCTCAACCAACGCCCCAGAGCTGACCAACTTCGCCAGCTCGACGTCGTCCATGAGAGAAACCCCCAAAAAGGCGGTGCTATCGTCATCGACCCGGCCGGGATCCGGCCGTTTCGCCGAAGCAGGGTTTGGCTTGCGAGGGGCCATGGCGAACGGTGTGTATGCGGTGGCGAAGGAAGAGAATGGGCGAAACACCTGAGGGGTCAAGAAACGCTGTGGAAGGAAAGAACGGAGGAAGAGAGCGCACGCGGTAAAAATGGCAAGTGTGACGGTGAAAAGGAAAGAGGGGTGGGAATATATAGCTCACCCGGGCGACGGTTCGCCTACCCACCAGTAATAAAGCGCCACGGGTCGCAAGGGTAGGCGAAACGGTAAATTCCCATCGACCGAGCAGCACAGTAAAAAAGCCCACGAAGGGAAAGCCCAATACTGTTCCTTTCGGCCCGGGAAAAGTAAAAAAATACATATACCACCGACCGCAGGAGGCGAAGAGCGGCAAAATAATACCAGCCGCACAAATAACAAACTTTATTTGCTGGAACAATGTAGGTTTCGGCAGGAGCATCGGTCGAAAGGGGGCGCCGGATACCATACCACATGGTTTGCACGGTCTCGGCCGAAGCTCCAATCTCACCCTTGCCCATGAGGGGCTTGTTGGCGGATGGCATGAGGCCCTTCGACCAAATCTGCCGAAACCCGTGGCGAAGACTATGGAGCAAGAACGGCGAGAGGCGAGAGGTTGTGCGAGTACCTTGTCAAGCCAGAGGCGTCCTAGGCGAAGGGTGCAAGGCGAAGAGTATCCGCCGAAGGAAGACGACTTCGCCATGGCAAATTCGCCCCCGCGAGGGCCGAAGAAGCCTTTCCGGCCCATCAAGCCTAGGGGCTATAGGGCCGGCGATCGCCCGACGGCCCATCAGGGGCCCATGAGCCTCCATAACATTATGTATCCCTGTAAATGTCCCTTTCGTAAGGGCAACCATGCAAATTCCCCTGTATAACCTAAACCCTAGTAGTAAGAACATGTAATAGGGCTATAAATAGTCCCCTAGGGCCATGTAATGAGGGGATCCCGAGTAAAAAATTCTAAAATTAATACACTTCGTTTCTTTCCAACCATTGTTGAGTAACCACGTCTTTTGACGTATGCGGTTGTCGTTTCGACAACAGTTTCTCCACCGGTGGTAGGGGAGGGGAGGGGAGGGGTTCCATCGTCCTGCTTTATCCCGGTGAGCATCAACATCCTCTTTCTGATTCATCTCTCTCTCCCACCCACTTTTGTCTCGAATTTGCTTGCATCGACTTTGTGTCATATTTTCCATTTTTAGGGAAGGGGGCAGATCTGTTATAATGCCACTGCTCAATAATAAATTTATTCATAGTTCATATTTTATTTAATTAGATGCTAGACTATGAAATTTCATCACCTGTTGTCAAGCTAGAGTCCCCAGTGAAAACCTCTGTATGGAACCATTATGCTTTCATTAAATTCCATCACCTTGGAAAACTGGAGGCAAAACCTCTGTAAGGACTGACTCCTGTGGGTGTACCATTTCCTTCCATTGTGGCCTGCATCTGATATGTATCATCACTCCCTTTGGACCTATGTTCGACACTGTAATATTCACCTGATATAACCTGTACAGTTGTAATGAGGTTAACCCTCTTCCAGTCTTAGTTAGTTCCTCTGTATGATTGTATCCGAAGGGTCTTTTCAACTTACTTTTGTAAATAGCATAGAATAGGTATAAGTTAGTGGATGGAGAATGATAGTTTAGACCAACAGTAATAAAGTAAATGGTTTGCTCATCTAAAATTGGGGCTTCATGGAGGAATGAAGCAGTAACACTGCCAGAGAATGTGATGGATATGGATGTGGAGCAGCCCATGTTTTTCTCAGAGGATGATGCTACAAGGTTTCGGGTAATAGTAATCCCTGTAATCTGTATATTTTGGTGTGTGCCTAATTGTATGTATTGAAAGATTGCATTAAGTTATGAGCAATAACCAAATGGACAGACTTGCTTTCAGTCTCCTGACTTTTGCCTAATTGTCTCTATTCCTCTGAAATCCGTCATGCCTGTGCAGTGTTTTGAGGATTTGGATAAACAATATTTTATTGTCAACCTTGACGATGATGACTTCTCACGCACTGAGAATCATCACCAAGATTTTTCATTTTTATCTTATGAATTGATCTTTGTGGTTGCTTAAGGAACAGTGGACTTCAAACTGAATATGATACCGACGTGCCTTGCACGTGCACGATTAACTGAATTTTCTGCATAATTTTTTTTTAATGAGTACTTGCAGAAAACAAGTGGTGTTGTTTCAGATTCAGGACATGGTATATATTTCAGAATATGTATATATCTAACTTAAAACCTCAGAATGTACACGAGGTGTACTAACTCCCATTAAGTGAAGTCGTCTAATTGCCGCCTACACTGCCGGCTTCTTATCCCAACCTGGAAATTTTAGAGATATCTCCATTTCATAAATTTCCTGAACTTTGACTGTGACCACAAATGATTGAATCATGATTTCTTTCTTTTTTTTTTTGGCCTGTCACTTGAATCAGTACCTAGCATACATATTCAGACAGGAGGTCTACGGCGGGCAGCGGTGCGGTCACGAGTTCCACCACGGTGAGTGCCTTTCTGCGTTCAAATCTCCCTGTACTGATTTGGCATGGAGTCCTGGACTAGCATAATTATATGCCTGTTTGCATAAAAATGGTGTGTTTTTTATTGTGTTATAGGCTCAACGTGCAGCTGTCCAATTATGTTCCCTTTTTCTGTGACAGCAATTCAAGTTCAAAGTGGACCCGAGTTGTATAATGTTTTATGTGCCATGTTTTTAGTTGAATAAATATCCATATTCCATATATGACTATGCATAATTTGATCTGGGCTAGAATTATAAAGAATGGATGATATGTATATAATGAGAAACTACAAAATGTATCTTCTTGCTATCAATCAGATAGTTGATAGTTCATAACACTGCCGCTTTTATGAAATCTCAGATGAGTTTTAGCTTGTGATCATGATGAGGTTTCAGCTATCCTTTTTGTTGCAGATGAAGCGAGAACTTATAAAACTGGATATATTTGAGACTTTGGACATCTTCACTCTAGAAACTTGATTTGCTAGCTAAGGTATGCTGACAACTACTCCATTATGTAGATGTGTGCAACTTGATTTTGTCAACCGATAAATAATACTAGTAATAGTATAGAGGATATCTTTTCGGTGATATTTTCATCATAACATTTTCATTGCACATTTTTGCAGGCCATTTGTTCTTTTATTAGGAATATTCGCCAACCATGCTAAGTATTTCAGAATTCAGATACGGTTCTCTAGCTTCAGTAGCCAGGTACCTTTCACCGACAACTATTACACATATTGCAAATTGAGAAGTTTGTCATGCCATGTCTGCTGCAACGCACGGGGGTATCATCTAGTTTAGTTAATACGCTTTCACATTACAGTGATTTGGCTACATAGAGTTGCAAGCTGCAATGTTCTCATATTTGTTATGTTTTAAAGCAATATCTGCCTTATATATAATGATATAATTAGGCTTTGAATTTCTTGCTTATGTTGTTCTTTAAATATCCCAAGTAACCTTTTCAGTTCTTTTTGTCAGGTTAATTGACAGATCGAGTTGCACTTGCACATATCTTGTTTTAGGAAATGCTCCAATGGCCCTTGAATCCAGCAAAGTAAGTACTTTTTTATGCTTGATCTGCGGCCGATCTCAAACAGATAAATTGAAATGAGTATCCTGTAAAAGGATAAAAAAGTGACATGGAACCTGATTAGAGTTATGGTATTTTTATCTTACAAGGCGCCAGCATTATTTGAGTTTTATGAGTCAAATATTCTTCCATTTTTTCCTATCATTTGGTTGTGTCATGTCATTATTTGAGTTTAATTGGGTAAATTGTGTCCTGACTGGTCCTGAGCTGGATGTAGTGCTTAATGGGGTGCAAAAATTGGTCTTAAGTTGCACTCAATTTCCATTCATGTGTTAGAAACAGTTGTTTTATGATTACTTTAATGAAATAATCCATGATCACAAAATAAACCATATGTGCTTATCCAGTCATGTGTCCTGTGCATGATCAGATGACTGCTATTGGCTATAATTCAGTGATTCCAAAATTGCTATTTGCCAAGCCTTTCTATTTTTACTGAACTGCTGCAGGTTTTTGCCAAGGCTGCTGTTTTTGCTATGTGCATGATCGTTGCTCTGACATCACCGAGTAATCACTTTTGTCCTTCTCAGGTTACTTTTTTGGGGTGATGTTTCGATTTGCAAATCAAAACAAGATTGCTGCCTGATACAAAACTTAAGATATTACCATGGTATACTACTGTGATTTTGTTCTCCGGGTACTTTTTGATTGCAGGAGCTCAGCTCGGCAGTTACTGATCATGTTTTAACTTGTGCATATGCAGTGCTGCTAAGCGCACTTCGAAGATCTTGGTCACGCGACAACTGGTGAAATTTAGGTTGCTGTAATTGTATTTGGAATATAGCTGGATTTGGCTGTTAACTGGGTTATAATTTTTGTGTTGTATTGGATGTTTGTCGGGTTGTGTTGGATGCTAATTGGGCTATAACCTTTGTGCTATATGGGTTGTTATTGTGTTTGATTGTTGAGCCTATATGGGCTTAGCCCACTTGTTTATCGATGCAATACAGATGCCCGCCTTTAGCAACCACGCTATCATAGTGGCAAATAGGGGTTCACCTATAGCATCCAAGACGTTTGGGTGGCAATAGAAGTGCCCACCTATAGCCACCAAACAATAATCGTGGCAATAGCGATGCCCACCTATAGCAACCGAAAAAATTCTAGTGGCAACAGAGGTGCCCACTTATAGCAACCAAATAATAATTCTAGTGGCAATAGAGGTACCCACTTATAGCAACCAAATATTTAGAGTGGCAATAGAGGGTCTAACTATAGCAACGAGACATGTGTAGCGTGGCAATAGTGGGATCTATCTATAGCAACCAAAACTGTGAGCATGGCAATAGAGGTCGACCTATTACCACGTTTGAGGCACGTTGTAATACACGTTTTGCAACGCCATTTTGGCGTTATAAAAGCACCTATTACCACGCTTTGCTGCGATGCGACTAGTTGCTACGGCAATGGCTCTGACGTTGCAATACGTTCTATTACCACCAACCCACCGTTCATTATCTGTTAATTGCCACGGTTCATTCAGTTACAAATTAAGTTTTTATTTGCAACAGCAAAGTGATCAAGTGGTAAAAACCCTATTACTACGGAGGTTTTCGCAACGAGCCCTAACGACAAAAATCCATTGCATTTACTCCTATTGCAACGGTTTTGGGCATATTGCAACGACTTCTATCCGTTGCATTTGACCGATTTCCAAGTAGTGAGTGACGCACTTGGAGGATGAGGGAACGGCGGCACAGGAGAGAACATCAACATTAATGGAGGCAATACCAATGCCTCATCATGCACTGGAGCGTTCTCTGGGTATGTAGCATTTTTAACTATAGTGTTAAATATGTCCGTCGATGATGCTTTCTAGTTATTAGTATGTTCATGTTCATGTTCATATTTTATTACCTCATATTTCTAGATTTAAATATGCCGAACTATGACCAAATTTTCAACAATATATCCCCATCCCGTGTCCTGTATCAGGAGAACAAATCGCCATTGTCCTCAATGTGACAATATCCCCCATCCTCTTGCCCATTCATATGCTAGATCAGGGGGCATCAGCAATAATGTGGAGGTTGGCGAGGTCATGGGGCCATTGGAATCGGTGAGATCAGCAAGGGGGGAGGTAGCTGTGGTGGCAAGGTTGGCATTGTGGCTGAGGAGGGATAAAAAGAAACATGCAAGACCGAGAGGGATGAGGATTGGGGCATCAACGATAAAAGGTGGAGGCAGTCATTCTCGGAGTGGAGGGCAACCTCGAAGTTGACAAAGCGGATGAGGGGTTATCGCTAGCTTGTTGCACTGCTTGTTCACTGCAGGTACGTCATCCTCAGCTGATGCAAGTTATCAGGCCTGATACCTAGGGGTATCACGGCTGATACTTACATGTATCAGTTTTGATACCCAGATACCAGGGTCCGGTACCCATAAGTACCAGGTATTGGGTATCACGACGTGAAGAGGAAGCAAGTGTTGTCACCGCGCGCCTAGCCGATGAGCCACCTACAATCGGCTCCTCCTTTCCTCTTATCCCTTCCTCTCTTCAAGGCACTCCCTCCTTTCCTGTTGTTGAAGTGACCAGCTACGAAGGAGCAAGGGAGTGCAGCTGCTTTTCGCTCATGGGTGGAAGCTAAGCTGGATGAAGGAGGAAAGAAAGGGGAGTCACTACAGTATCCTGTCTATGGGATCCCGTTCCCTAGTCTCTTTTTTATCATCATCCAAATTTGTAGGAGGGATTATCAATGGCCCAGACAAAAGCTGTGATGACAACGGACGAGGAAAAAGTTATTTCGATCACCATACGACCCCAGCATGCAACCGGTGATATCGGATTAAATCAGTGCTGCCTTGCATTTGACCCTCTCAATTATACCGTGAACAACAACATCAATCTCCTGACTGTTTTTTATGTATATTCAAAGTAGCAACCAAAAGAGCGTAGCTCAACTAGCTAGGTTTCTTGTGACAGAACCAGCCCACACAGATTCGAGTCTTAGAGTACTTGACATGGGTGCTCATAGTTCACCTAATTATTCTAGCGAGGTGTCTGTGGTGACTTCATCAATCTCAAGATATACCGGTCTAATCTTTCGGAGGTGTTCATAGGGGTAAGTATGCGCGTGTTGTGAGTGTCTGAGTTTGTACTTTGTTTCTGTAACGCTCCGCTTTTCGTGAGACGTTAAAAACTAATTTAATGAAAACCATATCCGCGAAAATTTTTGTTCTTTGCCATGGATCTCGATTCAATCTCCTTGATCCCTCTCGTCGAATTCAAAAATCGCCTCATCAAAAATTCCCCACCTCAAGATTCCAATCCTGATACAAGTCTCCGAAATTCAATTGCATCCTTTGAATCCTCGCCAAATATTCGCCCGACTCCAAAAATATCCAAATTCCCATTTTTGAATTCAAATTCCATTTCCAAACTCCTTTTTCCTCCCCAAATCAGATCTCCCAGCAAAAGTCTTTTTTTTACCTCCCTCTGGCTCGGTGGGACGACTCTTCCTCCCCGGCCCATCTCCTCTCAGCCCGTTTTTCCTCCCCTCCCTTCGCGCGTGCCGTGCACGTGCGTTGTGCCTGAGCCGAAAGAGAGACAGCTCTCGCTCTCTCTTCTCTCCTTCGCTCTCTCTCTCTCTCTCTCTCTCTCGGTTTCTCTCTCTCTCTCTCTCCCAATGAACTCCCCCACCGGCGCCGATTTCCCACCGTCGCCGTTTGAATCCAGCCGCGCCCTTTGCTCCGCGCGCGCGCTTCCGCGCGGTGGCTGACAGCCTGGCCGCCCACCGCGTCAGGCCCTGGCGTCGCTAGCGCCACGCGCTGCCACCCTGTCGCCGGCGTCATCCTCACCGCCCCCACCTCCGTGCGCATGCATCCAAAAAATCGGAGGCAGGGCTCCATCTCTCTCTGTCTCGCGCATCCTCTCCCTCCTTCGCCTTTTCCTAAACCAGCAAGAGTCAAACCGCCCTTTCCTCCTCCTTTTTCTCCTTTTCCCAAATCTCAGCCGGCGTCATCTCCTCTGCCACCGTCAGGTCGCTTGCGCCCGTGACCGCCAGCTCGCGGTCCTTGCACCCTTGACCGCCCTATGTCGGTTCCCCCTCCCAAACCGCCTCTTCTCCATCTATAAAGCCCAGGCCGAGCCTCCCCATCTCTCTCTCTCTCGGTTTCTCTCTTCCCTCTGCCGCCGAGCCATTGTCGCCCTCCCTCTGCTCTCGCTGTCGCCGTCCGCCGCCAAGCACCGGGGAGGCCGGTACGTGCAACGACGAGTGACGCGGGACTCCGGGCACCCTCTTCCTACCCTTCCCCGGCCGCTCCGGGGGAGCTCCCCCCGCACCACCGCCGCCCATCACTGCGCCGTCCCGGCTTGGTAGTGCCCCCTTCCGTTCCCCTACCTCGATCTCCCTCGCCTCCTTTAGCTCGCACAGTAGCTCGGTAGCCGTCCCGAACGCGCATAGACGCCGCCCCAATGCCCGCCGCCGCCCGGCACGGCATCGCCGCCATTGCCGCCCGCTTCCAGAGGTCACCGCTCGTCGCTGGCCTTCCTCGGTGCCTCTCCTCCCCATCTAGCACCGGAAACGGATTCCCCGACCCCCATAGATACTCCCACCCCTTTGAATCGAACCCTCGTCGTCTCGCCGTGTTTTCCCCTTTTGCTCGCCGCCGGTGGCTGCCGTCGAAATCCGCCGCCGTCGGGGTTCTTCCGGGGAATCCGAGCCGTTGGCTCGCCTCCTCTCGCGTCAATCTTCGCTCCGGTGTACTCCCCCATGATTGAATCAACGTGCCATTCTCCAGTGAAGCACCGTCGTCGGCCGCCGTTGGTTGGAGCTCCTGTGCTTCTTCCTCCTCTCGCTCGGCCCACGTGGCTGCCACGTAGGCGCCACGTTGGCGCCACCTTGGCAAGACCGAGTCAAGGCAGCCCAGTCAGCCTCCCCTTCCGTCCCTTTCCCCCGTGCGCGCGGTCCACGACGAGCTGTGCGGCTGCGCGTCGGCCCGCCGCCTGCCCGTCCACCCGGCGCTCCGCTTGTGAGCCGCGCCCACCAAACCCTAGCGCCGCATCTCGCGTGCATCCTCTCCTCCGTGAACCGCGCCACCGACAAGCGGGCCCCACCTGGGACCTCTCACGGTGCACTCGGTCCACCGGACCACATCCCCTTCCCCCTCCGCGCGCCCTAATGGACCGCCTCCTCGCACCTGTGCCCGGCCCAATAGCTCGGCCAAGCCGCGCAAATCCTCTCGGACCGCGTCCAAGCACGCGAGAAAGTCTGAAATCCGTCCCTCCTTCAATCTCTTTTCTAAAAAGGGTTTAATAAATTATTAAATCATTTTTCCTTTGATTAGAAAATCCAATCAACCTTAGAAAATCCATATCTCTCTATCCATAACTCCGATTGACTCCGTTCCACTTCCAATAATTCCGTAAAGCTGAGATCTATATAATGGCACTATTAATTAGCCTAATTAGGATCTTTTTCTTGATCTTTTGTTTAGGTTTTTTATTGTTTGCGTATAGTTGCGGTTACCGGATTTTCGTCAGTCGTGGATTTCTCGAAGATTCGTGAAGACCTTAAGCAAGGCAAGTCACCGTTTGATCAATTGCCCCTATAATTGGAAAGTCATTATTACTTTGTTTGTAACTTGCATTATTAGAATCACACACTTAACTTGCTTGGCCTCGATTTGCGCGCCAAACCGACGGACCTACCCAGTAGTCGCACTAATTCCTGTAGGTTGTACTACCCTGATTCCTTGTCGCTCCACCCTTGTGGTACTCGGTATCCGTGCTCTCTGAGCGCGTATACCAAATATCCCACATACACCGTTGATTGTCGAAAACTTGGGAAATAGGTTTGAGAAACCTTGAAAACCCGACATGTGGTGTCAGTGTGTTTGAAAATAAAATAAATTGTGAAAACTCGCGATGCGGGTGCTGTGTCTGTGTGGCACCGTCCTGTATTCGCATATAAGGACCGATTCCTGTGGGAAACTCATCGAACATAATCAAAGTGCAACCACAAGGTGGAATGGGCCACCCTGGCTAAGTAACTAGTCGGTTCAGGGAAACCTCGCATGTCAATAGTTGGGAACGCTGGGGCGGGGTCGGTTGGAGCCAAACCGGGTTCCTGGTAAGGCAAGGACGAGAAGCTTGCTAACTTACCGATCGAGGTGGTTGGAGTTGATTTGTGAATGCCTAAAATGGCCTATATTTATGTGAGGATTTGATCCTTCTATGTGGCATGAGGTATCCCTGGGTTGGCTTCGGAAAGGCCTTGTAGCGAATCTCCTTTTTTCCACCGTGCGTCATGAACATGGGTCAGGCAATGGGAGCAAGTTCGTGTCTTGTGGGTAAAGTGTACCCCTCTGCAAAGGTTAACTAACTGTTCGAACAGCCGTGCCCACGGTCATGGGCAGATGTGAGGTGGTTCCCGTTGCGTAGATTTGATTGCCTGTGCTTTGTGAAAAGTTGTTGTCGATTGGGAATCATCACCAGAATCAGCCTATGTACCAGATGGATGACCTGAGTGGTCAGAAACGAATCTATGTGATTCGGGATGTCTGCGGGCATCATAGACTAGGCTTTCCGAGTAGAAGCGGATTGCTGTCATGCTGGGCAGCTGGACTCTGGGAATCCGAAAAATGAAAAAGACTCTGGGAGCCGATTAATCAAGTGAAATGGCTCTGGGAGCCGAAAAGTAATGATCTGACCCCGGAAGTCGGTACATTACCAATTGAGTTTGTTGAAAAGCATCTCTTAAGTCGAATCGAGACGCAAGTCTCCTTTTGACCTAAAAGTTAAAAAGAAATAAATCACTTAGTGATTTCAAAATGATTTCAATCAAAGGATTTGCAAAACAATCTTGCCTCTCTTCCAAGCTTGCATTAAACACCTAAAATCCCGTGACTTGCTGAGTACGAAAGTACTCACCCTTGCTCTATATAAATATATATAGTTCCTCTGCCTGGAAGTGAAGATGAAGTGAAGTGAAAATTAGGGTTTCGTCCTGGTTCCCAGCCGTCACCTGTGGTGTTGGGTGGTAGACCATTGGTTCCGTTGTTGCTGCTGTTGTTGGTGTTTCCTTGTCTGCGTCGTCGGTTGCGTTCTCGGGCTGTCCTGAGCCGCAACCTATGTTAAGGTAAATAAGTCCTCTATTTATTTTAAGGATTGCAATGATTCAAATTTGTCACCGTGGGTACCAGCGCTATGTCCTGTGACTGGTACTGAGATCGCGGTTTCGTAGTAAGCGGTTCGCGCCGTTTTTCCTACGACATGCTCCCGTCAGGTGCCGTTGTACGGCGGTGCCAGATTGGGGTGTGACAGTTTCTTAAAAAAAACTCAAAGTTGAGTATATAAATTGTTTTTTTTTATTTTTTGTATCAATATAATGTAACACTTTTTCTCGAAGTATTTCATTTTCATTGATCCCAACAGGGTTTACCAGGAACGTCCTTGGAGTATTTGTGTAGGTGATTATTTGCAAATGATATATAAATATAAACAAATAAAAGAGTTTAGCAGTTAAGTACAAACTAAGAGATAAATGCCAGTGATGTTCTTAACTTTTGGCTTCACTAGCACAAGCAAAGGGAATATTTATTGATGACTCGTGCTACTATACTACATGACCGAATAAGCGAAACGGCGTATTTGTAAACGAAAAATAATTTGTGAATAAAACTTTCATATACGTATTCTTAGCGATCTAAAAGCAAATGCTGGAAAATAAACTTCAATGAAAAAACCCCAAAATCAACTCCAAATTTAAGGTCGAAAATTCAAATTTTCGCTGATAAGCATAAGCATAAGCGAAAAGATAAGGCCCTACAGGTGGTCTCTGCTTATTGGTAGGGATGAAAACAGATCAGAAATGGACAGAAACTTGCTTTTATCATATTCGTTGTCATTTTTTTTCAGAATCAGAATCGGAATCAAAAACCAGGATACGAAAATGGAATCGAATATTATTGAATACATATATGGAGCGAATATGAAATAGAATGAATACGGTTACGAATATTTGCCGAGATATGAAAAAACCCCTCAAATTGACAAGGAAGAGATATCACATGTTATTTTAGGTAACATCTCTAAAATTCATATCATCAATTTTGTAAGCGATACCACAACCATATGTGAAAATCAATTTTCATGGCCATTCCCCTAAGAGATCCGCATGTAAATAAGATTATCCACTTTCTAGTATCAAGACCTCCTATTTCTTGTATTGCTTACTTACCATAGCATTTATCAACTTCTTGTCGTATAGATTGAAGATGTTATTTATTTCATTTCACATCTTTAAAATTTGTAATGTTTGCTTTACACTTTAAATGTTTTCAAACACAAATATCATAAACTACAAAGTTGTAGATCCCATTGAGCTCTACAACTTTGATATGGAGCACGTCTCCATCGGATGTCGTTTGAATTGTAGATCCAAGATTTTGTAAAAACAGCTATGGTATTTTATAATGAATATTTAGACACTTAAATGATTTCAAATAATAAAATTATCAGCAACAAAGTTGTAGATCTCATCGAGCTCTATAATTTTGATGTAAAGTTTGTCTTCATCTAACTCCGTGTGAAAAGTTACAACGTATTTTTCTAAAAACTAATCATGTTTGCATATATCGGAAAAAAATCCCAGATAGTATCCGACCATTTTCCGATTCCGACGAATAGTGTCCTTATTGCATTCATTTCTGTTTTCGAGAAAAGAAATCCGAATTCTTTTTCTGAATCCAAAAATATCCAGAACTATCCGACCGAACCTATTTGATTTGAAAAAACATCCAAACAAAGGTAAGGTATTTGGAGGGGACTAGGGATCGGTCGCCCAATCCAAATCTCCAAAAATCGAGCGTTGATGTCAGCATGACGTCAGCGCCACGCATATGTGGAAAACTACTTTAATCTAATTTTTCTCTTAAATAATTTTAAACTAATTTTTCTCTTAAATTATTTATCCAAATCATGATCTGATTGCACCATTAAATTCGTTGCAATTAAATCTTCAAAACAAGACCACACGTGGATATATTCCGACGAAAAAAAATTTAGCTTATTATTGAATTTTTTTTTAAAATGTTGCACGATGTTTCACCAAGTATATCGGAATTGTTTCACTAAGTAGATCGAAAATGTTTCAATCGTTTAAATCGGGTGTTGTTTCACCTTATATAAAAACAATGTTTCAGCAAATAGCGAAAGAATGTTTCAGTTCACTGCAACATTAGATCTATACATAGTGAAACATTGTGAGTACACTAGGTGAAACATTTTTTGGTGGAACAAAAAAATGAAACGAATTACCTTAATGGAGGGTTTCTAAAATATGTGGGTGATTTGTTGCAAAAGCATGTTTCGTTCACTATAACATTAGATCTATACATAGTGAAACATTGTGAGTACACTAGGTGAAACATTGTTGGTGGAACAAAAAATAAAGCGAATTCCCTTAATAGAGGGTTTCCAAAATATATGGGTGATTTGTTGCAAAAGAATGTTTCGTTCACTACAACATTGGATCCATACATAGTGAAACATTGTAAGTACACTAGGTGAAATATTTTTTTGTGGAACAAAGAATACCTTAATAGATGATTTCCAAAATATGTGGGTAATTTATTGCAATGGAGTATGTGGTGGAGACACATGGCAGGTGGGGGCAGAGAACGTGTAGTGCCAGCGCGTGGGAGGCGGGGCGCACAGGGGAGCGCCCGATCGGCTCCAACCCCGCCGGTCGTCCAGTAGCCAGCATTTCCGAAAGTATTTGTACCAGTTTCATCCCTACTTATTGGCATCTTCCTTGCTCCTAAGGCAAATTACCATATCATGCATAACGCTTATCACTGGCCATTGATACCCATGTTTATTACCATATTAATTCCTGATTTCATCCAGGCCCCATATATACTCCATGTGCAGTGGTAGTTGGCCGTCACCCTCGCCCAATAGATCATGAAACTCGTCGTCTCATCCTCCCGGCCGCACCTCTGCCGTATTGCAGACGCCGCGGTCGCCTCAACTACTCGCTATCTAGCTCGCCTTTGAGAGCAAGATCAATACTATACCACAAACTTTCCAGCACGTAACATCGAATGTTTGAACACATATATAGAGTATTAAATATAGAAAAAAAACTAATTACACTGATTACGTGTAAATTGCGAGATGAATTTTTTAAGTCTAATTACGTCATGATTTGACAATGTGGTACTACAGTAAACATTTACTAATGACGGATTAATTAGGCTTAATAAATTCATCTCACAGTTTACAGGCGAAATCTGTAATTTGTTTGGTTATTAGACTACGTTTAATACTCCAAATGTGTGTCCGTATATCCGATGTGACCCACCAAAACTTGTTGTCTCACGAACTAAAAAGGGCCATAACATTAAACCTATTTGTTGTCGAATGACAACTGCTTCACGTCGAAGGACGTGGTAAACTCAATGAATGGTTGGAATAATAAAACAATGTATTAATTGATGAAATTTTTTGAATCCCCCATTACATGATCCTAGAGGGCTATTTATAATCCTAGTACAGGCTCATATCCTCTAAGGTTTGGTTAATACAGGGAATTTACATGGTTACACTTATGATAGGGACATTACAATGGGTATACGGTGTCTTTTGTATTAGTGGGCCTTGAGACGGCCCCCTTGGGCTGGCCCATTTGGTTAGCGAAGGGCCTCTATGGGCCACAGGGCCACCTAAGCCTTTGGCCGAAGGCATTTGCTACTTCGGGCGATGACCTTGTGCTCCGCCCTACGGCCTTTGTTCGTGGTGGATCTTCGGTTGATCAACAAGCCTGGAGGTGAACCCTTCAGTCTTTATTCCATGGCTTTGTCCAGTCATGATGGCGGAACCCCTTTGGTCTTCGTCATTTCACTTCGCCCAAGTACTTCGCCATTGGTGTCCGTTAGGGACTTAGTCGATGCTTGATAGTTTTGGCAGGTTGGCCAAAGACCATCGTGACATACCTCCAGCAAGCCTCTCTGACATACCTCCAGTAAGCCCCTCACGGGTAAGGGTGAGTAAGGAGCTTCGACTGAGACCGTGCAAGATGTATGGTATGCCATGAGGCATCCCCTTTCGGCCGATGTTCGTGCCGAAACCTACTTTTCACCTACATAAGTTAACACTTTGTAATTTACCCTTTCGTCATTCGCCTATATGAGACAATTTTTTTAACAGTGTTGGGCCGTGGGCGTAGATATATTCGGCCTTGCACTGTACGACCCATTTCAACGGGAATTTACCGTTTCGTATACCTCTGACAACACGTGGTGGGTTGGGATTGGGTGGTAGGCGAACCGTCACTTCGTCAGGTTATATAACCCCCGCCGCGGGTCGCTTTTGCTTTTACCCCCACCGTCATTTTCATTTCCCTCTCCCGTTCTGGCTTCGCCGCTCCATTGCCTTTCGACGCTATGGCTCGTCGCAAACCCGCCCCGGCTTCGACATCTGGTCCTGATCCGGGTCGGATAAACGACGAGTTCATAAGCTCCCTCGGAGTATCTATCTTCAAAGAGGCGGATCTGGCGAAGCTTGTTGCCACCGGGGCTGTGGCCGCCGGGCAGGGTTTCACAGCTGGCGAAGCGGTGGTCCCCATCCATGAGACAACCAGACCATCGTTTTCGCAGCGTTCTTCGACGCGGGACTTCGCTTCCCCTGCGACGCTAATGACAGATTAATTAGAATTAATAAATTTATCTCGCTGTTTATTCACGGATTTTATAATTAGTTTTTTATTAGTGTCCCAACACCCCATACAACACCCTATATAATACCCGATGTGACGCCAAAACTTTACACCCGGATTTAAACACCCCCTTAGTCTACCAGATAAAAGGTACTGACACAATTTGATATGGTCCGCGCAGAACCAAAACATGCAATATAGGATTTGTGCAAGACTTGACAAAATGATCCAGGTTAATGCCACTGATAGGCAGAATAATGGATGGTTCGGTTCCTAATAACATGTTGCCATATATCACTGGAAGATAAACCAAATCCATGGCATCCCCACAGCATCAACAAAAGGATGTTCACGAGCTTAGTTCACACATACGACATTCAAAGGTCTCATTTCATAACACGCTTTATACATTTCCAGTTCGAATGATTGAATACCTCAGACGCCACTGGATCTAGACATATTTAGTCTTCCCACGACTCTCCTGCTTCTTCACCTGTAATCATGCACAAAGATATCAACAATTGAAGGGCGCAATTCCAACAATCATCTTCACTATTGACTACATCATGTTTGCTATTGAAAGATAGGTGCTTTGCTTACCACTCTGAATTCTGAGCGCAGCTTGCCCAAACCTACAGGGCACTCTCCCTTCTCATCATAATCAGCAAACTCGCCTTCAGAGCAGTCAATGTCAAATGAAGTCCCTTCCAGCTTAAAAAGAGAATGTAGGATATAAGCACACCATAAATCGAAATAACCAGACAGGGTTTGAGATTTGAGGTACAGACAACATTGTCAAAACACTGTATTTTTTATGCCAGTTAATAGTTCTATGCTCTCTTAAATATCTTAAAGGAACATATGATCCAGCACTTATCAGGAGCCAGCCATAGATTATCCTCTCAATTTCTTAAGAGTGTACAGATGAAGAAAGCATAAATTTATGTCGCACCAAAAAATACATGAAAATTGCTCCTACAAATCATGTTGCCCATTGTAAGAAACATTCTATGAATACGTTAACTTCGGAATATGCTAAAGAATTATACAAGCAGAACAATAATTAACATAGGAGTAAATGATAAATTAAAATGGGAAAATATACAGAATCAAACAATGTTTGAGTTGTTCTTAATGCTTTTTTTTCTTCACAGGATACAGAAGCGTAGTAAAAGAAAAAAGTAACAAATGGTTCATTTATGGCATATGAAGTAATTACTCCCTCCATTTCATATTATAAGTCATTTTGGCTTTGTTCATAGACAAACTTTTATAAGTTTGACCAAGTTTAAGAAAAATGTAAAAACATTTTCGACACAAAACAAACATATTATGAAAATATATTCAATGCTATATTTAATAAAACAAATTTGGTGTTGTAGATATTGCTAATTTTTTCTATAAACTTGGTCAAACTTAAAGAAGTTTGACTAGAAAAGGAGTCAAAGTGACTTATAATATGAAAAGGAGGGAGTATATGTTAGTACTACTAAACTTAAAAGATTGGCTCGGTATATGTAAGCAGCTAACAAACAAAATCCTGGGCTCAAATCAAAAGTTTAGTAGCAAACAGAAAATTAAAGCACATGACTCTTGCTGTGATATAAGACCAACAACTTACAGATTCAGCCTTCCAGCCATTACCAAAAGCAAAATCAATAGGTTCACAGCCTCTGCAGTCAAAGACCATCAAACAAGTCCTATCTCCTTTTTGGGTTTGCTCAATTGTCAGTGGTGTCCCCTGCCCAGGAATCATCACAATCGATGCATCCCTCCCACAAAGCTTGCACTGAGAGAAAAGGCAAAATATATAATGAGTATGTATACAAGGTACAGCAGAACCATGATAAATTGACAACGGAACATCAAATAGTGAGTAGTACTCGCTGCCAAGGAATTATCATAACAAGTCCATCACTTCTACAAAGCTTACAATGAGGGAAGAAGTAAAACACATATATATAAGGTACAGAAGAATATGACAAATTGACAACTAAACAAAGTTTAAATGTATATATTTAATAAAATAACTTAGTTGGTTGGCTCCTTTACACCTCCAAACTAAATATATATATATAACCTTTAAGACAAATTCGGCAACACAATCTTGCATCAGGTACAGAAATAGGTTTGTTAAGAAAACATTTAATGCGTTGCTACAAAGTCAGTAATGTTTCGAAACAGAAACTATGGATCTTATGATACCCTGAAGGTATGAAAAAAATCACTTCTAATAAGAAATGTGCAATGGAATTATGAGGTCTGCCACACATTGATATGTGTAGACACGGTAATGCCGTAATGCTCTAATCAAGGTGCATGAATAACGTAGCCGATAAAAGAGTCCTATATCTACTCTCTTTTTTTTTTTACATTTGATCACTGAATAACAAATAGGGACTATCTACATTTGGCAAAGTTTGACGTCCTTGCAGACTTACAAATTAGAGGTTTTATGTGAAACAACTGTGACAATGTATATTCACTATTCAGCAATGTGAGAGGAAATCAAAAGAAGAGGGGGAGGGGGGGCTGAAACAGATTTGCTGAAGGATCGCAGAAAAATATATCCGCATAGATGGAATATGATCAATGTGGTTGAATTATTTGCACCATAATGCATTTCAAAATGGTTTGGTAACAACCCCATCAACCAACAAAGATGAACACCACAGAATTATGAAACTAACTTCCGTTGATCAAGCATAGGTTCCCTCTGTTATGGACTTCTCATTCTAATAGTCTAGAGTTTTCATGGAATAAACAAAGATATTGTGTTGATGAGAAAACCTTTTTTTTCAAACAGGCATAGGACACACAAGGTTCCGGGCCAATCATTGCAACCGCACAGAGTTACATGACAAATGACAGGAACAACAGTCTTAGCCAACCAACGCAATGCACATACAAGAGTTAAAATGTCATGTTGAGACAGAACTTCTTACCAACAGGAAAATCTAATTTCTGTTATTGAAATCAATGACAAAAAGACTAGAAACCACCCAACATATAACATGAATTACTCCAACTTAGGGATTGATAGAGTCTTAGGCAATAAACACGATGAGGCATGTTAAACGAGTAGGTAATACAGGAAGTTCTTTTCGAAACATGCCAAAATGATTTTCTTTTTCATGCTGCCAGTTCCTACAGGAAATTTTTACTTCTGGACTTGGAAATTTTGTAAAAATGTGAAACTTCTCAGCAGTGTACAGATAAAATTTTCTTATTAATAGTAAAGTTAGGTGCTGTGATTTATAGATACACAAGAACATTTAAACATTATCTCAAGCAAAACATCTACGTGCTATCTACATCATGGAATCAAAACCATTATAAGGCAACTTGCCTACTTTCTCATCAACATGACAATAGAACAAAGACAACAAGGGTTGTTAAAGAATAATAAAATGTTCCCCAAAGCATTCCAGGGATAGCAAGTACTAAAATTGAGATTTTTCTGGTTTTACAATATCTCATTGATGCCACCTGAATTCTCGACAAAAAGGGCAGTGTTGCCAGCCCATAGTAGGCATTGAGTTACAACTTACAAGGTCTCCAAGTTCACACAAATAACAGGATTCCTGGCCATCCAAAATGAATCCTAAAAGATAAAAACTTTAGATACGAGTATATGACCCTCCACTCCCTAGTCCAATCCCCATACTATACAAGTCAACCATTGCAACCAAGCCATCCCATAATTTTCCCCTCAAGGCCTCAAACGATACTAGTTCCTAAAACACAATAAGCAACACACTAACAAGCCGCTCAATATAGTAAGCCGAACAAACAAACAGCCCCATATATCATCAGCCACTAGAACAAAAGGTTATGAAATTTGCTCCCCACACACAGATTCAGGGCCACGGTACGAGAGGAGGCGTGCTATGACAGAATACCTTCTGGACAAGGTTAGCGGTGCTGCGGCCGTTGGGCAGGTCGACGACCTCGCCGAGGGAGACACAGGTTGCCTTGGCGCTGACCTCCCCGCAGTTCTCGCACCGCAGCTGCGATCCACAACAACAACAACAGAGGCGTCACCACCGTCAGCACCACCCAAATCGAGAGATCAAAGGGAGGAGCGATCGAGCTGAGGAGGAAGGAGGACGCGAGCACCGGACCTTGAAGTAGTAGGGGTAGGTCGGATCGTCGCAGCCGTAACGGGGCTGCAGGTTGGTGAGGTTGTCCAGGTCCGCCCACCAGTACAGCGCGTAGTACACCATCTCCCCCCTCCGGCCGCCGCCGCCGCCTTCTTCCTCGCTAGGGTTAGGGTTAGGATTCTGGACCCCGGTTGGTCGCCGAAGAAGTCGAGAAATCGGGGGCTCGCTTCCGGTGGATTCGCGAATGGAGAACGGAGTCGCGGCGGTAGTGCGTAGAGAGAGGAATTTGTCGTGTTGCGACTTGCAGGGGCACGCCGTTTCAAGGGTTTTTACAAGAATGCCCCTGGATTTGGCGGTGCGATAGATGGTGTTCCATGGATTTTTTTTCGAGGGTAATTTGGTCATATGAATGGACCCAGTGGACGAGTTGGGATTCGGGAATTGGATTCGCTGGGATTTCCTTCGGTAAAATCTAATTCCAGAGGCCTCTCGTTTTATGCTAATGAGAGACCTATCTAGATATCTTTTCTCATTAAGCATTTATGTTTTAAAAAAAATTCTCTTAAACTACTCATCCGATTTACGATCCGATTACACGGTTGTGTTCGTAAGAATTAAATCTTTATAACAAGATCTCACATGATTATATTTTGATGAAAAATTGCAAATTACTTTTATAGTATATCTAAATTACTTTTAAATTTCACTAAACTACTTCTTAGACATATAAAAGTAATTTCAATGAAGATTAGTACCACTAAACTACTTCTTAGACATATAAAAGTAATTTCAATAAAGATTAAAAGTAATTTCAATAAAAGTAACTTAAAACAAAAAGGAAGTAACTTTGTCATCATTATGGAGGTCAAAGCGTGAGTATATCTATAAATTAAATTTAATCAGCACAAATAATGGAATTGACTAAAAATGATAATAAAATAAACAACTCGCAATATTATGAATATATAATAAGTAATTTAATCAAATCGAAAAGTAATTTATATATATGATAAAAGTAACTTACATATATAATAAAAGTAATTCACAACATAGATATTTATTTTATCAAAATACAGTCATGTAAGGTTTTGTTATAAAGATTTAATTGCAACGAACATAAATCGGATTATAAATCGGATAAATAATTTAAAAGAAAAATCTATAAGAAGAAGAAAAAAGATATGTATCATTTGGTGTACTAGTAAGCAAGATGAGTCTCTAGTTAAAGACAATATAGAATGCGGTCTCTGTGTACTCACGTCCATTTCCTTCCAAGGTTTGCGTTCGGAGAACGAATTCTTTTGCTGAAATATGATGAATTTGCTCAGAGCTATTCGAAAATTTGAATTGAGTGAATTGGTAACTAGTGTGGTTTTTTATCAACTGAGATTAAGCTCAGCTTTGGCTTTGATCAAAGCTCGAATAAAATAGCCTGATGAGCTCGATTTGACCTGGGGGAAGTGGCACTTTTTTCTCTGATGATTTTACTTCCAACATTATCAAAAAAAAATCAGTTCGTGAAATTACGGAAAGCAACATGACATACTTCAGTTCAGTAAGAAAATCAAGATTGCAGTAAGTAATTACTCCATACAACAACAAGAACACACAAATGTCACCGCAAATGATTTGTGCACAAATTTCCCAAGCAGCTAATGAATTCCTCCTCCTAGTGGGGATGGCCGGCGCGGAGGGAGCGGAGGCGGTCGAGCCACTGGTCCTCGGGGACGCTGCCGGCCCACGGCGGCGGCGCGCCGGGGAACTCCACGCCGCGCATCGCGTCCACGATCCGCGCCGCAGCGCCCGCGGGGAGCGGGGCGCGGCGGCGCCGCTCGTCCTCCGAGAACGCACGGGCCGCCTCCTCCCCAAGCCTCAGGCCTTCCTCCTCCTCCGCCACCGCATCCTCCCCGTCCGCGCCCTCGCAGTGGTCGTCGTCGCCGCCGGAGTCGAGATCCAGCTCGGAGACGCCGTTCCCGATGGAGCCGAGGCGGTGGTGGGGCGCCGGGTCGGGATCCGTGTCGGTGTCAGAGTCGGTGGCGGCGCCGGAGATGGGGCGGTAGTCGGCGTCGGCCTCGGCTTCAGCCTCGGAGTCCGAGGCGGAGGAGGAGTGGTCAGGGAGGTCGGTGGAGGCCGGGAGGTGGCCGTTCCAGGGGATGGACATGGCCGCCGCCGCCGCCGGCCGGCGATGAGGAAAGAAAGCGTAGGAAGGCAAGGGTGAAGTAGTGGAGATCACGTTTCTCGACGACAGCAACAAATTTGTGCACGAAGCCCAATCTTCTACCTGTTGTAGACTTTTAGTCAGAATGTAATGCCATTTGGGCCGTAAGCCCTTTTACACCGGATAAACATCAAGTCAAACCTTTGTGTATGATTTTCATTTTCTTTTACAACAAAGTACAAACGTGCACGTACTCATCCATATAAACACGTATTTTTTTTCTAAGGGAATGAACACACATCTTAACTCCTACGATTTTCATATATCTAATCTAAATATTTAAAAATATATATATATTTTTAAAAAAATGTAAAATGAAACTTATTTTAGAGTTGTTAAAACATAACAATTTATTGTGATTTTCAATTGTTTTGTGATAAAATTAGTTAACAACATTACAATTTGAAGATCCCATCAACATTTTTGTTACTAGTTTATGCTTTTCCTTTTTTTGTGTGTGTGTGCATATCCTCCTGGGAGAACATTAACCTTCAGCAATCTACATGGATTCCATGATCTCATCCACAATAGTTTATGACATGGATAACATTAACTTGTGCAGTTGAATATATTTGAGGGCAGGTAGATCGGAACTCGGAAGCCTCTCTAGAATATTGCTGGCTTGCTGCACTTTAGTTCGAGAATGCTCGCGTGGCGCAGAGCATGCAAGTGTTTTCTCTTTTTTTTTTACCATCCATAATCCTGATTTATCTTACATCTTAACAGCGCCAAGTGGCCCAATCATAAACAGGCAAACCTGCCGGCTTGAGAATATTTAGATTTAGATTTGAATTTTAGGATTGATTTTAAGGTTTTTAATAATAGATTATTTTTAATATCTATCTATTATATACTAAAAGTCCATTAAACTTCCTACAAACGCTCCTATGCCGCCATGTGGCGCTCCTACAAATGCTCCTAGGCTGCCACGTGGCATTGCATAATCTCACCGTCGATTTTCATTTAAATCTATTATTATTATTATTATTATATACTAAAAGTCCATTAAACTTCCTACACAAACGCTCCTATGCCGCCATGTGGCGCTCCTACAAATGCTCCTAGGTTGCCACGTGGCATTGCATAATCTCACCGTCGATTTTCATTTAAATTGGTGAACCCGTTATTTTACACCACTGGATTATATCTATATATTTCAATTGTTAAAAAAAATACTTAAGTACATACAAACATAAGTACGTACGCATAAGATTGAAAAAAGAAATAAAGCTTCGGTAGTATAGTATTCGCAGCAAGAAAAAAACATACGTACAGTACGTACGTATAAAAACGATAAAGCTAATAAAAAAATCGACATAGTACTGTCGGGTTAAAAATAGAACTTTTCACCATATAAAGAAAAATATATTACTCCACAAATATGAACAAATATAAACTAGATCTATAATATAATTATCAAATATCAAATCAACCATCTCGAACGTTCATCTTTAACATTATTTTCAAATTATATATCTAATTTGTGATCCGTTGTATTCCTTAATTAAATGAACAACTTATGTCTTATAAAATTTATATTATGGCCCTAAATATATCATGACACATGGGGCCAACATATAATAATTAAATTTATGCTAATTTTTTAATAATTTCATATCATATTTTAGGTGTTAAATATCACTTGATAAATATACAATGCTACTTTCAATCTGCATATGCAAATAAAAATGAAAACAACATAATTAGTTGTGTTTTTTTAAGTAGATCTGATTTAATTTTAATTTGTTTCAGATTAAGTTCTCAAAGTTTTTTTTAATTTTTCAGAACTATTTAATTGGTATTTGAGAAGTGAGCAACATACGTGGTAAGTAGATGTGAAAAAATATTAAAAATATTTCTTGCCAATGATCTTGCTATAAAATAGTCCCTTAATCCATCCTATGATTTATTGTCATGTATACATGTTTTTTTTGTTTGCCAAATAGTTTCAACAACAAATGAATAATTAGGTAACATGTGCAATAAAATAATCATGATATATTTTCTAGGAATTCTAACATGTCAGACATTATTGATGATGTATGTCATACACCTCACCGATGTAAATATAAGTATACTCCCATGAATTAGTTATTGTAAATAAGTTTGAAATAATAAATATATTCTTTAACTTAGTAAAGGTGTATCATGTCATTATCAACAATAGGTGATAAAAACAAACCACGTGTTAAACTATAGGTATTTGTAAAAATATAAACAATAATACGATGCTCTGGAGATTATCATGGTGGTATGTATCTTTAGCTATATTTTTTTAAGTTACCATCAAATGATGAACCTCGCTCATTCTTTTTTTAAAAAAGAATATTCTAGCTAAATTAGTAATGAGTAAGTCCACAAATAAATCGTGTCCACTCTATATCACAAATATACTCAAAGCTTAAAAAGCTATTTGGTTACCTTTATCTTCTCTTTGTTCTTCCCTAAAGGATACCAAGCATGGGCAATAGAGTTTGCTACGCTGTCGTAAATATAACAAGGACGTACAAATGGTTGAGTTGAGGCAACTCCAGTGTACCAATACAATACTCTATGAGGGTGTTATAATAAATTAGACATTAAAATTATGCTTCAACCTGATCTTGAGAGGACATAGCTACATCGATGAGGTACCCATCTTTCAAGGTAATAGAGAAAGGAAGTATCGACGGCTATGTCCTACTTCACCGTTAGTGAGGCATTCATGTTTAACTTGAAGGTTATCCGATTAATTGGTACGAAATGGTATTTTTAGAATATTCAAATATGTATTTGAAAATAAGTGAGACATGGACACTTAGCTAAGTAATGTATTAATGATGTATTAGGCTTATTTTATTCACACATATGCAGATTCATCTATTAATAGGTATAGTCATCTTTTAAAATTGTTATAATGAGTTGTTAAGAGAATAGGAGAATTTACATGTAATCGGGATAAAGTGTTTTTTATTTTAGTGTGAGAGATATTCTTATCATTTAAGTATATTATACTTTATAATCTATCTCACGACGTAGAAATGGTGAGATGTGACTTTTTTTAGCACTATTTCATAAAACAATAAATAAGATGCCCGCGCATCTGCGTGGGCTTCCTCCCTAGTTAACTTTTAAATAGCTAAGATATAAAGGTTTGTCATAAACTATTTTTAGCTTTTCGATGAGCTCATGATCTTTTGTGTTCGTAGAATTTTCAGCAATCTACATGGATACCATGATCTCATCCACAATTTTACGAAGAGGATTCAATAACCAAGACCATTAAATTGAGCAGTGAAATATAACGTAACAGAAGATATCACCATAAGCATTAAGTCGTCATGCAGGTGAAAATGAATGATGCAAAAGATGAGCTCATGATCTTTTTCCTATCAATTTCAAATCGCCTTTCAATCCAACATTGCTGCCCTACAAGGGTTTGCTTAATTTGCAGATATGTTTCCTTTACACGATAAACAAAGAAATACACCTGATCGATAAAAAACACAACGAACAGCCCAGCACAGCCGCACTCTTGTACAATTGGAAACCGCAGGAGAGGAGCAAGCGCTGCTGATTACACACCAATCTTCACTCACACACACACACTCAACTCACACAGTCAGCATCTCCACACAAACCAAGCAAATCTAACCCAAATCAATCTAGAACTTGTCTATGCCGACGCCATCCCTGACGACCTCGTAGGCGTCGCGATTCCTGGCCTTGTTCATGCCGGCGGCGAAGTGCACCTTGGTGGCCTCGGTCCTGACGGCCGTCACCTTGGTCCAGATGAGGATCTTGGTCTTGAGGCCCTCCACCTCCGACAGCTTCCCCTTCTCCAGGTAGCCCGTCACCGTGGTGGAGAAGCGGAGCACGGAGGAGTCCTTGTAGCCGACCTCGCAGGCCGACGAGATGTACACCGTCAGCTTCTTCGTCTCCTCGTTGAACTCGTAGTTGGTCGCGTCCTGCGGGAAGAGACCCACCGGGAGGTCGTACTCCTTGAGGAACTCCGGCAATGGCTTCTGCATCTTCCCTGAACACGGTGAGGTGTTTTTGCTCACATTAGTGTGAAAAAAACGATCGATGGTTGAAATTTTTGCTTTTACAAAATTGATATGCCAATGTTCATCAAGACATGCAGTTTGGAACTTGAAAGTTCAGAAGAAACGGCTTGCTCCTATGCAGATTACATTGCCACTAGAAAATAACGGTTCAGAGTGGAGTATTTGCTCTCTGCACATTTAAAATGTACATCTGTTTATGGAGAACACAAAGTACTTAAAGTTTGTACTACTATTACCGGCATGGCCAATATAAAGATATCTCCTTACCTTTGATCTTGTTGACCATCCATTTGGCACCATCTCCAATGCTGCTAGAGATTGACTGAAATTTTGCATATAGTCAGAACACAAGCTACAAAAAGAAAATGTTCTATTACTTGGAAGTTGGAAGCATTACAATCACATCATATAATGCAGCATGAATGTCTATAAGATACCCATTTTTGCAATATCCTGCTGTTACAAATTCATGGTCAATGTCCACATGCACAAGACCATCTCACAGTCCTGATTGTCAATACAGAAAAATACATGGCCCTAATTGCTGTTCAACTACCAAGTCACCAATCCCACAAGGCCACAACCTCAGCCAACGTTGTCATATTCACCTCCCTGTTGTAGCACTGCACTTTCTCCTTCCTTAACTACACTATATCCCCACAACTATCAGCACCTAAATGTACTACCTCCTGAAAATCATTGTGCAACTAATGGCACCTAAATTATCACGTATAAATAGCCTCCAGTCTCTTTATGAAACTTTATATCAGTTGATCATTTTCACCCTAGATGGATGTGGCTTCAAGCAAATCAAGTTCTCCCAATGTATAATGTTAATGTATAATTTCACCAAATCCATATATCATTACAAAATCCACCTTACGATATGTGTGCAGCACGTTCTGTAATAGATTCATGATCAAATCAATTTTCTCTACCAGAACAATCATCTCGTTTAAATTCAAGTAACAATTTCAATAAGGATAATCTTCCGCAGAGGCTAAGAGACTATCGACAAAGGAAATTCGTAATATCCAACAAAACAACGAACCAACGAATAATTTATCCTAGGAAAATCAAACAGCCCAAAAAAATTACCAATAACAGGAGACCACGATCCAGGTTAGAATTGAACAAGACGACAAGACGAGATTAAGAAGAGGGAACTATCGATCGTGCAATGCGACGACTCCAATCAGATGAGAAAACAAAAGCATTCGAAAGAAAGGATCGAAAGGGATAGAAAGGTTGCTGACATTGATATCGTCGCCGATGTTGTTGATCTCCTTGCCGGCATTCTGCTTGAACCAGTACCCGCCCACTTTCCCCATGATCTGATCCATCTTCCCTCGATCTCCAGTTCTCCACCGATCTCAACTTCGTCTAACCTTCCCCTCTCCTAGAACAAAAATCCAAATCTCAAAATTTTCCAACAAATTTCCTTCGCTGTTCGAATGGATTTTGGAGTTTTAATTTGGACCCCTCCCCTCCCGTCCGTCTTTGCTCTTATCATCGTTGGCAATTTTTAGAGGGAGGCACGCCCATCGTGGTGGGACCCACCTCGGCTGACGTGGACTGCGCCCGTAGAGCGGATAGAAGGGCCGAAACCCGGTCCACGAGTCCACAGATGTTGGGCCAAAAGGCCCAGCCCATGACTGTGCATAACCGCATAACCGTTGCCACGTCACAGTGCCACGCCGCACGCGGTGACGCCACCCGTTTCACACCAGGCCGCGCGATCGGGACCCGGCAACGAATCGGACGGCTCAGATCGACGCGCCGAGACGCGCTCCGGCCAATCAGATCGCGCCGACCACGTCACCTGATATTGGATCTTGAACTGAACCCGTTAATCCAGCCCGTTGGGTAGATATCAGCGCGCGGGTTCAGACTTCAGACGCGGAGAGAATTCTGAATTCCGCACTCAGATTTCGGGCGAGAAGACGAGTGACCAAGTTGGGACGGGAGCGCGAGCGATTGGCGAAGGGCAGATTCATCAGGTGCGCGCGAAAATCATCCTCTTTTCGCTATCTCTCCGATTAGCGCTGCGCTGATTCCGTACGCGTTCATCTTGAATCGATGTCTTAGATCGGGCTTGTTTGGTTTGGCCGATTTAGAATTCCGCGGGTTGGGATGGGTACCGCTTCTGTTCCAGATCTTGCTGTTCAGAATTCAGATTGGCCGCGGGGGGTTTGATGCGATGTTGGGATCATGGGTGAATTGTTTTATCGAAGTATTTCTGTTGTAGTTCTAGTGCTCTGTCAGGAGTAAATCTGTGGCAAATCAGGATCTGCGAATGGATCTGAATTCTTGATAAATGTTCGTATGTTCTAGAATTTACCCTTAGAATTTGGAAACTGCGGTTTTTTTGTTTGGGATCATTTCGTCCGTACCAACATATTTGCTCAAAATTCTATCACAAAATCTCTCCTCAATGTTGTTTGTTCATATTCCAGCGTAAGAAATTGGTTTCATGTAGCGAAGCTTGTGTTGCAGCAATGAATATGCTGCAATCCCTGTACATGCACAGACACAAGACTTGTTTTACACTTCTTACACTTGGGCAGCAACATGTCAATGGGTGTTTGGCCAAGCCCAGGACAGCCCCAAAATTTTTCAGCAGAATTCTGGGACTAGTTGCCAATTTTGCTTTTTCAGTGGTAAATTTAACTTAAGCTTGTTTAGTTATAGTTGTGCAGCATCCAGGAGCAGTTAGATTGATAGATTATGAATGTATATAGGCATGAGCGATAGCAACCATTTCTTTTTTATATTTTTATTAGCACTCAAATGTGACAACCAAAACTTCACTGGTATTGGTGTAGTACTATTATACACTTCCAAGATGTGTACCTTATTCTGCCTTTTGACATATTCCATATTGAAGAAACTTCCGTGCTTATAAAATAGTTTGTTTAGTCATCATGGCATTTAAACGTGACAGTATAAACCGTATCTACCAAAATGATAGACGTACTTTAACACTTCCTATGTATGCAATACGACTTTGGATGAAACTCTGTTGTTCTGTTGGTTTTCTGTAATATTAGTGCTGCAAACCTTACATTTGAAACTCATTATCATGCAGAGGGATAAAGCAACATGGTGGCCAATGGAGATGCCCCGGCTAGAGGTAGTGCAGCAGCTGCTGCAAGCTTGCGCAGGCGTAGAACCACCAGCAGTGGCACTGGTGGAGGCGGTGCCAGCACAATGCTCCAGTTCTACACCGATGAGGCTGCTGGGCGCAAGATGTCCCCGAACTCAGTCCTCATCATGAGCATTGGGTTCATTGCCGTCGTTGCTCTTCTGCATGTTTTCGGCAAGCTTTACCGCACCTCCGCCTAGGCTGTCATTATCATACCCGCATGCGAAATTTGTCAACAGAGGAACCCGTAGCCTAATGGAATAGCAAATGACTATCAGAGTATGAAAAATTTTGCTGTTACCATCATACCATGGAATCTTATATAGTACCTTACAATACTAACCTGTTGTGGTTCTGTCCTTACAAGTCGTTTTTGGTCAGTGCTAATAGTTAAGTCTTATGTTAGTTTCTGTAATTCTGTCATCTTTCTGGTCTTATCTTTGTCAGTCCTTTTCTTACCTGTGGCCATCTCCCCCCTTATCTCTGAAGTTGGGTGCTTTGATCATTTTTTTGTTTATATCTCTGTATGTTAAGGATCTGAAGCCCCACACTACAATGCAGTATGTGTTGTTGTTTGAAGGACAGTTGGATTGACACGACATTCTACCACTGGGATGTTTGATTAAATTCAAATACTAAATACAGAATAACCCAAGTTTTTTCTTGATAAGGATGTTTGCATTTGCTGATTGGTGTTAGTTGGTACGCTGGTTGGTGACCGTACAGTTGTAGATTGCAGCTGAAAATGCTGGAAACTGAACCTGACAAAAAAGTTGGCAAATTCGCAAAAATGAGGAGGATATTGTTCTACTAGAATTTCAAACGAGTTTAACAGAAAGGTTGTTGCCTTGTTGGCTTCCACTTCTGTCATCCTTGCTGGATTTGTGATCTTGTTTTTCAACCGTGAAATTCATCTTCTGTGAAGACGGTCTCCCCTTCTGAAATGGAAGCTATCTGTTTGGAAGACTTGGATACCACAGGAATTCAGAGAAAACCCGCCCTCCATTGATAACCATTCTATTCCACTAGAGATCACCGGCCAAAAGTACCCGCGTGGCAGTACAGTCATGGGTGCATATTGTTTATCAATTAGGATTCAAATTCGGTTGTGGGTGCATAATATTCATCAATTAGGATTCAAATTCAGTTGCACTTGTACTGAGAATTTACCGAGTTTCAGGGATTCACCCATCTTTCGTTTAATCAAAACAGAAAAGTGACACGGAGTACACCGTTAACGTTTGGTCCTTCAAAATGATTCAACTGTACCGAGAAAATGAGAAGCAACTGAAAGAAGGGAGCTAAACAAACCCAGCAAAAGTGCAAAACCCATTTCTAACCACACCACGGTCACCTGCCACGCCTTCCAGAACCCGCCTCTCCTCCCGCCGCGCGCGGGCTCCAACCCGATCTCACCGCAAATCGAACGCTCCACATTGAGCCACGTACACCGCCTCCTTCTGCTACAAAAACCCCAACCCACGCACCACCACCACCATTTCCACGCCTCTCCATTCCCCCACCTTTTCCAGCTTCTCGTCGCAATCGCAACCGCCTCCCAAATCACACAAACCCCAAGGCCAAAACCCTCGCCTCCACCACCACCACCACCACCGCCGCCGCCGCCGCGCCGCCATGAAGGGCCCCGTGGAGGTCACCTTCCTGGACGGCGACGACGACAGCGACGACGACGACCGGTGGTACTACAGCCCCAGGAGGGAGGCCGTCCTCTGCATCGGCGACGACCTCGCCCTCGTCGACGTCACCTTCCCCGTGGACGACATGGACACCAACCCGTGGTTCCGGGGGATCGCGCAGCTGTGCCGCGGCCACCGCCTCCGCGCCCCGCTCGTCGTCGGCCTCGTCGCGCTCCGCGGCCGCGCGCCGCCCTACAACTGGTGCCCATGGGACGCGAGCGGCGTGCGCGGCCACCCGCGGGACCCCCGCAACCCCATCCGCTGCATCGCGATCTGCGTCGGCGGCTCCCACGCCCTCGTCTACCAGCCCTGCTGCGACCGCGGCAGCTCCAAGTACACCGGCGGCGTGCTGCCTTTCAGCGAGGGAGGCTGCAAGATGGCGCGGCTCCGCGCGTTCCTGCGCGACAGGCGCGTCACGGTGGCCTGCGTCGGCGCGCGCGAGGCGGCGGAGAAGCTCGCGGAGGAGTGGGAGGTGGACGTGGCGCGGCCGGTGGAGCTCACGGATCTGTTCGCGCGCGCGTTCGGCAAGGTGGCCGGGGTGGACGCGGTGAAGCCGCCCAAGGAGCCGGAGCCGGATAGGCGGTGGATGACCACGTCGGCGCTCCTGAGGGCGGAGGCCAAGGCCGAGGCGGAGGCGGCCAAGGAGGACCACTACAGCTACAGCAAGCGCGGGAGGCGGCCGGTGGCGGAGGTGGTGAAGGGGCTGAGCATGGAGCGCATGGCGCACGTGGCGCTCGGCCCGGAGATGCGGCTGGCGCCATGGCCGGAGAAGGCGGCCGTCGCGGACTGGGGCAGCTGCTACCTGGAGAAGAGCGACTGGAAGTACGCGGCGCGCGACGCCTACCTCTGCTTCGAGATCGCCGCCGTCTGCCTCCAGAAGCTCGGCGCGCCCGTCGGTAACTGATCATCTCTCCCCTCTCCGGCCGGCGAGCCTACCATTTGTCGTGTTCGTCACTAGAATGATCGTGGTGGTGGTCACGAATCTGATCGATCTTGCATGCTTACGAGCGATTACTCAGGTCAGGTCTAAGTAACACATGCTTAATGGGTTTAGTTTAGTTCAATCGATGGATTAGTGCTGATGGGTTTAGTGTAGTTTAATCGTTGGATTACAGGATTAGTGCTACTGCAGATACGGTGCCTCAGTCAGTATGTCGTAATGGAGTAATCTCTAGTAGTGTCGTGGTATTATGGTAAGTAGGTGTTGATGGGAACTTGTTGCATGGTGACGGTATTACTTGGATCATCGGATTGAGGACTTGAGAAAATTGAGATGTGTGGTTTGGTTTCTGACTGTTTGGGATGCTGTTTTGATTTGTTGTCTTTGCGACTATTTGATGATTTTACCTGTTTGATGACTGTTTGTTTGGCTTGTGCTTTGGTTGGTACTCCTGATAATGCTCATGTTTAGCACAACCTGTTCTCGGTTGGTAATACAGCATGTCAAAAAGAATTGTTTGTGTTGACAACACATGCATGCACGAGAATACCAGATGGCAGGATTGTGCGCGTATGTGATCAGGCGATGGCGCCGCCGAGCTTTGTGAAGCTACCTGGACGTGAATAGGTGGAAACATTGAAACTATACCGCATTTCTTGGCCCAGGAAACACCGAAACAATCTTGTCCGATGACTCCGCCGACCCCTTCTTTATTAGCGGAACAAACTCGTAATCAGTGTTCACAAATGAAATAGAGCGCCGAGAGCGGTGTCTTTTCCCCAGCTCATTAGCTTCTCTGTTATTCTGCTTAACCGGCAAGCCAATCAGCTATGGCTCTACGCAGCGTTCACACGTAGGTGTCGTCCCAAACTCCCAATATATGACAAAAGACAATCTCGCATGCGGATGGAACATATGCCCCCCTTCTTTTAGCCTTGTAGAATATGACCGCGAGATATGACGTGGAATAGAGCGATGTGAGCATATGTCACTTTCATAGCTTGTTACTACATATGTCCTGTTTAAATACTCTTGTAAAATTTTACACCCTGTCACATTGAATATTTGGATACATGCATGAAGTATTAAATATAGAAAAAAACTAATTACACAGATTGCGTGTAAATTGCGAGACAAATCTTTTAAGTCTAATTGCGCCATGATTTGATAATGTGGTGCTACACTAAGCATTTGCTAATGATGGATTAATTAGGCTTAATAAATTCATCTCGCGGTTTACAGGCAGATTATATAATTTGTTTTGTTATTAGACTATATTTAATACTTCAAATGTGTGTCTGTATATCTAATGTGACACACCAAAACTTTACGCCCCAATCTAAATACAACCATACTTAGTTACTTACATGGGTAGCATATAACTGAGTATCCCACTACATAGTGTGGAGAAGAAGCATGTGACAGAGCAATCCATTGGTGACAAACTTTATATGATAGGCTATGTTTGGTAAGCAAACAAACTCTAGGGTAACTTAACCTATTTTTTCTGTAAAATGAACGTAAATTAGTGTACTTAACCTATTTTTTCTGTAAAATGAACGTAAATTAGTGTACTTGTCCCGCATGCCTAACTTTAATGCCCATGATTCAGGCTTGTCTGCATTTGCATGCATACAGCTTGGAGCTTGCTCATGAAATCAAGCTCAAAGAATACAACTGTTCTCCAGCAACAAAATGATCTTGCCACTTCCAAGAAAATCAGGTTACGTACTCGCTAGACAAACCTGTTAAGACAATTCCATATACCTAAAACAAGATAAATTCGTCTAAAATATAAGTGGGAAAGCCTGTCCCGATTAAGAGAAATCTGCTCCCTGTCACAAATACCAGTCGTTTTGGAAAGCATCCAATCAAACTATTGAAGCTTTGGGGTCAACATCTTTTTAAATATATAAATTTGATACATGAAAATCATACATGTTGATTTTGCATCAAAAAGCACTTCCTAGCATAACACATTGAGCGAGTTCTATAAGTATTTTACATTGTATATTAGTGATCAAAGTTGTATTTGAGAGAACATATTGATGCCCAAAATGAAGTCTATTTGCGACTTTGAGGGACTACAAGTATGTACAGTAAACATAAGATCAATCATAGCATCCAATCTATCAGCTTCTAATAAATGGTCAAGACAAAAATAGCGCTTACCATAATCTGGCAAAACTCTTCTCTACATTTACAAGCAGTCAAATGCCATCCAGCATATAATTGCCAGTTTCCCAGCTACGAGTCATCTTGTTGCCTTTCCATCTGTATTGACCGGAAAATCCGTGCCGCTGACTCTGAAGCTGTTTGTGAATTATTATGCGGAATGACCCTAATAACATTGGTCTGGTTGTCCCGGCTGCCAGATGAGGGCTGAGGCTGTGTGTTCTGAGCTGATGCTGTAGGGAAGGCGGACACAGGACCACTTCCACCGCATTGGAGCCTGTCAAAAGGACTGCTAGCGCTGCTGGCTTGCGCCTCACTATCTCTTGAGGCATGAAATCTCCAAATGCCACTTGGATGTGACATGTTACATGACATCCGAGAGTGTTGCTCGAAGTTCCCATAAGGCTGTGGCATAGAAGGATGCCTGCCTTGTTCTACTGCAGATGCTAGTGCAACTGGGTTCATCACTGGTACACTGAAAGGCGGGAAGTAGTTCATAGGCATGGTAGGAGTGCCAGGAGCACCCATATGTTGTGGTTGATGAGGTATAGGAACACCATATGCTGAATTCATGAAATCTCCAGCTGTTGATGGGAGCCTCAGGGGAGTACAATTGGCATAAAATGGGGCCAATATGCTTCCGGCTGGAGGACATGGGCCAGAATAAGGCTTATAGACAAGCCCTTCTGAAGGAGACATGACAGGGATAAGCCACTGATTCTGCTGTGGTTGTAGTTGAACACCCCAGTTATTCTGTCTATTATCAGAAGCAATGGGTGTAGCTCGAAGATTGCTTTTTGATGCACTGATTTTTGCCGTTTGATCATGATGACCACTGACAGGTGCAGTATCACGAGGAGAGGGTGGGTTCTCTTCAGAATTTTCTTTCGATAATTCTGGTTCCTGTAGACTTGGCTGCACATCATCATTGGTTGCAGCTAACACAGGCTGAGCTTTCAAGTTCTCTTCCGCCAATTTTTTCTTGCTAGCTAACAAGGCATTGCCAAGGCAAGGATCACCTTCAATAAGTACATGTGGCGATGCTGCAATCAACTTCTGCACCTGTTTGTAAGTCAAATACAAATTGTGGTTAATTTCATACTCTACACCAAATTGTATCCATGAACTAACCTGCTTATGAGTGACAAAAAAGAAGAGAACTTATATCTTTTTGATGTAGAGTGTAGACTCACTTTTACCAACTTATGCAGCTCAAAAACTTGGGCAGCAAAAACCCTCTGTTGACTGCATAGAGTTCAAAGAAGATTTTGAGTGCAAACCGAGAAACAAAATTATGCAATGATTTGGTAAAGCAATATTCATTGCATCAATTTAATAGTAACACCTTTACAATTGTTATGGGCAAACACCACTTAGAGGGTGACAGGGTAGCATTGACTTGGTTGGTATGAGAGGAGACTATAGGTTGGGATGAAAAACTTGTGGGAGAGAGGCCAGATTGATTCACCTACATTGCTTAATTTCGAATGGCTATGTGCTAATTTTTTATTGGAATGACTACTGCAAAGAGAATCTCTCTCTCTAAGATTAGCTCCTCTAATACCTAGGAGATATGTATAAAGAGGAAACCCCAACTAGTAAGGAAACAAACTATTCTTATCTCAAATTTCCAACTAATAGCAAACCAGCAGGTCCACATGAATACTATCCCTGCACATAACAATATTTTTCAATAAAATTGTGCCTTTCTATTTCACTGAAAGGAAAAGAAAATTGAAACCATTGTACATCTGTAAAAGAGAACATTTCAAGAACACAGCTGTACAGTACAACAAAAGGCATGGACAAACAGATTGACCTAGTTGACAAAAGAGGTTGGTGTTTCTGACATGGTATCACTTAAGGTTTTTTAACAGGCCTGAATCCTTTCCTGACAATAACTAATCCAGTTACAGCAAATGTGACACCAAATATAAGTATTCATATCTTAGAATCAATAAACATGCTGATTTGTAGGCTCAATATATTTGGCATAAGTGAGGTTTATGTTCAGCTCTTGTTTGATGGCTAAAGTATCGATGTCGGAAAATTAGGCAAGTGAGCATAGCTTGCATGCTCAAGACAGAATGCCATGCATGGTCTTTTAAATATCGTCTGGAGCTCATATATTTTGCTCACATACCGGAAAAACCAAAAAATAATGAGATAGTCTGTTTCATTTTTTTCCCTCTAAGACGATTACAATCAACTGTAAGCTAAGAACAAATGACTGTAAAGCAAGGAAACAAAATATGGACATTTTGTTCATGAATGCTACACAAACTAAACTGTAACTACTAATGTTGAGTTTAAGCAGGCTAGAATAAGCTCCGTTCGACTCATCTTAAAAATCGAACAAGCTCAAACAGTTTCAAGCCAAATATAAACAACGAACCACCGTATGATTACCTTTCTAAACCTTTCAAATTTGCATATCAATTTGGGAACAAGAACTACATAAATAAATAGAACTATAAAGAAACAATCAAAATGACATTATGATAGCAACCGAGCTCACTTAAATCCTTGGGTACTGAATGTTGACGTCACGAAAGTTAGTTAATTAGTTTTTTTTTTTTTGGCGATAGTTTAAGTTAGTTATCTGAAATCTATATGTTTGCAGAAACAAGGCTAGAAAGATATGACCTCGACTCACACTCATCTTTTACAGTCAAACTACAAAATACACCCAAACTCATCTCATTTGTATTTTAGTTGATCTTGAGTTGAGGTAAAAAGCAAGTTGATTAAGCAGCTCATGAGCCTAGTAACCTACAGCTATTCTTGCAGCCCTATACTTACTATAGAAGAATCAGTATATCATTATATTTTGCTTTCATCAATGATATACTTAATACAAACAAATTATTCTAGCATAGTACACTTACTTTATGATGGCCCGCCTTGCTTTCCAAAAATGCTTTGCACCAATGGCACCAACAATTTCATCTGGAGAAATCTCCCAAGCAGTTATACACTCCACTGAGGAATCAGACAAATCATCAATTTTCTCTGCATTATCCTGTGCTTCCAACCTTTTTCTCTTTGTACCAGTTTCCTTTAAGCCTCCTTGAGGTAAATTATAATGCCCATTGGTATTTTCAATACCAGGAGATGGTTTAGCGGATATTGTATTTCTTCTCACTGGAGGGTTCTGAAATTTCACGGAACTCCCGTTTCTACTTGTCGCTTGATGCTCGCTGTTTTCCAAATGTGGCTCATCCAAATCATTTATAGTGCCTGTCTTAGGACATACTTTAGCATGTCTGCTTCCAAACATATCTTTGGATGCCTCAAATGATGAAAAATGTTCAACTTCCACATTTTTCAATGTTTGTGCTGGTCCTGTCTCCTTGTCTTTCGGAGAACCCCTTGATTTCACATCAGAAACATTGATTCTCTCCAAGTTCTTACTAACAGTGTTATAACACTTTGTCGGTGATTTGGACACTGCTGGAGGGCTTTTGTGCGGACTGAGAGCAACAAGGGGTGTTGACTCCTCTTGAACCCCTGCACGCTCTTTAGTAGAATGTTGAGGAAATCTGGCACTGAAAACAGAAGGTACAATGAATTCATCATCATCAGCCAATTTCTTTCCCGAAGAACTCTTTATGCCCTTTTCCACCCTTTGCTGTGGGGCACACTCAGCCCTTGATCCTGAACCATATTTATCAATGCCCTTAGGCTGAGTGGATAACATCCCCGAATCTTTTCTTGAACCATTAATCTGTCTGTTGACAGAATTTGAATTCATCTTTTCAACAGAATGGCCAGGTCCATTGGAAGGCACATTGAATGGCTCAAAAAGAGGCATGTCACATCCATATACCTGGAAGCAGAAATTTGTTTCAATACTTCATTTATTGAATATATATAATTGGAATACGAAGCGTGAATGAGCATGTAGCTCAGTGGTAGAGCACTCATTACAGGCGCCGCGCACCATGGGCTTGAATCCTAGGTGCCTCATTTGTATCCAATTGCCCCCCCCCCCCCCCCCCAAATAAGGTTTCGGTGGCCCCTTCTTTAAAGCTAAGCGAAGGGTCGTCCTTCCCCCTTCATCGAGTTTTTTTTTTTAAAGGAATACTAAGTTACTTCAAGCTATGACTTGGGACATTTGCCACAGGTACAGGTACTTCATGTCTACAACTACCCCCATTATAGAAAATTAATTGATTTCTTGTAGGAAGATATTACAGGATTGTCCTCCAGTGTAGTTTTCCCCTCATACAAACTCAAAGAAGATGATAGTACTCTCTCCGTTTCACAATGTAAGTCATTCTAGCATTTTCCACATTCATATTGATGTTAGACATATATATTTATCTAGATTCATTAACATCAATATGAATGTGAGAAATGCTAGAATGACTTACATTATGAAACGGAGGAAGTAGTCAATAATCGATATTTATCACATACGCGTTGAACATCATAACAAAGTAACTTTTGATCATTCCAGTTTACCTGTCAACCGTATATTACAAACACCAGACCTCAGCAAACACAATTTCTACCAAATCTAGCAATAACAATTTGCAATAGACTATAATATCCAATAGTAGCAGTTAAGCTGAGTTGGCATCTCCTCAGCACACAATTGGTTGAAACTTGAAACATTGTCCTGATGTTTCCCAATCCCAGCCATAGAATTCAAATGTTCCGAAATAAAAGCTTGCGAAGAAGAATTTCCTAAACAATAACTCCTAATACATGATAATTGGCCAGGCGATCCTATTATAAGAAAGAACTCTGGGTATTGAGTTGCGTTAACTGCCAGTTCACCCAAAAGCAGCTGATGAGAAATGAGAGCCAATTCAATTATAATTTGACCCTACGCTCTCTCCAGGTTTCAGAAGTGGAATAGAAGTGGAGTGTGATTTTTATTTTGTGCATAATTCAACAAGCCAATATACAAACTTGAGACCTCTTGGCTTTGATACCATGTCGTGTCGCATGCACCTGGCCACCTGTTAGTTCACCCGAAAGTTTAAGCTAATGTGGAAAGGTAGACAATTCAAATGTACTTCAACATTGAAGAACTCGCATGAATAACAATCTTAGCCGGACACTTGACCGATTAGTGGACTTTTAAAAACAGCGGAGTTGCACACGATTTTACAAGAAGAGCTGCCGAACATGTGATGCAAAATGCACATCAAATGGGTTGTTAGCCATGGAGGAAGAGGCTCAATTATGGCAGTGCACAAGCATATGCTAATCGGTCTATGACTACATATAGAGAGGTATTACTACATACTGACGGCATGTGAATCGGCACATGATTTGTGCCTCGAAATCATCTTCCTAGCTTTAATTCTATCCGATTCACTAGTCACAACCCCACAACAATCGAGCACAAGCGCAGACCCCCTCACCTGGCTCTGGCTCGCCGCCGACGTCGAGCGCGCCAGGCTGCCCCGAGCCGAGGCGAGCGCGCCGCCTCCGCCGCCGCCGCCGCTGAAGCGGTGGGACGGCACGGTGAACTGCTCGTAGAGCGCCATCTTGTTCCTGGGCGGCGCCCGCGGGCCGCCGCCCTTGGCGGCGTCGTTGACGTGGAGCCGCGGGAACAGCGGGCCCATCACCTTCCCCCTCTCCTCCACCTCCTTCCCTCCTCCTCCTCCTCCCCTCATCGCCGCCTCCCCCCGCAGAAAGCACCAACCCACCAGCAGCAGGTCGAGGAAAGGAAGGAGAACCCCCTCTCCCGATCGATTCGTAGGCCGCAGGTTGTGGGGGAGGTCAGGTCAGGCCATGGCGGGGCGGAGGAGGAGCGCCAGGCGGGGGGCGGTGTCTGTGGTGGCCATGGAATGGAAGGCGAAGGAAGCTACGGAGGAGGAGAAAGGGGGGGAGATAGTTTGCCCTTTTTGGGGGTGGGTTCTGGATCTGGATGCCAGCAAGGAGAGAGAGAGAGAACGATGCTCCTCCTGCAGTCATGCTCATCCATAGACGGACCCACCGTGAGAGAGAGAGAGAGAGAGAGAGAGGGTGGGGAAAAAAATTGGACAGCTTGAGTGGATGTTACGCTCCATGCACCCACAGATTTGATCGATCCATCGTGGAAATAGCCTGATCAGTCTCCCAGCCGTTTAAGCGGCCGGCCCCTTTTAGGCTTTTGTCTCGTTGTGGTTTCAGTATTCCGACAACCGGTCTAGATGATTATAGGATAAGACCCTATTTATATTCATATACTCCCTCCGTCCTATAATATAAGGGATTTTGAGATTTTGTTTGCACTGTTTGACCACTTGTCTTATTCAAAAAAAATTTAGAATTATTATTTATTTTTTTGATTTACTTTATTATCTAAAGTATTTTAAGCACAACTTTTCATTTTTTATATTTACACAATTTTTTAATAAGAAGAGTGGTCAAACAATGCAAACAAAAACTCAAAATCTCTTATATTATAGGACGGAGGAAGTATCTATATTCATATTCATAGTACTGGATGATATCTTATCCTGTACTACTAGATAGTACTCCCTTCATCTTAAATAAATATAATTTTACAATGTTTTATGTCCAACGTTTAACCGTTTCTCTTATTTGAAAATTTTTTATGATTGGTAGTGTTTTTTATTGTTATTTGATTATAAAACATGAATATTACTTCATATGTGACTATTTTTTTCTATTTTTTTCATAAGTTTTTCAAATAAGACGGAGGGTCAAACGCTGGGCACGGAGACCCACGGCTGCACTTATTTTGGGACGGATGTAGTAATATTTTCGAACGAAGGTAGTATGTTCAAGTGAGCGACCGATTAAACATTTTTGTTGCACACAAAACGAGATGAGTAATTGAAGTGTAATTAATTAAATTTTAATTATTGTTATTATTATTATTATTATTATTATTACAAACTTAAAAAATAGATTTATTTGTTTCTTAAAGAAACTTTAATAAAAAAGTTTTCGTAAAATATATCATTTCATAGTTCGAAAAGTGTGTTCACCATAAACAAAGAACAAGAAAGTTGCTCCCTCTAGTAGCATATTGAACTCAGCTTTAAGGATTTTGTGTGACAAAAAAGAGACAAGTCATTAGCGTCTAACTAATTGAGTATTGAATAGTATTGTAAACTTAAAAATAGGTTTATTTAATTTTATTTTAAAGAATTTTCTATAAAAGTTTCTTTTAAAGAAATGTATTGTTTAGCAGTTTAGAAAGCGTGCTCATGGCCAATGATGAAGTTACAAAAGCCAACCTCCCTACCAAATTCAGCCTTAGATGTGGTTATGAAATTTTGTTTTGACTATTTGTTCGATAGGCCCTCAACATAAGTAGGATTTTAAGACCGGGTATTTACTCAGTAATCATAGATAAAAATTATCATAAAAAATAAATTAATGTCACAATAAATGAATTGTTAAAAAAAAGAATGAAGCATTGGACCCAATTATGTAACCTATATTAAATTATTTTTAGAAATTTTTGGGTATTCACGTTAATCTCCAGGAGCATCCATGTGTCCCCCTTTGCTAACTTCTTGTCTTCTTTAAAAAAAATAGAAATGAATGGATGAATGTGCACCTATAAACTATGGTTTATGATTTATAGAACATTAATTTTGATGGCTTGATCAATGTTAGACACATTAGATTATTAGCTCATACGACTATGGTCAACCGAGTCACACTTCTTCCAAACCTCCACTAGCCAGCACACCTCTTTATACATGTTTCATAATAATATTAGGCATCCAAATCTCTCTTTGGGAATCCATTGAGCCTATATGCATGGCTAGCCCATTTATCGACTTTCAAATCCTTTTTCCGTTAGAAGAATGAACAAGAATCGTCCTGATTTTTCTAATAGAGCCAGTGGTCCAAATTTTCCCAATCCGGTACTATATTTCATTGTGCATGCCTCATTCATCCACCAGCCAACCTTCCTATAGTGCTTGAATCAAGACTACTCTACTCTAGATCAGTATGCATGTTAGGTTTAAGTAGCTTCATCCTGTTTCTTTGTTCATTTTTGCCGATTGATTTGGACACTGATACTATTTATTGTCTACTCACAAAAAAAGTGTGTTAGAAAACAAAATCAAAATGTTTACATAATTACTATCCCAATATATACCAGCATAGCAAGAAAGATCTCATGTACTGAAAAAACATACCTTGTAACTAGTCGATACTCCCTTTAGGTTTAATTTGAAGTTTGGGGTTGATTCATTACTGCATTTGGTATTAAGATGTTGAAAGCTTTTATGCTTTTTAGTGATTATTGGAAATGGAGGTGGTTTTTTTTTTATTTTGTACTCTTATCATACATACATTTTATGCAAATGTCACTTAGTTAGGTGTGTGACTATGAAACATGATAATTGATGTTCATATGAGTGAAAAACCACTTATCCTATCAATAAGACCACCATAAAATATGGTTTAGGGTGTTATACTCTCAATTTTGAAAATTGGAGTTTCGAGTTCAGAGTGAGATAAACTTCGAGCAAAGTTCAAGGGACAAAAGGTACTTCCCTGAATCCATGGATTAATGGTAATAACATGAGTTCCCTAACAATAATGTGCAATACTTAGGCTATGTTTGGAGCTATGCCATACCTCTCGGCACGTAAAACGATGGGATGGATTAACGCATAATTAATTACATATTAGCTAAAGAAACTTGAAAAATAAATTAGTATGATTTTTTAAACAACTTTCTTATAGAAAATTTTAAAAAACACATAGTTTGGCAGTTTGTGAAGAAGGCGCATGAAAAACTGAGAGTAAAGGAGTTGGCAACATGGATATAAGAACATGTCTCATTAAGCGCTTAAAAGTACACATGCATTACCAACAGAAGGTCTGAGAGAGAGCTTTGTAGTTGCGGTCTTAGGCTGGTTTGGTTTGTAGCCTACAATGGCCTTACCAATGTTGGGCCATAAAAAATAGTATAAAGTAAAGTTTTGGTTTGGATCCAAACGTCGGCTTGGTCTATGAAAAGAATTGGTCACACCATTGACCATCCAAAATGTGCTTATGGCCATAATTTTGTAAGGCTCTTTTAGGCCTCAAACCAAACCAGCCTTTAGGGGCATGTTCAAAGGTAGAGCCCGATACGGTCTCTTAGTTGGAGCTGAAAGACACTCCCATACAAGGCTACAAAAGGATTACCTTTTAAGTTGACTCTTCATTAATACATGGTAATTAGTGAATAACTTTTGTTTTTATTCTTTGTACAAAGTGGCAAAAGAATCCGGAAGGGCAATATACACACATTCACGGTGCATTAAGCAAGCAATTCATCAAGCATATACGGATTTTTTCTGTGTTGATACGGATTGCACACGCGGTTTTCTTTTCCTTTGTTGATATGTTGGGGGAAAGATTGATGTGGAGAAAACTCTAGGACTTGTGGTGGATTCCCGCCGTTGTGATATTCCTACACCCAAAAATCACAAAGGAAATTGCATGGGAACCTCAAACTGCAGGTCTCATTGGAGAAGAGCGGTACAACGAGATGAGACTCTCGTTGTCGAAACATGAATTCGGCAATAATAAAAGGGGGTAGCGCACGAGACCTAAAAGTGGATGGATGCGGAGACAAAGGATTTAGACAGGTTCAGGCCCTCTCGATGAGAGGTAATACCCTACTCCTGTTTGGGGATTTGAATCCGCCGAGTGTAGTATAGATCTGATGATCATATGTGCTCATGCCCCTAGAGGGGGCTCCCTGCCCTCCTTATATAGGTTGGGGGGCAGGGTTACAAGATAGAAACCTTAACCAATACGGTATCGGTTTTCTAAATCTACTTTACAATCTTATCAAACCAGGACTTTAGGCCGTTCCATAATATACAGGGAAACGTAATACCCAAGTCATGATCTGTTACATATTTTATAGATATAAGTTATCCCCTATAACTAGTCGGATAACCATGCCATGTGGGTATGGGGTACCCATAATCTCCACAGTAGCCCCTGAGACCTTCGCAGTTAAAAAGATAATATTTTCTCAAACCAGATTACTCCAAAGCCGAGTGCTTCAATCATCTTTGCCATGGTCTCCGAGTACTTTTACCAAATCAGAAGACTGTGGAGGGCTAAAAAAATAAAGTCAGGTGCATCGACTAGATGCACCTAATAGGTGTAGCCCCCGACTATGTGGTTAATTGAACAAACCAAACATATAGTCAAGGAATAAATAATCTAACCAACCGAGTGGTTTCGATAATTGTAGTCAACCAGGTGACTTAATATTAATATATAGCATATGCGGTGTGAATCCCTGAATAATATGATCCAAGTGATATACCGACTGCTTTGTAAAATATGATGCGTGCAACCTAAAGTCGACTACATCATTGAAAATTCACATAGCAAAACAGCTATAAAGAAGCTTGTATGTTGTGAATAAAGAAATTTCTAAAGTATCGAGCATACGCCATGCGCACACTGCTTTAACAGATGTGCTTAAGTCCCTAAAAGACACATGGTTTCACCACACTTGGAAATATATGGCATATGTGGTGTAAAATCCGAGTAAATAAACTCATAAAGGATTTACCAACCGCCTAGAAAATGACCACAATATATAATCAGCCTAAGCCATAATATTGGTCAATAAAAATGCACACTTACGTGGCGAAAAGCAATGATATTGTATCCAATCAATTGCTTAAAAACCCAAACAACACCTTGACTTATATATAAAAAAAAGTCAGCGGGACAGCTATATAAACCTTTACTGTTTGACACCTTTTAAGATGCATTGTACCAACTCCTAAAAAGTTGAGTAACTGCGGTATAAAAGGATTTTAAGGTATTGGGCACTTGATCACGCGCACTTTGGCCTAAGCAAAAAAAGTGCCTAAGTCCCTAAAAGAACGTGACAGGCCACACCTGAAAATATGGGCTGCAGACATATTAGGCCTAGGCCAAAAAATATGCCTTCGACACCCTTTAAAGAATGACGCATATAACATGCTCCCGAGTAATAAATCTTTCGGGTGATATAGACCAAGTGTAGCTCATATGAATAGCTTCTGATCTGAGTGATTATCCCTTATGGGATACTCCAAAATAGATGTAACAATTGAATCCCGACTGGCGCAAGTATTCAGTTGATAACCCTTACGGGGAATAATAAATAGTCCAGTCTTTGAGCATATAAAATAGACCCATGATCATGAATTCATGTTGCATGTATCCGGAGCAAGTCCAAATTGAAGATATAATACTTGTGTTTGAGCTAGTAAGCCCCTGAGCATATAGCTTGTCCTTCTGTCGTAGTCACAATTGTCCATTCATGGTAGCTGACGCAGTTGGCATAGAGACAAGACGACCAATATAGAGATAATATTGCCCAGCAGAGGTGACAAAAATATTGGTGGTAGTGAAGATAGTGATACCAATCAAAAGTACTGAAGTCGCATAGCCATGGAGGCGAAGAAACCAGTCGGCGACAGACAGATCAACTAACAATGAAGATGAAGGCGCCCAGCGATAAAGTTGTGTAGCCATGGCAGCGAAATAATCAGTCGGTGACAGACAAGGCAGATCAAAGGCGATGACGAAATCCACCAATCATGAAGATGAAGAAAATAGTTGACGACGACAAACGCAACCGACATGATGAAGATGACGATGTTGGTGATCCAGTCAATAGCAGTGTAGCAACCAATGATAATGACAAAGACGCTCATCAGCATTTGCATAGTAGGTCAACCATGAAGGTGAAATAATAAGTCGGTGAAGACATAATCATCCATTAGCAACAGCGGAGATGTCAGGGCCGATGAAGCAGAAGTGCTGGTGATGATGTCAGTGACAATAATCCATCAAATTAATGTTATAGCTGTTGTAGATGCTTCACTTGGAGGAGAGTTGATGCTGTTGTCCAACTCGTCTAAACCGAAATATTTGATGTTGTTGAAGTAGAATGTCTGCTCCGAAGCAAAGATGAAGATAATGACTCCTGGAGTTGACTCGTGGGTTGATGAATTGATTTCTTCAGCTTGACATAAAATTTGTCAAATTTTGAGTCTTGTATTTGTGTAGCCCCCGACTCTTTGATTAGTTGGGAAACAACTGAACATTGAGTCAAGAACTGTAACTTCTTGTCGTCGAATAGTCATTGCTTGACTGAAGATATGTGTTGAAGATGTCTAAGTAGAAATCCTGAATATTGGGGAGCCACTTGTTGTAGTAAAATAACACGGCATCGCATGCCGAGATGTCGAGGTTCACAAAGACGTCGTGGTTGGTGAAGTAGTAAAACTTGCGAAGTAGCAACAATAGAGTTTGCCGGTGCCGAAGATAATAAAGATGAAGTCGCTCCACCATGATGACAAAGTTGTATTGCCGTAATGAAGTGAACACAAGTCGGCGGCAACAGAAGCAAACCAGTAGTGAAGACGCGCAGTTGTGAAGATAAAAGCACCAGTCGGCGGCGGCATAACCAGTCGACGACGGAAGACGATGATGTCCATCAGTAGTGGTAGCAGTATAAACCAGCCGTAGAGGCGACAGCACTAGTCAGTAGCAGACGAGACGACCGGCGGTGAAGACGATAAGGCCAATCAACACTAGCAGAATCATGCAGCCATGGAAGTGAAGAAACCAGTCGGCGGCAGACGTAGACAGCTTGCGTTGAAGATGATGACGCCTATTAGCGGTGGTGACGACATGGCCAGCCGTGAAGGCGATAGCACTAGTTGGCGTCATACGAGGCGGCCGATAGGTGAAGACATAGACGCCCAACAACGGTAGCATAATAGGCCAGCCGTGCAGGAGGAGACACCAATCAGCAGCGGCGAAGGCAAGCCGGTCGGTGAAGACGTAGACGCCCAGCAACAGCGGCATAATACACTAGTTGTGCAGGCAAAGACACCAGTCGGCGGCGACGAAGGCAACCCGGTCGGTGAAGACGTAGACGCCCATCAACGGCGGCATAATAGGCCAGCCGTGCAGACGGAGACACCAGTCGGCGGCGGCGAAGGCAAGCCGGTCGGTGAAGACGTAGACGCCCATCAACGACGGCATAATAGGCCAACCGTGCAGGCGGAAACACCAGTCGGCAGCGGACGAGACGGCCGGTCGGTGAAGATGTAGACGCCCAACAACGGCGGCATAATAGGCCAACTGTGCAGGCGGAAACACCAGTCGGCGGCGGACGAGGCGGCCAGTCGGTGAAGAGGTAGACGCCCAACAACAGCGGCATAATAGGCCAGCCGTGTAGGCGGTGACACCAGTCGGCGGCGGACGAGGCGGCCAGTCGGTGAAGAGGTAGACGCCCAACAACAGCGGCATAATAGGCCAGCCGTGTAGGCGATGACACCAGTCGGAGGCGGACGAGGCGGCCAGTCGGTGAAGAGGTAGACGCCCAACAACAGTGGCATAATAGGCCAGCCGTGTAGGCGGTGACACCAGTCGGCGGCGGCGAAAGCAAACCGGCGGTGAAAATGTAGACGCCGGACAACGGTGTTGTGACCAACCAACCGTATAGGTGAAGACACCAGTCGGCGGCGACGACGGCGAGCCGGTGGTGATGTTCTGACTGATCCATTCCTGGAGCGTAAGAGATAAGCTTAAAGCCATGAATCCCTTTTATGCATATCTGGATTTGGATCCTGCAGAACAAACATATAGGATGAGTAGTATCTGATGTAAATATAATACTCGAGAAAAATTCAAGCAGTTTATAAATATGTATTTCTTCTCTTGTTAATTTTGATTTCCCCGAGCAGATGACTCATTACGTTTAAACACTCTGCCCGACTAGTTATAGCCACCAAGCACTGGGAGTCGGCCTAAGCACTTCCCAAACATGCATATGAGTGACATGAGTTCGTCATTAATGGAACAAAGTTTCACGGATCGGAGTTTACTACTCGGGTACTTTTGCAATTATTAAGAGCAGAAAATAAATTATCTTATCTCTATGCTTTTGATTTATTCCGAATAATACTTAGCACCTTGCGTTACTCGGTCCATCCAACGAGCCCCCGGGTGCTAGGAATCGGCCCAAAGGCAACTATCCATTGGCAACCCAAACGGAAAGCATAGGAAAATGGAACTCCATAACTCGATAGGCACTTTTGTACTAAGAATATGTCGCAAGCAATCAAGATAAATATTATGAAAATTGTTTAAAAAATATGATATAACATCTGTAGCCCCCGACTCACTAGTCAACGGCGAACCAGTTGATGTAGTGAGGCAAAGGAAAAGGCAAAATATTATATAAAGAATAAAATAAATGATGACTTAGCTTTGTCATATTCCCTCGGTGACAGCAAAAGTAGCCGATGTGGGAACGAAGCAGTCCATCAATGGTGACAAAAACACCAGTCGGCGCCAGTGGAACCAAGCCAGTGGTGTAGATGATGAAGCCCATTAATGGTGGCGAAGTCCACCAACCGTATAGGCGAAAACACCAGTCAGTGGCGGCAGAGGCAGGCCGGCGATGAAGTCGTAGACGCCCAACAGCGGCGGCATAATAGGCCAGCCGTGCAGGCGCAAACACCAGTTGGCGGCGGCGAAAGCCAGCCGGTCGGTGAAGACGTGGACGCCCATGAACGGTGGTGTGACCAACCAACCGTATAGGCGAGAACACCAGTCGGCGGCGACAGAGGCAGGCCGGCGGTGAAGTCGTAGACGCCCAACAGCGGCAGCATAATAGGCCAGCCATGCAGGCGAAAACACCACTCGGCGAGAGTAGTGCCGCGGCATTACATGCAAATAGCAGAAAATACCAAGAGATTAATCTGATATTTAGAGATCAATCTAATGAAAAAATAATAAGTTGTAAGGAAAAAAACCCAGCGAAGTCGGAGATTAAATTGTTGAACTCGCTGAGATTTATCTCCTCGACCGGACTGACTCCGAGACGGAGAGAATTGGTAGTTGGTTTAATACTGTGCATCCGTAATCGAGCAATCTGCAACCCGGCATGCATACATGACAACACAACAAACCAATTTGGTTAGTAATAACTAAGTATGTGGAAAGAAATACATGCATGCTATAGGCGTGCATATTTTCATGTAAATATGACTATCCCTGATCTGGTTGGTCAGATGGGCTCGGCAGCACGGCCAAATCCCATCGCAGCAGCTAACGATTGATCTCGATTGCCATCCAATGCATGCGAACAACCATCGCTCCAGCATACATGCAAAACAAACGGTAAAATTTAACTTATCTGTTAGCAAGTATAGATATTTTGCATGCGATCAGATTAGCATCGGAAAATTAATGCATAGATGTGCAGTTATTATGGGAGCAGGTTTGTAAATTAATTTGTTTACTCCCTCCATAGCCTGCATGGTCCTGTTGCACGCTGGTTCCATGCTGCCATGTGCGTGTAGATTAAATCGACGTATACACGCGCTTGCTCCTGGCGGCCGAGTATTCCTGTGACCTGTGCCAATCCAGCAGTACATCCATCTGCATGGAAGGGAGGAGAGGAGCACTCGGACACGGCAAGGACACCGCGAGTTGGCGACGATGATGGCCGTGTGGCCCGTGTCGTGAACTCGTGATCTCACCCAGCATGTGAAAAACAACAAAAATTGCCAGGAAATCAAAACGGCGATCAGAGATTAATTAATAATCAATCTAATAAAAGTTAAATTGGAACAACCAACCCAAGTTGTGCGGCGTGGCGAGCGATGGCCAGTTGACACGCTGTGCGCGTCGATCTTCGCCATGATGCCGTCATCAGCAGTAGCCGGCGGAACTCATCATCGGCTTTGCGACGTCGGAGAGTATCTTCATTGAATTTAGCAGGATTGCTTTTCACAACTGGATTGGATCTTGGAGCGAAGACAGTACCGACGATTCTTGAGATTCGTTCTATCACACTTCTTGATAGATAACTCGGCATACCCCTACCTGGCGCGCCAACTGTCGAAACATGAATTCGGCAATAATAAAAGGGGGTAGCGCACGAGACCTAAAAGTGGATGGATGCGGAGACAAAGGATTTAGACAGGTTCAGGCCCTCTCGATGAGAGGTAATACCCTACTCCTGTTTGGGGATTTGAATCCGCCGAGTGTAGTATAGATCTGACGATCATATGTGCTCATGCCCCTAGAGGGGGCTCCCTGCCCTCCTTATATAGGTTGGGGGGCAGGGTTACAAGATAGAAACCTTAACCAATACGGTATCGGTTTCCTAAATCTACTTTACAATCTTATCAAACCAGGACTTTAGGCCGTTCCATAATATACAGGGAAACGTAATACCCAAGTCATGATTTGTTACATATTTTATAGATATAAGTTATCCCTTATAACTAGTCGGATAACCACGCCATGTGGGTATGGGTACCCATAATCTCCACACTCGTCTCCTTTGTGTTTTGCTCGCTCTAGGAAGTTGTTGAGCCGATGTCACAGCAATGAACGATTTTTCATTTTCTATCCTCTCTTTTTTTCAACCCATCAAATTTGCTTATATGGCAATTGAAAGAGTCTACTAATAAATACCATTGTACGTACCCTTTAAAACCAAAAAAAAAAAAAAACTGGGCAATTGCCGGTAGGAAGCTAGCAGTGGGTGAATGCTTGCTTGCTGTGGGCCGTTCGTCTGGGTAGACAATGGGGGGACACGTAGTACTTTTGGATGGAATCCTTGTCTGCTTTTGTCAATCGTGGGATATCACTGGGCCCACACGCAGCGCCACGTCGGACTGGAGTATCCACGTGGATACCTTTTTCCTGTGCGTGGTGGTCCCACGTGCGGAACCTGATCGGAAAAGGCGGTACCAAATGAAAGGCTACGGGTGATCACACGGCCTATCAAGATCGTGGTACTCTACTTCGACACGCAAATCATTTGCAGCATTATTCTTTAATAACAAAATCTTCATTTCTATTATGAGTTTTTTCTATAAGGAAAAGAACGCTGCCACGTTGGGCTGCATCTTGAATTCAGTTCGTGATAAAAAAGAAACAAAGTCTATCAAGCAAATTAAGGATCAGAAGCCTCAGCTATATGGTGACAAAGTTAATGGTGCATGATTTCATCTATTATAATTTTAAATTCTGATGTTTATGAATATCAAGCACATGAAAGTAACTACTAGTAAATACGAAATAAATGTGTATTCCTTATCTTGATTTGGTCTTTTTATTTTGTTGGGTGTGTTTAATTCTATTTGAACTACACTCTTTGTTAGAGTGATACTTTATAATAATTGGTTGTAACTCTGTTGAGTAAAGATCGAGATGTTTATTCCATTATCTAAAAAAAACTAGTAAATACAGATTTAATAGGATAATGATTTCGCCTTTTAAACTTGTCTTAAAGGCACATTTCTAGGCACGTGAGTGTTATGTAATGGTTCTGTGTTATAAAAATGGAGAAGTAAGGATGGGAAGAGAGATATATAATGGGGAGCTTACATGTAGTTGCAACTTGTTGGGCGAAGAAAAGAAGAGTTTAACGGATGGCATGGAGTCGGTGTACGTGGAGCAGCTGGAACTATTGGTGAATCATGGTGATGATTTGCTCATAATCGAGCTACATAGGTCGGCACATAGAAATAAAATTAAATGAACTAAAAGCACACGAGCGACAGAGAAGAGAGGCTGTGAGGCTGCCAGGTCCCCTAGCTGCTTGTGCATCGACTAAATTATGTTGATCATATCACTCTCTACTCGCGTTCCTCGAAAAAGAAAAAGAAAGTATGTCTATATATATACATCTGTGTATATTTTTGTTTGTTACTCCCTCCGTCTCATAATAAGATTTTGACATTTTGCTTGCACTATTTGACCACTCGTCTTATTAAAAAAATTGTGCAAATATAAAAAACAAAAAGTTATGCTTAAAATACTTTAGATAATAAAGTAAGTCATAAATAAAATAAATAATAATTTTAAATTTTTTTAAATAAGATGAATGGTTAAACGGTGTAAGAAAAAATCAAACTCGCTTGGGGACGGTGGGAGTATAAGTCGTATTCAAAGCTGCTGCCGATCAATTAACGTGCTGGACTGCTGGTGCTTGGTGCCTGGCCGCGGCCCACGGGGTGGGCCGATCGAGAGAGGGGGCCAGGGACGTTTAGGACTTGAGTTCGGCAAATGGACCGTGGCTGGAGGAGGCCGAGTCGAAAGAGGACTTTCTGTTTTGGGCCGGGCTAAATTCTGGTCCATGCCAACCCGACTCAGAAAAGAAGCCGATCGGCTGGCTATTCTAGGGTTGATGATCTGCTTCTCCTAAAAAATCCCCAATACCGCCGCTCCGCTCGAACAAAAAACCAACTCTAAAACCAAGCCAAGCCGGATAGAAGGGGATTTGAGTAGGACACATCTGAGGAGTATTAAGCGAGGAGGAGTAGGAGGCATCGGATTTGAGGATTAACTATGGCGAGTTCGCCGGACAAAGGTAAAGAGCCAACCATGGATCCGCCGTCCTCGGGCTCCGTGTCAGCGGAGAATAAGAAGGGCAACAGCAGCAGGGGAAAAGGGAAGAAGGCTGCAGCGGCGGCGCCGGTGGCCGCTGATTCCTCATCGACGGCGGCTGCGGCTGCCGGTGCCGGAGACGAGGTGAATAGGACGGCGACGGTGAGGATGTCGCAGCCGCAGATCGACCTGTTCATGTCGTTCGACCCTCCCCCGCTGGAGCCCGTGACGGGCGTCTCCAAGGAGGAGGAGGATCGCTTCGCGAAGATCGACGCGCAGCTGGCCAAGTGGGAGAAGGAGATCCGCGCGGACGCGGAGATGGTGAAGAGCCAGTACGAGCAGAAAGGCTACGTCGAATACGAGGTCGATGCCGATCTGTTTCCTGCTAGGGCTCCACCTCGCCCTGGCCGCAGGAGGGCTCGCCATGGCGTTATGGCGAAGAAGACGCCGCAGGGAGGAGGAGGAGCAACAGCAAAATGAAATCAATAATATTAGTACTTATTATTACTTAGGCCCAGTTCGTTATGTTAGCTGTGGTAGATATTTTCAGTGCACACAAAACGAAGAAAATTTATTAGTATATGATAAATTAAGTATTAGTTATTATAAAATAAAAATATATTTATTTGATTTTTTAAACAACTTCTATGTAGAAACTTTTTGTCAAAAACACACCACAGTTTGAAAAACAAGAAAGTTGAAGTTTGGAGTTGAGAAAAAGACTAGGCCTTACATATCATCTTTCTCATGTCATTCTAAGATTTTTGATGTCTTGTGTTCCATAGCGTATTTCTTAAGAAAAGTTGTCACAACGCAAATTGAGGCTTTCATAGTTTCATAGGTAACAAAGTTGGATTAAAAATTCTTGGAAAAAGTACGAATTACCCCCTCAAACTATCGCGGTCGACCAAATTACCCCCCTAACCACAAAACCGGAGGACTTACCCTCCTCGACCCAAATGACTAAGCATTCTATTTATAAAAAAAATGGGGGACCCACCTGTCATACTCTTCCACTCTTCCTCTCTCTTACTCTTTCTCTTTCTCACGGGCAGCAGGCGGGGGATGAGGGTGACACGGAGGCGGCGGTGGGGGAGGGGGGGATAAGGAGGCAGCCACCAACGACCGCGAGGCAGAGGAGGTGGAGGCGGATGCGAGGCCCACGAAGATGGAGGCGGAAGCGGCCGCCGCCGGCACGTGGCGGCCCCCACGGCCTCGGCTAGCGCGGCCTCGCAAGAGTCGAACGTCGCTACGGCGAAAGAGGAGCGGTAGGAGAGGTCACACATTGTGGACGCGAGGCGGGAGAGGTCGCGGTCCGAGCGGCGGTGGAGCGCGGCATGGGCCTCGGCGAGGAGCTGCTTGAGCGCCAGGAGCACCTCACGGAAACACCCGTGCGCGTTGATAGAGGGAGAGGGGGAGGGGGGAGCCACGCCGAGCAATGCGTGACAGCAGCAGAGTAGCCCTACTATTCGCTTCTTCCCTTCCTCAATTCGCCACTCTGCAGGTGCCCGACGATGTAGCCGCCGTGGGGAACAACAGGCTGCCGCAGTGGGTACCCGGGAGGCCCGTCTCCGCCTTCGTGCCCGGCGCCGACGCCGCTTCCTCCCCCTGCGCCCTGTTTGCTCTGCCCCCGCAGGCTGCTGTGTCTCCTGCGGCATTTTTTAACCGCGGTGTTTTTTTTTTTAGAAAAATCTTGACCATTGTTTCATGATGATGGTGGAACATTGGCCTTCACTAGCAAAAACCGAACCTGTAAAACTAATCTTACAGGTCCTACAAGTCAAAAACTTGGGACAATGGAAAAAAATGCATCGCTAGCATTTGAATAGAAAAGGAAAAGTACGAATTACCCCCTCAACAATTACGGTCATCTGATTTTTAACTCTGAACTCCAGTACCAGTTATTTTTAAAACTAAACTTTACAAACCGGATGAATTACCCCTAAATCGATCTAGGGTGGTTTTGGTCCTACGTGGACACACACATGGTATTCTAGTCAGCCAAAATAAAAGAAAATATATAGGACCCAGTTGTCAGCCACAAGAAATAAACATGCTGAGGCTCACTTGTCAGCCCAATCCCTCTTCTTCTCCCTTCCTCTTCGCCCATCCCCCTCTCTCTCCATCTTAGGTGCACCGAGGCAAGCGACGGAGCTAGCTAAGGCAAATAGCAGAGGCGAGCAGTGCTTAGGTCATGGAGCTCGCCGTCGATCTTGCCGCCTCCACGACAAACTTGAAGCCACCTGTGCCGCCTCCTTCATGAGTTTGCCGTTGCATGGCACCAGGCTGCGGAGGCCGAGGACGAGCGGCGCGTCGGTTGCTGCGAGCCTCCTCACACAGGTGGCCGAGATGAGGCGTGCGCTGGTGGTGGCCGGTCTATCAAGCTCACCAGCCAGGCCTCGTCCTCTTGAGGCCCCCCTCTCCTCCTAGGGATTCTTGTATTTATACCCACAGATGTCCCTTTGTCCAAGTAGAACTAGTGAAACAAGTATGGATACAATCCGAGTAGTCATTGTAGTTTCCAACTTGAACTCTGCTTCTCCTTCCGTATCCGAAACACCTTCTATATGCGAGGTATGATTTCGTACAAATCGATTTGGTATATGGTGGGTCTCGTCGAGCCCAATCCGAGATCATTGGGTATGCCTTATCCATGATATTGACAATCTTCAACTGCAAGTTCATTGGGGATGCTTTCCCATTCCTTGTCTTGAGGAGGATGTAGAGTATGGAGTCGACAAGGACACGATGACATTGTTCTCAGCAGCCGAGGTATTGTTCAAGTCCAACGAGGATAAGATATGTGCGCAGATGAATATCACTATATTAATTAAGGTTCATGGGTTAATCTCTATTGATTCATTCTTAATTAAGGTTCATGGGTTAATAATTTCGAACTTGTGACATTCTAAACCACACAAAATACCTTCAAATATCGGAACATCACAAAAAAATTTCCACATCTTTAAATTTTAATAAATGCAAACCGGGTTTTATTGTGTATATATTGATGTTTTCAAATCTTATTTGAAATTTTGCTTTCATTGGTTTGGTCTCTGATTAAGTACAGTTCAAATTGGATTCAAAATCTAACATTTAGAATTTGGTATTTAATTGGTATATTATATTTGAAATCACAACATAATTAAAAAATATTTTTACTAATTACTCCACTTACCTTATTAAAATCATTACTTTTAGTGGCAAAAGCAAAAAAAAAAATCATTACTTTTGTTATTATGAGGTCTTACCTCTAGCAAAGGTATTAGATTATACTACATGGAGTATAAACTATTGGATCAAGTTCTAATGGGTGGTCCAAATAAACTTTCTGAGAACCTTCACTAAGGGAGAAAGGGGTTTTAGTCCCGGTTGGAAACCCCCCTATACTCCCGGTTATACAACTGGGAGGTGAAATAACTGGGATAAAAATCTGTTTTTAGTCACGATTGGTAACATACCAACCGGGACTAAAAATGGAGCCAGGCTAGGTCTAGTTGCTCCTTTTCTTTTCTTTTTTTCATTGTTTTTAACATTGAATATTTGATTTCACGCCGCCGGCCGCCTCCTTCCGCCTGCTCTCGCGCCGTCCGCCGGCCTCAACTCGCTCACTCTCACGCTCGATCTTTTGTTTTGAGAATAGGAAGGAGAGGATAAGGATAAGTGGAGGAATAGGAAGGAGAGGATAAGGATAAGAGAGAGGAATAGGAAGATGAGGAATTTGGGAGGATAAGTCGTAGGGATTATATACTGGGACTAAAAATGTCTGGCCCTCTGACAGCCTCGGATAGAAAATGAACCGGGAGTAAAGATCATCTTTAGTCCAAAAATGCCCGCCCCCCTGACAGCCTCGGACAAAACAAAGAACCGGAAGTAAAAATCATCTTTAGTCACGGTTGGTGTTCACTTAGGGCCGATAAAGTTTTAAACCGGGATAAAAAATCATCTTTAGTTTCGGTTTATATTCAAACTGGGATTATTGTGGATTTTGCCTAACCCAAGAAAGATGGTTTCTTCAGTAGTGCTTAAAATAAAAATCCCCAAGAGTTACATGGATGCTCATACATATGATCCTTGTCTTCTCGGCTACACATATTCATACGGGTTTTTCCTTCTCAGTCACTCTTCCGTTGCAGGGATCCAGCAGCCATGGAAGCCGTAGGGCAATCCGTAGGGGAACCTGACGCGCGCAATCTCCTCAAACGTGGTCGCGTCTAGCACCAGTGCGTACCCTTCGCCATCGTCGGAGCTTACAATAGATATCACCACTCCTGCATGCAGAGATCAAGCCGCATACACGACGATGCCTTGTTACGTACGGAGTAACAAATTTAGCCAAAGTTTTAACACAAACTAATTTGGAACTGGCTATATATAAATTTTCTTCTAAAAATTTATTAAAAGGGTACGCATTAATTACAAATATAGTTATACATGAAAGACATATTGTAATTACGTTACAATAATATTATATTATATTTGTATTTGGCAAATTTTCATCTATAAATATATAGCAAAATGGAATAAAGTAAGCTCACCATCGTCTTCGTCGGTGGCTCCCGGCCTCGCGACGAAGAAAGGCTCGGACGGCACGGAGCCCTCCTCGTGCCAGCTCTTGGCCTTCTTCTCCACAAGGTCGATCTTGGTGAGCGTGTTGGGGAAGTTGCACGGGCGACGCGCGCCGCACGCGTAGGCATACCGGTACTTCCTGCCGAGGCGCGCCGGGTTGATGCTGCACATGTCCATCCCCCGCCCGTGCTCCTCCGGGTCCAGCGCCGTCTCAAGTTCGCCGAACGGGCTCCCATCCAGCGGGATCCTGAACCGCCCCACCCTGCCATCACCAAGTGTTTTGTGTTAATCTTTTCGATGTAAGTGGAGTGTTTGAGAGGAGACCGGGAAAAAGAATAAAATTAAAAAGATATGCAAAATAAGTTGAGCGTCATTAGCATATAATTAATTAGTGTTAATTATTTTAAACCTAAAAAACCATATCTATCTATTATATACTAAAAGTCTATTAAACTTCCTACAAACGCTCTCAAACCGCCAAGTGGCACTTTATAAACGCTCTCAAGACGCCAAGTGACACCCTGATAAATAAGAGAAATCCGACCATCTATTTTTAGTTAAATTGGTGGACCCATTATTTTGGATGGTTAGATCTATTTTATTAAAAAAAACATCTGTAACGAACATATGGAAAGTAATACTCGAACGTACGTATGTAATGTACGTGTACATACATGCTTCCCTTCTGTCCTTCCTTTATTACTTTCTATTTCATGAGAAACTAAAATCAAAATTACTTTTACATGAAGATAATCGCAAATAGACCAACTACTATGTCTAACAGCACTCCCTCACTCACTTCAAAGATCCCATGAACGCTTCTAAATTGCTACATGTGCTATTAAATTAGAGAAATTAGTATAAAAACATAAAAACAACAAAGCAACCGAGCATCAATTTCTACTTAAATTGATTAATTTAGGTTTTAGATTTTTTAATAAAAAAATCTCAAACCTCTCTCCCTCCCTCCCCACCTCCGTGCAGTGTTAAAATTCATTAAACATTTTATAAACTCTTCTAAGCTACTATATGACATACTTGAATTAAAGAAAGTCTTAGAAATTTCATGAAAAAATATTATATACTAAAAGTTCATTAAACATCCTACAAATACTCATAAGTCGTCAAGTGGCAGTGTAGCACCTTACAAATACTCTTAGATCGCCAAGTGACACCTTACAAACACTCCTAGGTCGCCAAGTGGCACTCTAATCTGACCATCAATTTTTATTTAACTTGATAGATCTATTATTTTATTTTAGAAGATTAGATTTTTTTCTTAAAATAACGCACACATCCGGAACCTCCCCGTCACGTAGGTACCAACGAGCTATCTTCATGAGAAATTAAAATCAAAATTATTTTTACAGTAAAAAAAATAAATAGACCTCCACCTATTAGGTCTAGCAACTCTCGCTTTGTAACTCTAAACATCCTATAAATGATTCTAATCTGCTATGTGGTGCTATTAAATTAAATAAAATACTAGAAAATCTTAGAAAAGAACAAAGCATTCGCCTATCGATTTGTTATTTTTCTTAATAAGAAAAAAAATACCAAACCTCTCTCCCTCCCTCCCCACCCTGTGCATTGTTAAAATCCCTTAAATATCTTATAAATGCTTCTAAGCTGCTATATGATATTCTTAAATTAGAAAAAAAACATCCAACCATCGGATTTGACATAAATCAATTGACACATTATTTTCAATCGATTGATAAATTATTTTAGGTCACTAGATCTACTTTTTTTTTAAAAAAAAGAACACCCTAAACCTCCTTCCCTCCATCCTTCTCTGCGGCATGCGGTGTTAAAAGTCCATTACACATCTTATAAATGTTCTTAAGATGTTACGTCATTCTCTTAAATCGGAGAAAATCCTAATAAAATTCTGACAAGAAAACAAAACATCCGACCATTGGTTTCGACATAAACATCTGACACATTATTTCAGGTTGTTAGATTAATCATTTAGAAAAACATCCTAAACCTTCATCCCTCCCTGCCCATGTACAACGTGCACCATTCTTTTCTCTCTTTTTTTAACTCCTTGACAATTAAAATTAAAATTATCTATATGGACAAAATAAAAAAAACAAATGGAACTCCATCTATTACTTATATCCCGTTTGGCATCTAACGACTTTCTACAAACTTAATTATTTTCTCTTAACATGCATATAAGGGCTACGTACCTATACAAATTGATCTTGATACTTTTAAAATGATCTTTTTAGGAGATAAATAAATATTTTAAGAAAGATGATCATAGCATCCGAATTACACGTATGATCTGTGAAGTCACTAATCATAGCATGTATTCATCTAGCAATATAGACAACAGCTTGAAAATAAAGGTGGTGGTTGGTTGAACATTATACTGATAAGCATGTAGGTTGCACCTAGGAATCTTAACAGTAGAACAACCTTGCAGTGGCCTTAGCAATAAATCAAGTCAGTTCTATATAGGAATTAAAGACCATGTCCATTTTTTTTTCTTTTGTTAAACTTGCTACAGTACATTCTTTTGTTAAACTTTCTACAATACATTGTAAAGTTTTTATGTAGAAACATGTATTTGTTATAAAACAATCCACTTTAGCGATGATTCACTAAATACACTATGAACATTACTTCAATATATCATGTGAGAAAATTTAGAGCGTATGCCTTTACCATATGTCAGGTTATATGCACTTATATTTTCGTCCCAAATTGCAAAGATCAAATCATTTCAAGGATGATTCATAGAATTAAAATATCCAAAAGAAAAAAAACTAAAAATAGACATGAAATAAATTAAAAATTGAACAAATGTTGCTTGATTTAAAACCCATACTTAATAAAAAAAATTCAAACATTTTTCAAGGACTGTTAGAATGAAAAAATATATAAAATTTTAAATTGCAATAAAGCAAAAAAAAATGATATTATTCGATTTCTTTTGAGGTTATAAGATATCCTTCTAATGAGTTAAAATACCCTAAATTTTCTCATAGGAACCACCTTTATTGTTCCGGCACAATATTTTCTCGTCAATCAAAACCACGTGATCTCAAGTAATTTTATTTTTGATTTTTTCTATTGCAAGGGTAATTATAAAAAATTACCAGCGTTCAAAGCACACAAAATAAATTTAATTTTTGTTTGGAATATAATACAAGATATTTTAATAAAAAGCCACCCACACATAAATATTTATAATAAAATTTCACTCACATTATATAAGAAGGTGCCCGTGCATATGCGCGGGCTACCTTTCTAGTTAATATGAATTTTAAAACAAATTTTCTATAGAATTTTTTTTTATAAAAAGGATACCGTTTATGACTTTATTCAGGAAGTTTGTACGACCTTACGTGACGTTTTGTGATTTTTGTTGGTCAAGTAGTCAAGTCACAATCGATCAGCAGGTGTGCAGCATCATGTACACCACGTACCTGGCGTTAGGTAAAACGTCCTTGCCCCTTAACAATCTCAGTCTACTGAGGACGAGTGTCTCGATGATGGCAGGGTCACCGTAGTGCTCACAGCAGTCGACAACGACGGCGGCCTCGTCGCCTTCCTCCTCGTATGCGTTGATGAAGTGGATCGCCATGAAAGGAGGCACCTCCACGCTCGCCACCTTAATTCGGCCACAAGAAATCAAACCAAAAAAACAGAACATCTGCAGGCCACAAAATCATTTGCAGCTTAACTAATTACATACGGTCTTGCCGGTGGACTTGCACATGACGTGCATGTAGCTGCCGGACGCCGGGACCCAGTCGAAGGCGTAGAACGGGGCGAGCTCGGAGGCGAGCAGGCTGGCGGAGGAGTACCGGAGCGGCATCTCCGGCACGACGACGTACTTCTCCGTGGCGGCGAACGAGTGCAGCCACCCGGGCGACGGCCCGCCGCGGCAGTCCACTCTCCCGATCACCTTCCTCTCGTTGCTCCCGGCCTCCATCCTCACGACGAGGTGGCCCGGACGGACGAGGTCGGGAAGCAGCGTCAGGAACTCGGTCTCGGTGACGATCGGGTGCGCCGACTGCACCATGCCACCCAGCCTGTCCGTGTACCGGAACCTGCCCACCGTCTCGAGCGTGTCCGGGTCGATGAGGACGGACCTCTTGGTGGTCTCGGTGAGGCACATCACCCGGCCGTCGCCGAGCGGCAGCAAGGCGCTGTTGGGGTTGTCGGTGAGCGCGGCGCCGGTGACGAGGCCGACGAGGTCGCCGACGCGGTGGAGCAGGCTCTTGGCCGGCGCGGGGCAGTGGGAGAACTCGCGGAGGACCGGGCGGCCGCGCGCCACGGCGGCCCTGTACGCCTCCGACTCGATCTGCCGGTGCGCCCCCGTGGCGCGCGCACCACCCCAGCCGCGGAAGGAGACGCGGACGAGCGTCGCGTAGCCGTCGAACAGGTGGTGGAACGCGTGCTCCCCGACGTCCCACATCCCCGGCCCGTTCCTGATGTACGTGCCATTCTGCACAGCGCAATCACACGTACGCATCAACACGTACACTGATCAGTGGAAACATTAGCACGCATGCACGTACGTAGTACACGTACGTACCAGCCAAGGAGGGAGGCATCCCTCGATGGGCAGGTCACCTTCCCAGCGTTCTTGGCGGACGCTGGTCCAGGCAGACAGCTTCGTCGTCGTGGCGCCGCTGTCTCCTGATCCTGCAGGTTCCTGATCCGATTGCAGCGTGGTTGCCCTCACGGCGCCACGGACGGGAACGCGGCGACGTGCTGCAGTCGCGTTGCTGCAACGAGGCGGCAGCCGTGGAGCGAGTGCGAAGGACGAGGATGATCTAGGAGCCGTGCATGGTGTGGCGATCAGGGTCAGGGAGGTCGCCATGATGCCTGTGCACGAATGGCGGCTGCACCGCTGCTCGATCGGCTGCTTTACTTTTATGGCCGGGTCTGTGCTTACGCAAAAGGCCAAAATAGTGGGGGAGTAGCCAGGAGCCTAGGACACGATACCTTAACAGCACGTTTGATATTATTTGTCGACTGCTAGCTCTAAAATTAATGTATCATATCAGTTCACATTAATAGTTTGTCGGATGCGCATACTACATGTGAAACGAATCCTACTGGCAGTGCCGTTTGTCTCGACATGGCTGCTAAGCTCACTGGTCGGTGGTTACCCACCCCCTCCCTCCCTCTCCCAGTCTTCCTCTTCCAATCTTCTCCTCGATCAAATATGTCGGCCTCTGGAGCTCCGACCCAAATGCAAAGTCGTTGTTACTGCGGCCTCTCCTCTACTTTCTCTCCCCTCTTCCCCTCCTTGGTGACGAGCACCGTTGCGTCTCATACTACAAGCAACCTTCAACGTAACCATCCACACGGGCCACCGTGAGGTCGCCATCACGTCATTGTTGCGCCGTCTCCATCCCCACCACCCCATCGAGCTTGCTGGATTTGGCCTCAAGCTCCCCAGATCCAGCCTCCAGGTCTCACGTACTCCTCACCACTAAAGGCAACAAATGGAGTAGATTAGGGCAGCGGCAGCCGAGGAAGCAAATCTCCAAGCTCAACACAAGATCCAACTGCACGGGAGACGTACAGGTGGGGTAGATCGAGGAAGGTACCCCTCGTGAGCTCGCCCGTCATCCTTGTCTTGGAGCGGCCGTTGCAGCCGTTGATGGAAGTAGGCCACTCGGCCCAACGGTAGGCCCCTCTTTTGCCCCCATCGTGCTTGTCTCTTCCCCAATCCTGTATGTCGTCTTTTTTGACATCTAGCCACCAGAGCTCCGATGGATGGCGATGTGTGGGTGGGGTGGGAGGGGGAGGGGGAAGAGGAGGGAAACCGTGGTGGAGGCATGGGCTCACCCAACACGTGCTTTTGTAAGCACGAGGAGCCTCATCCGACGAGGCACACGTGCCCTAAAAGGGCACAGGCGGCATTGCAGAGGCTGACATGGAGTCGTCGCACCGACGTGGTGAGTAGGAACCACTCGCCACATCAGTGCAGAGATGAACAATACCAGCCAAGTGTAGTCTCAAGCGCCACGTAGGTTGGGACCATTGCTGAAGAAACTACTTACAGTGCTTGGTAGCTTCAAGTGGCTTCAAATAGTATTTATGTTTCAGCTCCTCTATTTTCCATTCAAGTCATTTTAAAGTTTTGTATTTCATTTTCAGTCTTAATTTTACAAAGAAACCCTCAAATGAAAAAATACCATCATATTAACCCCTCAGCTTCCCACCCACTTCTCGTTGTTGTCCGGAGAGATCGGCATAATGCTGACACTGATGACCACCATCATCCTTCTCACCCCGTCACTCTGGCCACCACTGTACCCCACTCCGGCCACCACCGTCCCTCTCTTTCCTTGCGAACTGGACAGCGGTAGTGCAGTTCCATGGCCTCGGTTCGCCACCGTCACCTTTGACCTCACGTGTGGCGAGCTGAGGTTGTCAGTGGTCGAGGATGGCGAGCTCCGTGGTGGCAGGTGAAGCTGTAGTCGGTGGATCTTGTCATGACGGCAGTGGCCTCCACGATCCCACGTGGCAGCGAGGAACCTGGGGTCACAGTGGTGAGAAAGAAGCTGAGGTGGCCCCCGCTGCTTGGCCTAAACCCTACCCCGATGGTGGCCTTCCTGATCCCACCCAACAGTGGAGCCCTCCCGTACTCACCAGCACCATCATGTCCTCAATTTGGCATGGTAGTGCCTCCATTCGTTGCTGCCGGTCGTTAGGGGTGGGCGTTTGATTTCCTTGGTATGGTTTTATTAGTTTTTCGCCTTTTCGGTGATGTGCACTAGGGTTCCCGATCTTCCGAAAGGTTCTGATTAACAACGATTTGGACGGAGTCGCGACACAAATCGATCCGGCTTCTTGAACGCGCACGCTCTTGAGCCCCGCAATCGCAGCACCACGTCTCCTCTGGTTATCACCCGTGTCGAAACGCGGATGACTCGCCGAGAAGGCTAATCCCTGTTTGCCAATCGAAAAACACAAACAAGAACGAGATAGAAAAACAACCAAAATTGCAGATGAATGATTAAGCTCACGAGTTGGGGTCTTACAAACCGATCTAGCGGCGAAACTGTTCTCGACAGATTAATCTAAGCAAAACCCAAAAACCTAAAGATGACGGCGGGTACTGATATATAGAGTTTAGGGTCGTGCAAACCCCTCTCGACGCAACCCTAATGGGTTCCAACACGATACACAGGCCAAAGGCCCAAATACGGTGACGCAGCACCGGGACAGATTCTGGACGTCAACTTGTTCGGTCAATTCTCGTTGACTCGGAAAGAATTTGGATGTGGGACCAAAACCATTGGAAAGGTTATCTTCTTAGCTTTCCATCCATATAAAGAACGCCCCAATCCGAGCACGTATGCGACCTGGGCACCCGTTTTAGTGCAGACTAGTCCTGGACTCCGAATTGCACCCGACGTCGACTTGGTTTGGGCCTCCACCTTGACTTGGACGTCCCCGATGGTCCTACATGGCTCTAAGTCCTTCTCCAAGTGTCTCCTTGTCCCCTCCATTGTTCCTAATCACAATATAATCATTAGGTAGCAATCTATTCTCGAATTCATACAAAGAAGAACATAGGAACGAACTCACCTCTAAATTTAATTGTCGCGCACGAGCTCTTGTTATCGGTCCTTGAATGACCGTTGGAGGATTGTTGTGTGTATCCGAGGTAGTGATGTCCGCATCATTGTCCCCCTCTTGAATTGAAGTCGTCCTCGACTCAAGCTAATCCTCTTCTCCCAAGTATGGCTTCAAATCTGAAATGTTAAACGTGGGACTAACCCCAAACTCGGGAGGCAACTCAAGTTTATATGCATTAACATTAATCTTCTCAACAATTTTAAAAGGGCCATCAGCATGAGGCATCAACTTAGATTTTCTCAATTCCGGAAATCTATCCTTTCTCAAGTGCAACCAAACTAAATCACCCGGTTCAAGCTTAACCTCTTGCCTACCTTTACTACCAGCAATTCTATACTTTTCAGTCATCTTTTCAATGTCGAACTTGGTTGACTCATGCATTTTCAAAATAAATTCAGCGCGTGCCTTAGCATCATTATGAACCCTCTCACTAGTAGGTAAAGGCAAAATATCAATTGGAGCACGAGGGTTGAAACCATACACTACCTGAAAAGGACTTACCTTGGTAGTAGAATGTGTTGCCCGATTGTATGCAAACTCCACATGAGGCAAACATTCTTCCCACATCTTCAAATTTTTCTTCAAAATAGCCCTCAACATGGTACCCAAAGTGCGGTTGACTACCTCCGTTTGTCCATCTGTTTGTGGGTGACATGTTGTAGAAAACAATAGCTTTGTACCCAACTTGTTCCATAGCGTGCGCCAGAAATGACTTAAGAATTTTGCATCACGATCTGAAACAATAGTAGAAGGCAGACCATGCAAGCGAACAATCTCATGGAAAAACAGATCAGCAATATGAACAACATTATCAGTTTTATGACATGGTATGAAATGTGCCATCTTAGAAAAACGATCCACCACCACAAAAATACTATCCCTCCCCCTCTTAGTTCTAGGCAATCGCAAAACAAAGTCCATAGAAATATCCGCCCAAGGAATAGAAGGTACAGGAAGAGGCATATACAAACCATGTGGATTCAAACGAGACTTAGCTTTCTGACAAGTGGTGCAACGTGCCACGAACCTCTCAACATCCTTTCTCATCCTTGGCCAAAAGAAATGCATGGCCAAAACATCCTCCGTCTTCTTAGCTCCAAAATGTCCAATCAACCCTCCTCCATGCGTTTCCTGTATCAACAAAAGACGAACGGAACCAACTGGAATGCATAGACGGTTAGCTCTATAAACAAATCCACCATTGATCACAATTTTGTTCCAAGTACGTCCCTCTTTGCAATTTATCATCACTTCATTAAAATCAGGATCAAGCGCATATTGTTCTTTAATTGATTCAAGTCCAAAAATCCGACAATCAAGTTGGGAGAAGAAAGTATAGCGCCTAGACAAAGCATCTGCAATCATATTATCTTTCCCTTTCTTGTGTTTGATAACATAAGGAAAAGATTCAATAAATTCAACCCATTTTGCATGTCTACGATTCAAATTATTTTGAGAGCGAAGATATTTAAGCGATTCATGATCGGAGTGAATAACAAGTTCTTTAGGCCACAAATAATGACGCCACGTCTCTAAGGAACGTACAAGAGCATACAATTTCTTATCATACGTGGAATAATTCAAAACAGGACCATGCAACTTCTCACTAAAGTATGCAACATGCTTACCATATTGCATCAACACACCTCCAATGCCAACTCCACTAGCATCACATTCTAACTCAAAAGTCTTACCAAAGTTTGGAAGTTGTAGCAAAGGTGCATGTGTAAGCTTGTCCTTCAAAGTGTCAAAGGACTTCTCCTGTGTCTTTCCCCAATGGAAGACCACCCCTTTCTTCGTCAACTCGTTCAATGGTGCAGCAAAAGTACTGAAATCTTTGACGAAACAGCGGTAGAATCCTGCAAGACCAAGAAAGGTCCTCACCTGTGTGATGGTTTGGGGAACCGGCCAACTCCTTATGGCTTCAATTTTTGACTCATCCACCTCAATTCCCTGTGGAGTAACAACATATCCAAGAAAAGAGACTCGTTCCGTGCAAAAGATGCACTTTTCAAGGTTAGCAAACAAACGTGCATCGCGTAGAGCATTAAAATCAGCACGTAAATGATCCATGTGTTCGTCCAAAGACTTGCTGTAAATCAATATGTCATCAAAGTACACTACCACAAATCGTCCAATAAAAGGCCTTAAAACCTCATTCATTAAGCGCATGAAAGTACTAGGTGTATTAGTCAAACCAAAAGGCATTACTAACCACTCATACAAACCAAATTTAGTTTTAAAAGTTGTTTTCCATTCATCTCCAAGTTTCATTCTAATTTGGTGATAGCCACTACGCAAGTCAATCTCTGTGAAAATAATAGAGCCACACAACTCATCAAGCATATCGTCTAATAGGAATAGGATGACGATATCGGATAGTAATATTATTAATGGCTCTACAATCAACACACATTCGCCAAGAACCATCTTTCTTAGGAGCCAAAATTATAGGAACTGCACAGGGACTAAGGCTTTGACGTACATACCCGCGGTCCAAAAGGTCTTGAACTTGCCGCTGAATTTCCTTAGTCTCATCTGGGTTGGTTCGATAAGCAGCACGGTTTGGCAATGATGCTCCTGGAATCAAATCAATTTGATGCTCTATCCCTCTCATGGGTGGCAATCCTGGGGGTATCTCAGCTGGAAAGACATCCTCATACTCCTGCAAAAGGTTAGTAACAACAGGAGGTATCGAACTAGCAATATCATCTAAAGAAACTAAGGCTTGTTTGCATATCAAGAAATAGCACATATCATCATTTGAAATATCAGCAATGTCACATTTCGTTGCAAGCATAACACCACCCTTCAACTTAATACCCTCAACCTTAGAACTAGGTGAAAGCTTATCCTTTTTAGGTGGAACAACAGATTTAGCCACTTGCTGATTTTCAGATTCATCAAGTTTCAAACTAGCAGCTCGTTCTTTATCAGCTTTTACAATTTCAGCAGGGGTCAAAGGTAGCAAAGTAATTTTCTTCCCATTACGCACAAAAGTGTATTTATTACTCCTACCATGGTGTGTAGCATCAGCAAAAGTGAACAAGCTTGCATAGGAACCACATCGCAATTAACAGAATCTGCATATGAGCCAATGGAAAACGAAACCCTACAAACCTGTGTTACCTTTGCTCTTCCGGAATCGTTTAACCACTGAATATGGTAAGGATGTGGATGTGTACGTGTAGTCAAGCCAAGCTTCTTGACCAAATCAGAACTCACCAAGTTGTTGCAGCTTCCTCCATCAATGATCACACGTGCACGACGGTTGTTGATGACGAAGAAAATCTGAAACAAATTATGGCGTTGCAACCTGTCATGCTGCTGTACCTGCGTGCTGAGCACCCGCTGCACAATGATGGTTCTGTAGTCCGTTGTGTCATCACGACCAAAGACTTCGCCATCCTCATCCTCAACTTCTTCTTTCTCCTCTTCCTCTTCCACGTCAGAGGTGGTGATGTAGCCATCTTCTGTAGCAACATAGTGTAACACCCCAGGTAACCACGTACCTAGAATGCCACACCAAAATACACTCAAAAACTAAGTCCTAAAATTATTAGAAATTTCGGCAGTCTCCCCTAAAAATACGGACATCACGACAGGCAGTTATAAGAAAGGTCAATACCGATATAAACCACACAATCCAAACCATCCTAGCTCCACAAATCCCACGCGAAAAATAAGGATCCGAACCTTAAATGACCTTTACAAGTTCTATGCAAAACTTATGCTGAGCAAAAATTATAGTCTAAAGCTAATTTCAATTGTGTGCAATAATAATGTGTAGTCCAAGGGTGCTACTCCCGCCCCATGCCGATCGATGTCATTAGGTACCTAAAAACCAAATTAAACAAAAGAGTGAGTAAAGAATACTCAGCAAGTACAATCTTGAACTAGTAAAACATACGCACGATTTATGCATTAAGAAACCAACATGAAGGGTTGAATTTACTTTATTTTTAAACCAAAGAAGTCAAAAGATAGTAGTTCCCTCCCGGGCAGGTGTAAATATCCTCTTAGCATTACCGGTAAGCCGAGCAAGCGTGATCAGCGCTTCTCAAGGATCATGAATAAAGATCCAAATTGCACTCCCATGGCTACGCATGGTTCTTGAATAATGTAAACAGAACATCCGGAATAATGAAACATGAATAACGTCATGAATTTGAATATGGGTCGAAACACGAATAAGTAGCATAACGTCATAGCCATATAATCAGTAATAACAAGCAATTGAATAATAATTATGCAAGTAAAGCCAAACAAAACAACTCAGTTTTGTCCATCACATAAGTCCGTCTTTTACTTGCCTTAACTCCTTCGATACTCCGACTCAACTCCTCCAACGTTGGAACCCTCCACACCTGTGGAGCAAAACTACGCATAAACCACTATATTCAACTAACGATGGTTACAAGGGATATTTACTAAAATCGAAACCTAGAACATATAAACCTTTTACCGATTTGTATTAAATAACCTATAGCTGTTCCATTATTGTTTTATGAGTAACTCACAAACCGTCTAACGGAAACTAGCAAATAATACAACTTCGGACATCTAGACAAAATTGTCTACAACTTTCATGTTGAGCACAAAATCAGATTATGCCTCTGAAAATCCCAGATTAAGGAAAAGCGAACTGCTGTCCTGATTTCCGGACCCGGTCAGCAGTACTGTTTTTGCTGTTTCTCCTAAACCGTTTATCGGAATCGAGTAAAACTAGCACCGTTGGAAAGATATCGACAATGACTACAAACTTTATTTAGGACAACTAACCTGATTCCTGATGGTTTAATACCAGATTTGAAAATACGGTTTCAGCCTAGCGTTCGATATAAAATAAATTCGAAAAAACCGGAAACAGATCGTCTTAAATATAAATTAGAAACAACTATAGACTAAAACGGATTACCTAGTAGTACTAATGTATAAGAAAAACGAAGAATTTGGAAATATTCACCAAATTCCCCAAATTTCCCTTCTTCTATCAAATTTCCCCTTCTTTCCTTCCTTCCTGTTCTTCTCTGCCTTCTCTCCCTCCTTCCTGTTCGTTGCAGGCCAACAGCAGCAGCAGCAGAAACGAATATCGGCAGCAACAGCAAGCCGTGCACCACCAGCAAGGAAGGGATCAGATCGGCAACAGCAGGGTTCGGCAGCAGCAGGGAAATTAACAGAAACAACAGTAGCTCACCAACGACCGGCTGCGGACGACGACGGCTGTGGCGACCGGCGACGGTTGCACCAGCGGTGGCGCCGGCGAAGAGAGGAACAGCAGCGGCGGCGGCAGAGCGCAGGAGGTGCGGCGGCTAGGGCTACAGGAGAATCGCTCCTGTTTCTTTTTTTTTTCGTTTGTTTTTTTGGTTGGTTATATAAAGAGACTAAATAAGATCTAACGGCTCACATCTATTCAATCCTCGGGACTTCGTTCGGACTCCGATTCCTATAAATTTATAGTCTATTTTGCACTACTCGGCGAGCTCTACGCATCCACGGTTCCCGATCGCCTATACAAACAATGGTTTAAAAGTTGAACTTTTGCGCGTTTGCTCTAATATTCCGCGAGATATATTAATTTAAAACTCGGGGTATTACACATAGGCCCATTGACTAGGGCAATCTTTCTGCACATGCCCAAACCCTTGGCAACGGATGAGATACTCTTGGCAGGTACCTGCGAGGATCCTTTACCTGACTCTTCTGCTGGTCGTGGTGGTGGAGATGGTTTTGGTGCCGCAGAAGCTTTGGATGCTGCTGGTCGCTTGCCCGCTAGCCGGGAGGACGCCCGAAAAGAGACGGCCTTGGGCAGTCCCGCATATGGCGTCGTGCACGGAGTGTATGTGCTTGCCTTGCTCTTGCCCTGATGGTCGTGCCCCTGTAATTCCTTCTCTGCAAGCATAGCAAATCGAAACAACTGGTTGACAGAGTTAAATTCCTTATAATCAACAATGTTCTGAATTTCCTCCCTCAAACCAGAATAGAAACGACAAATAGTATCCTCGACCCCCTCCACTATGCCACAGCGTCTCACACCCTTTTGTAGCTCACCATAGTAATCCTGTACAGATTTATCCCCTTGTTCCAAACGCATCAGTTTCTTGCGTATATCTCTATGATAAGATGGAGGAACAAACCTATCGCGCATAGCTACCTTAAGTTCTTCCCAAGTAGTAGGTAGTACCCCCTCATCAGATAACCCAGCCCACCACATAATAGCAAAATCCTTGAACTCACTACTGGCTTGTCTAACTCTATGTTGTTCGGGTACAAGGTGGGCATTAAACTTTTGTTCTACTGTCATCTCCCAATCAAGGTATTTCTCAGCATCATAATATTCCGAAAAAGATGGTATTTTAAACTTAACCTTAGCATAAGGATCATCGGGCGCACGATTATTATTATTACCTTGTTGGTGGCGAGTGCCACCCATACCTGTGCGGTTTGTGCGTAGGCGACGTCGTAGCCGTGCTTGCCTTGTAGCCGGTGCGTCAATATAGCCATTGGAATCATACACCGTGTCTTCGGGATGAGCATCGTCGTCACCACTGACCACTTCCTCATTGGAAGGTGTCTCCAACGCGGCGACCCGATCAGTTAGCGTGGATATCCGCTTGTCCAACCTCTCCATGTGGTTCAGGAAGCCGATTTTAGTGAAGGCATCTTGGACAGACTTTGCAACGGCCTCCGTGATGTCCTTTTGAGTATTTTGTTGGAGAGTTCGTAGTTGCTCTTGGCTGACACAGTCAGCAAAATCCTGGGGACTCTTCTCACCTTTGTTACCTGACATTGAAACACCAAAACAGAAACAAAACGGTGAAGGTTATCCCTAATAATCTACTACGCAGGTGTAGTGGTGCCTCTCAACGATTCTCAGCAATATGGAGTTCCTAACCAAGCTCTTATAAGGTTCTTACCAGCAAAGCAAAGGATACCTGGAAGGCGTAGTCAGCGATTGCAGGGATCAAGAACCTGTGCTGTCCAGAAGTAATATGTAGAGCTAGGAAGGCCAAATATATGTATATGAGTGGTACATAATCCAATGACAGATAGTAATGCTGAATAAAAATCCCAAGTCACTTGCCCTTAGTTGCTGGTCTACTCGTGTCCTAGACAGTAGTGATAACAAAGATGGCTCAAAGAATATGACACTACTAAGCAGCAAAGAAGGACTGGCAGGCAAGCTTCGGCGAGTTTCAGCAAAAACTACAAAACTGAACAGGCAGATAGGCACTAGTGGAAATCAACTTTTCTTTTTTTTTCTTTTCTTTTTTTGATATTTTTTCTTTTTTCAGAACACAAAAATAGGCACACCTCCATGTTACAGCTCAATCGGAGTAGATATGTGGCCTATGGATTTTTCTGAAACCACTATAAAAAAGGTGCAGGAACTTGTGAGCTCGAACAGACAATTTTGCAAGCCAGATTTTCGAATTTTGCAAGCTCGAACAGACAGTTCTAGTGATGCGTGGTGATCTGGATGGGTGTTTATGATGGCGGAAACGGCTCTCAAAGGATGAACCCTAACACACGGTGAAAGGTAGCGGCTAGGGTTACAAAGGACAAACACACGACTAGACTAAAACACGCACTAGACTAGCAACAGGAACTTAAACTAGGACTCAAACTCAACACTACGGACTCTTAAAAAGAATCATGCAAAGGCTAAACACGGTCTAGGTTAAGGTAACTAACAACTAAATTTTTTTTTTGGCTTTTCTATAGACTCTAGGATAATTGCGAAAAACAAAAACTAATCTAGGGCAAAGAACTGAGCGAACCTGACGGTGAACCTAGAGCTCTGATACCACTTGATGTGCACTAGGGTTCCCGATCTTCCGAAAGGTTCTGATAAACAACGATTTGAACGGAGTCGCGACACAAATCGATCCGGCTTCTTGAACGCGCACGCTCTTGAGCCCCGCAATCGCAGCACCACGTCTCCTCTGGTTATCACCCGTGTCGAAACGCGGATGACCTTGCCGAGAAGGCTAATCCCTGTTTGCCAATCGAAGAACACAAACAAGAACGAGATAGAAAAACAACCAAAATTGCAGATGAATGATTAAGCTCACGAGTTGGGGTCTTACAAACCGATCTAGCGGCGAAACTGTTCTCGACAGATTAATCTAAGCAAAACCCAAAAACCTAAAGATGACGGCGGGTACTGATATATAGAGTTTAGGGTCGTGCAAACCCCTCTCGACGCAACCCTAATGGGTTCCAACACGATACACAGGCCAAAGGCCCAAATACGGTGACGCAGCACTGGGACAGATTCTGGACGTCAACTTCTTCGGTCAATTCCCGTTGACTCGGAAAGAATTTGGATGTGAGACCAAAACCATTGGAAAGATTATCTTCTTAGCTTTCCATCCATATAAAGAACGCCCCAATCCGAGCACGTATGCGACCTGGGCACCCATTTTAGTGCAGACTGGTCCTGGACCCCGAATTGCACCCGACGTCGACTTGGTTTGGGCCTCCACCTTGACTTGGACGTCCCCGATGGTCCTCCATGGCTCTAAGTCCTTCTCCAAGTGTCTCCTTGTCCCCTCCATTGTTCCTAATCACAATATAATCATTAGGTAGCAATCTATTCTCGAATTCATACAAAGAAGAACATAGGAACGAACTCACCTCTAAATTTAATTGTCGCGCACGAGCTCTTGTTATCAGTCCTTGAATGACCGTTGGAGGATTGTTGTGTGTATCCGAGGTAGTGATGTCCGCATCATTCGGTTTGTGTAAAATGGCAACTGAAACATGATCCAAAAAAATATGAAATCGAGGAAAAGAACACCGAATAAAACCGGGTTGGCTTTTTTACTCGCGGTTTTTACCGAAGAGAATTGAATACCTGTTCAAGCTGAGTGGTAGGCCACCGAATCATATAGCTCCTACTCCGCCGCGTTTCGGTGAGCCTCCGCATACGCCTATGCCAAGCAAGCTCCGATGCCTATGACGAGTTTTGACGCCGTTGTTGAGCTCCCGAGCCCACTGCTAACTCCTGTACATTTACTTCACCCCAAGCCGATGAGCTCTCATCCAATCAACGAGCATGCGTGAACCACCGCATATCCAGATTTGCATTGACGATGAGCTCTCGCACCGTCCCTGCGCCCAATACGTTGTACTTCTGTCGCTGTTATGCTGCAGATCTGCGCACCTATGCGGCTGTGCCACCGACGTGGATTTGACCTTGTATCACTGCTGCTGACAATATGAGCCTTAATGCCGCTGCTGTGCATTGGCGGGATGCAGGATTCGGGATTTAGGGTGCATGTGGGAATCAGGAAAAGATTGAAGAGAGAGAGAGAGGTGAATATTTCAGTTTATATAAAAAACCAAAGATACAACAAAGGACCGAACAAAACCAAAATAAAAACCAAAGGTACATCCAAAAACCCACAAAACCGCTACTTGGGACGGTTCGGTGGTCGGTTTTTGTTTTTTTTTTTGCCCACCCCTACCGGTCATTATCTTTAAGCAAGATCGGGGTGGTGACAACTAGATCGATCGAGGCGGCAACCGTTGCTTTAGATCTGGGTATGTTGTTTCTAGCCCTCCTCTTGGCCACTGGATCTTGTTGAGGAGGCGAGGTCAAGGAGTGTTGCGGGGTTTTGGGCAGGCGTCTTTTTCCGGCAAACCCACTGTATCTTGCAAAAGATCGTCCCCCACCTCCCATCTCCTCCACATCAGCATTGCTCCTATAGTGGCACCTGGAACCGCACGTCACATAGGAGCATGGTAAATGGTCTTATCGCTGGGGGCAGTGCTTTACCCCAAAAAAACAAGCAATTTCATTCCAAAATACTCCCTCTTTCCCAAAAAAAACCCAACCTACAAGTTGGATGGGACACAATCTAGTACAACGAATCTGGACAGGCGTCTATCCAGATACCTTGTACTAGATTGTGTCCTATCCAACTCTTAGGTTAGGTTTTTTTTTTTTTGGACGGAGTATCCAACTCTTAGGTTAGGTTGTTTTTGGACAGAGGGAGTAGTACTAGTACAACACAACAGCTTAAGTGTGTCCCCTGCAAAATGCAGGTGAAAATAATAGTATCCTGGTTGGTTACAGCGTTTGTGTCGACATGCTGCGAAGCTGCGGTGGTTATTGTTAGGAAACCGCCGGCCCATGAAGGCCCGGCCCAGTTACCCATTAATTGGGCCCATCACTTAACATGGAAGGTGGAAGAGGGAATGGCTATAAATAGAGGAGTAGAGAGGAGGATTGTACACTTGAGAATGCAATGGATGAATGAGAAAGGATGCCACACTCTCATATCTTGTGTCTCCACTTTTGTAGAATTACGCAATCCCTCTTGGACTATCTCGGTAGCAGGAGGGGTTGTGTAATACGTTATCAGCACGACGTTTCTACCGGAGACCGAGAAAGAAGAAGGGTAAGAACTCGAAGATTTGCATTGCATCCCGCTGATTCAATCGCGAAAACGAATTCATCTCTATGTTCTCGTTCTTGTTTTTTTTTTGACTCCCGATGAACACCGCCATTGCCGACTTGGAGTTGCCGGCACAAGCCGATTGGGGTGTTCTATCAGCACGAGATGCGCCTCTGCCACACAGTGCCAGACGGGGACAGACAACAGAGCATGCCATCGCGTGGACTCGCCGTTGGCTGCCATGGTCGAACACATCGTTGAACACCGAGCATCACACCGCAGGGCTGCCAAGCGACGAACCGCCAAGCCGCCGGTTGTCGCTCCGCCGCTTGCGCTACTCTTGGCACCGGCCACGGAGGAAAGAGAAAAAGAACAGAAAAGAAAAGGGGAGAACACCCAGGCGACAAGCAGTGCCATTCTGGCCGCGCACCGGCCACCACGCCTCACACCATGACGGCCGCGTCCGCAACGCGCCGCCGTGAGCTGTGTCGATCTGCGCTCTGCACCGCGAGGAAACAAGAAACAAAACAAAATGAAAAAGAGGAAAAAGGGGGGGGGGGGGGGGGGGGATGCGCAGCCGCTGCACGACCGTCCCCCCTGCCGGCCGTCGGCCTCGCCGCGCCGTGCCTCACCACCCGCAGAGGCCTGGTCGAGCCGGAGCAGAGGTCGCTACGTCGCGCACTGGCAAGCCCACCGTCCGCCGCATCCGGCCGCGTTCGCTGCCTTGCGCTCGCACGACCGCCGCTGCACGGCCCCGCGCCGCCCAGACCGCTCCCACGCCGCCCCGCACGGCGTCAAGCCGTGAGCCGCCTGGCCGTCTGCCGCACCCACGAAGGGCCGCACGCCACGCGCGCCCTTCGCCTCGGTCGGCTGCCGCGCCACCGACGTCTGCCGCCGCTCCGCCGCACAGCCGTGCGCCCCCGCCGCCGCGCCGCCCTTGGTTCGCCATGCCCGGTGCCGACGTGCGCCCGCGCCGCTGCCGCCTCGGCCGCGCCCCGCCGCACGGGTGCACTGCCGCCGCTCGCCGGCCAACAACCGCCGACGCGCCGCGCGCCGCCGGCCGGCTGCCGCGTATGGCAGGCGACGCAATCGGGGGAGGAGAAAACAAGGAAAGCATAACTGCATAAGGAAGAGAAAAGGAAAGAAAAAAAAAAAGAAGGAAAGAAAAAGGAAAAATGGAAAGTTTCCCGTGATTTTGCAAAACTGCCCTCGTATTTTTTGGAAATTAAGTGCATATTCCACTGCATAGGAAATTTGCCTTTTTAAACCCTGGATTTTTCAGAAAATACACAATTAACCCTCTGTATTCGAATATTTGTTTGAGTGGCATTCGAAATTTGCAAATATCACCAAAATCATATTCTTGCATAAAAGAGCCACGGGACATTGAATTTCGACCTCAACTTTGTATTTCAGGTACTTTTATTGCTGATATATATGATTGTGAAATTTATCTATCGCATTTACGATTATTGATTATTTGTGATGCTTTTATTACTTTTAATTAATATTGTTGCGGTAAAATGAATAGAATTTCATAGTATATACTGGAATTGTTTGCGGGAAATTTGTGTACCATTATATTGCAACACTTGTGCATTTTACCAGCATTTAATTTGCGCATATTTTTGAATAACGAAAGATGACTGGCATCACGGATTAGAAAATTTGTTGAATCTAGAATATCTCTGATATATTTTAATTACAGTAGAGCAAGAAGCTCTATGGTACCGTTAATCCAATCGCGCTATAGGCATTGACTCGATGAATTTGATCTAGCATTTCAAACTCTCGCTAGTGCCTCCAAGCTACTCTCATGAATGAGTAGGCTAGAAGAATAAGTGCGTTAGTATTTAGAAGATTATGGTACATACCCTACCTCTCATAGAGCAAGAATTATAAGAATGGGTATTTTCAACTAGATTCACCGAGCAGATGACCCAGAGAGAGTATGGTAACACGATGCATCGAATTTGCATTGAATACCGCTGAAACTCTTAATGTTCTAGCCGAACGCGACGAAAGTTGCACGCAAGTATCACTGGTGCACATATAAGAAGTATGCCTAACTAGTTGATAATGGAATTGCGTAACGTTCGGGGTTCAGGATAGTGTTCAGTAGAAGAGCATATCTTCCAAAACCAACTAGCGCAGTTGATAACGAATTCAACACTAGCAGCTAGCCTGGTGCACTTACCTCAACGGAGAAGAGGAAAAGGGGGAGTAGAACACAGGTCAAGGTGAAACAATCTAGAACTATAAACATTAAAAGAAAAGGACAATCCTAATAGCACACTCATCATGAATTGAGGGGGAGAGCTCCTAGCCTATGGACGAAGAATCTCCTATGTTATATCGGATCGGCCCTAAAATTGATGTCAGGATAATAAATAATTGCCATAGCTGTCGAGCAAGAAGCTCGCTATGAAGTTAATTGAATCCGAAGTACCGGAATACCTCGTTGAATCAATATACTTCGTCATCACTTGTTGCAATTGTGAAATAGAATATTGGATTGAATAAATGGTCTTTGCCCATGTAGAGCACACATTTTCCCCCGCAATAAAGAATTATTTCTAGTATAAAATAGCATATTTAAGGCATTTACTATTTTGTTGCTCTTTTATAGGACATAGTTACAATGCTTTGAATTTTGTGTAGCACCCAAACATAAAAGAAAAGAATGAATTGTGGTCCAGATAACCACAAATAACACTTTAAGAGAAGGAGGTATTTCCAGACCTTATAGAACTGGAAATTATTATGACTGTTGCTAGCAGCAATAACTGAATTTGTCGGCCTAGAATGCGCCACAGTCATATTACCTATGGAACAATTGTGCACTTTTTAGAAGCATCTATTGTCCGTCAACCCCGTTGAACTCTCTAAAAAGTGTGATGTTTTAAGCTACACCCTTTAGCAATGGATTTTCAGCCATTTTTGGTCTTAGAATTATAGGCATAAATATTACAACTCGTATGGTCATAGCACATATATGCATAATTTTCCTAAATCATGAATATTTGTGTGCCAGTATGCACCAACATGAGATCAATGCATAAACCACATATTGTTCTAGCATCCCTGAACTGGATTGCGAAGAATATATGTGGCTTCCATTTGGTATTGTATGGATAAATGCGCTTCCGAAGCAGCAAACATCCAATGTCTCTTAGACACCGTGTATTTGCCAAGACTGATCCAGCAAGATCATGTGAACGCCAATAGAACTCACTAAATCATCTTCAAAAGTCCGCGAGGACAATGCTAGCATTGCATTTGATGATTGGTGAACTAGCAGCACGAAGTACTAAATATCCGCATAATCGGATTATCTATAAGCTATGAATTGCAATATTTGCTATATCATTGTTTTAATACCTGCAGTAGAAAAGGACACGTAGTCCTGAAAACAGCGGACTCTGAAAGCAAATTCAAACCATCGGCATGAACATCCATCCTGCAACTAGTGCTATTGCATCTGTTTAGTTTATGTGCATATTCCGTTATCATAATGCGTTGCAATAGGCTCTCTCCGAAAGTCAGAAACCTTTTACGGAGATAGTTATGAAGCCTAAATTCCTTGACAAATAAGAATTATTTCTAGTCAATTAGAGGGAGAGAATGAACCCCTAGATAAGAAATGTCAAGAAATATGATAGTTCGGGACTAATGCATGTTACACCGCACTAGTGAATGCAGTTTGCATAAAGAATTAAAACTGCCAAACCACTTTATAAATACTTTTGTGATTTCGAAGAGTTTGACTAAGTTGTATGAACGAAATGCACCGGAGGAGGGTGATACCGAAGAAAGTAAAGGTACCCCTCGTCTTGTCTAGAGGCCTCGAACAAAATGAATTGGACAAGAAACTCTGGCTCCTCATGCCCCTAAAGTAACCAGCGACGTCTGGTGAAAATAGGGCAAGAGGGACTATCATACTCAAAATCACGAAATGTACCCCCACCAAATAGAAGGGGAGCCAGTTGAGATCTGGCAAACTGTAAAATTTGACAAATTGACCCTTTTAAAAAATATATTTAAAAAGTAATCGATGTCAAAAGCTATTTGCAGAAATGAACCGTTATTCAGCGCCATGTTTCAGCACCAACATTATTAACGGTGAGCTCTTGTCTGAGGTGGAGGAAACTTGCCAAGTTATCAGAGCTCTGCGCCTTATGTATTGGTGTGAAGCTCTTAATCATATAAAAATCATATGCAGAACATTCATTTCAGAAAAGCCAGGCTAGTGTGGTGGTTGGATTCTTCTGACCTAAACCAAGGGTGTACTCCCTCTGTCACCATGCATCACATTGGGACAGAGGGAGTACTCCATCCGTCCCAAAAAAGACAAACCCTGGTTTTCGTGTCCAATTGTTTGACTGTCCGTCTTATTTGAAAAAATTATGAAAAAAATTAAAAAGATAAGTCACGCATAAAGTATTCATCATGTTTTATCATCTAACAACAATGAAAATACTAATTATAAAAAAATTTCATATAAGACGGACAGTCAAATGTTGGCACGCGGGTTTGCCTTTTTCTGGGACGGAGGGAGTAGGTTTGATCCCCCATTCACCCGCACCCTTTCATTGTTTTTACCGTTAGGTTTTTTCTTGTCTCTTACTCTCCTATAATGTTTTATTATAAATGATATGTTCTATTTGTAAATTTATTTTATTATGACTTTGAAAACTATATGTAAAGAAGTATACATATTATATGACAACATTCTTCTTACTTGAACTATATTCTTTTAAAAATGATATGTTTTATTTGTTTTTTTTACTTTGAAAAATATGAAAGTAAGTATATTCTGCATGGAAAATTCCGTATATATAAATTGATGTCCTCGATGAAAATTGAAAAGAAAATATAATGTACCATCTTTCATTTGAAAGGAACATAAAAAACATATAATTTGCTTCATTTCATTTTTTTTTTCAGATTCAAAATAAAAACAGATCAACAAACATGACATGTCTTTTTTAAAAAAATTCATTTGAAAAGAACATAAAATATTATATGCTTATTTAAAAATAGAACAATAGTATTTCATATTTTTTTTGGAAACCGAAACCAGGCTAAGCTGATGTTATATTAAGCAAGGAAGAAATTATTTACAACTTTACCAAAGCGGTGAAAGAAGAGAAGAAGAAAGAAAAAAGAAACTGAAACTGAAGAGAAGAAAAGAAGGAAAGAAGAAGGAAGAAAAACTGAAGCGACGGCACCCAGATTTCCTAAGTGGATATTCTCACAATGGTGTTTGCTCTACACATGCTCCAAAGCTTGATCTCATCATTTATCCTTGTCAGCAATTGCGGCATGGCTCTTTATTGATTCCGAAACACTCCCATGTTTCGCTCGCACCATATCTCCCATGCCCACCTGGATTGATTTAATCGCCTTGGCTTTGTTTTCCCACCTTAAGATGATCTCCTGACCCAGCAGTCCAACAATGTCTAATTTTCTTCATGTGCCAGGTTTATCATGCTGAAGTTCAGCCTACTTAGAACCCCCTCCCAAATTTGGTAGAAAAGTGTAGTCTTCAAATTACAAATGTTGAGCAGTTTGTAGGTTCTTGTAGCAAAGTTAACAAATAATATTTGGCCATTCTCTGGTTTGTAACATGTCCGTTATCCAAGTTTTCTTTTGCAGCAGGAGCCATGAAAGTTTTTTTTTTTCTGCATTTGGAAGGTGCCCATTGTTTCCAGATTAGTTTTGCTACAGTCGAAGTTATCTTTTCATTAAAATGTGCTATATAGGCCAACCTCGCATCGTATTTTCTTTTGCTCATCAATCGCCAAGTTATGGTATCATCAACACCTTCCGTGAGGATGACACTGCTATTCCAAACTTGTTAGAAGACCTCGAATAATTCCTTGACTGATATTACTTATCCATTGGTCATTTGTTATTCCTTCCTAGATTTATCTTCCATTCCTTTTAGAGTGTTTGTGCAAGGCCGAGCTAATTCATTGAATGGCTGTCCTCCAACCTGATTTATAAAAGCATGCTTTGCATCCATCTCCTATCATCACCATAGGGTGTGTTTGGTTGCTCACATCTTCCTAGCCTGGCCAATCTCCCTCATCCAGTCTGAGGCCCTATTTGTGGGAGCTTGTCCCAGCTGCAGCTTTTCCCAAAAACTGCTTCTGCTAGAAGCTGCCCCAAACAGTCCACAGCTTCTGAGAATCTGTAGTTACATATTCTAAAAAATGAACTAAGAAGCCAGAAGCTGAGTTTCAGAGCTTTTCCAGATTCTCAGAAGCTGGCTACCAAACAGCTGCTTCTCAGAATCTAAAGCTCCCCTAAACAGGCCCTGAGTTGTCTAGGTTAAGCGGATGCACATGGAGTTGTTTGGTTATTTGCATTAGTACAGCCTAGCTCGTATCGGACATTAATTGTTTGGTTGCTTGTCTGAGAGATACAGTTCAGAAGAGAATTTATTTGATTGGTTGTATGACCATAGGTATAATGACCTTTTTTTTTCCTGTGGGTGAGATTACCGATTGCAACTTCTTTTCTATATCAATATTTTTTCTCCTGGTAAAACAATTCATAAATTGAAATCATGCAGTGCTACATAGTAAATTAACAGGGTATTTTATTAGTATAATAGTGGCTACCAATTAATGGCAGGAGAAAGATAAAAAAGGAAAAAGGAAAAAAATCATGCTCAACCCTTCGCATTCCTTGCCACTGAGCATGACCGCTTGTTGCTCGCTGTCTACTCCACTAAGCTCGGCTGCTCCTCAGCTCCACTGCTCGACACTTCTATGGCTCCACCCCTCGCTGCTCGTGCCCCGCCGTCGAAGCTATTAGTCTGATGGCCACGAGTTCAACCCTGCCGGATCAGGTGACTTGAAGCCCATGAACACCAGATCCGGCGGTTCGGTGGCTATGAGGGGGTCCGTCGATGGCTGGAGGTAAGTAGAAGGACAACGACGACGGTGAGAAGATGATGACCTTGACCTCGAGTACTTCAGTTGGTCGCACCATCGATCTGGCAGCAGCGAGCTCGGACACTCAACTGGTGGTCGCCTCGATCTGGCGGCAATGAGCTCGTCCGTGAAAAATCACGTGACAACGAACTCTCAGACCCAATTGCCGCCATAGGAGACGGTTGTCGATCTTTGTCAAAGCTTGTCTCTCCCTTCATCGCCGCTAGTGAGCAGAGTGAAACCTAGTTTGAGTCTTGTGGAGGAGAAATGAGGAGGCTGGGCGATGACCCCTCTCGCGCCCTTGCACACGCGGGTGCAGCTAGATGCATGCACGAGTGAAGCATGTTGCATCCGTTTGGCTTGGCCAAGTGTGAAGCTCAAATCGAATGTTTCCCCTCATCCTGGCTGAGGAGCCCTTTTTACACGAGCGGAGCTAGGCTGAGAAGGCCACCTAGGTAACCAAACAACGAGGGAATGCATCCACCAATGCGAGCGAAGCTGGATGCAGGCAACCAAACACACCCTTAGTTGCTGATGCAAACAACGTTTTGTCAAGTTCATCACATGGTGGAGATGTCTGTGGCCAAGGCTTGTTTGGGCATTCCCAGCTGAACCATAACCATCGGATTCTCAATACGCTTGCAAATTTATCTAGATTTAGCACTTCTGTTCCCCCAAACTTGATGGCTGAGCTTACCGTTGACCAATTTACTTTGCATTTATCTTGATCACTGGCCCAAAGAAACTTTCTTCATATTTTGTCCATGTAATTTAGGAAGTTTTTGGGTGGCTTTACTGCCGTGAGGAAATATGTTGGTATTAAGTTTAGCACTGTAGTGACCAATGTCTTCCTTCCAATATGTTTCAACAACTTCCCCTTCCAGCCTGCAAGTCGAGATTGGAGCTTATCCATGACAGGCTGATGGTGAACTCTCTTGATACGTCACATTGCCAAAGGGAGTCCTAGATGGGGAAACTAGTCCGTTGGCCATTGAAACTATTCTGCACCTCTTGAAGATCAATGCTCTCACATTTTATAACTATTATCGAACTCTTTTTTAGATTCAGTTGTATTTCATATGTTATTTTTATATTTCCTCAATTCAATTCTTCTTCCTAAATAGATCATACCCACCCATCGTTATTAACAACTTGTATCTAAGCTTTTTTTTTTGTTATATTAACGTGATAATTTTGAGATCTTTTTTACACACGTGGGTGCCTCACTTTAACCGTATTTTCAACAATATAATAGATAGATGATTGCAAGTTGCTGGATGATGACATATTGTAAAATTGACATGACAAGGTGTTACTGTGCCATTTTGAAGGAAATAATGTAAGGATAACGTAGATGTACTCACCATAGGATCTAAATTCAAATTTCTACAAATTTTTGTAGTTCGTTGACATATTTCTTTTAGTAGTGTTTGTCGTGGCGTCACTGTCTCGGAGAAAATGGACATTTGGCCATCTCCAAAACTGGGTTACGCTATTATGCCATTCTCAAAACATGATTCGATAAAATACCGATCTCGAGCACGCGTTGCCACATTGCTATTTTCGTTGTTTTAGTGAGTTCTGAAATGATTTTCTACTGCATGGTGATGAGACAAAAATGCCCCTCCTCTGAAAGGGGATCGAGATCCAGCTCACCTGAGCGGCGGTGTCGAGGAGGCCACAGTTGGCGAGGATGGAGAGGAGTGTGTCGACCACGGAGGCGGGCGCGCTGCATGGAGGGCTGAGGTAAGCGTCGCGTGGTGGAGGAGGTCGACGAGGGAGGTGGTGAGGCTGTTGGCGGGGAGAGCTTGGAGGGAGTGGAGGAGGAGGAGGCAGTGCGTGATTAGGGTGGCGGCGGCGAGAGTAGAGGAGGAGGAGGTGGCGGCATGGGGAAGGGAGTGTGTCGACTACAGAGGCGTGTTCTTCTGCGTCGAGGGCTGAGGACGATTGTCGTGTGGTGGAGGAGGTCGGTGAGGGAGGCAGCAAGGTGGGGAAGAGGGCGGGGGCGGCCAAAGGCAAGGATGTGGTGGGAGTTAGCGTAGAGGCGGTTGCGGAGAAGGAGGTGGGCCGCAGCGCAGATGTGCGCAGTGGACAGGAGTGGGTGGGATTGGAGGCGGTCGGTAGGAGGGGGGGGACTGCTTGGAGGGAGCGGAGGAGGCGGAGACGGTGGGAGATTGGGGTGGCGGCGGTGGTGTTATCGGTGGAGGCCTGCGAGGACAACATCGTCTGGCTGCGGATGCGACTGCCCAAGGCCGAGATGGTGTGCCTCGTGAAGGAGAGTCGCGACGTCGCTGAGAAGAAGCTCTGAGTTGGCCACTGCCGCTGTCGGCAGTGCTCGTCTCATCGAACAAGAAGAGCGAACAACATTTCGTCTGGCCATAGGAGCATTTTTGTCCAATCACCATGTGGAAGAGCGAAAAACATTTCGGAAATCACTGAAAAAGCGAAACTGGCAATGTGGCGACTAGCAGTCTAGCATACGCTCGAGATTGGCATTTTATCTAGTGGCAGAGCCAAAAAGATTTTTGAGTACAGGCAAACTTTAATACAACTATAGAAATTTCATGATCAGTTTATTCATCAATATTAAAATTTAATAGAGTTTCCGTTGACGAGCCTGAACTAGATGGGTGGTGGCTCTGCTATTTATTTTATTGAATCGCGTTATGAGAATAGCGTAATAGCTAAAGTTTCCAAGATGATCAAATGTCCATGTTCTGGCTGTCTCGTGCAGGTTCGTCCACTTGCAGCGCTCGTGTTTACCCTCGAGGCACCACGAACGGGTAGGAGTGGTCAGACCGAAAATTTCAGTCATTTCGGTTTTTGAAAAGTGAAGACCGAATTTCAACTAAAAATGTCAGGACCAATATATTCGGTCTCGGTCTACCGACCGAAATTCAACGACATTTTCATATATGCAAAGAAATAATGAAAATTTTTAACACAAAAATCATAAAAAAAAATCATAACCACATATGGGTAAAAACTCTTATAAGGTTGCATCTCTATAGAAGTAGCTGATGTGAAAGTTAGAGTTTAATCGTATTGAACTTAGTGGATTATAGGTTGTATTTAGATATTTTTTTAATTCGGTCTATTTTTTAACCGAGAAGATTAATTGAATTGATTGAATAAAATTCGGTCTTCTACTGTATAGGACCGAATTTCTCGGCGTTGGTATTTTCGGTTGGGTCTTGTTCTGTCCACCCCTACGGACGGGAACGGAGCGTGCAGTTGCGTTGCGTGGATCGATCAAGATTCCATCGCTGCTGCAACGTGGCGGAGGCCGCCATGATAAGCATGTGCCTGTGTTATGTGTACGAATGGTTGCCCCGCTGCTCTGCGCGCTGATGAGGGTCAGGGAGTAGTAGTAAACGTTTATCTGGACTTCTGTGGCGAGGAATGTGTGCTTTCCCAAAACAGTAGTACGACACCGACACGACACAGCATATATAAGCGTGCGTGTCCGCGATGCATGCACGTGAAACGGATCCTAGCAGGCTGCGGCATTTGTCTCGACATGGCTGCTAAGCTGCGGTGGTTGTTTCCCCTACTGCCTCGCCCGGCTGATTGCACGTCGTGTTGGTAATGGTAATATAATGATACAACAAAGGGTTAGTAATGATAAAATCAAGGGCTGCTAAATGCTTTTACCTCGAGTCCTTTTTGTCTTTTTGCAAACTTGTCGCACGTGCAGATTATGCAACCCAAGCAACCAAAGCACCCATATGTACCGTGCAATCCCTACGGATTCTGTTTTCACGGTATCGAGTATTTCTACAGAACTCTAAACACAGCTTTCAAACAGTTTTTAAGTATTGTAAGAGAAAAAACCGAGATCCAGCAAAGCCATTACTCTAGTTTCGACAATAGGAAGGCCTCCAGATTTCAAATACTCCCTCCGTCCCAAAAAAAAAGGCAAACCGTGGGTTCCCGTGCCAATGTTTGACTGTCCATTTTATATGAATTTTTTTTATAATTAATATTTTTATTGTTGTTAGATGATAAAACATGATTAATACTTTATGCGTGACTTATCTTTTTAATTTTTTATAATTTTTTTAAATAAGATGGACGGTCAAACGTTGAACACGGAAATCAGGGTTTGTCTTTTTTTTTTACGGAGGGAGTAACACAGTCCCATCGACCTTCTTCTTTTGGCGTGGGAGAAATTTTCACTTCGCGCGCGTGCATCTCCTTCCTCCCGCAGGCCACTGGTGCGTTGTGATGCTGTCGGGCCTCGTCTCAGGATGGGAATGGTTAGGATATGGATTGAACCTAAACCGTTTTAAGTGAGTTCGTTGATCCATGGTTTAATAGGGTCGATTCACCATGAGTCCATTATATCAATAGGTTATCCATGGATATCCAAATGGATCGGCTACTCTTATTACATGTGGGTAAAACTCGGACCTAAAATTTTTAAACTCGCGTTCACACTATAAAAACTTATCGAATTCAGTTGAATTTTGGTGGGATAATTTATTGCACAGAGAAGCAACTTTGTATAAATTTTGAGCCCTTTATATAAGTGCGGCCCACGATGCATTACTAGGACCCAAAAATTCTAGTTATATGTGTGTAAAACTCAAACCCAAAATTTTTAAACTCGCGTTCACACTATAAAAACTTATCGAATTCAGTCGAATTTTGGTGGGATAATTTATTGCACAGAGAAGCAACTTTGTGTAAATTTTGAGCCCTTTATACATGTGGGGCCCACGATGCGTTGCTACGACCCAAAAATTCTAGTTACATGTAAAACTCGGACCTAAAATTTTTAAACTCGCGTTCACACTATGAAAATTTGTTAAATTTAGTTGAATTTTGTAGGAATGAATTATTATATAGCGAAGCAACTTTGTACAAATTTTTGAAACATTTATATATGTGAAGTCATTTTGGGTCGAACCCCTTGAACCTTAGGTTTTAATGGATTGATCCATATATATTTTTGGAGCGACCCTACAAATCCGTTAGGACAAATTTATAGATAGGTTTAGTGGATAAATGGATCGAGGCCCTCGTCTCGTCAGTTGTGCACCTACCGCCGCTATTCTCCGAGACCCCACTCCGGCGTCCTCCCCGACCTCCTCGCAACACACCAGCGAGATCTTAGCACCTTGCCTTTCTCCGGCCCTCCGAGCTTGTCCAGAGAACAGCTCACCCATACAGCTACCCTCCAACGGCAGCTTCGAGCCAGGGTTTTCAATTTCAAAATTTGTTTTCTGGCCAGGGGCGACCGAAATTTAGGTAATTTTGGAAATTTTTTGGCCGAAATTATTTTTAAATTTTTGACTGAATTTGAATAAAATTTGATCAAATTCACAAAAATTGCAAAAAATGAAAATTTTAGGCGAGATGTGAGCTTATCGGTGGGGGGCGAAATTACCGAAATTTCAAACCCTGGTTCGAGCCGCCATCTCTCCCTTACCGCTAACATTCGGTGACTGGCTTAGGTGAGGCCCTAACATCGAAACTCTGATATGCTCGCACATACGCACACATTGCAGATAGAAAAGTGCAAGACATCTGAACATTGTTTAGGCCTTGGTTTAGTTCCTAACTTTTTCTTCAAACTTTCAACTTTTCTATCATATCAAAACTCTCCTATATATACACACAAACTTTCAACTTTTCCATCACATCGTTCTAATCAAACTTTAAATTTTGGCGTGAACTAAACACACCCTTAGTTCTGAATCTATCTATAGTTCTGAACATTCTGCAAGCGTCCGTTTATCTGAATGCAATTAAGGCTGTGTTCTTAATTATCCCATCTTTCCCAACCCACTTCCCGCGTTTTCTGCGCGCACATTTTTCAAAATGCTAAACAGTGTATTTTTTGTAAAAGTTTTTTATATGAAAGTTACTTTAAAAAATCATATTAATCCATTTGTTAAGTTTTTTGGGCTAATACTTAATTAATCTCACTATAATCGTGTGTTTTGTTTTCCGTGTCCTCCCAAACACAGCCTTAGAAAGGAATGTGGTTGATTTTCTGAACATTCTGTAAGTAAAGATTTTCTGAATATATGTGCTCTGATGGAAGCTGTTTACATTGCTAGTTGATATATGTGTGTTCTGTACCTTCAGTGGGTTGGAGAAATTATCTAATCCAAATCCAATCCAATCCTGGCGCCGCTTACTACTAGTATACATGAAAGTTTTGCAGGCTGCAGATAATGAGAATTCTCATCCCACTCATTTCGCTTTTGGTTGGTAGTACGAGTAACATGCTGTCAGGCAGAGAACAAAACAAAGGACATTGCTGAACATTGATCGTAGGATGAATTTTTCGTCATTGGGCTGATTTTTTCCTTTGTGAATTCTGATGATAATAATGATAACATAAACAAGATACTTCTAATCGTTGAATCCCTGTGTTTTTGCATTTCCTCAATGCTTCCCCGTGTTTGAAAATTTTGAGTTTGAATTTATATTGTGGTATTTGAAAATGTGAATTTCAATATGGTATTCCTATGTGTCCGAAATATTCATGTTTGTATTATTGTGATATTAAACTAGATAAAGTAGGCTAAATATAGTGTACGTTGAGCTGCTGAGCTCAGCCTCAATCTACACCGGCCTGCTGTCCTCTCCGCCACCATCGAAAGCCTGATCTGCCCTGCGCGACAAGGACACTGCGTCCAAGAAAAAGAAGGGGGCCGGCACCACAATATCCCACGGTGGCAATAGCACAACCAGGAAGGCAGGAACCCCTCCGCGACCGCCTGGAACTGGAACCCCTCCGGGCGCGTCTCATGGGCTCACCCCAATGAATAATAGGGTGGCGGCCGGGGACCGCCCCTACGGGGGTGGGGACGGGTGCTGGTTTTAATCCGCAAGGAGTCAGGGTTGGGGCCCCGACAATGGGCGGGGGCGGGGGAGGACAATCACCCGCGGATGACCCGTGTAGCTCTGAGGATGTATATTAGACTATTAATTCTAGTATGTTGTAAGCCCAAAAGACCCATCTAGCCTATCATATATAACTCCAAACCCTAATTTCCCCACCCCCACCCTATCCCCAATTTCTCACCCCACCCAGCCACCATCTCCACTAGCGGCTAGGCGCGGGCGACGGCGTCGGTGTTCGCGGCCAGGAGCACGCGACTACGGCGTCGACGGCCAGGCACGAGCGACGGCGTTGGTAGCCACGCACAGCCATCTGCAGGAGGCAGCGGCCGCCAAGGCGTGGGCGGCAGCGTCGATGGCCAGGCACGGGCGACGGCATCGCCAGCCACGCTTAGCCATCCGCGGGCGGCGGCGGCTCGTCTCGTCGCCGTCCAGCTAACCATCCTCATCACCGTCCAGCTCACCGTTCTCGTCGCCGTCATCCAGCTCGCCGTCCACCAGCCCGGCCAGGTAGCGCGGGGCCCCGCTCACTCACAGGGTCCCCTGTGGGGACGGGGGCGAGTGACATTTTCCACCTGACCACCTCTGTTGGGCCAGGGTCAGGGGAAGAAGTCGGAGAGCGGGGGCGGGGGCGTTCCAGCCCAACCCGCCCCATTGCCAACCGTACTAATGATACGAAGTAGCATCAGCGACCTCTCTTGATGACCCAATGACTCCCTTGCGGTGACAATCTTGTGCTGCTACTTTGCCACCTCCGATGCCTCCTCCTCTCCCCACACCACGACACTTCCACCTTCCCACCAGTGAGCTCGAGCTTGCTGGCCTCCACCACCAATGAATCCATGCCAGGGGAAACAGGAAAAGGTTGGGAGAAGGGTAGAGACGAAGGGAGAAATGTTTCACTAACATGTGAGGTCCACCATGATATGTATTTTATTCTTTTATTGGAGTGTCCTGTCAGCCAAAAAGGGATTAATACTGCACGGTGCATGGGGACCTTGTTTACATTGGTTCTGGGATCGAGATGAGGGATGCTTTGTACCCGGTTTTACGGTTAAGATATGTCATTTAAATTCGAACCTAAGATAAGGGGCGTACAATGAACTTATCCCTCCTTCCCTCGCTCTGGTTGGTATGCTTGGTAGGCCGTTCGGGACAATTGGACTCGCGTGGGCTTCCATCGCGTGGCAGACTCGATACAACAAATCAAGCCCATGCCCACCAATTCCATCGGCAAATCCGCAATGCGTAAGAATTGAAGACAAAGATAGATCTTGATCTCGACGACGTCCTCATGATCTGGAAAGGCTAATATAGTTTATCTTCCGCGTGGTACTCCTCCTAACTTCCTCAGCATAATTTAACGAATTAGAGGCTAACATAGATTTTATTCTCGACAACATCGTCGTGATCCAGAAAACATGTACTATAAATCATCTAGTTTAATCAATAGCCTTAAGTTAGTTATGTTTCGTTAGGAGCTATTGGTCATGCGTTCTCGCCTGAGTAAGCTAAGACATCGACATAGCAAATATTTTAATCACAAGTTCACATAATTTATTATTTTTTGAACACTATAAATCATATATATAAGTACATTAAGAAAAGATGATACAAAATTAAAAATATAGCAATATTGTCTTATAACATCAATAACCGGCTAACTTAACGAGCAAGTTCGAAATGTGCACATATTATAATTTAAAAACAAAAGTTCTTACCCCTAAATAGAAAATTACAATGCCATACTTCACTGATCTATGCTTACTCTTAGTCATGAAACTTTTATTATGTCTTCTCGCTAAAAGAACAACGGACCTACGTACCATCGCCTTCACGTATATGACGACGAACAAGCAGATTATGACTAATAAAAAACCAATTCTTTGCTCGATAAAGCAAATTTAAGAGCAAAATTGGTTAAGCGGCTGAGAAACAATTGCACAGCTAACTAACGACGCAGGACTGAAGAAGAGCTCGGTGATTACACATTTCCACATATAGGCAATAGGAATAAGTCTATTTTGTCTCCCTCATATCTTCCCCTTGGTCGAAATGCATCCCTCAACCATAAAACCGGGTATAACACACTACGGAAGAAACCATCTTTGATCGGTCGATCAAATTCCATAATAGTCCCGGTTGCAATAAAAGCCGGGACTAAAGATTATCTTTAGTCTCTTTAGTCCCAGTTCCAAAGGTTAGAGCTACTTTTTTATCTTTAGTCTTGGTTGGGAACACCAACCGGGACTATAGATCATTTTTAGTCCCGGTTCAAAAAAACAGCAGGCGGTGTCAGACCCCTCTATTATCTGTAGTCCCGGTTAGTAACACCAACCGAGACTAAAGATCTATTTCTAGTCCCGGTTGGTAACACCAACCGGAAAAAAAGATCGGCATGCGCGGCGGAGAGGACGAGGCGTGCGTGAAATCGAGAAGGAGGAGGCGGGATCAGTTAATAAGTTCTATCTCCTCCTCCCTCACCTTTATCTCTTCCTCCTCTTCACTCCCATCTCTTCCTCTTCCTCCTCCTCTCCTCATTCTCTTCCTCTTCCTCATCTCCTCCTCCCCTCTCCTCCCCATTCTCAGGCGGCCGGGCGGCGGCAGCGGCGGAGGCAGCCTCGTGCGGCGGATCCGGGAAGGGAGGCGGCCGGCCGCCACCGGATACGAAGGGGGAGGCGGGCGGCCGGCCGGCGCGGAGGCCGGTGCGGCGGCAGGCAGTGGAGGCTGGCGCTACTGCGTGGATTCTTTTTTCTTTTTTCCTTAATGTGTGATTCGATCTATGTTGAATGTGTGATTCGATCTGTGTTGTTCTTGTGAATGATTTTGAGAATGAACTATGTTGCTGTGAATGATTTAGGATGAACTATTGCTGTGAATGATTTGAGATGAACTATATTGCTGTGAATGATTTGCTGTGAATGATTTGATCTGAGATGATTTGGGCAAATAGCAAAAGAACATTGAAAAAGAAAGAGAGAAAAGAAAAAAAACCTCCACCCGGGACTAAAGGTCCCGGGTATTTAAACCGGGACTAAAGATAGCGATCTTTAGTCCCGGATTCTTACTCCCGGTTGGAAAACCGGGACTATAGGGGTTTACCAACCGGGAGTAAAAAGGGTTTCTTCACCAATGACACCTCCTGCATCTTCGAAAACCGTTGCAAATAGACTCCTCAAGTGGTTTGGAAGGTGGTTTCATGTGACGTGGCACATTGACTGTGGTTTACTTGCTGAGTCAGCAAGCGGGACCCGCATGTCATCCTAATCTTATCTTCTTCCTCACCTCTCCCCCCTCTCTCTTTCCCCCCTCTCACCAGGACGTGCCGGCGACGGCCCGTCCCACATACAATAGTTACCTATAAGCATATATTACACCATTAATACCCGGTCTCACATCTCATATACACAAAACGTTTTGGAGTCCGTGTTGCAGCCGGCTACAAATCTGTAGTCCGCTTTCTTCTCTCTCTTCTCTTTTCTTCTCGATATGTGGTTATAGCTGGCTTATAGCCTATTATTGTACTTGCTCTTATATCTTGTTTCGTGGTTGAGGGATACAATTTGACCAAGAGCAAGAGATGACGGAGGTAAAATAGACTTATCCCTAGGCAATATGGATCACACATGCATGGTCGCGTACTACCATACGTTTGAAGGTGGTAATGGGGCACAACCCATGGGCTCTTTTGCAGTCCAACTGAACCTTTTCTTTAAGCCAAACATATTTATATAGCTTATGACTACTAACTCTTAAAAGTTAACATGCAAGTGTCATAATATCACCACTAGCAATTATTATCTAGAGTATTTTAAATACCATGCAAACATGATATATCATTTATAATTTTGTTGTATTTTTTAGAAGTCAATAGGTAAACAATATCAAACCATTATCTCTACATTATTTTCATATTATTTAAATATATGAAACTATCATTTCTATAATATATAACATGCATTCCTTCACAAATCCTGCAGCAAAACGTGGGTAGTATTAACTAGTATATATAATTACCTAACCCTTTTGACCCGGACTCTTAAAATCTTGATGCTAACTACCGACTATCATGCGATGGAAAATGGAGGTGAGAAGGGAAAAGGCTCATTATGAAAGAGGTGTTAATATAAGGTACCATATCAGAGACTAGCCTACCAAAGGTGACTAGGTCAAACTATACTTAGGACAATGAAAAATTATAGTCCCCTTCATAAATATAAGCATTTTATATATTTATAAGAAGTCCACAAATATAAGCATTTCAAGTTGTTTGTTCCATCAACTATCACTTATTCAATTTTCTTTCCATCATGCCCTAAATCACCTTCCGCCTTCAACCACCCATAATATTGAGAAGTACCATTGTCTTTTTCTTACAACCTTAGTCTCTCCAAATGCTAATTAACATTCACGGACAGAAAGGAGCATATTTTAAACCTTCAAGGGCTTGTACTTTATTTATATGAATGGGCATGCAAAATACTTATAAAAAATCTCTAAGTTTAGACAATGTTGATTACTGAGTCACTCGTATCCGTTGAGCTAAGGAGAGTTTGGAAGTGGGCTTTGTCGCAACCTAAACCATTTTAAAATAATCTTTTCGGAGATAAAATTACCAAATTAATTAGAGAAAAGTAGAAAAAGAATTGCACATTAGATGCATGCATGCATGTGTTGGATACAAATATATTTAGCAGTGGAGCTTGATCGATATATATTTACGGAAACATAAGGCAATGAATATGCGTACACAACATAGTTGTATTTATGAAAAAAAATAAAAAGAGAGTTATATATTAAATAAAATTGTACTTTAAAAATCTATCTATCTTCACGTGTAATCGCATCGGAAAATCTGTTACTAGCTATTGCCTCCGTCCCAATATATAAGAATCTACTCTATCTGTCCCAAAAAAAAAAAAAACCTAGGAGGGGATATAATCTCTCCTAGCTAGTATCACAAATCTGGACAAATGGTTGTTCAAATTCGTTGTAATAGGAGGTCACATCCCTTTTTAGGATGAGTTTTTTTTTTTGACGGAGGGAGTAGTACTGGATGGGACATATATATACTACAACTACAAATCTAAAAAGCTGCATGTCCAGATTTGTCGCAATAGAGGAATGTTTGAGATTCGTCCACGTTTGAGAACTACCATTGGAGTAAAAGTTTTACTCCCATCAAAATTTTAAACATGAGTAAACCTACGAGTAAAATTTTCCATCCAATGGTGGTTTTCGGGTTTTCACTAGGTATATAGTTTCCACCATATATTTTCTTCTAAAACTATATTATTATATTTTGGGACGGAATTAGTACTTAGTCAACTATCTCATCCTCGCCCTTAGTTTTCTTCTACTTGGCTAAACACCGTCAAATACAAATCTCACCGAGATATTCAAAGGCGATGACAGCATCTCATCGAGCACATTTCCACACGAACCCCGAGGATCACCAGAGAGGGAGAGAGAAGGCGTGTTTTTTTTAAAAAAATTATCCCTTTTCGAAAAAGGGGTATCTGAGGCAAAAGGGAAAGGGAATGATTCCTTTTAGATGCAGTAGTGCATGCCTTTTCATGCAGCTCCCCCGAGCCAGCATGCTCCCGCTCTCTAAAAAGCTCACCCATCTTAGCTACCTTACTCAGTCACTGACACGCGCGAGAGCTCGTCCTCGTCGTCGTAGTGGGCTCAAACTCCCTGACCCCTCTCTCGATCTCCATCGCCATGGCCACCACCACCATCGCTGTCGCCATGAACGACCTAGCTCTCTCTCCTCGCCTCGATCTCGCAATAGAAATGAATAGATTTAATTTAGTCTTACTAAGCTTTGCTTTGCTTTGTTTCGCTTTGTGTTGACGATGACCAGCAGAGGGGAAAGTGAGCAATGATGAACCATATGATTAATTTCGCCATTGGGGTGGTGATCTTTTTCAATTCCCCTTTCTCTCCTCGGTTTTGATCGATCGATCGATCATCGCTTTTGCTAGGGTTTTCCACGCACGGAGAAAGGAGGAAAAAGGCCCTCCCTTTTACTGCAGCAGAGAGAGGTTAATTATGCGTGTTAGAAAGTCGCCATGATGATGTTTCAAGCTGTGGTGATAGTCGTACGATCGATGGCTGCCTCTGCCTCTCTTCATCTTCTTCTATTGCGTAGTGATTACCATTTGGATCGGGGAGAGAGCTCAGAAAGCGTAAGGGCAGTGCACAGATCACGCCATGGAAAAAAGGGAGAGAAAAGCTTCGCTAGCTTTTTTACGCCTACATGCACGCACATGAAAAGATGGAGACTACTACTACGACGACGACGACGAGGATGAGGAAGAAGAAGGTGAGAGAGAGACTTAAGTTGATAGAGAAGAGAGAGGGATTGGTTAATGAAAAGGCTTAAACTTTTTGCAAGCCCTTTTCCTTGTGCTTGGCGAAAGCGTTTGATAGATGATATATAATCGATCTCTAGCTCGAAAATAAAGCACGTAGGCTGGACATGCAATGCATACATGATCATCAAACTGATCAGAACTAAATTATGACGACAAGGAGAAGAAGAAGAAAAATGAGAAGAGAAAAAAAAAAGCTAGCTAATAGGGTCCATGACATGCATGATGATTCCATCGATATGATCGTAGCTAGTTAATCACCATGCCTAACAATGATGAATCTATCATATGATGGTCTCACATTGGACAACACATTGCAACAGTTGCTTTGCATGCATGCCGCCATGCGCCTTCATGGCTTCCATGTCGTCGTCGTCGTCGTCTCCAATCTATCTAGCTAAATTGATTAGATCAGCTGCTCGACTCCTCCTCCTCCGCATCCTAGGGTTTCCGGCAAGGCGAAGGCTGGCATGGCGGCGTTGCTGTTGTTGTAGGTTGGTGAACTGGATGTCGCCATGGTGGCGGCGGCGGTGTTCATGGACATGGCGGCGTTCGGGTAGTTCCGGCGGTCTAGGGTTTGCAGCTCCCTGATCTGGGACTTGAGGAAGCGGAGGTAGTTGGCGGCCTCGTCGAGCATGGACGCCGTGTCCATCTTGGCGCCGCCGGGGACGAGCTTCTGCAGGACGCGCAGGCGCTCGCTGATGCGCTCCCGCCGCTGCCGCGCCGCCACCGTCTGCGGGTCGGAGGAGATGCGCACGTTGCGGCGGCGGGGGCGCTCGCCGGCGTCCTCGGCGCCGAGGGTCACGGGGCGCATCGCCGCCGCGCGGTAGATCATCTCCTTCACCTGCGCCAGCGCCTCCGTGTCGGGCTCGTACAGTGGGTCGTCGCCGCACCCGCCGCCGCCGCTGCCGCCGGGGCCCCTGCCGTCGAAGCTGATGCTCGACGAGCTGCTGCTCAGCGACGGCTTCGCCCGCTTCGACGCCGGGGCGCTCGTGCTGAACGCGATCTGGATGCCGCCGTCGGCGCCGGCGGTGTTCGACGCCAGGAGGCTGCAGAGAGAGTTGTCCTGCGATGACATGTCCGCCGCGGCGGCCGCGGCGGTTGGCTCGGCGGCCTTCCGCTTTCTTCCCGGCCGCCGTTGCTTACGTCCACATCCGCCGCCGCCACCGCCTCCTCTGACTCGTTCGCACTGGCTGGTCGTTGCAGTGGCAGTAGTCATCGCCACCGTGGCGCTCACCGCGTCGACGACGTCGTCGGTGCCGATGCCGGAGAAGACCGTCGCGTCGATGGCGCCGCCGCCGTCAACGGAGGCGGCTGCGGTCGCGAACGCAGGTGGTGGTGGTGGTGGTGCTACAGCGCTCAACGTGACAGCCGGTGTTGCTGGTGCGACGTCGTACTCGGCAGCCATCCCCATCGCGCCCTGGTGGCGATGGTGATGCTGCCGCTGTCGCTGCAGGACATCCGCGTCAACGTCAGCGTAGGCAGGCGTCCCTGTCGCCATCGCCGCGAAGGCGACCGCCGCCTCGACGCCGCCGTCACCGGCCGCCGTCGGCGGCACCACCTCCACCTTGCCGCCGCCGCCGCCACCGCACCCCGGCGCCTGGATGCCCTGCAGCTCGAGTATCGCCGCCGCCAGGGCCTCGTCGAGCACGAGCCTCTCCAGCACCGTCATGCCGCTCCCGTCCACCGCATTGACACCACCTACCTCCGGCGGCAGCACCACCGCCCCACCATCTCCATCTCCGCCGCCGCCGCCATTCCACACGCTCTCGCTCAAGATCATCTCGTTGAAGCCACGATCCATCATATCCACACCGTCGTCGTCGTAGCTAACCTACCAAGAATCAAAGAAAGAAAAGTTAGAGATGGAAGCAGCCTGATCTAACCTCCATGAGGCAGCTGATCTTAAAATTACAAAAATCAAATGGAAGTGTACATACCTCTCGTTACTCTTTAGTTGGGTTGATCGATGGATGGATCGAGCTGGTGGTGAGAGTGGTAGCACTACTTACTCACTGGCTCACTGCAACAGCTGGTCTAAACATGTGGGCTAGCTGCTGATTCTATGGGAGTTATGCACAGCTAGGTTGGAGGAGCAGAGATCATCATATGGGCTATGAAATGAATTGCAGCAACAGAAAGAGCATTCACTCAATAAACGCTCGAGGTAGCACAGCAGCAAGAAGAGGAGGGGACTGCAGGCTGCAGTAGTAGCTAGCTGCTGCTGGTAATGGTGCAAAAGGCGAGAGAGAGAGAGAGAGGGGGGGGGGGGGGGGTAGCCGAGAAGAAAAGCAATAAGACAAGATGCCTGCCTGCCTGCAGCGAGCTATGCAGCAGGGACTCCACTTTTGGATTGCTATGAGGAATTTATGCTCTCTTCTCTCTCTTCTCTCTCTATTTCTCTCTATAGAGATTCTTCTTCTTTTTTTTTTTGAAGCAAACTGTTTATCTCTCTAGAGAAGCTCTGGGTAGTGTGTAGTGTGCTCCTCTAGCAAAAGGCTGCAAGGGAGGGGAAAGCAGGCTCTTATAAAGAGGCCAAACAATAGAGAAGTACTTCTACCCTACATGATGGAGTATAGATTAGATGGCATGTATGTATGGATGAGAGTAGAAGTGAAGAGTAGAGCATACAATTGCTAGGTATAGTACAACTAGTTGTAGAGATGGTCCTCACACACACTGATCACTTTGTGCAGTGATGCACACATCTATAGCCTCAGAACAGCTACCCCTCTATTATTATCAATTTATCACTCACTTTGGGGTGTATACTAGTTAATGCTCTTTAATTGGGTTCTGAAAGATAAGCTATTCATCTACTCCCTCCGTCTTAAAATATAGCAATTTTTAGTTGGATGGGACGTATCCTAGTACTATGAATCTATACAAGCCTCTTGTCCAAATTCGTAGTACTAAGATACATTCCATCCTAAGGGAGTAAGCGATATAGCCTGTACTAGTACGAATACTACTCTGCCTAGCTTATAGCTACGGTTAAGAGAGAGAGATGCTATTCTAAGGGGGTGTTTGGGTGACTTTAGTCCCTCTCACCAAAAAATAAGTCCCTCAGACTAAAGTTTAGTCTCTCTCACCCAAACACCCCCTAAACTCTCAAGAGAATATCCCGCATTGTTTTTTCGTTACAACACGTAGAAATTAAATTTTAACTTGCATGTTTGTGGCGTGATATACCACATGTTAATGTTTTTTTATTTTTTTTATAACTATTTGAGTGACATGTAAACAATGAGGGATCGTCCCTCGAGAGTTTAAAATCCACTCTCACTATCTATTCCAATATGTACTTTTCAGATTGTTAAGCAAATACCAAGGTGAAGTGAAAAAAAATATTTTTCAGTCACCTCAATGGTCAAAATTTGAAGTTTGAACTGTCTAAATTCTCCTCCCAAGCACTTGAATGGTTAAAAATGAATGGATTTCATGTATTAGAATAAGTGTCCCAAAAATGTTTATATTATGGTATATATTTTAAATCCTATAATTATTTATATTTTGGAACGGCGGAGTGGTGTATATCAGATACTTCCTTCACTGCACGGATAAGTTTAATTTTAGATATTGACACACTGTGTGCGCAGAAGCCAATTATTTAATTTAGACACCAAAGCTATTACAAAATACTCAAAATTGGTAAGTTATGAGATATCACAACCATGCTTAATGAGAAATTGTATCTTCTTATTTGATCAAGCAAAACTGAATATATTTCCATAGAAATATATAGATATGCTTGAAAGGTTTTTATTTTCGGCAGCGAAAAATAGTTTTATGACAAGACTTTATACTTCTATCTTTAGCGGTCTCAAAGCTAGAACTGAGAGACAAAAGTGACGGGAAAAACTTAAACTGATCATAATTAAAAAATTCGCTATGGCTTATAAACTAGAGCCATTTTTTATTTTACAATTAATTTAGATGTTTTTCTATTGCTTTCTATTTTCCGGCCCTATTTTTTCTCTCTAAGAGTAAAAATATAAAAGTTTTACTCTAAATCAGTTTTGGTTTCTTCATTTAGTTTTCCTGATTTCTAAGCCGTATCTCAACCAATGAGTTACGCAAAGCTTGCTTGTCTTCTCATTGACTTATATATATAACCTGCAGGCAAATTTTGAATGTTATAGAATTTAATTTTAGAGTTGATTCATGAGTTCTTTTTATTGTTTTTTGTTTTCAATTTTGACTTTTGATCTACTAAGACTATAAAAAGGAAAAAAAACAAGTCTTTGCGAATGCAAACACTAAGCCCCTTTAAATCGCAGGATTGAAAAAACGTAGGAATAGAAAAAATATAAGATTTTGATAGAAATGTAAATGTAAAACAAAGGATTGCAAAACGCAGAAAAAACACAGGAGTGACCGTTTGATTGAACCGCAGGAAAAACACAGGAATTGAATGAGAGAGATAGACTCAAAGAAAAGTTACCAAGAGGTTGAAACTCTTGGTAAATTTCCTCCAAAATCTCTATAGGATTTTACATTCCATAAGAATTTCAAAGTATTGGATATGATTCAATATAATCCTTTGTTTCAAAGGGCTTTATAGGAAATTTTCCTATAGGATTAAATGCTCCAAAATTCTTTTTTCAAATCAAATAGGTGTAGGAATTTTAGATATCCATTCCTGCGGAATTCTAGAAAAATCCATCAATCTAGCTAGAGGGGGCAATAGTACTGTTACAAGTATGTGAGCCATCAATCTTGTCAGCAAGACGAGAGATTTCTTTGGACTACTTTAATTGACAACGAATAAAAAGCAGCCCACAAGAAGGAGAAAAGGACTGCCATTAATTAATTTAGGTTTGCATCTGGATGCCATGATTTGATTATGATTAAGTGTGATGGATCGAAAGAGAGGAGAGTACTTGTCTGAGCCTGAGACAAGGCTAGGTAAGCTAGCTAAATCGAGCTTGCATGAGCTCATGACCACCACTGTCCCTTGTCGACACTGAAAAATAAATAGTGTTACCCCTACAATATACTGTAGTATGTGCACTGCCGCATGCCGTATTACTGCTCCTCCTAGTACAGTAGTTAATGGGCTCGCAGAGAGTTGCAGCTGTTGCCACTGCTTCGTCAGAGTTAACACCAAAAGGTTTACGCTTTCACTTGCAGCTTTAACCTTGGGCACTTTCATGTATGTATGTTTGCTGCAAAATTTACTGCTCCTGCTAGCCATGGCTACTGCTTGTAGTACATGGTACTAACAGTATCAGTATAAATGTATCTACGTTCTGCAGGATCAGATGTTGATGCTGCCGGTCCTCTGCTACAGTAGCTAAGATAGCTTGACACTGTACATCAGCAGCTAGAAGAAGCTAAACATTCGTACTGGCCAGCGTAATTATGATGAACAGCGGTGCAGGATGATAAGCTTTGCTAGGGTGTGTCTAGTTCACACCAAAATTAGAAGTTTGGTTGAAATTAAAACGATGTGATGAAAAAGTTGAAAATTTGTGTGTGTAGAAAAGTTTTAATGTGATGAAAAAGTTAAAAGTTTGAAGAAAAATTTTGAAACAAAACTCGGCCTAGGGTTGGCGACATTGACGGGCTATGTGGGTAGGAGTATCGTCATATTGATCGTGTTGTGTACGTCAGGATCGTGTAAATGTCAGGGGTGACATTGACATGTACTAGTATCTACTGTAGAGCTAGCAAACCCATGAGTTACTTCCCAGCTTGTCGCATGATGTCATTTCGTTACAATGAGTTTCTACTGTACATCAATCGACCACTTAGCGTAAGTTAATCTGCCTAACGATAAATATAATATCTGGACTAACAGTATATGAAGAACACTGATATATATCGTTAATTAAACAAGCAGGCCTGATACTTTCAAAAAAAAAAATGTATACAGTGATCGATCAGGAGCTAGAGGACAATAAGCTTTGATGGAGTATCATGTCTCTTCCCATGGCATGGCTGAATGAGATAGAAGTAACAGGAAACCAACAACGGAGAAGAAAGGTTGTTACTCTGGAATGTCTGTTTAAACAGTGGTAAGTACATTACAAGACACCTAACTACTGGCCGTAGCTATGGAGCTAGCTAGTGTCATTTTCTCATCGAGGTACTTGTTGGAGGCTAGGAGCTAGCTAGCGGCCGGTAAACTAACAAGGAGAAAGACACAAGAGTGAGATTTTTATCAACAGTTAATCTCAGCAGCCATTTTGTATTTTTTATGCTTGATATGCATAAAAATATTGGGGGCTTGCTGATCAAAGATTTTTATTTTACTTTCTCTACATGTGCGTGCAAGTGGCCAAGCGCGGGAAGTATAGCAAAGGGTTGTATTTTGGAGAGGAAGCTCGGTTATCGCAGTAACAACAGTAAATTATGAAAAAACAAACAAAATCTATAAATAAATTATTTTGTATATATTTTTAATTAAAAACTTCGTAGGGTTATTGGACCCTCATCGTTGTCGTATCCCATGGTAAACCCTTGTGAACATCACGTGAAGGTGCACTTAGATATTTATTAGTGGTATAGTATTAGTAAAAAATAATTTAAGCCAAAGTTTAGGTGGTAGTATAAATAATAGATACGATATATTGGATGAGAAAAGGTGATATGCCTACATAGATTCTGCATCCAGTATAGATCACTGAGGGTAAATCGTGTCGAGTATGGTCGGATCACGATATATATATATATATATATATATATATATATATATATATATATATATATATATATATATATATATATATATATATAAGGATGAAATCAAGTTGAGTATATATGCGGCTTTGTCTAGATTCTATGGGAGTATTTGATGACACGGGACATTCAGATGAACATAACTTTTACCACATCCTATTCCATATTTTTTTAGCGTATTCAAATTCAGACGCATATAGCACTAGGTATCCATTTTTCCCCATGTATCCTTCCACCTTGGTTTAGACAGGGGTTGGCAAACACCAGTACCTTTTTCGCCCCTTCAGATCACCCAAAAAAGTATCTTAAAGAAATGGTGGATTTGTGAAAGGGTCTGTAGCCTAGTGGTTACAAGAGCCTGAGTAGCACAATAGGTCCTGGGTTTGACTCTCCATGGGAGTGATTTTTTTAGGATTTAACGGCTTTGTGCTTTCAGTGGTAGGCGACGCACCCGTCGACAGCGAGGCGCCTGTGGTGACTTCGTCAATCTCTAGGATTTGCCGGCCTAGTCTTCGAAGATACTCATAGGGGTAGGGTTTGCGTGCGTGCGTTCTTAGGGGTGAGTGTGCATGCGATGTGAGTATCTGCGTTGTACTGTGTAATTTTAAAAAAAAAGAAATGGTGGGTTTTTTTAAGCCCAGTGTCAATTGCTGATTGTGGATAGAATCAATCTTCAACTATTTCCGAATTTCTGGTTAGTGACATGAAATTCCAAAAGTATTGAAAGCTCCTTTTGTTTCACCACAAAAGAAAAAAAAATCTTCTTTTGCAATACACGGCCGGTAGGCACACAAGTGCACACACAACAACTCACTCACAGCTCCGCGAATACATCCCTCAAACACGCTCTAAGAGGCAAAATACCATATCTCTGATCTCACTAAATTTATACTGAAAGCACACATGTGTTTCCTCCGTTTTAGATTATAAGTCGTTTTTGACTTTGGTCAAAGTCAAAATGCTCTAAGTTTGATCAAATTTATAGAAAAAAGTAGTAACATTTTAACCCAAGACAAATATAGCATGAAAATATATTCAATTATAGATTTAATGAAACCAATTTAATGTTATATATATTACTATATTTGTCTATAAACTTAAATCAAATTTAGAGCAGTTGAATTTGACCAAAATTAAAACGACTTAATTATAATCTGAAACAGAGAGAGAGTATATGTGTAATATTCGTAGGCGATAGGATTTAAATCCTGCTAAGTGGAGTCATGCACCTACAACTACACAACACCATCAGTGCTTTAAAAAAAGATCCATTTTTTAATCAGCACGCCAGGTTGATTTTTAGATAAAAAAAAACCTGTGCTGTGTTGCATAGCTCAGTCGCCACGTCTATCCACAATCTTGGACCAGCAATGTCCAACTTGCACGGGAAGCGGTCCCGGATCTATCTCATCAGACCCAAGTACGAATGCTACAGAAATATAATGCGCATAAATAAATAAATGAAGTTAAAAAAAAGAACCCAGCAAATTAATGGATTGCATATATCACATTGTGATAATAAACTGATAGCTTCCCAACATAAGGACGAGGCCGTACGCATACGTGTATGGTCGTCTATCCATTAATTTCCCCTCTCCTAGTATATGTACGTACGTATGTATGTATACATTAGCGCCCACATATAAGGCATATGCAGGTCAGATTTATGCGTCCATTTCTGAAGCTCAACTTTCATCTGAAACTCAGTATTACCATTAATCTGCAGGATCTGTACGTATCTACCGCGTACGACGACAAGTTGGGAGTCCGTACAAATTAGCCCGAAAGCAAGGACGACCAAAATCCAGTATTCCACGCGTACGTATACTCGCGTAGTGTGTTGAAATTAATACATGGGCTAAGGCCCTTAGCCCATTCAAAGATTAATTCTTTGGAAAATCACAAAAGCACACCTCATGAGATGGCATGCATGTGGAGTTTAGTATCACATTGCTTATTCTAGAAGAGTGGGACCTCCTTAAAAGAGAGGATGCCCTCCTAGCCACTTGAAATATGTGTGGTGGAGAGAAGAGGGGAAACACATGTGCACGCTTGCTTGCCTTGCTGCGGGAAATTCGGATTTGTTTATTTTGCTGCGGGAAATTCGGATTTGCAGTTTTGTTTTGCTGCGGGAAATTCGGATTTGTTTGTTTTGTTGCGGGAAATTCGGAATTCGGATTTGTTTGTTTTGCTGCGGGAAATTCGGATTTGTTTATTTTGCTGCGGGAAATTCGGATTTGTTTGTTTTGGAAACATTGCAGTTTTGTTTTGCTGCGGAAAATTTGGATTTGTTTGTTTTGGAAACATTCCGGAAAATCCGGTGCGTGAAAACGGGATTGTTTTGCTGTGGGAAATTCGGATTTGTTTTGCTGTGGGAAATTCGGATTTGTTTGTTTTGTTGCGGGAAATTCGGAATACGGATTTGTTTGTTTTGCTGCGGGAAATTCGGATTTGTTTGTTTTGGAAACATTGCAGTTTTGTTTTGCTGCGGGAAATTCGGATTTGTTTGTTTTGGAAACGTTCCGGAAAATCCGATGCGTGAAAACGGGATTTGTTTGTTTTGGAAACATTGCAGTTTTGTTTTGCTGCGGGAAATTCGGATTTGTTTGTTTTGGAAACATTCCGGAAAATCCGGTGCGTGAAAACGGCGTGGAGTCCGGATAAATTACGCGCGACTTATCCGATTCGGTTACACGGAGTGGAGATCGGATTTGTTTGTTTTGGAAACATTCCGGAAAATCTGGTGCGTGAAAACGGCGTGGAGTCCGATAAGTTACGCGCGACTTATCCGGTTCGATTACGCGGAGTGGAGATCATGCGGGCGCCCTGATCAAGCGACCTATCTCTATATAAACCGAGCCGCCGCCTTCACGCAACACACGCGAAATCAATCTAGGGTTTGCCTCCTACTCTGTGCTGCGCCGTCGCTCGTAGACTACTCCATCCCGCTCGCCGGCGTGCACCGGCGATCGGGAGAGCAAGTCTCCGGAACCTCTGCCTTCGACGTCTTGCACCGGGAGAAGGCGGCAATAAGGTTTTTGGGAAGCGCTTCGCGCGACTGCTCCCTATTCCTCCGCGACAGTTCGCCTTCCTCTCTGCTCGCGTGATACGCGCCTTCATCAACGCGCGCAACCGCGAATAGTTCCTGCCAAGCGATCGGTCTTTCCGCCACCTCGGTACGTGTTCGACATGTTGCGTATATTTGATCTGTTCATGTTTTACTGCTTAGTTTACATGTATAGATCTAATGATGCGTTCATGCTAGTTTACATCTGCAATGTCATGATTTATTTATGGAATATATTAAATCATTATATGCCTATAATCTCAACATAGTGTACTGTGTACGCATGTATAGCACAATGATTGCAGCATATATAGCTATATATGCACATATATAGTCCCACCTCCCTTCCTAAATATTTAACATCGTTGATTTTTTAAAATATATTTAACCATTCATTTTATTAAAAAATTTAAGTAATTATTAATTCTTTTTCTATTATTTGATTCATTATTAAATATACATTTATAAATACATGTAGTTTTATATATTTCATAAAAGTTTTTTTTTATAAAACAATCAATCAAATATGTTTAAAAAATCAACTGCGTTAAATATTTAAATATTTAAAGACGGATGGAGTATATAGCGTCATTTAATCAAGCAATATACGGAGTATATATCCAACCCATGGCCGGGAGGAGAGAGCCGCCGTCGCTTTCGATTCCCGGCGCTGGCTGGACCGCCGGCCAACTGGCCTGCCTCCCCCGTCCGTCCGGCCGCCGTCGCCGTCGACGTGCCGCGCGCTTCTCGGCCGCACGCGAGTTACACGCAAGCGTGCGCGCACTGGTGTTACATTACATGCATACGCGCGGCCCCCACGCGGCACGCTCGGGACACATGGGTCGCGGCCAATCCCGATCCGCGCCGCCGCTAGGCGCCATCTCCGGCGGTCGCCGTCTCTGCGTGTGCGTCCAAACGGCCGCCCCGTCGCCGTCCCGTACGTGGCCGCGCTGGCCTCGCCGATCGACCCCGATCGCCTAACCCACCTCAGCCACAGCCCTCCCGCGAAATTCATCCTAGGATAGAACTTGGCAAAATCTCACGATCTCCCGGGGGAAAATTCATTTTCCCCCGGCTTTGACCATTTTCAGGTGCAGGAGAAGCACAGCACATCACAGCAGCTACAGGGGGGATGGATTCTGGAGGCAAATATTCCGACAGCTTCTACTATCATTCTTTACCAGACAGTGAGGATTGGATCGGGACAAACAGTTGTAAATGTGACGGAGTAATGTTTGCCAGTTGTAACAGGGGGGAATAATCTGGACAAGGATTGGATTTGGGTAATCTCTGATACGAACAAACAGTTCAATTGCAACTTGTTTTCTTCTATGAAGTAAAATATATTCTGGAGTAGTAGTTTATTTTTTACCCCCAGGAATACTGGAACCTATGGGGGTTGAATTGTTCTCTCTGACGTTCCTACAATAATTTTTCAATTGTTTCCTTTGAAGTTACTGCTAAGATGGTATATAAAATTCTTGTACGCAGTTTTTCATACCAGGATAGGGGGGAAATATACAGTGCAAACTACATATGTAGTGAAACTTAAAAACTACCGTTGAATTTCCTGCTCTATCAATAGAACTTCGCACGTCTAGTGGGAGTTGTTAAAAAAAAGGAAAAATACCGTTTGATTGAAAAATGAATGTCCGAGATTCGTCCACGTCACCATGAATAAAAAGTTTAAAATACGTACATAAATCCCATACATCCATTTTTTAATCCAACGGTAGTTTTCAGGTTTTTACTACATATGTAGTTTCCACCAAATATTTTCCAAGAATGCGGGTGGATATTAAGCCACCTCGGTCAGTGAGTCGTTAAGCTCATTAACAAACATTGGTGGTGTTCTTTTCTCCTGAAGATAAAGATGAAGATTAAGTTTTTTACACAAAACGAGGTGATATTAACGTATGATTGATTGAGTTTTAATTATTATAAACTTAAAAAATAGATTAATATGATATTTTAGAGCAACTTTTATATATAATCTCATGAAACGCACCGTTAAGCGATTTGAAAAGCGTACCACGAAAATCTTAATCTTCATTCATCCAGTTCTTGTTGGAGAAAAGAACATGACCATTATCTCTTCTATACCATCTCTACAATTTTAACATTTACCAATTTATCATATATTAATATAATAGTAAACAGTAACTAGTAAAGTATTGGAAGAAAAATTAAAGGACTAAAAATTTAGTAAGAAGCACTGTATAAAAGGTAAAGCGATCTTGTATAATGACAAACTTCACCAGCAACTTGCGACTAGCTCTCCAAGGCTGTGTTTTACTACTTCCCCAACCTCTCCCCTCTCATTTCCACACGTAAGCTTCCCAAATTACTAAACATGAGTTTTTTTATAAAAATTTCTAAAAATTATATTAATTCATTTTAAAGTTTATAGCCAATACTTTATTAATTATGCGCTTATTCTTTGCTTGGTTTTTCGTGTCTGAAAGTAAGGTTAGAAACCTTGCCTCCCGAACTCAACCTATAACAAACTAAAAGGCTTAACTTTCGTGGAGACCAACCACAGACTTTCTCCCATCCCAGTAAAGAATACGGAAGTGATGTTTGCTTGGAGAACTTCTAAAATTTGACGTTGTTTTAAGATAAAATTTACCAAAATTTGGAAAAAGGCGCATAGGAAAAAGGTGGTCAAATCAAGAGGCTGGGACGAGATAGACACGAGAGGAGCAGTGATAACAAGCTAAGCCTAACAAAATCGCACGAGGAACAGTAACAAGGTGGTCCTAACACCGACGTACCCATCGCCGTGTTGGGTCCCCATCCGGTTGGTTGCTAAGTCTGAAGATTTGGGCCGATGGTTTTGATTTGATCACCACCTCACCTCTCACCTGTGGGCGAGCCTCCCCTCCCCTCCCCGTCTCGTCTTCAATGACGTTTAGCCGGACCTCCAGGCAAAGCATCACAGCTATAGCGAGTTTTGTTCCCAGGCAACGGGGTTGCCATCAGCATTCAAAGCGAAATCTCCCAACCCAATCTCCAGCAACGGACCTAACGGTGGTGGTAGGACACCACCCCAAATTCTCCTGCCGATCGCACGCTGGTCCAGGCGACGATGAATGCGCCGGGATGAGCGCGATCGCAATGTTCAATGTATACAGGTACAGTTTGATGAATGAGAGTGAGATGGATCAAGCAAAAGTCGCCCAGATCCTCTGATCTGCTTACTGGAGACCTGCAAGCTTAGAAACCTCAGCATGATGGTGATTAATTGAACTGGGAGCACTGGCACAGATGGAGGTAACCTTTCAATTCTTTTTATTCTGTTTTATCATGTCTAGGATCAGAGATCCTGGAGGCACCCAGTACCACATGCATTTTTGTATATCCCTTTTGTGCACACAAGACTGACATATTGAGGAGAGCAGTTTGAAGCCGGGGTATCACAAAAGGTTGTTGCTCTAGAACTCCAGCATGCGGCCTCGGAGGATAGCCTCAGCTTTTCTGACTTCCTGCACTGGTCCAATGATGAATACCTGAATTAAGGGAAATTGGATGAGGATCAGTGGAAATTAGAAAAATATGTATATGCTCGATTGGTTTGTCTGCATAATGTAGAAGGTTATTCAAAGAAGAGAATGGAAGACTATTCAGTGTTTGGGTATGTATCGCCTTTTTTCCACCGTCTTTTCATGTGCTAGGGAGAAGGACCACCTAATGTGATCTCGCTATTCATTTACTAGCAGCAATTGCTTTCTCACTACGTGTTGCCTCACGGATCAGTCCAGCTAGGGTACTGATTGTGACATATATAGGCTGCACACACAATTTTCATATGCATCCAGCCCTAGCCCACGCAAGCCTACTATGGTACTGATCACCTTAGCTAGAAGATAGATATATCTGTTCAGTAGTGATCACCTTGAGATAAGTCTGCTTAGAATGTTACAGACTTACAGGTAGTAAAGACAAGGAATGGAACCTCATAGGGCAAAATGTAAATAAAAAAAAAAAGAGCAGCAAGACTTGTGCCAAAATATAAATCAGAAACAACTTTTTATTAGAGCCATACATGTTAGGAGCCCAGTCCCGCTAAATGTTTGTGATTATATGAAAACCCACTCTAAACTCAACAAGTTTGTTAGGACAACAATGTGCTGAGCCTGGCACTTCAAAATAATATGTTTCAATGACTACCTATTTGGTAGTCTTTTTCCATTTGTAGAATTACAAGAACTTTAGTTATTAGTAGTATTAATTTGTTCAAGTCGATAGATGGAGCCAGTCAGTGAAGCATGACTGTGGAGTGTGGTGGACTGACCAGTAACCAATTGAACATATTAATTACAACAGACAAAGGCCCTAGGAAACTTACCCTGTCTGGAGGTCCCTTTGCACCACCAATGTGGATTTCAACACTGCAGATATGCGTTGAAATGAAAAGGAATAAATAAAGCTTCACAGAATAATATAGATTTAGAGAACATCTACAAAATCAGACTTAGTATGTTTACTTGCAAGATGCTTTCACTTCCATTATTGATGATCCTTTTCTGCCAATAACACGCCCCATTTTGCCAGGAGGCACATCCAAGACTGACAGGATATCCACCTCAGGAACATAAACATCAGGTTCAATTTCATCTGTATGACACAAATATCAATCAGCAGTTTAGCACAAATGTCTGGTTTTACAAAGTTGAATATAAAATAAACTTGAAGAATTAAAGAATACAATTGAAAGACATCCATGATGTGTTAGTGATGCTTATATTTAAGACTATACTTGCTTGCCAAGGTCCAAGTTACTTTCTAACACTTCACCTAAAAATGCCAGCCCATAAAGCAACCCTGACTTGCATTTCAAAATTGTCATTCTGACTATCAAGTTTCAATAGTATCTGAAGAAACTATAGGCAAAATGGACCTTTTAGCATATGATAACTAAATGGATTTGCAATATGAACAAATGGGGAGAAAAACACATTTAGATGCACTGACCAGGGACAGTTGGAAGAGGTGGCCAATCCGCATACTTGTTGTCATTTATGCAAAAGCACCTGCAGTATAGCTCACTGCGAACTGACAGACGCCATAAAGATACTTTGCTTAACTTCTCCATCATTTTCTCATGTATACTGAGAAGGAAGCGGACATCATCTGTGGCTGCTCGAATCATCATTTCAGATAAAGGCCTATGCGTCCAAAAGTTAGGGTCCTGAAAACCGATGTAAGCACTTGTCAGTTGTCAAGAAACCAGGATATCAGCACAGTGAAGCATCGGATAGCCAAGCATTATCATAGAATAGAGAGTAACACAAGATTTCAGATCTTCAGCACAATAACTTTCTGTCTAACAAAGTTCTACAATTCCCGTCACATATTGCTAACCTGCCTTAGAAGGGTACGGACTTCTTCCTTTTCAGGATATGCCATTCCTACACAAAGCAGTATCACACCATATGATCAATCAAACAGAACACAAGAAAATGCGCTGCGGTCCTTCATACACTTTGTCAACATCTAGGTAGCTTAAAGAGCATAACAATTAATTGATAAAAATGTTTGACAGAAGCAGCAAACTGCTGTGATGCAACCACAGTACATTTTGTAGTTTCAACGCACAACCTACCAAAAGGCTTTCAACATATTTGCAAAGTATTAATTTAAAGAATTACAGAAGTAATAGAAAACTGTATAAGAGAGAGGGAGCAATCATCTCAGGTGTTCTAATATTCATGGGTGAACTGATAGGTTGCAGCCTAAGGCCTAATCATACACACATTAAATGAACATATAATAAGGCAGAATGTCCACGTTGAAACGATTCATGACTGAAATAACCATGTCATATAGAAGTTACGCTTGGACAAAACTTGCAGCAGCTTGGATATGTAAGGCATATACATCAAAGTTAAAGCACTAGCAGTAACACTAAGCATAATGTGTTGCATTACATTAACTTATAGTTCAAAATAAGAACCTGGCACCAAAAGATCACAATCAAGTGGAACTTCATGAATACAAAAAAAAAACTCTGAGGCAACACTTCCTTTTTTTTTTCTAAAGGAAAAAAAAAAGGGTGGTGTGGCGACAATGCTTAAGAATATATAAATGTAAAACGTAGGAGCAGATAATATGTATAAGGAAAAGAAAGAGCTTGCATGCCAGCACAAGGTAAACTACAACCAAGGGGAGCTTATATAAGTATACAGTATACTGTGAAAGAACAGATCAGAAGGAACAAAACATGCACAGCAGTTTCGTCTTTTCGATTCAAAGGAACTCAATGGTTTAAACTAATTCAGTATAGTAAGTACCACAATATCGGGGATCAGCAAGGAGGCTGACAAAAGATATGTACTCATCGTATCCTCTCTTTTTCCCTTCCTGCTCCTCTAACAGAGAATAAGCGATCTGCACAAGAGTGATAATTGAAGTCCCTCCAAATAGAAACTACCATACAAATAGCTGCCAATTCGCATTACATATCTACAATGGCGAATGATAATGCAATTATTTCAGCTCTGTACAGGGTTAATGGTCCTAAGCTCATGATAAATTGGTAATGGTTCAGTTTTGATGAATAGAATTAGAAAAGCAGCAGATTATAATTTGCATGTGCACAACAGAAAAATTACCGAGATGCCTATAAATTTAGTCAGTAAGCATGCCACTATGGCGCATACCACATGCATATGAACATCATTAAGAAAGCAGCAGATAATAATTTACATGTAAACAACAGAGAAAGTACCGAGTTAACTATAAATTTAGTCAGTAAGCATGCCACTATAGTGCACACCACATGCATATGCTGATTACCTGTGTATCCATCACATTATGCAATTTTATGCCAAACTGGAAATACAGAGCCTGCAATATCGTAACTCTCAACCATTAGTCAGGATCAATCTTCTAGAACAGAAAAAAATAATAATGCACTACAATAACTTCAGAGTTGTGGGTTAGGCACCTCACTGTCCCTTTTGCAGTCATGAATAACTTTGGTGACATATTCTGACTCAAGTGCTGGTTTGCAAGCTTCAATAAGTTCTTTCCCACCCTCAATAGCATCAACTAAGTAAACAGCGTCAGGAAATGCAATCTGAAAAAAAAATCCAAATGGACCAATAAAAAGGTATTCATCATTACATCAGCAAGGACCAAACAATATGTCGAAATTAAAAATAAGCTCAATAGGAATCTATGTGTACACAATACACGGAAATAACAGGAGGTAGTGGTTGCATCTAAAAGGCGCATATCAATACATAGTACTCAAAGGTGAGGCAAGACAACAAGCAATTACCATTGCGAATGATTTTCCTAGTTTGGAAGATCGTGAAAAAGGAATCTAAAAGCATATAAGCGATAGTGAACTTCCTTATGTAGGGCATGGCTGACACTTTGCAGGATGGAAGGACCACTATTAGGAGATGGTAGATACAAAATAGTTTGAAAGGACCACTATTATGAAACAGAAGATCGCATGAACATACTTCATGCTTCATAAGCTTCATTTGAACTCACCTGCATGATACAGAGAGCACCATGGCGGCAAAGGTCTACGCCTTCACAATCAAATCCAATCACCAGTTTCTGGGCAGCAGAGGGTTCAAGAAACTCAACTGGGAGTTGACCAGGTTTAGTAACAACCAGCATGGGCAGGGGAGGGGATAGCAGCTCTGAATCATTACCAGAAGAACTCACTCAGTTAGGACAAGGTAAGCAAGCTAGTTTCTCTTAATCGGTACATCTTAACCAAAAGAACCATATAATAAGAGGAAATAGAACTGAAATAATTCTTTTCATGAGTTGAAAGACTCCAATCAGTACAGGGCATGCTAGAAAATGGTTAATATCATGCTAGATGATGACACGCCTCAATTTACATGGTGAACAAAAGCTAAAAAAAAGTGGAAAATACTGAAAATCAAGACCCTTCGATGTTAGGGTTACAGTCCAAATCCGGGACTGAACTATCTCAAAATAAAAAGCAATTCTGACCACATTTCGCATGAGGTAAAAGACACTGAGCAGCACATAGCAAGCTAGATGGAGTGACTAATAACATAAGGATCATGCATAAGCCAGTAAGCGGCTCAAGAACATCAGAATAGTCTTAACAGGGGCGGATCCAACTTGGGACATGGGGGTTTGGGGGAACAAACAAACTGTTACTTCTAGTACTAAGGTTTAAGGCTCTGAAATTAAGAGAAGAGCTTCATCCAGATCTAGAAGAGAAGCTAGGGTTAACGAAACGAACGAACGCGAGCAAATTGCAGACAAAAGTAGTGGCGGTGGGGGAGAGAGATGAATCAGAAAGAGGATGTGGATGGATGCTCACCAGGATCCCCTCCCCTCCCCTCCCCTGCTCTGCTCGCCAGATGGAGATTGCGGCGCCCCTCCCCTGTTCAGCCGCGACTCGTCTTGGCGGCGGAGGAGACGAGAGACGGGAGGTTTTCTTTCTTTTACGCCAAGGGAAGGGGAAGATACTCGACTACTTTACCTTTTATCCCAATATCTTTACTACCTTAAAACTTTAGCTTTTTCTTTATAATAACCGGTAACTCGCCGTATCAGCAATACTAATAGAATAGAAAAAAAATAATAAACACAGTTAGGGATTGTGTCAACAATAAATTTCTCATACCACCAGCAACCACTGCCGTTGCACGCACCACCACCACTCTTTTTTCATGAGCCACCATCGTTCCTCCTCTTCGCCTTTACATGCGCAACCACACCCTCTATTTACCGACATGTCTTTTCTCCTCCTCCATCGTCATGCACACTATTGTCATGGTCGCCATTGAGGTCGAGGCTGTTAGGCTTGTATGGACTCGAGGAGATAGGAGTAGGAGTCGACTCGACAAAGAGCGGAGACGCTAGATCCGGACTCCTCCTTGATAGATTTAGCATTTCCCCAACTATTAGAGGGAAAAAGAAAATAGAGAGAGAAAGCTAGTGGGCGGAATGGTTGCTGAGTTAGGGTGGTCTAAATTGAAATGTAAAGTTAGCTATTGTGTAAATGAAAATAATGGTTAAAGAATGACATAATATGAAAACTAGTACAAAGTGTAATTTACTTTTTTTTCCTCTCTAGCACAATAAAAGATGAGTTGTCTATTACCCGATAGTCTTGTGATATGCTAGGTATGGTTGGGCCAGTGTATTTAGATATTAATAATAATCTTATGATATGTTGACAGCTGGACGCCTTCGACGGTGTGACATCCCGGCCTAGGATTTAATAGGATTAATAGAATACTCATATCAACAAGTTGCAACTTCTTTTCCGGAAGCCGATCTCGAAAGAACTCTAAGGTTAAATGTGAGGGTAGTCTATGACCTATGAGAGCTGCCGGATATAAGCGGGCTCGGCCTGGAAGAGGCGGGACGTTACAAAGTGGTATCAGAGCTGACTCTCGCGGTTTCACGGGCGCGTGTGTCGCAGTTGCGCGAGCATGGTGCGCATGGCTGGTGTGGATCCGGAGTGGTCACACAGCATGGCACATGCGCTGGCACTGGACATATGGACGTGGCCAAGATGGGACGTTCCTGGCCTGGGATTGACCGACGAGGACGTCGATGTCTTAAGGGGGTGAGGATGTGACACTTAATAGGATTAATAGAATACTCATATCAACAAGTTGCAACTTCTTTTCTGGAAGCCGATCTCGAAAGAACTTTGAGGTTAAGTGTGCTTGGCCTGGAGCAATTTCGGGATGGGTGATTGACCGGCAGCTTGAGGGCAGTCTATGACCTATGAGAGCTGTCAGATGTAAGTTATGACCTATGAGAGCTGCCAGATGTAAGTTATGACCTATGAAAGCTGCCAGATGTAAGCGGGCTCGGCCTGGGAGCTGTCAGATGTAAGTGGGCTCGGCCACCTATGAGAGCTGCCAGATGTAAGTGGGCTTGGCCTGGGAGAGATGTAAGTGGGCTCGGCCACCTATGAGAGCTGCCAGATGTAAGTGGGCTTGGCCTGGGAGAGGCGGGACGTTACAGACTGCCCTATGAGAGCTGCCAGATGTAAGCGGGCTCGGCCTGAGAGAGGCGGGACGTTACAAACGGCTTGGTGCCAGTGGTTAGGAAAACCCAACACCGACGTGGCTTGTGTTGTACAGGTGGTGACTTTGGGTGCGCGTGTGACATTGAGTGAACTTCCTTGTAGGCCATGGCGGTTGGATGAGACTCTAAGGCGAAAGCCTTGGGTGGCTTGCCGGCGCTAGGAGTGGCGACAACATCGGGCAGCGTTCCCCTTTTTGAAGATGTTGCTACGGATTCTGTTGTTTCTTCGTCGCCTCAAGGAATCTCTCCAGGTGAAAATCTTAGATTCATTTGACTCAGGCGTTATCGTTGTTCTGTCGGTGTGTCCTTCTGGTCTTAGGATTTTTTTTGATTGTAGGACTGTTGGCCATGGTTACTAGGTTTGGGTTTGCAAGGATTAGGTCTCTTTGAAAACGTCCTAGGATTTTTGCTGTTTTTTCCTCAATTAAACCGTGTTGTTGTAATGGTTTTTTCTCTAGTTTTCCTTATAAACGGGATAACTCTTTTCTTTTAGGGAAAAGTCCATTTTACACCCTCTAACTTTTGTGCTTGTCTAAAATACACCACCAAATTACAAAACCGGATATAATACACCCTCCAACTATTAAAACTGGATATTTTAACTCATATGCTGTTTTTATAGTGGTTTTGGCACATGTGGATGCCAGCTGTATAAATGCTCCACGTCAACGGTTATATGGGCCAAAGACAGATGTTTTTTTCTCCCTTGGGGGTTTGCCTTGTGAGCGGCGGCAATTAACACAGTGGCGCCGTGAAGTGCAGCGGCCAACAGCCGCGCGCGTGTCTTGCCGCTTGCTGGAGCGGCGGAGCCAGCGACGGCGTTAACTGGCGGTGTCAGCGGCACGAAGAAGGAGCGCGCAGTAGCCGGCGAAAACGACGGCGCTGGGAAGGAGTAGCTCCATGAGGGGAGGAGGCAGCAGCAAGCAGTTGGGTCGCAGAGACTTGTCTGAGCATTCATTGACCACTTCTGCACCTTCACATTGTGTTTCAGAATGTTCTATGTACAGCAGCATGGTGTGTGTCGAAGAACAGTAGCAGGAAGCAAGATGAACAATGTGTGTTTTGACTGAATTGTTGGGTTGTTCTTACCTTCTTGGATTCTCCATTTTAGCTTCATGTCTATGAGCACGATTTGATCAACCCAAGCTGACCAAGTTCCTCCTGACAAAGTTGCCAAGGTAGAACAACAATCCAATGTGCTGCCATCATTGTTGTCTTCGTGGTGACCTGGTCGGGATTGTTGGAATATAAACTGAATTGCCTACCTTTCCTTATAAGCTTAAGCTTTTGGGTTGAACTGGTTGGTGCATGCAACTCAATATGGTATCAGAGCTGGAGGTCTCGAGTTCGAATCCTGGCTAGCACGCAATTAAATAAAAAATTGCAGCCCACTTCTATTCCATGCTAGAGGCTCGCGTGAGGGGGAGTGTTGGAATATAAAGTGAATTGCCCACTTTTCCTTATAAGCTTAAGCTTTTGAGTTGAACTGATTGGTGCATGCAACTCAATATGGTATTAGAGCCTCAGGGAGGCGGTATATATAGAGATAAGGAAGGATTACATATAAGGAATGAATCCACACAAATATTCCTCTCCCTATACTATCCAATAGTGATTTCTAGTAGAGCCGCCGCCGGTGCTCCTCCTTGCCGACGAGATAGTCCATGCCAACCCGAATCCACAAAAATATTCCTCTCCCTATACTATCCAACAGTGATTTCTAGTAGAGCCGCTACCGGTGCTCCTCCTTGCCAACGAGACAGTCCATGCCAACCCTCTGCCTCACCGCATCAATGGCGCTCTGGTCGACGGCCTGGCCGGTGACGCCGGTGACATAGTAGAACACATTGGAGGTCATGTCGCCCTTGATTGACAGCCGCACGCCGGTGGAACAAGCATATCGAGAAAGATGATTGGCTCAGGAACAAGCAGAACGAGATGGACATAGCGGCCGGTGAGCTTCCCGCTGTGTCGCCCCTCCTTGCCTGACACGAAGCCACCCCCACGCCGAGCTCGAAGAAGACGGCGTCGGCGCCGAGGTTGACGGCGAGCCCGTACCCTTTGACCAAGGAGAAGAGGGGATCGGCAATGAGCTCAACGAAGACCGCACCTTTGGCCAAGCTCAAGAGAATATAGGCCGGCGGCGAGCTTGCGCTCCTTGGCTAAGCGCTAGCTCGAGGAAGCATACGAGAGCTCTGAGCCTCCAACGATTTCTCTTGGAAAAAGATTGGAGGGAGAAGGTATAGGAAGGGAGGGGGGAAGGAAGAAGATGGGTGGGTCCTCCTCCTCCCCCTCGACCACAGTGTAGAGCCTTGTTGTCAACCTGTTAGCTGCCGCTGCTCGCAAGGCAAACCCCGCCTAAGGGAGAAACATCTGGCTTTGGCCTTATAACCGTTGATGTGGATCATTTATACAATTGTCATCCACATGTACCAAAACCACCATAAAAACAACTTAAGGTGTTAAAGTGTCGGGTTTTAATAGTTGTATTTTAGACAAGCACAAAGTTAGAGGGTATAAAATGGACTTTTCCTTTTTATTAGTGAAATCGCAGGAGCTCCCTGCCCTTTTCAGAGGTTTCCCTCGAAAAAAAACTAGAAAAAATTTAGGACAAAGATACAAGGTTTTGTCTTTTGACGTCGGCTGGGTTTGTAGACCAAATTTACAACCATCAAGAAATTGGTAGCCATTACTATGTGGGCCTTCATTTGGTTTGTTGGGAAAAAAATAATTTTTAGCAAGGAAAAATCATAAACTTAAACATTAAAATAATTTGGCAACAAACCAATTAACCCTACTTCGGCAAGGGAACAAATATAGCCTTAAACACTAGTAAAACAATTTGGCAACAAACTAAATAGAGCATATTTCATAAAATCTCACCTATTGTGGTTCTAAAGTTTTATAAAACCACACAATTGATCATTTCGATTTTTGATCTACCATATTTCTGAGTTGTACAATCACATTTTAAATTATGAGGATTTTATCTATCATATGAATGTCATACCCACCTTTTAAAATTTTGATATAGGAGTATATTAAAATGGTTAATTGTGTGTTTTGTGAAACTTTAGGATCACAAGGTTATGCCATGGGTTAAAATCACGTGGTTTTGTGTAACTTCTGCCAGGTGGGGTTTTATAAAATTTATCCAACTATTAACCCCACTTCACCAAAAATTTTGGCTAAATATTTGGAAACACCAATATTCCACGATTTGGATTAGCGAATTAAATTTAAAAATATATTTTTCATTCATTTTATTCTCAAGAATATTCGGGATACAAAATTAATTTTTTACAGAAATATACCGTCGGTCTCGTACAAATATTACACGAAAATAACGTGGAATCGCGAGCAGTATCACGCAGCAACGGCACGAGACAACCGTTCGGTATCGCTGAAGCAAGGAGCGATACCGGTGCCATGATGATTTAATTAGCGATTAATTATCCTGATTAGTGATTAATTAATTATTAATTAATCGTTAATTAGGAAAATTAATCACTAATTATTATTAGTTAATTATTAATTGAGTAATCAATTACTAATCAAATGGAGATATTGGACAGTGTGGTTGTTTGATTTCGCGAGAGCGTTCGGTCTCGCACTTTTATTCCGCAAGACCGCATGGTCCCGCATTTTCACTGCACGATACCGTTCGTGACGTCACGTATTTTCGTGCAACGGTTGTACGATATCGATGGTATATTTTCGCAAAAAAATTTATATCACGAATATTTCTGAGAAAAAATGAAATGAACATTATATTTTCAAATTTAATTCTTGGATTAGCAATGATCCAAAGTTTCCAAACGAACCCAAAACGGCGACTTGCTGCCTCGCGGACGGCGGCTGACCGTTGCGTCCAGCTGTCACTGTATGCAACAATCATGAGTTCGGGCGCAATGTTTTTAGGGATTGTAGGTCTGGCCTGCTTCTGCTATATGGGCTTTCTTTGTTTACTGGGAAGCTGGAGTTTCATTTGGAATAAGTTTATTTGAGCTCCCTTAACTTGTCGATGAATACGATTTTCGTTCTTCAACTACAAAACCAGATACAATAGGTCCCTCAACTGTTAAAACCGGTGCAAAATATGTCCCAAAGCAGTTTGAATGGCGGTTTTCGCTGACATGGCGCCTACGTGGCTAATTTGACTCGGTTTCCATCTCACCTGGTATTGACGTGGGGCTTACGTGGCAATTTAATTTGAAAAAGAAATAAAAATTCTTGGGCCCACATGTCAGTTACACAAAAACAATAATTAAAACAACGTGAGGCCCACGTGGGCCCCACATATCAATCTCACTCCCCTCTTCTTCCTCCTCACTCCCCATCTCCCCTCTCCTTTCTCTTCTCCTCTCTCAGGTGTGACGGCCGACGGGCGGTGGCCGGCGGGGAGAAGGGGCGGCCGCTAGAGGAGGAGGAGATGCGGCCAGGGCGACGAGACGAGTAGCGGCCGGCGGGGTGGACGGTGCAATAGGCGGCGAAGAGATGGGTGACTGCCGGCGAGAAGGATGGCGCAAAGGGCAGCGATCGGCAGGGAGAAGGGGTGGCGACATTCGGGGAGAAGGACTCGAAGCCCCCGCTGCTGCCGGCCGTGGCGCTTCCCACTGCTCTGAATCAAACAAGAGAGAGAATAGGAAAGATGGAGGAGAGGTTGTCGGGGGCGATGGATGCGTCGAGCCGTCGGCGGACGCGACGAGGGCGGCCTCCTCCTCAGGGGTGGGGAGCAAGGAGGGCTTCCAGCAGCGGCGGTTGTGGAAATAGCCGGAGTTCTGGATCGGACAAGGTTCTATTAAGCTTGCAAGGCTGCTGCTCTTTGAAAGACGAGGTCTAGTGTAAGAGGCGGGTCGGGCAAGTTGAGTACTTAGATTCGGCGCTTGCTTGACATCTTTCTTTGAATCTGAAACCTGATATGACCATTGATTCCGTCTCCTTTGCTGGAAAGGATAACGATGGATCTTTACCTAGCGCGACGAGGAAAACGTAGTGACGACGACGACGCCGTCGATCACCAGCAGCAGCCCGCTGCCGCCCATGGCCGTGCTGCCTCGCGTCCCCCTCGAGGAGGGGACCAACCTCGCCGCCGAGCTAGCTAGCTAAACAACATTGCATGAAAGCACTTTAAAACATTAATCCGCTAATATAATTTTCACATATAAAAATGCTTCTATAAAGTTTGATCTCTAAAACTAAGTTATATATAAATTAACAAACGAAGCAATGGAAACGAACCATTTTTCTGGCGACCATTATGTATGTAAGTAGCCATGGCATATTCTTTATAAGCAGCTGTCATATTCGTTATGAGCTGACGAAAAGGACAACAATATGCTACTCTATATGTATAGTTTTATTGTTTTAGCAAAATAACACTTATCATAATACGAAGGATAAAATGCCACACAATAGGTTACCTTTATAATATAATAGTTTGCCACTTTAATTAGAGAGTTGTAGCTATTTTATTTTATTTTCTTCTCATTTTCTTTCGTGAACTGACTACAATGCCGCTGGCCGCTATATAGACAAACACTAAATTTCTGCATGATTATGCTTAATCATCTTTATTTCGGTTAATTGTTAAACAATACACTCTCGGTGCATCTTCGGCGACATTGGTTAGGGTGTCCACATGCATTCACTCTCCCATTCTTGATCGCTTTAATGTACATTTTGGAATATTGCTTATCATATTTTGGAATATTAATTATTACTTTCTCCGGTTCAGGTTATAAAACTTTCTAGCATGGACCTGAAACGAAGGTAGTACTTATTACCACTCTCTGTCACTCTGGTTCTACTGACAATCATAATAAGAGGGATCCAGTCCTCTCCAAGGCACAGGATAAATTTCTCATTCCTACAAACACTATATTAATTAATATAGTGCTTATAGGAATGAGAAATATAGTGAGCTTTAGGCCTGATGTTTTGGGGTTTTTTTCTTGGTCGTAAATAAAATCATGGGTAACTTTGGTTACCCCGAAATACAGGTGAAAATTAAACGAAACTCTCTGGCTGAGCTGTTTGAGAGAAGAAAAAAAAACTTTTCCAGCACTATGAACTGCAGAAGTAAAGCTTTCTTTCTCATCAGAAAGTTATTAGCATGAACACTGAATAATACATGGAAATTTCAGCCAGAAAGTTGGAAAATGAAACTAATTAAACGCCTTTTAACTACTACCGGTGGTATCGTGTACAATCGGTAATGCATTCTCATTTCTCCAATGGCCTATGATGAATGCGACAAGACAGGTCCCATAAGATACATAATCGAAATGGTTAGTACTATTAGTTTGCTTCATTTGATTAATTATAGGGGCTCTAATTGGCCGGACAAAATTTGAGAATATATTTTCTTTTTTAATATTTTACATTTATATACATACATAGAAATAATTTGTAAAAATATACCTCTTCCACACAATGGTAACGCGGAATCGCTATGTAATCACAGCATCAGTACGCGGCCAGATCGTTTACGCAGGAGCGGCACGGCTTCGATCCCGCGGGATGGATGCGTGGAACCGCGGTCCCGCGGAACCATCGTGCGCGCGGTACCGCAGAACCATCCTGCGGCACCGGCGCGGACCTTGCCAGTGGTGCGGCAACACTTACTAATCACCCTGACCTTAATCAAAGCAAAGAATATACTCCCTCCTTCCCTAAATGTTTAACTTTTTTAAACATGTTTGACCGTTCGTTTTATTCAAAAACTTTTATGATATGTGTAAAACTATATGTATACATAAAAGTATATTTAACAATAAATCAAATGATAGAAAAAGAATTAACAATTACTTAAATTTTTTAAATAAAACGAACGGTCAAATATTTTAAAAAAAGTCAACAGCGTCAAACATTTTGTGATGGAGGTAGTACATAGCTAAGCAGCTGTGCAAGCTAGCTTCCTCTGCTAAGCAGCCGGTGCCGCGCCATGGTTCCGCGGGACCACGTTCTCCACCAAGCTCCCGCGGACAAGGCAACGCGACGCCGCGCTTCCGTCCTGCGGAACCGAAACTATGTCACGTGTTTGTAACGGTCCCACGTTCCCATCATGCGGGAGAAGTATATTTTTATAAATCATTCCCATGCATATATATAAACGCAAAATATTAAATAAAAAGGTATATTTTTAATTTTTATTCCTAATTGGCCGTCAATCCCATTGGTGCAGTAATGTGAAAAACACAAGATTGTTCCTAGTAATGATAGCAAGAGTTTAGCATAAGCTCAAGTAACATTTCAACCACATGAAAGTTGAGACACCTGTGAGGGCAATTGCGAAAGCTGGCTCGCATTTCCATTATTAATATGATGCTCCCTAGAACTTCAAATAGTCATGTGGTTGGTATCTTTACTATTCTTTATTTATTTATTTATTGCCATTGCATACATGCTAATTTAAAAGACCTTCTAATTACTTGCCTGGTTGTCGAAAAATATACATGGTACAAATTGTCTCGCAAACTACTTATTTTGCACTTCCTTTTTAGCCAAAACCACTGGCTTTTCAACTCTCGAAACATAATAGAACTCGTTCTTCTAACCATTTTATAACGGTTTTTACCGATCTATGTGAAGTTTGATGTTATAGTTAGGTGACTTAAATTACATAGCACGATATATATTTATAGAGGATTAAGGTAGTGGTGGAGCGCACTTGTAGTAGGATGTGCATTCCTTTGTCTCATCCTTTCTCACACACTTGCTGGTTATTAAGTGGGCCATCTGACAGTGCATACAGGAACTTTCCCCTTCTCTCGTTCCCCCTCCTCCCTCTACAGTACTCTCCCCAAAATCTCTCCTCACCGGCCCCTCTTCCCCTTCGATTCCGGTGGCTTGCCGCCGGCGAGGGTTGGAGGAGGGGTCCGGCCACCTCCCCTCTACTAGTATTAGGTTGTTAATCTGTTATTAGGTTGTCAGGTGTCTCCTGTAGTTAGGGTTTGTCCCTAGTTGGTCTTTTGCCGGCGAGCTCCATGGGTGCCGGTGTGGTTGGATGCGGCGGCGGTTGGTGGCGGTGGAGATGCGAGATCCGAAGACCGGTGGATGAATCGATGGAAAAGGCTGGTTCCTTGCGGCGGCGGCGGCGGCTACATCGTTGTCGGCGACCGGGAGAAGCCGGCTCTTTGCGGCGGCGCCAGTTGCTTCGTCGTCGGCGTCCGGGATGTCGCCGTCCCGACGAATGGATGGAAAAAGCTGGCTCCCTGTGGCAGTGTCAGTGGCTTCGTCGTCGGTGTCCGGGAGGTCGCCGCCCCGTTCCTAGAGACGGCGGCGGCAGCTTCTTGAGGCCTACTTCGCCAGGGCAAGCTGTCGCCCGGAGCTTGCTGCTCGTGGTGCTTGACAGCCCGTTGGCGAGGTGACGGCGATTCTGCCGGTGCATGCTTGAGTGCTTCCTATGCCATGGTTCCATCAGTCAAGTCTCGCAGGATTTCTCTCCCCCTTTCCCGCATGTCGATCCAAGAATACAGCAGTTTGTTTGCCACCATTCAAGTTCTTCAGTGGGTTTGGGGATCTGGATGTGGGCTCCTTCTTCCTCTGTGTTTCCCACCAGCTCATTCCATGCAGGGTTTGGGGATCTGGATGTGGGCTCCTTCTTCCTCTGTGTTTCCCACCAGCTCATTCCATGCAGGGTTTGTTGTTCGGGTTGAGCTCACGCTCCTCAGATTTAACGACGAACTCCGTGGACTTCTCTTGCTGAGTCCGGTGATGCCCCCTCAAAATCTACGGCTCAGCAGCAAACCTCCTTTTTGTGCAGTCTTCGTGGAGACAACCGGATGGGGATTACCGGTTTGTCAAGCGTGCTGCACGTCAAAGGAGGCCCAAGGTTGCATTCGTCGCGGCATTGCCGCAGCTCCCTGTTGATGTGCACCTTCTCTGCTGTGTGGTTTCATCATGAAGTTTGTAGCCTTAGTGCAGTTTCCCCGTTCTTTCAAAACGGATGATTTTATGCTTCCTTTTTATCTGTTTGGCAATGTACTGGGATTTATTCCCGTGAACTCTGTCGCTCTATATTAATGGTTGTTTAAGTTTCAAAAAAAAAAAGTGGGCCATCTCGTCTACGTAGGATATTACATGAACACCACATGGGTAAAAAATTAATCACCATCAAACATGATTCGAGTGACTACAAATGGTCTATTTGGTAGAGCTCTAACTTCTAAATTTAGCTATAGGATTTGGGTCTGAAGTAGAGTTGTGAAGCAGCCTAGATCCAGCCACACCTCTTTAGCTTATTTTGTGATAGTGCTCACTAGCTCCGCTCCTATTTTACATGGAGCTGAAACTGTTTAGGTAGGTTTCAGCTACGGAAGAGATGGAGTTGGAACTAGAGTCTATCTAGGGGAAGAAAATTAAACCAACCGAAGATTTCAGACATGATGGGTGGACAGAATTGTATTCCTGTTGTACCAGTTGTACTAGTGTTGAAGCCTTTACAACCAAGAACTCGTCAAAACGTAGTAATCTTGCGACGTCATGGTGCTTTTTACAAAGGCAGTCGCAAGTCGCAACTGGGAGTACTAACCTTTTTTGTCCATCAATTGTTGCTACCTTTGTCATAGCCAACCGGTTGATAAATTTAAAAGGCGAATTTCCTTTCACTTCACCCCCCTTCCACGAAAGCCAATTAAAACCAATAACACAATCCACGCACGCAATCAGACAGGTTCAGACACCGATTCTATCAGTCGAGCTCGAGCACCCAATAATTGACCAAAGAAAACAAATTCAGCGATTACCAAGTCGTCCTAATTGCAACCAACTCGATCATCTAGAAGTAAATAAACAAGAAAAACCACATGATCAATCACATAAACCACTCATCCATATAAGCATAGAGATTCGTTCGTTCAAGATGCTAGGAACAACTCATTAAGCTACATATACACCAGATTTTGATTGCTTTGCCACCTTCAAGACTTTGAGCAAGAATAACAACTAATAAAAGAAGATGACAAAAGAAGAAGCTTTTTTTATATATATTTGTAATTTTTGTAATATACCTTCAGTCGTTGCTATGATCGAGCATCAAAACAAGAAGAGAAAGCCAAAACCAGAGGAAAATAAATTGAAAAAGAGAAGCGAAGGCGAAGAAGAAGAGATGAAACTACGCAGACAGTTGATGCAGGGGATGATCGATGTGGTGTTGGTTGGTTGCTGCTGTCTGAACTCTGAACTCTGAACTCTGAAAGAGAAGAAGAGATCGATCGATCGATGGGAGTAGCTAGTAGAATAGCTAGGACCAGCCATAGACGAGGTGGAGGTAGCGATCCTTGATCCACTTGAAGCTCTTGCGGAAGGAGCCCTTGACCTTGCCTTCCACGGAGTAGGCCTTGTACGACGCCACCCGCCGCTTCCGCTCCATGTCCGGGTCACCCAGCGCCAGCCACCGCCGCTTCGACTTGCTCCGCTTCGCCGCCGCCTCCGCCGCCGCCTGACCCGTCCCCCGCTCCTCCTCCGCCACCGACCCCCAGTACCCCACCTTCCCACTCCCGCCTCCGCCGTATTCGTACTGGTACTGGTACGACGCCGCCCCCGCGCCGCCTCTCCCGCCGCCGCTGTACGAGTAGGACCGGAAGTCCACCGGCCTCCCCCCGCCACCGCCTCCCCCGCCGCCGTAGTAGGGCTCTATCTGCATCGTCGTCCGCCCGCCGGCGTACGACTTGGAGCGGTCCATGGCGGCTAGCTGCTCGATCCACACCCTCTCGGCTCTCGCCTTCTTGGAGCCGAGCAGAGGAGGACGAGGAGGAGAGGAAGTAGCTTAAGCTTTTGCGATGGTTGGGGAGGAGAAAAATGGGAGGGGTTTGGTGGTTGGGAAGGAAAAAATTAACGGGAAATGTGATTATACGCTGTGGGCTAGTGTGGGAATCGGGTTGCCCCGTTTCGTCAACTGTCGTGGTGGAATTCTGGAATGGAATAGCCGAATATTAGTAGCACATATAGTCCAATTGTTGTGGCGGTTGAAACTTGGAAAAGGAAAAGAGAATAGAATTCTCTCCAATTCGGCTAGCTAATAGCTGATGTGCTATTTTGGCTGCTAATGGCTGATTAGCAGCTTGTCTTATACTAGTACAAGGCACTCGATCAGCATACGATTAGTTAGATGTTAACTAGCTATTATAATTTTAAAAAGAGTAAATTTCACGAAACTACATATTTTATGGTTCAAGTTACAGAAAACCACACATATTTTAACACTTAGCACTTAAATACATATATTTTGGTAGTTTAGTTTCACAAAACCACACTATCGATGAATGGATTCACTTGTGATATGACGACGTGGTTGTTTCATCTAGTATGAGGACGTGGCATCATATTAATTTCATGTGATGGCTGGTAATAGGATGCCATATCCTCGTCCTAGGTGAAACAGCCACATCATCTCGCGGGTGAATCTATACATCGATAGTGTAGTTTTGTGAAACTATACGACCAAAATATCAAAATATATGTACTCAAGTGCCAAGTGTTAAAGTGCGTGTGGTTTTCTACAATTTGGACCACAAAATATATAGTTTTGTGAAATTTACTCTTTTAAAAATAAATTTATTTAATTTTTAGTGTATTTTTTTGCACATAAAGTGTTTTTTTTAATAAATCGTACTATCATTTAACGGTGCCGACAAGGAGGAGCAAATTTATGGCGAGAAAGCAACCGCGTTTAATTAATTAGTACTCCCTCTTTGATAGTAATATTTCTAAATCTGAAAAATTTATTTTTGATAGACGTATTTAAATTCAACAACCTATCATCTTAATGACTTTCTCGGATTTAATGCATGACTCTCCATTCTTCCATACAAAATTGGTTACATGGGCATCGAGAAATGTAAATATTAATAAATTGCTTGTTTACGAGGAATGACTAGTAGCATGTTTAAATGGATAATAAATAGAATTACTTAGTCTGTGTGTCGAGATAAAATATGACTATAAAAAAAATAGATGGAGGGAGTAATTTGTTCGCTGATTAAGTATCGACTTGCGCTGTCCTACGTGTTTGTTGGCTGGATTTAATTAGCTTAACTTACTTCATCAGTCGGCTCATGGCCAACCGTGTACACGTTGGCATCAGAAGGGCCCTGTCATCGCCGTGCATTATTGCCGCGTGAGTTAGCAAATTATAATTGGATCCTGTCACGCTAATTAACACTGTTCCATTGATCACTCTCACCGATCTCACCTTGACTGTTTCAGAGAAGCGGTAGCGGTAGCGGTAGGAGAAAAAAAGGTTGTTGAGTTTAGTTAAGCAGACTAATAGCGAGGGTACTACTGTGCTAGCAACCTCATTGACTTGACCGAGGTGACATTATTGATCTCTATCTAATCTCTTCGTCCCCTCTCCCCGAATGGGCCAACAGCCCATTTGGCCCTGCTTAGTGCTATTTTGCTCTTGTTTTTTCTTTTTACGGAAAAAGTCTAACTTGATTCTCTCAACGACGAAAACCGGTTCATTTGCCTCTTCGAGCGGTTTGGACAACAGTTTTGTTCTATATTACACTTTGACATAGTATTCTTCCGATGTGGTGCCTATGTAGCACTACGTGGCATCAGGGTTACAATTTCAAAATGGGTTTTTTTTCTTTTGCCGAGGTTTCTGACATTCATGAAATGACCAAAATTTTAGGAATTTTGATACATTTTTTGCCAAAATATTTGACAAATCTTGAATGAATTTGAAAAAACTTTGACCAAATTCACAAAAAATGGAAAACAATAGAGAAACTTTCGTGCGAGATATGTGCTTGCAAGTGGGGGCAAATTTAACAAATTTTTGAAAATTCCATTCTGTAATTGCAATCCTTGCGTGGCATAACAATCAGAAAACATTATAAAATCAAAAAAATAGGTAGACCTATATGTCTTTTTCCTCCTTTCCCATATAAATGAGACCCATACATGACTCATATGTAAGTTGCCGCTCTAGCCTTCTTCCTCCATCTCTTCCCTCTCCTCTCTTCAAACTCTCTCTGTAACACCATGGTGAGATCCCTATGGGTGGCGCCAATCGCACCATCAATCTTGTGGGCGTTGTCGGTCCTACAACGATGGGGATGAGTGCATGCGCCCTGGGCAGATGAGATTGCCTTGGTAGAGCAGCATGGTAAGGAGCACGATGTTGTTGTTCATCACGCTAACCACTTTCTACCGTAAGGAGTGGGCCTTCTTGCGGGTCGGGTGTGAGCATTGTGCAAGCAGGAGGATCGAATGAGGGGGGGGGGAGGTCAACTATGTGCTCCATCCCTTCTATCTGCCTTGGACTTCTCCTCAGCTTCATCTGCTCCATCAGCATTGTTACGTCACCACTATTTTGCCATCTACGCCACATCAAGCCAAGGTGCACGCTTTTGGAGCTTGGTGAAGAGATAGCCACAAAGAGAAAATCTCAGCGGAGAGTCGCTAAGGGAGCTCGATAGAGGCACTTCACCGTGGGTCGCCACCCACCACCCTGCTAAAGAGAGAGTGAAGAGAGGAGTGGGGAGACATGGAGAAAGAAGGTGAGGGTGGCAACTTACACATGAATCCCACTTACATTGGAGAGGATTTGAGAGACTTACATATAGGTCCACCTTTTTTATTTTTGTTTGCTAATTATAATATCACATAAATGCTATGTCGAAGGAAGACCAAATCAACGTGTCATATAGGACGAAACTGTCATTCAAACCGCTTAGGAAGCACAATGAATCAGTTTAAACCGTTAAGGGAGCCTCTGTATCTAGTTCGCAAAACGAACCTGTTTAGGTTGTTGAGGGAGCCTCCCAATCTAGTTTTTTGGTTAAGGGATGAACTATACCGAGGAGGCAAAATAGACATTTTCTTCTTTCTTTTCTTAACGGCCCATCACATGTCTATAACCCCACTAGCTAGCTCTTTCTTAATACTGGGCCAAAGCCCATACCACAGGCCTACTGAGTGGGCCTAGTGGCACTGAAGTGTGATACTAGTAAAATATCTACATATCGATGATAATACATACTGCAGCAGTAGCACTCTATAATGTACACTGATCTTGTGCTATAGCCTATAGGACGTGCCATACAGTACGAAAAATATCATTTTATATTTTCCTTTCTTGAGATGGCACATACGCACACTAGTAGTATCTCGATCCTGATCAATGCTCCACATCACCGAGAAGCCAGCCTTGCGTCCATGCACCAACGGATCGCGCTACATTTTCTGCAACTAACAGCGCCTAACAACGGATTAGGGATAATATATAGGATCGGATAAATAATTAGTTGGTCACTAGCTGTTACTGTGACTGTGAAAGTCTATCCAATCCAGTAATCCACTCTATATTAACCGTAACCCCCTTCCATTTCTCCCCTGACTAGTGAGTACTGATCGTAGTCCAGCCTTGTTCTCCTCTCTCTCTCTCTCTCCTCACTCCTCGCACACTTCGGAATTCCCATCATGGCCGGCGGCGCCATGACCGACACCGATGGCGCTCACAAGAACTACCCGGGGAAGATGACCATCTTCGTCTTCCTCGCCTGCCTCGTCGCTTCCTCCGGCGGCCTCATCTTCGGCTACGACATCGGCATCTCCGGTAACATTTGAGACACCGAAAACGAGAAAGTCTATGGATCGATCGATCGATCGATCGTTTGATGGATTGCGTGAATTTTCTTTGCAGGCGGCGTGACGTCGATGGACTCGTTCCTGATCAAGTTCTTCCCGTCGGTGTACGCCAAGGAGAAGGAGATGGTGGAGACGAACCAGTACTGCAAGTTCGACAGCGAGCTGCTCACCCTCTTCACCTCGTCGCTCTACCTCGCCGCGCTCATCGCCTCGCTCTTCGCTTCCGTCATCACCCGCAAGTTCGGCCGCAGGATCACCATGCTCGGCGGCGGCGTCATCTTCCTCGTCGGCGCCATCCTCAACGGAGCCGCCGCCGACGTCGCCATGCTCATCATCGGCCGCATCCTCCTCGGCATCGGCGTCGGCTTCAGCAACCAGGTCATCCACGTCGTACCCAATCTCTCCAATTCTGCATTTGGTCTAAAAAAAAAGGCATATCATGCACGCAATTCAAGTTTTGGATAACGATGCATGCGTGCGCGAAAATTGTTAAAAGAATTCATTTGAAAATGGCATGAAACTAAATCCGGATTGAGCGTTAAACGATCTGCATGACCGGATCTTACGGATAACTTGCATGCACGCTTCATGCAAATTACAGTAGTACACTGCACACTCCTCGGAGTTAATTTCGTTCGAATGTGACGTGACAACCATGGCTATGTGCAGGCTGTGCCACTGTACCTGTCGGAGATGGCGCCGGCGAGGATGCGGGGCATGCTGAACATCAGCTTCCAGCTCATGATCACCGTCGGCATCCTCGCCGCCAACCTCATCAACTACTTCACCGACAAGATCGCCGGAGGGTGGGGGTGGCGCGTCAGCCTCGGCCTCGCCGCCGTCCCGGCCGTCATCATGGCCGGCGGCTCCCTCTTCCTCCCCGACACCCCCAACTCGCTCCTCTCCCGCGGCAAGGAGAACGAGGCGCGCGCCATGCTCCGCCGCATCCGTGGCACCGACGACGTCGGCCCGGAGTACGACGACCTCGTCGCCGCCAGCGAGGCGTCCAAGGCCATCGAGAACCCGTGGCGCACGCTCCTCGAGCGCCGGTACAGGCCGCAGCTGGTGATGTCGGTGCTGATCCCGACGCTGCAGCAGCTCACCGGCATCAACGTCGTCATGTTCTACGCGCCGGTCCTCTTCAAGACCATCGGATTCGGCGGCACGGCCTCGCTCATGTCCGCCGTCATCACCGGCCTCGTCAACATGTTCGCCACCTTCGTCTCCATCGCCACCGTCGACCGCCTCGGCCGCCGCAAGCTCCTCCTTCAGGGGGGCGTCCAAATGATCTTTGCGCAGGTACGTACACACAAAATCCATTGATCAATTCGATCAGATACATTATTAAACGCACATAATTCGGATGATTTTTGCATGGACAGTTCATTCTTGGGACGCTGATCGCCGTCAAGTTCGGGACGGTGGGCGTGGCGAACATCTCGCGGGGTTACGCCATCGTGGTGGTGCTGTGCATCTGCGTGTTCGTGTCGGCGTTCGCGTGGTCGTGGGGGCCCCTGGGGTGGCTGGTTCCCAGCGAGATCTTCCCGCTGGAGATCAGGTCGGCGGCGCAGAGCGTGGTGGTGGTGTTCAACATGGCCTTCACCTTCATCATCGCGCAGATCTTCCTGATGATGCTGTGCCACCTCAAGTTCGGCCTCTTCTACTTCTTCGGCGCCATGGAGCTCATCATGACGGGGTTCGTCTTCTTCTTCCTGCCGGAGACGAAGGGGATTCCCATCGAGGAGATGGACAGGATCTGGGGCAAGCACTGGTACTGGAGACGGTTCGTCGGCGCTGGGGCCGGCGGCAAGGTCGAGATTACCTCCACAGTATGACATGCGTGCCGTAAACGTTTATCTTTCAATTTGTTTTCGGATTACGTAATTGAATCTGCTGGCTACATCGATCCATTGCGCCATGCGTGCTTGTCATTGAACTCATAATTAAGGAAGGACGAGAGATAGTTTTCTATCGTAGTTTTGGGATATGCTCTGAATGAAAAATATGAAATATGGTGCACTTTTCAGAAGTATTTTAAGAGTTCTAAAAAATTTACTGCGAATCTGAACTGTTGAATAGCACTAACGATAAAAGGGGTAATTTTACATCTTTTAGAACGTACTGGTATGATATTTTCTAGTGTAAAATTTGATATCTCTAGATATTAATTACCTCAAGGTATTAAAAAAAATTTTAGTGATTGCTGGATCTAACTTGGTATGATGGGTGAGGTACCGATATCTCGAGGTACTTTTTATTGGACTTGAGCAAATCTCGTAAAATTTTACCTCGAGGTACTTTTTGTTGGACCTGAGCAAATCTCGTAAAATTTAGATACCTTAAGATACTTTCCTCAAGGACCGTAAAATTCCTTAAAAAACTGTTCAATATATATGGCAGGCAAATTATTTTACATTATATTCATGCATAATTTTGAAGGAGTATTTATCTTGTTTCAAAATAATATCACCAGCTGTCAATTAATTGAAGCGAGAAAAACATGGTACCATTTGATAAGTTCTAAAAATCTGCACGTACATGTAATTTCCGTTAGGTAATGATTTTCCATGGGGTTGTTAATTGCTTTAATTGGCCATTAGGGTAAATTATTACTGCTCTAACGGAATTGGGAGGCTGGGGATGGAATGAGTGAGGATGTATTCTACTGTTCTGTGTACATGACGATAGGGTAGCTGTAGCAAAAGAAATGACCCGCCGGCTGGTCCCTAAAAATATCTTTATTTGGCTGAATCTGAATGTACTAGTAATAAATAATAATATTATATCCCTATTTTTGCTGAACGAATGTAGTAAATAATATATACCTGCTGCTTGGTGATCTACAAATTAAGTCGTTATACAATATACTTATTTGTTGATATACCCATTGTTCCTTTTTTTGTGTTCTCCTAGTGTTTTTTCTTTAGTATCCAGTATTGTTATGGTCACATCGTTCTAACTTGATGATTATGGATTGGAAAATATTCGTGTATGGATGAATAATATTAGAGCGCTAACAAACAAAAAGCTATCTAAGCAAATGTAAAAAGTTCTTATTGTGCACAACATTAAAGATCTCATTCGAAGTCTCAATTGTGCACGCCACGAAACTCCACATAGCTCTTGGTTGTTCCCATAAAAAAGTTGTAGATAGAAATCAAGAAGTTGTAGCTGGAAATATCATCAAGATGTTGTAACTAGAAATATTCGCCGAAAGCTTAATTTTTTTAAGCATCTGGATTCTTGGTTTATATATATTTTTAATTCTTTCCTGTATGCCCTAAATCCAAAATTAGTGCTTAATAAAATATTCGGCGTACTTGAGTTAAGCTGTCCTATGCCAGATTAGCAAAGTTTTCATAAATCAGGTTCATAATACCCAAATAAATAAAAAAGAATAACATAAAGGGAAAGCACAAAATTGATCAAAATTGTACTTTGATCAAAATTCTGAAGATCTAGGGAAGTTCATAATACCCAAATAAATAAATAAAAAGAATAACATAAAGGGAAAGCACAAAATTGATCAAAATTTCTGATCATAGTAAAGGGAAAGCACAGACAATGCAGTCGTGTGTCTTCATCAAATTAAAGTAGTCCAATATATAAAATACTACTACTACTCAGCAATTCACACACCGGACGGTCCTTGTCACAAGCTAAACTCTAATTAAATTTACTGCATGTACCAAAAACCGCACTAGAGCTGTAAGATAGATAGAACACGTGACATGGTAAGTCACTACTCATCACACGTTGGTGGAGGCCATCTGCATGACCCGGTTGCGGCCGGCGCCGACGAAGCGGCTCCAGTACCAGTGCTCCCCCCAGATCCTGTCCATCTCCTCGATGGGGATCCCCTTCGTCTCCGGCAGGAAGACGAAGACGAACCCCGTCATGATGAGCTCCATGGCGCCGAAGAAGAAGAAGAGCCCGAACTTGAGGCGGCACAGCATCATCAGGAAGATCTGCGCGATGAAGAAGGTGAAGGCCATGTTGAACACCACCACCACGCTCTGCGCCGCCGACCTGATCTCCAGCGGGAAGATCTCGCTGGGAACCAGCCACCCCAGGGGCCCCCACGACCACGCGAACGCCGACACGAACAGGCAGATGAACAGCACCACCACGATGGCGTAACCCTGCGAGATGTTCGCCACGCCCGCCGTCCCGAACTTGACGGCGATCAGTGTCCCAAGAATGAACTGTGTGCATGCAAGATCATCATCCGAATTAAATTATGTGTGTTTGATTTTGTATCTGATCGAATTGATCGATGGGTTTTGTGTGTTACGTACCTGCGCTATGATCATTTGGATGCCGCCCTGGATGAAGAGCACGCGGCGGCCGAATCGGTCGACGGTGGCGATGGAGACGAAGGTGGCGAACATGTTGACGAGGCCGGTGATGACGGCGGACATGAGCGAGGCCGTGCCGCCGAATCCGATGGTCTTGAACAGCACGGGCGCGTAGAACATGACGACGTTGATGCCGGTGAGCTGCTGCAGCGTCGGGATCAGCACCGACATCACCAGCTGCGGCCTGTACCGGCGCTCGAGGAGCGTGCGCCACGGGTTCTCGATGGCCTTGGTGGCCTCGCTGGCGGCGACGAGGTCGTCGTACTCCGGGCCGATGTCCTCGGTGCCACGGATGCGGCGGAGCATGGTGCGTGTCTCGTTCTCCTTGCCGCGGGACAGGAGCGAGTTGGGGGTGTCGGGGAGGAGGATGGAGCCGACGGTCATGATGACGGCCGGGACGGCGGCGAGGCCGAGGCTGACGCGCCATCCCCAGCCGCCGGCGATCTTGTCGGTGAAGTAGTTGATGAGGTTGGCGAAGAGGATGCCGACGGTGATCATGAGCTGGAAGATGATATTCAGCATGCCCCTCATCTTCGCCGGCGCCATCTCCGACAGGTACAGCGGCACAGCCTGCGTCAAACGTCCACAAACAGGTGTAACATGCATGAACAGATTGAAGAATGTTTTGTATCAAAAGAATCCAATTAAGTAACAGGTTAACGAGATTGATCTGTTTGGTATAACACAGCGTGATGATCACCTGGATGCTGAAGCCGACGCCGATGCCGAGCAAGATGCGGCCAATGATAAGCATGGCGACGTTGACGGCGGCTCCGTTGAGGACGGCGCCGATGAGGAAGATGAAGCCGCCGCCGAGCATGGTCATCTTGCGGCCTAACTTGCGGGTGATGACGGAGGCGAATAGGGAAGCGATGAGCGCGGCGAGGTAGAGCGACGAGGTGAAGAGCGTGAGCGGCTCGCTGTCGAACTTGCAGTACTGGTTCGTGTCCACCACCTCCTTCTCCTTGGCGTACACCGACGGGAAGAACCGCGACAGGAACGGGTCCATCGACGTCACGCCACCTGCACAACAAATCCATCAATCCATGGATGCATCGTCAGTGCACGTAACATCGTATATCAAGAATATGCAAGAGCGGCGGCGGCGGCTGCTTACCGGAGATGCCGATGTCGTAGCCGAAGATGAGGCCGCCGGAGGAGGCGACGAGGCAGGCGATGAAGACGAAGATGGTCATCTTGCCCGGGTAGTGCTTGGGCGCTCCATCGCCGGCGCCGGCGTTCTCCATTGCCAGGGAAACGAGAGAAGGGACACGGGAGATCAGATCGATGGGAAAGGAGTTGTGTCGATACGGTACGTGTGGCTTCGCTTCAGCTTATATAGGGCTTATAAAACGGTTAAGATATCATTAGAGATAAAATTTTACATTAAATATCTTCAGGTCATTTGGGTTATGATTAAGTTTATCCTTCTCATAGGTTACCGCGTAGTACAAATTATTACATTTTTCCTCATCCTTAACGAGGACATCTAATTAATCCTGGCTTATTCTAATCTCTCTAATACATATATCTCAATGTTTCGTCACGTATAATTGATAGTTTTTTCTACCCATTATTTTTTCAAATTAAAATATACATGGTAGAGATAACATAATCCACCCCACTAACCCCATTACGATGGACGAAGATCAATGAACCGCTAGTTTCATGTAATCGTTCCACCAAAGAATCCAAGTAGCGCCACCCCACCAGAATTGACAAGCACATTCTTCTCTATCTCTTCTCTACTACTTAAATAAAAGGTGCTTCCATCGTCCGTCGAAAAAACCGGAAGAAAAAAAAAACCAAATCAGTCCGATGCAAAAAAAATCTGGGCGGAAAAAAGAAAAAAACAAACATGTCCGATCCAATAAAAAGCGAAAATAAGGGAAAAGAAAAACAAATCTGATTCCGTCAACGCGGTAAAAAAGGGCGAAATTTTTTTTAAAAAAATCCGATTCTCTATCTCTATCTTCTCTACTACTTATAATAATAATAATAATAATAATAATAATAATAATAATAATATCTATCTCTACTACTACTTTAAGAAACGTTTCCTTCGTCCGTTTAATAAATAAGAAAAAGCGAAAAAAAACAAAACAAAAAGAGTCCGATTCCCCTGCGAAAAAAATATCCGATCCCTTAAAAGGGAAAAAAAGTCCGAGAAAAAAATACAGTTTAAATAAGAAAAGCGAAAAAAACAAAAAAAAAAGTCCGATCCCCCGAGCAAAAAAGTTCCGATCTCTTAAAAAGGGGAAAAAGACGGAGAAAAAATAGCGAAAAAAACAACTAACAAAAATAGTCCGATTCAAAAGTGGCAAAAAAAAACAAAAAATAAAACCGTAGATCGTTTCCCATAAAAAAGGAAAAAAAGTACGATATCTGTAAAAGGCGGAATAAAAAAGAAAAGTGGCCGAAAAACAAAAAAAAGTCCGGAAAAGAATTAAAAAACCGAAAAAACATCTAAAGATCCGTCCGATTCCCTCAAAAAGTGGCAACAAAAAGCTGTTTGTAAAAAATAAAAAAAAAGTAAAAAGGGTGAAAAAAGTCCGATTTCTATTCGTATTTGTTTTAGTAGTCCGTAAATATCTATTCTCTATATCTAATCTAATCTAATCAAAATATTTACAAAGAAAAGTTTACATCTTAGAACTAAACAGAAAAAATGCACGAGAAAATAAAAACGGTTTAAAAAAAATTGATAAAAAAGCAAAAAAAAACGCATGAGAAAAAAATGTCAGAAAAAAGCGCAAACAAATGCTTAAAAAAAGGTTTTTGTCGTCTGTAAAAAATTTAACAAACGCGCGAGAAAAAAATATTTCCATCGTCCTTAAAAAAACATGCGAGCAAAAAAAACTGTTAGAAAAAACGCGTTATTTTAAAAAAAAATGGTTTGAAAAAACCGCGCAAGTAAAAAGGTAAAACACCATTTATATAAAAAAAAGCATGCTCTGAAAAAACTGTGAGAAAAAAAACTAAATTGATGGATGCTTAGGTCGGATAGGATCTGTCGATTTGTTTTCCATCTCCTACACTACTTTTGTTTCGTCGTCTATTCTCCTGTATTGGAAAAAAGAAAATAAAACAAGCAAAAAAACGCGCGAGAAAAAAATGTAAGAGACAGCAAGCAAAAAAACACGCGAGAAAAAAAAAGCAAAAAGAAAACATGCTGGGAAAAAGATGTCAGAAAGAAATGCGCCATTTCTGAAAAATGGTTTGAGAAAACCCTGCATGAAAAAAACACTGTTTATAAAAAACAAGTCGCTTTAGAAAAACTATCATGAAAAAAACACTGTTTCTAAAAAACAAGCCGCTTTAGAAAAACTATCATGAAAAAAACACTGTTTCTAAAAACAAGCCGCTTTAGAAAAACTATCATGAAAAAAACACTGTTTCTAAAAAAAGGATCGAAAAACAATCGGATTCAACGCAAGAAAAAACCGTTGTTTCTATTACTCAACACGAGAGAAAAAACGCCATTTCTAAAAAAAAAGTTAGAGAAAACCGTCTGACTCAAAACGAGAAAAAAAAATGTCATTTATAATAAGAACCGCTTCTAAAAACTGTTAGACTCAACGCACAAGATAAAATTGATAGACGCTTGGGCTGTATAGGATCCATTGTTTTTTTTTCCATCTCCTGCACGGCTTTTGTTTCCTCATCTATTCTCATGTAACGAACGTTTATTGGAAAAAACAACAGTATTGGAAACCCTGCATGTCTCTGTATGCAGATATCAGGCTATTTTTGTTAAGTATAGCTATTATTCTTGATAACATAGATGTAATATTAAAAAATAAACATATTTTTAATTGTTATTTAGAGAAGAGTGCACGGTGACTCTATTTTGTGTAGACTTGACCATGTAAGGCAGTGTAGGATTCAATTGATCCTGTTACTGGTTGCACGAATGAGACTGAAAGAGTATTTTAGATTATATGCATGTCATCACATGAATAATCTAATTATTTTAGGTAAATTAAGCATCGGTAAGGTTGTCTATAAACGATCCATACAAACATTGCCATTGACATGATTATGCATGAAAAACGTATATTATCATTAGAATTTTTTCACCCGTTGCAACGCACGGGTATTTTTGCTAGTAATAAATAAAAAATAAGAGATGCTTCCTTCATCCGTAAATAAAAGCCAAAAAAATAAAATAAAAAAGTCCGACTCCTATATCCGACCCCCTCTCAAGAACGGAAAAAGAAAGTCCGACTCTAGATTGGTGAAAAAAATCGATGTGCCGGATTGAAGATCTATTTGCAAAAACGAAACCTAAATATTGAGAGTATTCCATTTTTATATGATTTTAATTTTTGGGTTTGTACTTTTGCATTTGAGTCCTTGTAATTTTTATATTTACATTTGAGTCCCTATAATCTTGCAATAAGATACTTGAGGTCATTTTTGTTAAAAAAATAATAAAAGAGAGAGAACAAAGGCAGAAAGGTGCATAAAAAGAAAAGCCGCACAAAAAAGAGAATAAAGAAAAACAACAACAACAAAAGTCTTTTTCCCCTAAGTGGCGAAAAAAAACTGTAGATCCGAACGGAAAAAAATCTAATTCATATAAAAGGCAAAAAAAAAAGTGGTGAAAAGAAATGTTAGATCCGATTCTTTTAAAAACGAAAAAAAGTCTAATTCCTATAAAGACAAAAAAATTCTAAAAAAGTTCGTCCGATTCCCTAAGAAAGTGGTAAAACAAAATCCGATTTCTAACCAGTATATATCTCTTCTCTATCTCTAATCTAATCAAGGAGATAATGCACGAGAAAATAAAATGGTTCAAAAAAACGCGTGAGGCAAAAGTCAGAAAAAAGCGCAAATAAACAAGCTAAAAAGGTTTTCCATCTTCAATGAAAAAATAAAAACGCGCGAGAAAAATTATTTCCATCGTCGGTAAAATATTTTAAAAAAACATGCGAGGAAAAAACTATCAGAAAAAACGCGCCATTTATAAAAAAATAGTTTTAAAAAACCGTACAAGAACAAAACACCATCTATTAAAAAAATAAATCGCTCTGAAAAAATTGTCAGAAAAAAGCTTAATTGATGAATGCTTGAATCAGATAGGATCCATCGATTTTTTGCCATCTACTACATGGCTTTATTTCGTCATATATTCTCCTGTATTGGAAAAAAGCAAAAAAAAAACATTCGAAAAAAACAAGCAAAAACAACGTGCGAGAAAACAGGCAAAAACACACACGAAAAAAGAAACGCAAAAAAAAGAGAAAAATATGGTTTTCTTCGTCGGTAAAAAAAGAAAAAAAACATGTTAGGAAAAAACTTTTAGAAAGAAATGCGCCATTTCTGAAAAATGATTTGAGAAAATCGCGCAAGGAAAAAATCACTGTTTATAAAAAAACAAGCCATTCATTAAAATAGAAATATTGTTACTGACATGATTATGCATGAAAAACGTATATTATCATTAGAATTTTTTTACCCATTGCAACGCACGGGTATTTTTCTATCAAAGAGTAAAGAGTAAAGTATACCATCAGTTCTTAAAGTTGAAGCATTATGTCACTTAATTACATGATCTTTAAAATCGTAAAATCAGCATCAAGGTCCATAATCTAGCTTGTTTAAATGAATCACCGTGGTCCAAAACATAGCTGACCAGGTTGACATTCCTACGTGTTTGTCCAGCGTTGTTGCATCTTTGCAATTAGCCCCCTCAGTGTCTGATCCACCCACTTATCTTCCAAATATCCCATCTAACCGCGGCCATCGCTCCCACTCTCACTTGAAACCCCTTCCTACTCTTGCGGAGCATGGCGTGTGGTATAGGCAGGTGGAGCAGAGCGGCGGCGGTAGGAGTGAACCGACAGTAAGTGAGCTCGATCTTCGCTTAGCCCTCTCCACGATTTTGGCTGTAGCGGTGGTGGGCAGAGCAGAGGGGCGGTGGCAGAGCAAATCGACCGCAGGGGAGCTCGATCTCTGCCCAGACAACCTTCTCGCCATCTTCACGATTTTGGCTGTAGCGGTGGTGGGCAGAGCAGAGCGGTGGTGGCAGAGCGAAACGACAGCAGGCGAGCTCGACCTCTGCCCAGACAACCTTCTCGTCATCTCCACGATTTTGGCTGGAGCAGCGGGCGGCGGAGCAGAGGGGTGGTGGCGCGGAGCGAACTGATAGCAGGCGAGCTCGATCTTCGCTCGGGCAACCTCCTCGCCCTCTCCACAATTTCTTTTACTAGAGCAGCAGCGGGCGAGCTCGATCTCCACCCAGGTGTCCTCCTCTCACTCTCACGATTTCGACCGAAGCGGCAACGGGTGAAGCAAAGGGGTGGAGGTCATGGGCGATGCGGTGCAGCTTCATCACGGGCCCTCACCGGCACCGAAAATGGGAAGGGAGAGTGGAGGGGAACAAAAACTACAAGCTCAAGTGGATCAAGATTGGCTTCATCATTGGTGTCTTCCGCCGGTTCACGCTCGGTAAGTCCTGTGTGTTGTCCTCCTCCCCGTCAGACTAGCCGGTGCCGGCATCATCGTCGACGAAACATGAAGGCCTCCTCTGCCTCAGGGTCCTGCCGAGCCCGTGGATGGTGCAGTTCTGTGGCACTCAGAGCATCAAGAGGTTCGATTCTGGCAACAACTGGGCGTAGGCCGATGCCGGTACTAAGTGTAACTGTGACTGACATGTGGGTGCAACTATTTTTTATGTTCTTGTTTGACTGACATATGATTTTTTTTAATCTTTTAGTTTACAATTTTGCTCCTTTTATTTTTTCCGGATCAAACAGCCACGTAAGCGTTACGTCAATGCCACGTGGGACGAAGACCTGGCCAAAGGAGCTATGTAGGCGTCACGTTAGATAAAACTAGGGACAATACTACCAAGCTGGGACCTTGTTTATACAGGTTTTTTAAGTTGGGGGAGAGTTATACCTGATTTTTTTGTTTCAAGGACGAAATCAGACAGTTGAAAAATTGAGGGACCTAATGTGAACTTATTCCAAACGGGTATGCCCTCTCGTGCATGGACCGGGCCAACGCCGTTCAACCCATTCGGCCACCAGTACACTAAGGAAAAAGTATACTTTGACTCCCTTAACTATTGCCCGAGTATGATTCATGTCCTCCAACCACAAAACCAGGTATATCGACTCCTCCAACTATCAAAACCGGTGCAAACAATATCTCTTGGTGGTTTTAGAGGTGGTTTTGGCTGACGTGTCACCTATGTGGAGGTTTTAACCGAGTCTTTGTCCTACGTGGTGCTTACGTGGCATTAGAATAAAAACAAAAATAAAAAAAATATGGGACCCATATGTCATTCAAAAAAAGTATTGTGGGACCCACACGTCATCCTTCCTTTCCTTCCCTTCTTCCTCCTATCGGAACATGAGGAGACGATGGCGGCGCGTCCGGTGGTGGAGCACGCGCGCGTCCAGAGCCAGGAGATGTCCGTCGGTGGGGAGGAGGAGAAAAAGGCGGAAGAGGTGGTTTGTAGGGAGGATGTGGTAGAGGAGAATAGAGGAGGATGGCGTGCTTCGTGCTTCGGCCGCTCCTGACCACCACAGCTGCTGCCGCTCCCGACCGCTGTCGCCGCTGCTCCCCACCGCCTCGTCCGCACCGCCACCGCCGCCGCTCCAGACTGGCTTATACCAAGCAGGGAGGGGCAAAATAAAAAACCTTAAACTAGGAGCTACTACGATGGTTAAAACACAACTCCAAACAACGGGAGGGGGCAGCGCTACACTCCCAAAAAATCCGCAAAAACAACAATGGCGGCTAAAAACCGCAGTTGGCCCTCTGAGCGGATGGACTCCAGAACCACTGGGACCGAAGCGAGCACATAGTCGAAAACCTTGGCGTTTCGTTCCTTCTACAGCTGCCAACAGACTAGGAGTACCAAGGAGTCGAAGCCGGTGCGGAGGTGCTCAGGTAAACAGGCCCTAGAGGATGACTACCAATCCTGGAGCCAGCTGCCACGAGGGGGAGAGAGCGCAGCCTAGCCAGGAGGGGACATCACACGGAGCCAGACCTGCCGAGCGAACACGCAATCAATGAGGATATGGTTCGCCGTCTCAAGCTCCTGAGCGCAAAATGGATAAGCAGAGTGGCTATCGATACCACGTTTCTGGAGAAGATCGGCAATCCAGCAGCGCTACTGAAATGTAAACCAAAGAAATAACTTGCATTTAGCACGGCCCTTCGAACAGGTCGGCACATGCAAAAGAGTGCTGGCCAAGAAAGAACACCTTTACGCCGATACCTTTGCCTTAACTAATCCATCCCGACTCTGGTTCGGTTCGGTATCTAATTAAATCCTGAGTTATCCGAACTCTCGTCTCTGCATATATCCCAATCTTAGGTTTCACCTCCATTAAATTTTAATAATTTATTAATTTTAAAAAAATAAATTACAGGTGTTTAATTTAAAATACGAATCCGACGCTAATACTGATTCAATTCTCCTCTATATTAGTAGTTGCGCAGTCGCGGACGAAGAAGAAATTAAGTAGTGGAGCAACCAAATTGCTCGCTTGCGACGATAAGGCAACTCGCAGTGACAAAAATCCCTATCGTTCTCGATCGCTTGTTCGCGTGCCATGAATGTAAAATTCTTCTGGATGCTAGCGCCGCCGGCGCCACCGACCACAGCCGCATCGTCACCGACAGCGAGTACGACACGTCTCCTGGACGACGACAGCAGCAGTAGCGCCGCCGCCGGCAACAGCCACGTCGTGATAGACATCGACGACGACGACGGCGGAGTCGGAGACAGCGACGACAGCGCCTGCTCGTCGTCGTCGGCCGAAGGCCCCTGCTGCGCGGTGTGCATGGAGCCGCTGGAGTGGGTGGCCGTCGGCCCGTGCGGCCACGCCGTGGTGTGCTCCGTCTGCGCGGCCCGCATCCGGTCGTCCAGGAGCTGGCAGCCCGACCTCCGGTGCTGCATCTGCAGGGCTCACTGCCCCTTCGTCGTCGTCACCAGGGCGGCGGCGGCGGCGGCGGCTGCCCCCGCCGCCATGCCGGCGGTCAACAGCTACCAAAAGTGGCGGGCGCGGGGGTACTACTGGTACTGCACCACCATGTTGGCCTACTTCGACGACGTGGAGCAGTACAGGGCGACGAGGGCGATCGCGCGCGGCGAGGTTAAGGGGGGCGCCGCCGTGGACGTGGACGGGAACGACGGCGGCGGCGGTGGCCGCCGCACGCTGAGCAGCTGCGTAGACGTGTTCAGGTTCCTGCTAATTGTGGCCATCTTTGCGCTGTTCGGCGTGCTGTTTGGCTCCGTCTTTTCGTCACTAACAGCGGGAGGAAGAGCCACACCGGGTGACAATCTGGCCTTCATTTCAGCATGCGCCGCGGTCTCGATGCTAGGATCAATTCTCTTTTATTTTGCATGACTGTTCAATTTATATGTGTACCTCAAGTTGTGGCTATATAGTATCGTGTTAGAAACCATCGCACTACAGTGGCGGGAGCACAATTTTGACGGAGGGTATTCAAAATTTGCACTATACTAATTCATGTTATATTCAGGTTGTTAATGAAAACTAAGACATATTTACTGAAAAAGAGAGGAAAAATCAAGGGTCATGATCCCTGGGCCTGTCTCTGCCGTGCTACGGGTGTCAGGAACTCTTGCTTTATAAGAGTATTAGACGTTCTATAGTGGGTACTAATTATATGTGAAAATATAGATTCGTAGCTATTATTATGCGGTGAGCAGTTCATACTGGCTCATATATACGCCGTGAGGAAATACATCTCCATTTCTCTCGACGTGGATGTTTGATGTCGCGATTCCGGTATTTGTATAGTATGAGGATCGTTGGTACGAGGATTTTTTATAGGTTCGGGCCCCTGAATTGTCAGGTAATAGCCCTACTCCTGTTGGCTGAAGCCGGTCGTTGCTCTTATTCACCATAATCACACCGGTACAATATTTGGGATAGCCTATCTAACTGTTGTCGACTTGGCGGTCTGAAGTGTTGACTCGTAGTCGACAACAGGGTAGCCTTCCTCCTCGAATCTGCATCCGGTAAGATCAAAGACAGCGCTATGTCTCTCCTATCAGTATCCGTAGACACTGTAGGAGACTAGCCATGATTATCTTTGAAGTCGATATCCGGCGTCTTGTCTTGACGTATATTGGCTTGTATGTTGATCTATAGTTCCGTGTCTTGATTTATTGTTCCGTGTCCTCTCTCCTCCTAGGGGGTGTTGTATTTATAACCATAGGTGTCCCATTGTCCAAGTAGAACTAGGGAGACCAATATAGATACAATCCGAGTAGTTCTTGTTGTTTCCGTGTAGAACTCTATTTATCTTTCCTTATCCGGAACTCCTTCTATACCCGAAGGTTATTTCCGTATAAAATATGGTATGTGGTGGGTCCTGCCGAGATTTAGTCAACTACTATTAGATATGTGGTATCCATAACCCTGACACTCGACGAGACATCATCACGTGTTTATTTACTTCTCCAATCAAGCAGAGTACATGGACATCTACCACTCTATAGAAATGTATTGTAGTACGCCATCATTGGCGCTGTTGCGCAGTCTTCTGTGGGCACAAGCTACTCTAGCAATGTCGCATTGCTATCCAGGGTAGAAACGAAGAAGTACATTATTATTAGATTGGTGTCTGGTTGATGGACGGCTAGATTTTATTGGTAGCTCTTCTTCCGTGGCCTAAATTCATTTACAAGTATGCCCTTCAATCTGCAGGCCCGTCGATGAGGGCATGCGGATGGAGAGACGGCGCAGGGCTGGCCCTAAGATAGTTAGGGCCTCCAAATCCGAGAGGCCAAAGCCCATTAGGCATCCAGCCAGCCAGCCTACGTGTATCGAGCCCATTAGGTCGAGAGCGTGTCGTGTCGATCTCGAGTCCCGATCGAGCGGTGAGATTTGGGCGTCACGGCGGTTCATCTGCCCTAGCTACCGGCGACTGGCGTAGCTATTGCGTGTAGCCATATCGTTTGGGCGTTTTAGCGTGCCGACGTTAGCGTGCGAGGCACCGAGATCATGAGCAGCGATCGGTGAGCCGCCCTGAATCCGACAATAATACCCCGTGAGCTAACAACGATGGCCTCTCATGATACCTCTTAATACAGGACTATGCTCAATATAGTCAATAAGTAATTTATCACTTCTTAAGCTTGCTGAATTGAATATGAGATATTGAATTTTTCAAACATTTTGTTCTTTTGAATTAACATTTAGGGTCCCAATTGTATTTTGTTTCGGGGGCGAATTTTTGAGACGGCTGCTGGCTCAGGCTGGTGCCAAATTACTTTCTAGGTATTAGGTTGTGGATAGCGAAAACTGAGTTATTATACCATTAAACAGTGTTTACAATCTTCATCTGGGATAAATGTCCGCCACGAATGGTACCTTCCGATGCACGAAAACCGTTGATACACCGATAAAAACCGATGAAATATGGTCAATCTTATCAAAAATATAATATTCAGTTTGAAGAGTGATTTACTCCATTACAGGAAATCTAGGTTCCGTGAAATCCGGGCCAATCTCTATGTGTTTTGTAAACCCTGAGTGCAATTTGCATTGGGGCTTTGGGTGAACCTACAGATGCGAGGAGTGACGGCTCGATCGACGCACGGAATGAAACGGCTTCGCTGTCTTGGACCTCGTTGATCGAGTGCACAATTTGTATCGAGCAATCGCCGCGTGGTACCGGCCGGCTTTTTCTCCAAGATGCCGGCGAGCTCGTCAGCTCGATCTGACATGCTAGATCAGCAATGTCGCTGCTAGAGGAGGAAGAACAATATCATCCTATTAATCTGTAAAAGAAAACTAATTACTACTACGTATATATTAATCGAGAGACAGTCCAAGAGCCAGTCTTCTGTACAACCATTGCCTTTCACTGACAGCCTATCTATTATAGCAGGCTCTACCGTTGAACATGTCTTCCGTGCACGAGACTAGCGCGATGCATGGAGAGCCATGGACCAAATTTAAGACGCAGCTCATTATCCCGTCGTACCCTTTGTTCCGAATCTTCAACAAGAATACGATTCCTACCGCTACCAAGGGAACCGTGGATCCCGAGAAGATGGCCGGCCCAGACGAACCCCGAAAAATGGCACCCACGGCAGGGCCATATAGCGCAAACACAACGCTGGGCGAGACGAACTTCGCGATGTACCGACACCGTGCACGGCTCGGTGTACCATCGCCGGCTGATCACCATGGCGCCGCGAGGCCACCGCCTTGGCCGCCTCGTACTGCTGCTCGTCGTCGAAGTAGGCCGACACGGCGGCGCAGTACCAGTACTCCCCGACCCTCCCGTCGTCGTGGCTGGCCACCGCCGGCAACGTCGAGAAGGAGACGACTCCCGCTGCGGCCTTGGTGACGACCACGAAGGGGCAGATCGTCCTGCAGACGCAGCACCGGTTGTCGGGGTTGGGCGCCGAGCGGACGCGGGCCGCGCACGCGGAGCACACGGCGCGGTGGCCGCACGGGCCGACCGCCGCCCACTCGAGGGGCTCCGTGCACACCGCGCAGCTGGGGACGTCGGAGTCGGAGCCGATGCTACCGTTGTCTCTGGCGTCGTCGATGTCGTCTATGCCAACGTTGTGGCCGTGATCATCCTCGTCGGCGCTTGTGCGGCTGCTCGCGTCCGGTTGAGGCATGTCGCCAATGGCGTGGCTGTGGGTGGCGGAGGTGGCGCTACCGCTGTTCGCGTCGTCGGCGTCGAGTTGAACCATGGCATGCACCGCGATCGAGCGAGAGCAAGGGGACAAGCGATTTGGGCTTACAACTAGTCGAGATCTGTCAGGCCGAGATAGGTTTAGGATTTTTTTTTTTCGTGAGGTGTACGATTTAGGCCGTGGAGTCGCATTAGGAATTTAGGACTCATGCCGGTTCCGATTGCCAGTCGTCTGGTGTTCCAATTTATACGTGCTGCACATGCAGTCCGAAATCCGACTAGTTTTGTTCGATCTGCTTGCCTCGTGTTCCAATTTGCTGTCCGTGCCGCGCGCGGCGCGCAGAGCAGAGCAGAGCGTGATCGATCGCACCTGCTCTCCCTTGGGCTACATGGCTCAACTCCACGGCGGCAGCGTCGGCCACAGCCAAGCCATCGACGACATACCTCAATTCGACGCGAGCAGCTGTAGCGCCACCGCCTACCACAGCCATGCCATGGAGATGTCCCGGCTCGACGCGAGCGGGCGCGGTAGCTCCCGCACCGCCGCCGACGACAAAGGCGGCCACGTCGTGATAGAAATCGACGCCGCCGACGACATTCCAATTCCATTCTGCGTGGTGTGCATGGAGCCCCTGGAGTGGGTGGCGGTCGGCCCCTGCGGCCACCGCGTCGTCTGCTCCGCGTGCGCCGCCCGCGTCCGCTCCGCGCCCTACTCCGACCACCGGTGCTGCACCTGCAGGACGCCCTGCCCCACCGTGTTCGTCACCAAGGCGGCGGCGGCGGCGGCCGACGGCGAACTTAATTACCTTCTCCAACTCCAAGGCGATGCTGGCAGCCTTCAAGACGGGCGGGTCGGCGAGTACTGGTACTTGGCCCCCATGTCGGCCTACTTCGACGACGAGCGGCAGTACGAGGCGGCGGCCGCGTCGTCACTGATGATGAAGCATCAGCGACCGCCGCCCGATGCTGACGGTGAGTTCCAACCCCGCCATGGCGGAGATCGCGGCGACGGTGCACTACCGGGCGATGAATTCGGGGCGCCGGAGCTGTCGTTTTTGGCTCTTTTCTTTGCGGCGTGCGGCGCGGTTGTCGGCCTCGGCTTCACTGGATTTGGCACTGGCTGGGGTCAAAAGGTCGCCATCGTGTTAGGATCCGCCGGTATCTATGCACCTCTAGGAACAAGTATCGTGTGGTTCATGAACAAGAATGGTTACTGCCGGTAACAACCCAACAAGACGACACATCACTACGAGGGATCTTGGCGTTTTAATGACGAAATGAACAGCCGTGGAGGGTAACAGCTATATATCCATGTCGTCATAGACTGAGACATCACAGACCACTGAGACAGCGTTAGCACTGGCTCCTCCAAACTCCGAAGGCTCTTGTTCGACGAAATGCCAAGAGTTTTTTTTTTTTTTGTGTGTGTTGTCTCTCCAAGCTCAACTTTTCTGTTTTCTCTTGATGCAATATAAAGCAAAGATAACATACTAAATGGCCTTACAACACGACGCCGTGACTCCACTAACCCCGCTCATACGGTACTGTTGCACATCCGGCACAATGCATATGCTGACCAAGTGTGGTCAGGTGGTTCCGCAGCAGATTCAACTTGGGAAGAATTGGAGGATCTTCGTTCAAGATCTCTCTTGGCTCTGGCTTGGGTTCATGCCGTTTCTCAAGAAGAGGGCTTTGTTACCTCCTTGCCCTCATCAAGAAGACCGGGAACACGGGAGCGATCACCCGCCCGCCCCCTCCCTATACTACTAGATACACTCCTCCCCTACTACAGTACACCACACAAAAATTTTTAAAAAAACAAAAAGTTAGAAAAATTTATGTATATAAATACTATATATAAAAAATTTAAATTCAAATTGAAATTTGAATCAGGTATGTAAACTTACTTATAAACTTTGGGTCTATAAACTTTAGGTGTATAAACTTTATATGTATAGAAATACTATATATAGTAAATATTTGAATTCAAATTCAAATTTCAATCAGATATAATTCAAATTCAAATTTGAATCGGGTATGTAAACTTTTGACTTATAAACTTTGGGTCTATAAATTTTGGGTCTATAAACTTTAGGTGTATAAACTTTATATGCATAGAAATACTATATATAGAAAATATTTGAATTTAAATTTAAATTTGAATCGATATAATTCAAATTCAAATTTGAAACAGGTAAATTTGAATTGGATATAATTCAAATATAAATTTGAAACATGTATCTAAACTTTAGATGTGTAAACTTGAGGTGTATAAACTTTAGGTCTATAAACTAACTTTAGGTGTATAAACTTTAGATGTATAGAAATACTATATATAAAAAAAATATTTGAATTCAAATTCAAATTTGAATCGGATATATAAACTTTTGACTTATAAACTTTGGGTCTCTAAACTTTAGATGTGTAAACTTTAGGTGTATAAACTTTAGGTGTATAAATTTACTAAAATAGGAAACCAGGTGGAGGGAGGGAGGGGGGAGGGGGGAGGGGTAGCGATCGCTACCCCCATTGGCGGGCGATCGATCGCCCATTAGGGCTGCCCGACAGGAGAGCCAAGGAAGGAGGAAGGAGGCCGAGAAGCATGGACATGTGGGAAAGGTGGCGATGAAGATTTGGCCAGTGGGGCACAAGCGCGCTAGGAAGGCGAACCAAATTTTGCCCGAGATTTCCCTTTGTGGCTCGGCCCATTTTTCTTTCTCGTTCGTGCACGCGTGATTCCGGTCAATCCGAGTGTGATGGGCCTCGCCAAGCTCAAATGGGAGTGTTTTGCCTTTTTTTCTGTAAAAAATATTCAAATACTTCTCTATATAAAGTTTTTATACCCAATATTTCTATTTATAAGTTTTATGGTAGGCGAGACGACGACACCGGTAGGATAACGATGGGCTTGTAGGCAATAATATCCATGAGGGCTAGTGCGCAGTGGTAATTTTAGGGCCTAAGAGTCGTTGGATGGATTTGATGTGTCTGTGCCTGGATCTCTTTGTGCAGTGGCAAACGGTGTTAGGGGAGCTTCTAAGCTTCTTCGTTTCTGTTGGAGGCATGACATGAGAGCCTTCGACCAACCCTGCCGAAACCATCTATCCGACGAGGGATCAAACCAGAGGCGTCGGCTTCGACCAAGGCGAAGGTACATGGCGAAGGCCATGTGGCGAAGCGTGTGGGCGAAGACCAAAGACTCGGTTCCAAGCCTCGCAGTCTAGAGGAACACATGGGCGAAAGGTGAATGGCAAAGGCTATCTGGCGAAGCACAAAGTCTTCGCCCAAGCTGGAGTCCTATGTAAAGGAGAACTAGAGGGCTGACAGGCCCATGGGGACCCCGTTCGCCATGGGCCAGCCCGGCCTAGGTGGCCCATTAGAGCCCATAGATGTAAAAGACGCTGTGTACCCTTGTTAATGTCCCTATCATAAGGGTATCCATATAAATTCCCTTGTACAACCTAAACCCTAGAAGGTGTGAGCCTGTATTAAGGCTATAAATAGCCCCCTAGGGCCATGTAATGGGGGGATCCAAAATTTTTATTAAGTCAATACATCACTTTACTGTTCAAAACATTCATCAAAGTTCCACGTTCTTCGACGTGACACAGTTGTCATTCGACAACAGTTTCCGCTTCTGCTAGACAACGTCATCAAGTGAAGACACTAAGGTCTATGAGTTTCTGGATATATGTTATTAATTGGAAAAGAATCGAACTTAAGGTAGCGTAAGGTGGTGGAGGAACCACTCGATTAGAGGTGGATGGGATGTTGATAAGGGATTGTAGGAGTTCGAATGAAGGTAGGGTAAGGTGCTGGAGGAACCACTCGATTAGTGGCGGATGGGATGTTGATATATAAGGGGTTGTAGGCAGTGGCGGATCTACTGTTGGGGCTGGTTGGTGTGCCAGCCCCAGCTCTAATCCCTGCCCCTAATTAGTCATTAACAAGTCTAGTTAGTCATTAGTGAAGAAAATTCCCAATACTAGTAAAACAGAACCTACTCGGAGTATACAAGACAATATATTCAAAGATTTTTATGAATATTTTAAGATAGACACAAATCAAAATAGAGAAAATTGTTTTGATCATATGCGCTTTTGGTATTCATTGGAAAATACTTTAGTTGATATATATTTATTTGTTTTAATCACATTATATTTTTACACTAGCACCCCTCAATTTACATTCTGGATTCGTCACTGGTTGTAGGAGTTCGTGCTTCTTCTCAAGATCACCTTAATGTGTTCTTTTATTTGCGTGGTATGACTCATTAGGCAACATAAGACCTATCTTGTAAAACAATTCAGACAAAGTTTCTAACTAAATGAATGGTGTTGGTTGTTGCTGCATAAGAAGGAGAAAGTGTGAATGTACACGGTACTTGAACTTTAACCAGTTCCCAAAGTTTGTCAAATGGCTTAATTTAATTCTTGTACCCACAAAAAAACACCACACAGATATTCCACGCCATCATTGCATGCAAGTTCAACATTTAAATGTCCATTTTACCCTAGGGAGAAAAATATTGTTTTTTATTTGGGACTATCTATATAACATTCGACTGAAAATTAGCCTAAAAATCTATCAAATGTAACTGTAACATAATTACAATGTAATTTTCATAATTACACTATATTTATACTATAATTACATATGTAATTTTCATAATTACACTATATTTATACTATAATTACATATATAACTTGTATGTAACTCGCACGTAATTATAGTATAAGTAAGATGTATGTTCAAACTAGATCATAAAAATATAGTAGCCCAATGGGGCAGTCATGCCTTCATCCCATAAGGTCACATGATCAATCTCTAAATATGGTTTTGTTTTTCTTCCTAAAAGCACATATCTTGATGCGTATTAAACTGTTAGCATGAATCTAGGACACATCCAACGGTTTAGAATACACATCCGACGGTTTAGAAATTGAAAGATTTAGCCATCAAAAATCCGTCAACAAATATTTAGCAATTCCGTTTTTATTTTTCTTACCTTGCGGCTGATACGTGGATCCCTACGGTTTAAAATTTTTTTTCTTCCAAAATTGACATGCGCACCATGGCAGCATGTTTACACCAAATTTACATGTCATATCTGATACAATTGGGACCACAAAAGTGCCACGTAAGAAAAATAAACTATCAAAACCACTCGAGAAGGCAAAATAAGCTGTTTTTTTAGTCAAGGGAGCTAACCTATTTGATTTTACAGTTTAGGCCGTGTTTAGTTTCCCTCCACCAACTTCAAACTTCCAACTTTCCATCACATCAAAAACTTTTCTACACACATAAACTTCTAACCTTTTTTCAAACTTCCAATTTTCTTCAAACTTACAACTTTTTCCACCAACTAAACACAGCCTTAGTGAGCCATTTTTTTACCTTTCTAATATTCGGGCTTCTTGGGCTTTCAGCCCTTAGAATGTGGGCTTTTTGGGCTTTCAGCCTTACTCGGTACAGCGTCGGGCTATGCCGGGCTCAGATTGAACAAGCCTACTCGGTTAGACTGATCAAAATAGTATGCATATTCGTTGTGGTGTAGGTAGGAAAATTAGTTGGAGACTGCTCGTGACTATACATGAAGGAACTTATTTGACCAGGGCATCACAATTTACAAAGCAAGCCCGGTCAGATAAACGAATAAAAACCAGGCAGGCTCGATTTAATTTGTGCTTCAAAACAATACCCAAGTTGAGTTTTGTCATGCCGAGAGGCCGAAACAGTATGTTTTTTGGTACGTGGAGTTCGATTAGGACTCAAAAGTAGCGTGAGCCAACGAGACGCGCGCGTACGTGCCAAGCCGATATGAGATCATGATGATGGGTTCCCGGCCGGCTGGCCGGTTTCGATTGCCACTCGTCTTGTCTGCCAATTTTGTACGTACTGGTAGTACTGCATACTGTTAAACCAAGATTAATTCGATCAACCTTCGAATTTCGCTTGTGTCCTTAACGGTAACTCCAATTCGCCGGTCGGCCGCGGCCGTGGTCATGGCTGACCTCGACGCGAACAGCGGTAGTGGCGTCGCCGTCGCCGTCGCCGCTGCCAGCAGCCACAGTCACGTCATCGACATGCCTCAACTGGACGCGAGCAGCCGTACCGTCGCCGCCGCCTCCGCCACCGACCACAGCCGTGCCGTCGAGACGACCAGGATCCGAACCTCCTGCAGCGCCGGCGACGACGACAAATGTAGCACCGGCTCCGACGACATTCCCTCCTGCGCGGTGTGCATGGAGCCCCTCGAGTGGGTGGCGGTCGGCCCGTGCGGCCACCGCGTCGTGTGCCCCGCGTGCGCCGCCCGCGTCCGCTCCGCACCCAAGCCCGACCACCTGTGCTGCATCTGCAGGACGCTCTGCCCCACCGTCCTCGTCACCAAGGCGGCGGCGGCGGCCGACGGTGAGCTCCCCTTCTCCGAGATTCCGGCTGCCACCCAAGACGGACAGGTCGGCGAGTACTGGTACTGCGCCGCCATGTCGGCCTACTTCGACGACGAGCGGCAGTACGAGGCGACGGCCAAGGCGGCGGCGGTGGCCGCGGCCGGGTGCCTGAAACAGCGGCCGGCGGGTGCGGACGACGACGACGGTGAACGGGACCAACGATACGGGACGGCGCAGTTCTTGATGTATAGCTTCTTCGCGGCGCTGTTCGGCGTGTGCATCGGCTTCGTCTTCGCCGTGGATGCCCCAGGTTGGGGCGGCAGGGTGGGCATCGTTGCAGGATCCGCCGCTCTCTCGGTTGCAGTAGGAAGTGTGCTGTGGTTCTTGAGGAAGTACGGCTACTTCTGCGGGCAGCAACAGCAGGATTGAGTGGCACAGACCCTGTAGATTGCCGTACTTGGCAGTTGGCACTACTGTAGATTGGCTTACTTGGCACTACTGAGTACTGACTTGTTTGATGTATTACCAAAAAACCAACTCAAAACAAATTGTAGAATATACTGATGTTACTAAATTTTGGTCATGTTGGGACCTTGGGATAAATCTTTTGCTGAGTATGTAGTAGAGGCTTCTCGGACCTCGAAATTTTGGTATGGAAAGCCATTATTTTGCGATTTTGCTGATGTGTTTTGATTATTATTACCTTGACAAAATTTAATAATGTCAAAATTTGGTAAAAAGAAACTGGCAACAAATCAAAGATGCCCTTCGGGGCCAGACTTGTTTACCTTAATTTGGGAGGTGAACCTGCCCTTGGATTAGGACTCAGGTCAGGTGCATGCTAATTATAAGCTAGATCCGCTTGATTCGATTTAACCTACATTCAATTGATATATACTAGTTCGATAGGGCCCTTCTAATGGGCGATCGATCGCCATCGATCGCGCTGGGCGATCAGTTCGCCCCCCTCCCCCCCTCCCCCTATACGCCTCCCTCTTCTCCCTCTTTCCTCCTCCCCTTCTTCTCTTCCTATTACAATACACCACACAAAATTTTTTAAAAAAACAAAAATTTAGAAAAAAATTATGTATAGAAATACTATATATAAAAAATTTAAATTCAAATTCAAATTTGAATCGGGTATGTAAACTTTTAACTTATAAACTTTGGTTCTATAAACTTTAGGTGTATAAATTTTTAGATGTATAGAAATACTATATATAGAAAATATTTGAATTCAAATTTGAATTTGAATTCAAATTCAAATTTGAATCGGGTATGTAAACTTTTGTCTTATAAACTTTGGGTCTATAAACTTTAGGTGTATAAACTTTAGATGTATAGAAATACTATATATAGAAATATTTGAATTCAAATTCAAATTTGAATCGGATATAATTCAAATTCAAATTTAAAACGGGTATGTAAACTTTTGACTTATAAACTTTAGGTGTATAAACTTTAGATGTATAGAAATACTATATATATAAAAAAATATTTGAATTCAAATTCAAATTTGAATCGGATATATAAACTTTTGACTTATAAACTTTTGGTCTCTAAACTTTAGATGTGTAAACTTGAGGTGTATAAACTTTAGGTGTATAAATTACTAAAATAGGAAAGTAATGCGGTGCCAAAAAAGGAAACCATGTGGAGGGGTGGAGAGAGGGAGGGGGGAGGGGATCGATCGCTACCCCATCCCCATAGCGATCGATCGCCCATCAGCATTCCTGAGTTCGATAGGCGACGTGCAGACGTGTAGTGCATTGCTCAACTCGACGCGGACAGCGGTAGAGTCGCCTTAGCCTCCCACAGCCATCGTAGCGCCACCGCAGGCGACGACCACATGTATATCATCGATATATATGGATGTGGATTTTCATCCCTCGAGGGAACATCCCCTCATTGTTTATATGTCATTTAAATAGTTATCAAAAATTTGAAAAATAAAATAGCATCATAGATTGATACGGAATATATAACCGTACAAACATGCAATACCAAATTCAACTTCTACAAATTGCAAAAAAAAAAACGAATTAAACTAAAAATAGTTATCACATATTCGTAACTATATTTGTTATTTTTGCTACAACTTGTAGAAGTTGAATTTTAACTTGCATATTTATGAAGTGATATATTTCATATTAATCTATCTTACCAAATTTTTTCAATTTTTTGTGACTATTTAGGTGGCATGCTCGAAACGAGTAGATATCCCCTCGAGGGATGAAATCACTTTCTCTAGGAATGCCACCAAACAAGTTGTTCACACTTACATTGAACACCTGGAATTTTTTCCCCAGCAGTTGCTGGAGTTTGCCGGAATCCTCACCTTGCAATCTATTATGTGGTAACTCGATCAAGATGGATGATATGAGCAGATTTGATGAGAAATATATACTCGAGACATCCCATCAGATCTTCACTGGCTACGCCACATACGAATCATCAGCATTGGGGGTATTTTTCTGATCGGAAACAGCCGAGAGGACTTGGAGAAGGAACAACCGTTCTTTCCTGGATCAGTGGCTCACATTGGGGCTAATGTACAAAAGTGCATCCGTGGTGCATGTGTGCCGTGGCTATATAATGGGAGTGGTGTCGCTTGGCTTGTCTCGCACTTGAAGGTCTTGAGGAGTTGAGGTGACCCTATAACTGTCCGTGAGAGAGTGGAGTTGAGGTGATCCGTGTGAGATAGTGATGACGAAGGAGATCGAGTTAGCGGAGGCTATGACCGATTCGGATCAGGGTGTAAGTGAGGAGGAGGTGACTGACTCGAAGACGGACAGCAGCACCCGCCCGTTGAGGCGTCATCGCCTACTCGATGAGGAGGAGGAGGAGGAGACGACACCTGGTGACAAGAAGGACACGACTGCTCCTGGTGACGAGAAGGACGATACTGAGCTTGCTGGTATGTTTTCGTGAACACAAACAACATCAACTTGCTGGTTTCTTGAGTTCTTGCCATTGGCATCGTGCCGTGCTAATGGCTCACATGCAGCGACTTTCCTTGCGTCTTTCGCAGGGCAGCCTGCAATGTGGTTTCGATCTCACCTCTTCTTCAGTATACTATGTCTTGCTTCTTCCTTTCCATTTCTCTAGGGTTTTTATTGTCTAGCTCGTCTCACCTCCTGCAACTAGGGCGTCTCTGAGCTGATTTGCACGATTTTTTCTGTTCCCGAACCTATGCTTTCTGTTCTCGTTCTTTGCAGATTAAATTTTCCCACACTTTATAGAAGAAACATTCACGTATGTTAATATTTGCTTAGCAGATGTAGTGTTGACTTTCAAGGATGTTAAGAATGCGTTGAGCAATGCGCAATTCTTGACCAAGACTGGGTTTTTTGCAGCTGCAGCATATTTTCTGGTTATCTTGCCACAAAGGTGAGTCTTTTTTTTCCTCTTCTCCTTTGGTTTTTTCCCTTCTTTTTAAACGAGTTGTTTTATGGTGCAGACCCAATCCTCCTTATTGGATGAAAAGGATGTTGGGCCAAATTTCCCTCCACGTGGAGCCTTTGCTCTCAGCCCATTGCAGCCCAAAAAGTCCAACAAATATGAGCTATTGATTCATGTCTTGTTCAATGGTAGAGATTGCCTCATCTCTTTGTGGTGAGAAGAAAAACCCTAGCCTCCATTAAGAGAGGGGAGAGCAGCAACCATTGAGGTGAAGAAGAAACAACCAAAAACACAAGAGAGGGAGAGGAGAGTGGACAAGAAGAAGTGCAGTTCGTTCATCTTGAGGGCTCTTACCCGATCCTCATCAAGTCAGCGATTGGAGGCCCAAACGTGGTTGGATTGGCACCAAACTTAGTGAGTTTGTTCCTCACTTTTAGACCATCATTTCTGCCAAGTTTAGTGCAATTTGCATCTATGGTTTGGGAGATCTTAGCTGAGAACCGAAGAGGACAGACCATTTCTCTTCTTGTTTGTTGATATACCTCTTGTTAGCTTTGATGGTTGATGTTGATGATGCCAAGTGCGTAACTTGATGTAATAGCTGCTGTTGTGATGTGCCTCCAGATGTTCTAGTGAAGACTCCATTTGTGCCCATTGTTGATTATAGTGAAAGCTTGGAGTGGACCGTTGGTCCCGTGGTTTATTTGCTCCTCACATCGAGGGGGGTTTTTCCACGTAAATCACCATGTCTTGTGTGCATGCGTTTATTGTTGTTTTGCTGCTGATTTTCTAGTTGAATCTATCCTCAAAGTTCATGGCAAGATGAGGGGTTGATTGTGTGAAATATGTTTGCTAGTTGGTGAATTGTAGTTTGCACATGAAGTGATTTGGTTCAGCCCCAACAAAGTGGTATCAGAGCTCTTATCAAGTTACTGATTTTCCTTGTTAAGATGGAAGTGAATACTAGCATAATGATATCTTTGAATGGTACAAATTACCAAGTTTGGAAGAGTAAGATGGAGGATTTGCTCTATGTCAAATGGAGGATGATTGGAGGGTTCTTCATCGTTAAGCTTGTGGGTTCATTCAATAGTGGGTCGATAACAATGTTTTGAACCATATCATTGGTGTGACACATGCACGAATGTTATGGCAGAAATATGAGGAGTTGTTTGCCTGAAAAGAAGGTACCAACAAGATGTTCTTGATCTAGAAATTAATGAATCTGAGGTACAAAGCGGGTTCTCCTGTTGCAGTCCATGTGAATGCATTCCAAGGCATCATAAATCATCTCTCTTCAATGGGAATCACATTTGAGAATGAAGTGGGAGCTTTGCTGCTACTAGACTCATTACCGGACACTTGGGAAACCTTTAAGGTTACAGCATGCAATTCAGCACTCAATGGGACTGTCACTTAAAACTGTGTGAAGACAAAAGTTTTGAAGGAGAGGGCTCTTTCTCACAGTCAGAGATGTTTGTCACTGAGTCAAGGAGGAGAAGCAAAAACCGAGGTCCGAAGAAAGGTGCAGCCACTAGTAGAAGCAAGTCAAGGGGCAGGTATGGTGATTATAAGTGCCACTATTGCCATGGCAAGGGCCACTTGAAGTGGTAATGCTGCAAGTTGAAGTGAGATAACAAAAAGAAAAAGAAGCAAGCTCAAAATTAAGATGGTGATAGTGACAGTAATGTTGATCGCATTAATTCTGCAGCTGAGGATATGCTTGTCTTGACAGAACATTGCAAAAGTTCCACTATTGAGGAGAGAGTCATAGTCATTTATGAAGAGAAAGCCATCAACCATGTTGGTGATGATGAAATGATTTGGATTCTGGACAGCGGTGCTACCATTCATGCTACATCTTATAGAGAGTACTTCACAAACTATACATCAGATGATTTTGGTATTGTGAAGATGAGCAACAATAAAAAGATAGCTATTGTTAGAAAGGGAGATGTGCAATTGGAGACTGCAAACGGTACTAGACTTGTGCTCAAGTCAGTGGGACATGTTAAAGCACTTCGGCTCAACATAATTTCGGTTCCTTTGCTTTGCAAAGAGAATTATGATCGCACATTTGAAGATGAGAAGTATAAGCTCATCAAGGGTAACATGGTAGTTGCAAGAGGTAAAATGGTTTCACTGTTGTTTCATGTTTCGGCCAAACTTTGTAGTGTGTGTCAAGGCACTAGAGAAAGAGGACTCTTGTGTTGTATGGTACAAGAGACTTGGGCACATGAGTGAGAAGGGAATGATTGAGCTAGTGAAAAAAGATCTCCTGAAAGAGATGAAAAATGTCCATTTAAACAAGTGGTCAGATTGCCTAGCAGGGAAGCAGCACAGAGTTGCTTTTAAGAGTCTTCCTCTTCACAAGAAGCTAGAGGTGCTAGATTTGGTGCACTCTGATGTATGCAAGATGACAACAAAGTCAATTGGTGGTGCTGAATACTTTATCACATTCATTGATGACTTTTCCATAAAAGTTTGGGCTTATATCTTGAAGTCCAAAGATCAAGTGCTAGCTGTGTTCAAGCAGTTTCTAGTCTCAGGGCCTGTTTAGTTGGGGAAATGAAAATTTTTGGGTGACACATCGAATGTTTGACCGAATGTCGGCAGGGATTTTCGGACACGAATGAAAAAACTAATTTCATAACTTGCCTGGAAACCGCGAGACAAATTTTTTGAGCCTAATTAATCCGTCATTAGCACATATGGGGTTACTGTAGCACTTATGGCTAATCATGGTCTAATTAGGCTCAAAATATTCGTCTCGCGATTTACATGCAAACTGTGCAATCAAGTTTTTCTTTTTATCTATATTTAATGTTCCATATATGTGTCCAAAGATTCGATGTGATGTTTTTGGGAAAAGTTTTTGTGAACTAAACAGGCCCTCAGTTGAGAGAGAAACTAAGAAAAAGATTTGGTGCCTTCACACTAATAATGGAGGAGAGTACATAGGGCCATTTGATGATTATTGCGAGGAGCAAGGGATTAGGCATCAATGCACTCCCAAGTCACCACAGCTGAATGAAGTTGCTAAGAGGATGTACAGGACAATTGAGGAGAGAGTTAGATGCTTGCTGTCACATGCAAAGCTGCCAAAGTATTATTGGGGTGAGGCTTTGATTACTGCCGTTTATCTTATTAATCTCTCACCAAGTGTTTCTTTGGAGGGAGATGTTCCTAACAGGGTGTGGTACAATAAAGACATCTCATATGACCACCTGAAAGTGTTTGGGTGCAAAGCCTTTGTTCATATCCCTCAAGATGAAAGGTCTAAGTTTGATCCAAAGACAAGGCAATGTATCTTTCTTGGCTATGGTTTGGATGAGTTCGGCTACAAGCTGTTTGATCCAATAGCAAATAAGGTATTGAGACGCAGAGATGTTGTCTTTGTTGAAGACCAAACAATTGAGGAATATTGTGAAGACAAAGAAGAGACGTCAGCAACAACATCAAGATGATTTAGATCCACTTCCTACAGTTGCAGGTCCACAAGAGGTTGAAGAAGATGATGTAGATGATGCACGAAGTGATGGGTTGTATTTGGGATTGGGCCCCGGCAGTCTCACGTTGCTCCAGTGTGCTCGAGCCATCATGCTTTGCCGATCGACGCACTTCGCCCCAGCCTTGATGTTCTTTGCTTCGCTTTGCTTTGCTCCACTTCATCATGCTTTGCCTTACTTCGCATCGCTTCTCTAGACTTATGCTTTGGTAGGCCGACCGAAAAGCTCGCTAGCCTGCCTCTAACATAAAGTATGCATTTACTAACCATCAGGCCTAAGTGCATATGCAATAAGTCTCTAAGCACTAGTCATAAAGTACTATGTAGACTTAAATAATGATAACATGGAGAAGAAAAGAGAGGAGAGAGATGAGCCTCTCTTATGTAAGTGACAATATCTACATAAATTTTAAGGAACAATAAAGAAAGAGAGTAGTGGATTGGGAGCGGGTGTGTTTAGACCAATGCATTACACACAATATAATATGTATATTAGCTTTAAATTGATGAGTAGATGATGTAGATATAAGGAAAAAGTACAAATTACCCCCCTAAACAATCGTGGTCGTTCGAGTTACCCCCTAAACTCCAATACCAGTTATTTTTAACCCTAAACTTTACAAACCGGATGAATTACCCCCCTATGTCGATCCAGGGCAGTTTTGATCCTACGTGGATGCATACATGGCACTCTAGTCAGCAAAAACAAATAAAAAAGATATGGGACCCGCTTGTCAGCCAAAAACAAATAAAACATGGTGGGACCCACCTCTCTCTTTCCCCTTTTCCTTCCTCTCAATCTCTCTCTCTCAGATGTCGCCGGGAGCGGCAACTAGGTGGCCGGTGATGGGTGAGGCGGGCGGCAGGCATGGCGGAGAGCGGGCGACGGGCGTGGTGGGGGCGGGCGTGGCAGGAGCGCGGCGTCACGGCGGAGGGAGTCGCAATCGACGCGGAGGGCGTCCTGGCGGGAGCGAAGGGCGGTGTCGGTGGCCGCGTCCACGATGGCGACGCACGAGATGGAGCTGCATAGGAGGGCCGCGGCCGCCGCTCATCCCTTTCCCCTCTCCTTCTCTTCTGATTCCCTCTCCTTTCTAGTGCAGCGACGGTGGTCGGGCTAAGAAGGCGGCGACGGCGGTCCGGGCGAAGAAGGCGGCGGCGTCGGCGGTGGTTTGGGCAGCTGTATGTACATGAGGCAGGCAGGCAGGCAGGCAGGCAGCAAGTAAGGTGTTGATGAGAGAGAAGAAGAAGAGCATATCATGCAACTAGGAGTAGGTACGATGGGTAGCCGGCTGCTCCTCGTCTTTGTAGTAGTTGCAGGTGATGAAGACGCCGCCGTTGAAGCACTCGGCGCGGGCGCAGCCGATCCTGGTGAAGTTGAGCCTAACTATGAAGACAAAGTGGCTGCACTTGTGGAAGTCGACGCCGGCGGTGCAGTTGTCGGTGTCCCTGTCGTACAAGTGCCGCTTGGGCAATCTCTGCCTCCACCGCCGGACTCCCAGGCAACTGAGGCAAGCTCTGCCTCTGCCGCTGGCCACGCGAGCGATCTCCGCCTCCGCAACCGGACTTCCGGACGAGCTCCGCCTCCGCCGCCGGTCGTCTGAGCGTGTGCGCCTCCTCCGCTGCCAGCCGTCCGAGCGCGTGTGCGAGACAGCGAGAGAGAGAGAGAGAGAGAGGGGGGATTGGGTTGATGAAGGGTTATGATAGATGGGCCCCAAGGGTTACCTTTTTTCTGACTGGATTGCCACGTTGGCGCCACGTGTACAAGTTGAAGTCAAAACCGATCAGAACAGTGTGATGGGGGTTATATGTCCGGTATGAATAGTTGAGGGTGTAATATGTCTAGTTTTGTGGTTTGGGGGAGGTAATTCATACTGTCGCAAATGTTCAGGGGGTAATTCGTACTTTTTCGTAGATATAATTGAGGTAGCCATGAGACCTTATTATCGATAATGTACATAATACAGACAACATATAGCCATCATCTTTACTACCCCTCCGTTTAAATTTACTTGTTCCTCTTGTAATCAATTTTGTTTTTTTTTATCAAAATGCTTATCGCTCTCACGTTTCAAAATATTTTTCGAGTTGTCTTCCCCTTTATACGCTTCATCAATACAACCATACTATTACTACTACACACAGTAAATTTTAATGCTTTAAAAAAATATGACTAAGTAATTAATGAGGTAGATTTGCTAGAACGATAAGTAATGAACTTGCTCTAATTTTCCATTTCCCGACCCCTTTAAAATCTACGGCGCGAGTTGCTTTGCTGCACATCTGCACCCCAAGTGCATTGCTCAATCCAATCTCGCTTGCACGTACGTAGGTATCAGTCCATTCCAGTAGTGTATATAGTATTCAACTGGGCGACTGGGCCATAAAGAGGCCGGCGAACCGCCAGACTATTGGCCGGCCAGGCCGAATAAAAGCCATACTACTCCCACTCCGACTCCGACTTGGAGTCGATCGGGCCGGCGCGCGGTGAAAATCCAGCAGACACGGTTTCCAGTTCCGAGTCGGACGCAATCATGCAATCGATCTTATCAAGAGATTACCGTTCCGTATATTCTGCCCTCCCATGATCCCTCGCTTGCGTCATTAATTTCCTGCCTCGCGGCGCTCGAGCAAATTAATTACTGTTAGTACTATTCTTCTCGGTTGCCTCTTGCATCCATCCTGCGTATGGCTCCACTCACGCCTCAGGTAGACACGAATTGGAGCGCGGCCGAGCACGATCACATCGCCATAGACATCGGCGACAGCACGGCCGGCTCCGACTCCGACGACGTCCCGAGCTGCGTGGTGTGCACGGAGCCCATCGAGTGGGTGGCGGTCGGCCCGTGCGGCCACCGCGTCGTCTGCTCCCCGTGCGCGGCCCGCCTCCGCTCCGGACCCAACCCCGACCACCGGTGCTGCGTCTGCAGGACGCTCTGCTCCACCGTCGTCATCACCAAGGCGGCGACGGCCGCCCACAGCGTATTCACCTTCTCAGATCAGTCGTCGATGCCGGTGGCCGCCGCCCAAGACGACGGGCGGCCGGTGGGTGCGTACTGGTATAGCGCTGCCATGTCGACCTACTTCGACGACAAGAAGCATTACGATCAGGTGACCAAGCAGGTGGTGGTGGCAGCTGCTGATCGCTGTTTCCTGAGAACGCCGCCGCGGCGGCCGGACGTGGACGCGTCGCCGCTACGCCGCCTGTGCGTACGCATGTCGTGGCGTCGACATGTGCTGGCGCTCCTAGTTGTTGTACTTGTCACTGCACTCGTCGGAGGATGGGTGGGGTATCTTACCTCAGGGGATGAAATGATGAGCGACAGGATAGGCATTGTGGCAGGAATTGCCGCTCTATGGGGTGCACTTGCAGCCGTCGTTTACGGTATCATTGCTGTTTTCCATTGATAGGTGTTCAAAGAAAGAATGAATGAATCTGTAGCCGTAAATCGCACTAATTAACCGGCCAGTTTTGTGCTATTGCTACATGAATGGGAAGCAGATTTTTGTCCATTTGAGGAGGTATCCTCTTGTTTGGTACTCCCTCCGTTCCAAAATAAGTGCAGTTTTGCACTGTTTATATCTAACGTTTGACCGTTCGTCTTATTTAAAAATTTTTTACGATTAATATTTTTTTATTAGATGATAAAATATGAATAGTACTTTATGTGCGACTAACTTTTTTTAATTTTCTCATAAATTTTTCAAATAAGACGGACGGTCAAACGTTGGACACGTATTCCCACAACTGCACTTGTTTTGGGACGGAGGTAGTACATGGTGTTTAAAAATCATCAAAAAATTAAAAAACTATTAAGATAAATTTTGTGCTATTGCTACATAAATGGGAAGCAGATTTTAACATGCAATTTAAAATTCAACTTAAGATAGGCAACATGATCTTAAGGTAGGACCCAATAGGTTTAGTTACTATCGTATTACGTAAGGGGCGTGAACCAGTATAATCATTGTCTTCTGTTTGTTTGATGTCGTATTACGTAGATCCTCATTCCAACGTACCCTAATACCCTAATCATCTGGTCTACGAGTGTCGCTCGTCGACAGTGGCGCGCCAGGTAGGGGAACTTGGTGCTCAAGTTTATGCCAGTATGACTTCAAGCCATCTCGTCAACAATGTCGGCACCGGTGTGGACTCAAGTTGGATCTATTGTCTTTCCAGTCTACACCGTTACGCCAATCTCGACTGGCCCAGTTACTATCGGGAACGAGAACGGCACAGTTACGACTTCGAGAAACGACATCCCGCCGACAATTCCTCCCACGCAAGTGGAGAACGGTATATTGACGACCCCAACACCTGGAAGAAATCCTCAAGCGGCCGAGTTCTGTCCTCCGCATAGAAGCCAAGAGCCGACAAAGATATCCGTCCAGAAACCGAGATCTTGGTTTCCTATCCATAAGACATCCAAGCATACTCTGGAAAATTGCACGGTGATACTGCACGTGAAAGGCCGAACTCTACGCCTGTAGAGAGCGTTGGATTCAACGCACTTCACCAACAGGTGTCATCCATTGCCCAATCCATAAGTCGAGATCTCGCAATCTCACGAGCTACAAAATCTTCCTTAAGACGGTCAGGCTGCCACTTCCTCATATCCAACAACCACGAGTTCAATCTCAGTGTGTTGCCAAGGAACGAGACGGAGCAACAACCTCAGGTCGGATCGTGGGTTTTGTCGGTGTTGACCCCGACGAGCCATCTGTGCTACATCTTTTGGAAGACCAAGAATCTTCTTCGTCGAGTTCGCCACGAGACGTGAACGTGATCAACGTGGTTGAGACCAGCATGTGCACAGCGGCCAGAATGCCCACCCAGCAACTACAAGCGCTCGACACAATATTGAGAGAAAGCCCTTTGGTGCCGCCGCTGGGACGAGAGCATGCGGCAGCGGTGCGGGCCCGTGGCGGCGGCACGATTGGGGCTCCGGCACGCAGTGGCGAGGCGTGGCACCGATAGATAGGGTGATGTCGCGGGCACGGCCATGCGGCGGCGGGGCGCGCGTGGCTGACGCCGTGGTGGCCGGCGAGGGGTGGCCATGCGGCGGTGGCATGGCCCTGCGTGGGCTCGGTGGCCGGTGACACTCCCACCCCCCGTTCCCCACATTTTCCTTTTTTTTTCTTGTTCTTCTTCCTTTCTTATCTCGCCTGCCATGAGTGTTAGGAAGCGATAGGCAAACAAACGATAAAGAAAAATATATTAATCACAGAAGACACGAGATTTAATGTGGAAAACCCTCCCAAAATAGAAGAAGAAAAACCACGGGCGCCAGCCAGCAAAATATTTTCACTATATCTAGGGTGAGGTTACAACGCCGCACGGCGGCTTACAAGAGGTATATATATGGTGGAACCCTAAAAGGGATGACGATCCGCTACGCTCCGGCCCAAGTCTACTGGCGACGGGCCTCCGCTGCACTATGCCAGAAGCTGGCCTTTACTAAGTGCAAATAAATTTAGATCACAACTCAACAATGAGTACGGCTGGCGTGGCGTGGCAGCCGATGGCAGCGCCGCGGGGCAGCCGAGGCAGGTGCGGCGCGGCGCGACGGGCATCGACGTGGTGCAGCCAGGCCACAGTGACTGTCGGGGAGCGGCCGTGCGACGGCGTAGACACTAGTGTGTCAACATTACGCTAATGCTTGCTGCTTGCTTCTTTTCTTCTTCTTCTTCTTCTTCCTCCTCCTCTCTGTCCTCTCCGTCCAGTTTCTCCATGGCAATTGGCAAGGAGCCGTCCTGATGCGTAGCACTTGGCTGCGACTTAGGAGCCTTGCTGATGCGTAGCACTTCGTCCTGATGCGTCCTCGTCGCGGTCGTGGCGCAGGTTTCTACCCGGTGCACACCGGCGCGGAGCGCTGCCAGTGTGCATCACCGGTGTGGTCTTGCGGTCGTGGTGTCGCGATGTGCGGGTTCGCAGCCATGGCGCGTCGCCGGCACGCTAACGCGTGTTTGCCAACCGCGGTTTCCACCGATCGGCATATGGCGACTCCAAGTCTGCTGTGGTGGATTTGGTCGCGGGAATGACAAAAATGGAATGAGAACAAGGAGAGGAATTCGTTTTCGCAATTGAATCAGCGAGATGCAAAACGGATCTATGAGTTCTTACCCTTCTTCTTCCTCGGTCTCCAGTAGAACATCGTGCTTATAACATATTATGTAACTCCTATATTATATCCCTATTCCAAAGGGTTTGCATAATGTCTATAAGAAGTGGACACACAAGATATAGGGTGAGACTCTCGATCTCATTCATTATTCTATTCTCTTCAAGCACAAGTACAACAATGAACAGCCTTCCTTCTCTTTATATAGCCATATTGTGAATATGAAGAGGGTTTAGGTGTGGACCCAATTAGTATATATTTATAGAAAATTTTCATATTACATATATGGAAGGTTTTCTAATAACAGTAATATTGGCAAAATGCCAAATAACCTGGGGGTCCACAGACAAATGCAAAGGCAACTAAAACAAACAGGATTCCACACCACGATACACGTGGGTGGTGCGGCGCCGGCGGCTGCGCTTCCAAGTTTTCATCAGTGACATCGTCGTCCGGGCACGGCGGCGGCGGAGACGGCGCCGCCCGCTGCTTTTCAAGGAAATCGCGGACCGCGCGCTTCGTCTCCTTGTAGTGGTTCCTGTCGTCGAAGTAGGCCGACATGGCAGCGTAGTACCAGAATTTACCGATCCGCCAGTCTCGGGAGGTCACCGGCACCGTCTTTGGGAAGGCGTGTAGGGTGTCAGCGGCCGTCGCCGCCTTGGTGACGACCACGGTGTAGCAGCGCGTCCGGCAGATGCAGGACCGTTTGTCGGCGTCCGGGCCGGCGCGGACGCGGGCCACGCACATGGAGCAGACGGCGCGGTGGCCGCAGGGCCCGACCGCCACCCACTCGAGCGGCTCCGTGCACACCACGCAGGACAAGATAATGTCGGAGCCGGTGGTACCTGATCTGCCTTCGGATTCGATGTCTATGACGACGTGGCCGCTTTTGTCGTCGTAGCTGGCGGTGCTATGGCTGCTCGCGTCCAGTTGAGGCATATCGACGACGACGTGGCTGTGGCTGGCAGCGGCGACAGTGGCACCACTACCGCTGTTTGGGTCGAGGTGAGCCATGGCCGTGGCCGCGCGCGGCCGGGAAAGCGAATCAAGGACGCAAGCGAATTGCAGGTGGATCGATAAAAATTAACCGTCGGTTAACCGCATGCAGTACGTATAAATTGGGAGATTACGATGAAAGCTGGGAATCGGAATCGGCCGGGAACAACCGATCATCAATATATCATGGATGCGGTCATGCCGAGTCGGCTTGATACGCACGTGGGCGCGTGACGTTTGGCTGTAGCGTCATCAGCACGCAGCACGCTGCTTGGTACAAAGTACATCGATCTCACAAAAATCTGAAATCTCTATCTTGCTAAAATTCTGTCGTTCAATTTTTCTCTTAAAATTATCGATTTTTCTAACGCTAGGCGCAGCCGACCGGCCGTTCGTACGTACGAGGCAAAAGCAGTGCGGATATCCTCGTTCGGTAACATGCATGGAGCCATGGACTGAAAAATCTAATGGGCGATTGATCGCTCCTAATGATCCGAAATCGCTAAGAGCAAGGATAATATTGGGCTATAAGCAAGTTATATGCTTATGTGGAAGAGAGATAAACAAAAGTGGGGAGTGTTGGCTCTCATGCAAGAGCTAACTGCACACAAACTCTAAGAAATATGCATTAAATTCATGGTGAGAGAAAGAGAGAGGATGAAGAAAATAAAGATAAACTTATAGCCAATCTACTATACATGTTAGCTTTAACATTGACTAATAGTAAGTAGTGAGCTCTACTATTAAACTTGCTCTAAAAAGCGATCAGTCGCGCACCTTCCCTCCCGCGCGGCGCGGCCACGTGGCACGCGTGGAGAGGGGCGCCACGGTGGAACGGTGCGGGAGCGGTCATGTGCGCACGTTTCTTGTTTTCTTTTCGTTCTTTCTGGTTTTTTTCCCTGATTCGGCGTTTCTCTTTTTTTTTTCTTTCAGTATTTCTTTTCGTTTTTTTCTGGTTTTTTTCCTGGTTTATTTTTGGTTTTAAACTTATACATATATAAATTTTATATTCGTATGTATATAAAGTTTGTATACGTACGAATACAAAGTTTGTATACGTGGTGTTTTTTTTTTCGGTTTATGAAAATATGTACGTATTTACGTATACAAAATTTGTATACGTTTATACAAAGTTTGTATGTACGTATACAAAGTTTGTAAATGTGGTGTTTTTTTTTCTTGGTTTTCGTTTTTTTAAATATGTATGTATTTACGTATACAAAGTTTTTATACGTGTACACAAAGTTTGTATAGACGTACACAAAGTTTGTATACAACAGTGTAGTAGTAGTACTAGTAGTATAGTGGTAGTAACAGTGTAGTATTACTACTACTAGTAGTATATGAGTAATAGTAGTAGGTATACTAGTACTAGTATACGTAGGACTGACCGCGCAGGCGGCTGGGCGCTCACCCAGTTGCCCATTAGCAGTCCCCCTAACGATCACCCCCTCCTCCTCCACGTGGGGTTTTTTTTTTTGCGCCGCATTACTTTCCTATTTTAGTAAATTTATACACATAATGTTTATACACCTCAAGTTTATACACCTAAAGTTTAAAGACCTAAAGTTTATAAGTCAAAAGTTTATATACCCGATTCAAAGTTGAATTTGAATTCAAATATTTTTTATATATAGTATTTTCTATACATCTAAAGTTTGTAGACCCAATGTTTATAAGTTAAAAGTTTATATATCCGATTCAAATTTGAATTTGAATTCAAATACTTTTTATATATAGTATTTCTATACACCTAAAGTTTAGAGACCCAAAAAATTTATAAGTCAAAAGTTTATATATCCGATTCAAATTTGAATTTAAATTCAAATTTTTTATATAGTATTTTCTATACATCTAAAGTTTATATACCCAAAGTTTATAAGTCAAAAATTTATATACCCGATTCAAATTTGGATTTGAATTCAAATATTTTTTTATATATAGTATTTCTATACATAAATTTTTTAAACTTTGTTTTTTTTATCTTTTTTTAAAATTTATGGTGCAGTATGAAGAGAAAAAGGGGAGGAGAAAGGGGGAGAGGAGCGTGTTAGAGGGGATGGGGGGTGACCGCCCATTAGCCACACCCGCCATGGACTGCTACAACAACGACCAAGTGATGTCTTGCATGCATCCATTTTCTGTTTCTACCATACAACAAAAGTGATTAAATGGTAATCTACTTATTAAACATGGATGAGAGAGAAATCCCGTGACCTCCACTGTGCACAAGGAGCAGTGCTTTTGAAAGTCACGTTCTAGTTACATACAAATTATATTATATTATAGTTACATGCAAATTACAGTGTAATTATAATATATTTATATTTGATAAACTTTTAGTAAAAAAGATTATCGACACGAGCAAACGCTTCAGGTGGATTAGACCCAAGCTATCCTAGGCCAGGTGCTAAACTCTGGTCCAACATGTAAAGTATGGTAAATGAAGGTGGTGCTAATTAAGTGAAAATATAGTCAGCCCTATTTTAATGTGCTATATGTTGCCCACAATGAAATTTACCCACAGATGAGCAACATTTTCCACAAGAGCATGAAACGGTCCAATAGGCATCGCCCAAGCACAAAAGAAGAGGCCGATGGGCAAAAGAGCTGAATGATGTAAAGATACATAAGATCATCACATGAACTGAATAATATTTTCTATTTTCATCCGAAAAAAATACCATTGTTGAAAACAGAAAGTCATCACTAAGAAAATCTTCATGTGCTACAGAAAATCAAATTTCTGATGTTTAGTGAGGAGTACTAATAGAACTGAAACAATATGGCATAGGTAATTTATTAATCGAACAGTATGGCAGTCATCATTGGATTCCCCCTGCACACCAAGGTTTATTAATCATGGCAGTCAATTTCTGATGTTTAGTAAGGAGTACTGTAGTAGGCTCTTTTGTTCTTCTCCTCCAAAGCCGGCAACCGGGCAACAACCAGTAGCACAATCGAACAAGGAAGATGACGCCACCTCTTTGAGCTAACCCCAACTCTCCGGCGACCGACGTGGATGTCTATGCGTATGCTGCGCCAATCTGTTCAATTGCATATTTATGTTCCCTACCACTCAAGAAAAGTGAGCCCGAGCAAAAGAATCCTTAAGTACGCACTCAAAAATCTGTTATAGGTAGGCTGATTGTAAGTACGCACTTTTTTTTTGTTTTTGCTTAATTATACAGTTATACGTACATGCATGGGATATTAGCCGGTTTTTATGTACACTATAAAAAGTGCTCGTGCGTTACAATGGAAAAAAATAATGTTATAATAATGATTATAGTTATTTTATAGTTACATGGGTGTTATATGAGATTGTCCTGGACATAAATAATGAATTAAGTCTATACCTAACCCTAAATTCATTCCCCTTCTCTCCCACCGTGAGCGATGATGGCGGCTCCTTCCCCCACCGCAGGCGGAGAAATAAAATGATATGGTTAGATTTAATTTTTATTAAATTAACCATGATTAATAACACTCTTTGAAATTTTGTTCAAATTTTCAGAGCTTAATTGCTAATTTTGATAATACTAATTATCATTTCAGTATTTATTTAAATAAAAATCTGAATAAAAATCCTCATTTCTCTCTGAGCCATTTTTAGCCCATTTACTTTCTCAGCCCACAACTAAAGTATAATTAGCGTCCCTCAACTCCACCTCTCACTGTGTTATGTTGGACCCACTGGCCTACCCTCGGCCCATTAAGCATGCGCGGCCCAGCAGTTATGCGGCCCGACCTGGAGGCGATATGAGCAGTCCGATATGATGGACGGCTTGGATCTCCTTCGCGCCGCTGAAGATGCAGACGTGGGAAACCCTAACCCTAACCCTAACTTTCTCACCTTCTCTCTCCTGATCCTCTATCCTGACAACGAGCGTAAGCCTCCCCCACCGTGAACGACGGCGGCGGCGCCCTCCCTCAGCACGAGCAGAAGCGGTGACGGCCCCCTTCCCCCATCGCGAGTGATGGCGTCCTCCCGTGGCTTCCACGGGCGGATCTGGTGGTGTCGTGCAGCTTCCCGCGGGCAGATCCAATGGTGTTGGCGGCATCCCACAGCCAGATCCGGTGGCGACGGTGACTTCCCACAGGCGGATTCGGCGGCATTGGTGGCTTCTCGTGGGACTGAGATAAGATTTGTGCGCTTTTTATTATGTTTCCCGTTCTTTTTCTCTTTCTTTGGATTGTCCGATTGGATTTCGATCGAACTTACGGATGAAAAATTGTTGTTACGGACGAAAAATTGATGTGACGAACGGAAAGTTGCAATTTTTTTATGTAGTTAAGATATATTATTCTATGTTTTACCATCTCTTCTATGCGTGCACTTGTAGTTAGAGAGGATATTGGCCGGTTTTAGGAGGGAGGGTTTACTTAATACTAGATCTAATCTATTGGCTGATAATAAAGGGTCACCAATTTAAATAAAAATAAATAGTTAGATGTTTTTTTAAAACTTTTTATATTTTTTCTAATTTATTAGAGTGCCATATGATGGCGTAGGAGCATTCGTAGATTGCCACATAATTGAGAGCGTTTGTATGACATTTAATGGATTTTAAATATATAATGGATAGATAATATGTCGTCCGTTTTATATTATAAGTCGTTTTGACTTTTTTAAGTCAAACTTCTTTTTAAGTTTAGTCAAATTTATAGAAAAATTTAGCAATATCTATAATACTAAATTTGTTTTATTAAAACTAACAGTTAATAATACGTTTGTTTTCTGTTAAAAATGGTTCTATATTTTTCTATAAACTTAGATAAACTTTAAAAAAATAATTAAAAAAAATCACAACGACTTCTAAACTTTAAAAAACTTAACTAGAAATGAGTTGATGCCAGGCAATTCATTTGGATGGTTGAATTCCATAAGGTTCATCGGACCCTTGTGATATTAATGTGGCTCCAGTGTTGTACCAACAAGATGTCTATGGTGACTTCGTCAATATAAAAATACATTAGCCTAGTTTTTAAAGATGCTCATAGGAATACGGTATGCGTGTGTTTATAGAGCTGAGTGGGCACCACTGTTCATGCCCCCCTAAATACTGTGTACGCCATATATATGTGCATATTCATCGAGTTGACTTCAGGGATAAGAAAACTGAACTTCTTTAGATAATGATTTGGAAATGCATTGGCCCTAGTTAACATGATTTCATTGTATGTGTGCGCACCTAATTCATTTTTGACGTAGAGGGGTTGAATTGAATCTCAGTGTTGAAAAAATATATCGTGTGATCTGTTGTTATGTTACCCTATCAATATTCTCACAAACAATTAACTCAATTTTTCCAGGACACGTTATAAATGAAGAGCAACAAAGTTTTGAGTTATTACTGTTAGTGATATGCCCTAGAGGCAATCATAGAGATGATTGTAGCACATGTTATGTTTACATATTTATCCGACTTTGTTTCTTGAAATAGATAACTCATATTGGTTAATGAATATGTGATTCTTTCATGAGACTCTTTATGTTGTTTGTTACTATTTCTAAATGATCCTTGATCAAATATCATATGTGGAACAAATATGTTTAGATGATCAGCACATGTATTAATTGATGATCATGTCTCATGGATCATGGTCTAAAGATACCAAATTAATAATGTGGACACATGTTGGGGAACATGTTGTTGGATAGATCCAACATGAGACACTGTAAGAGCTATATGTATTGTGTCATCAGTGATCTCATTTAGTGTTGGTGTTGAATCCTTAGATCTGAGATTATCATGGTTCCCAACATGTGTAGTAGCTTACTTAGGGACTGCTAAACGCTACTATGTAATTGGGTAGTTATAAAAGTAGTTTTCGGGTATGCCGTGAAACATGTAGTGAGATATGAATAATCAAGATGAGATTTGCCCCTCCTATGGAGAGATATCTCTGGCCCCCTCGATATTATAGATTATGCAAGTGCATGGCCATGCCAAAGGTGATTGAGGAGTCAATCACAAGTTATATAATCTATCACAGGTTCGAGTGAATGATTGAGCTATTAGAGGATGGCACATATCTAGCCTCGAGCTTAATCGATATCGTGAGGCAAAGGGGTTCATATAAGTATACACTAGAGGTTCAGTCGATATGTTCTTTATGTATTCTCGGTGGGTCAATACGTTCTGCTAGGGGCCACTGTTAACACGTGGACCAAAAAGGAGTTTTTGGGTTACAGCCGAGTGTATATTAACCTACAGGGTCGCACGCTTAATGGACCGGAATAAGGGGATTGGATGGAGATCCAATATGAGCTTAATTCGGATAGGGATCCGAGTAGGAGTCCTACGGGCCTTGGAGGCCCGAGTGATGGATTCTATATATTCGTGAGGGGTGTGACCAGCGGAGGTATTGCATTACGTGAGAAACCCTAGCCATCACTCCCCTCCCCGAGCAAAACCATAGCCGCGCGCGGGTGCTAGCACATCTGCGGGTGGCGTTCCGTCCTTGTACGTGTGGATACCGGTAGAGGCGCCGTTGGTTTGCGGTGCCAATCGGCGTGGGAGTACGGCGAGGAGAACGCACGAGGAGAAGGTCGAGCCGGTGCGATCGACTACTTCATCTACATCGACGCACGCTACTTCGCAAGAGCTCCTTCAACTTCTTAGCGCCTTCTTCCGCTGCGCAGCGCGTCGAGTGGTAACGATCTATGATCTAATACTTGCATGGTTCCTGGTTTACGTGGTAGAAAAAATTTGATTTATGCTATCGTAGCCTACGTGTATCCTAACAATTTTCTTAATTTGTGTGTATAGACCTAGAATATACCTTGTATCTGAAATCAGAAAAAAAATCACTAGAGAAAATTGGCAAACGAAGGTTTGTGAATTGAACAAAAAGCATGTAAATCACCCTAAAAAAACATGCAAATTATGGTTCACCTTAATCAAAACCAAAGTAATCAAAGGTAGGGAAATTTAACAACCACTAATATTAGTAGGAAGGATATATAGTTCCTAGACCTACCAAGCACATAGCAATGCCAAAAGCTATCATTGGACGAAGCATACTGCAGAACTGCACAAGTATGCGAGACAAATTAAATATACCACAGCAAGCTAATTAAGCACACATATATGCAGTGTGGAGTACTTCATAAGAGTCTTCATCAACCCCACGCATTTAGCTACTGCAGCTCTATTATGCCAGCTTCCAGGTCGGGACGTGCAGTGACAAAGTCGTCATTATACCCAAGCGGAACATTGAGGTAAGCCGGTTCCTGCGGTTCACTTAGTCCCAGACCGTTGTTGCTCAGCCACATCGTAACCTCGTGCATATCTGGTCTATCGCCCGGATTTTTCTGAACACATAGCAGAGCAATCTGAATTTGCCTGGTTAGCTCCTCTTGAAACTCCACCCTCAAATAGGGGTCCAAAAGCTCATTGTATCTCCTATTTGACCAAATATTCCAGGCCTATTAGAGCAGAAGAAAAAAGTTAGTACCCTAGGCATTACACTTATTAATCCTCCTTTGGAGTGAAGAAATTTTAAAGGAATTGAAGTTTGTGAGAATTAAAATAGTTAACGTAAAATTCATGCGCTCCAAATATAATGTTAACTAGAGGAAGAACTTCACTTACAAAAGTAAGTAGATGAATCGATCTGCCATGTTGGTTAAATATTGGAGAACGAACCCTTCTGCCACTTATGATCTCAAGAACCAAAACACCGAAGCTGAAAACATCGTATTTTGGGGTCAAATCCCCATGTATATACTCAGGCGCCATGTAACCACTAGACAACAGCAAGTATAATCATGTCAATATATAAATAAATTAGTGCTTGATATGTTAGCGAAATCTGTTCAAACATTGCTCATTACAATATAATTTATGGATATAGATATAAAGTAGAGATTGTTCATTTAATTTTGTGTGAGTGCGCCGTGTACGCCCGTGTTTTGGTTGGGGTGGGGTGGGGTTGGTAAGTCTCTGTTAATCCAAAACATAAGGGAAAAATGTAATATTTAGCTTCCCACCCAATATGAGATTCATATTGATCATATATATCGAATCTTCAGTTTGACTTAATTAGTTTTTAGAGTAAAGTCTAGCTACCCCTTCGACTATCATATAAATTTATAAATCCACTCTCAACCATGAAACCACTAAAAGGAAATAGATATTTCTTGACAGGCACGAACCATCAAGGAAAACATCAAAATCACCGGTACATTTTGGAGGTTTTATTTTGGCAAAAAAAAATTAATTGGTCGCTATGAAAATTCAAAATTCTGATAGTATTACTGATAATTACACCCATCAACTATACATATCAAAACTGGTTAAAATATCCCCTTCACGGGTAATCCAATCTAGTATTGCTAAGTTTAATATTCAAGTTAAATCATTTTATTTTTTCGTTGACATGGCACTCAATTAGAAATAGATATCAGTAAAGAACAGATTATTTAATCACTAGACATCAAAAATATTTTCACCGGTTTTGATAATGGAAGGGTGTGTAAAATTTCAGGTTCCATAGCTGAAGGTCGATTGGGGTGTGAGTTAAATGGACTTCACTCCAGTTTCTTCCATGCATATAACAGGCTCTTGACTACTTACGGTGTTCCTACTGGATGAGTCACGTATGGTTCTGTTCCATTTAAACAAAATTTCCTTGCAATCCCAAAATCGGAAATTTTGGGATTATTTTCACTGTCCAAAAGAATATTGCTTAGCTTCATGTCTCTATGAATAATTATAAGTCCTTCTGGAGCATGGTTGTGAAGGTAGTCAAGTCCTTGTGCTATCCCGTTGATTATATGCCGTCGCATGAACCAGCTCAGCGATGCTCCTCTTTCACGATCTGAAACAGATAACTGTTGTCTATGAGTATATATAAAATCAAGTAATGTTCTACGAATTTTCAATCGGTGCTATCTACTAACGACACATTATATTGGCTTACCTGACAATACATAGTCCAAGCTCCTGTTAGGCATGTATTCATAGACAAGTATTTGTTCTTTGCGGTTAACACAGCAACCAAGAAGCCTAACCAGATTGGCGTGTTGAAGCCGTATGATAATCCTAATTTCATTCAAAAACTCCTCCAGACCTTGCCAAGTAGTTTGATCGAGCCTTTTGGCTGCAATCTGAAGGCCGTTCTGTAATATGCCCTGTAATGATTCATATATTTGTTTCAAATGCGACATGCTAATAACTGTTTTTTCATCTAATATATATGTCCCTTCTTTCTATAAAGCTAATACCCACTAAATACCTAAAGCTCAACATGCAATCATAATATTTATTAACATTCTTAAAATCTAACATGCAAGCATACCACATAAATCCTCTAAGCACACAAAGCTCAACATTCTAAAACTAAACATACACATGCTAAATCATTATTTTCAAATCATTTTCACTATATTTCAATTCAAATTATTTCACCATTTCTACAATATCTAACATATATATCCTGCAGCAACGCGCGGGACACCATTTAGTATTATATACAAGTGTACTGCAATTAAGATACAACTTAATTTTCTCCTATTTTCTCCTATTTTCCCCTCTTCCCGGCGCCCTCCTCCCCTCTCCCTCAAATTCTCTCTCCATGTGATGTGACATCTATTCTCTTTCCCTTCCTTTGCTTCACCTTGAAAAGGAAATTAAAAATTAAAATAGCGAAATCAAGACTTAAACCTATAACCTCATGGTTCATAGGGGAATTTACTTTTTGCCATCTACCCAAAATGACAGTGCATAAATGCTACTCTCCCAAATGTTCATTCGCCAATGCAACCTGGGTCCACATGTCAGCCTCACTTTCCATTCAAACAAAAGTGATGTGGGATCCGGTGATGGGTGAGGCTGACATGTGGGTTCGAATAGTATTTGGGAATAAAAATTTTGGAGAGTGGTATTTGATCACTGACATTTTGGAAAGATAGCAAAAACTAAATTCTCCCCATGCATGGTTCATAGGAAGCTCTACTAACCAATTTATCCTATCACACTGTGATTAGGGATTGTTGCTTGCTTGCTTTGTATCTCTGTTCAAGTTTTTGTAAGAAAAAATTAGTTATGTTACACTGTTGGGCAAAGTCTTAGCAGTAATTCTAATAAAAAAACAAATTTGTTATGCTACTGTAGGATGTTACTGTAGAAATCATATCTTATTACTACGTTTTCATAGTAACATTATCACAACGGCAGTAATATTATATGTTACCGTAAAATTTGTAGGTTGTTATTGCACTTTTGGCAGTAACATCATAATAAAAATTATAGTAACAGAGACTTGTAATAGTAACAGTGATGCTATAGTACTAATGCTTGTGTAGAGCTAAAATCTTTTAAATATCGATCTTTAGAGAGCAATATCTATCACATCATATCACATCATATCATGCTTTTCTAACCCGAATGCACCATGACGTTCGTAAAAAAGTTCTTAACGAAATTAGATCACATGATTATTTTTTGACGTCATTATGGTGGAAAGCAATCATGTTACTACACATTAGTCATCGCGTTACTACACCGTTCCTACGTGACGAGAACTTGAAAAAAAGGTAAATATCAATCTTTAGAGAGCAATATCTCTCATGTTATATCTTGTTTTTCTAATCCGTTTGCACCATGGTGTTCGTAAAAAAGTGCTTAACGAAACTAAATCTGTCATGACTATTTTTTCACGTTGTTGCTGTAAAAAGCAGTCAAGTTACTTCACATTGACTGTCATGTTACTACATCAATCCTGTGAGACGAGAACTGAACTAAGCTGGGCGTGGGGGGAGACAGCGCAAGCGGGTTTGACTGGGGTTTGTGCATAGCTAAATTTTTAAATCTCAATCTTGTGCAAAGTACAAGTGCTAAAAACTTCATGTGCATGGTCACAAGTTGACACAAGTGCTAAAAGTACTCTTTTCCCACACAAAGATACATAATAGCAAGCTAAAATACAAGTAATACTTTTAAAATTATAATCTTTTAAACAATGATATCTCTCAAATTACATGTTAGAGACCTTTTACGGTGTTCGCAAGGTATTTAGAGGTACGTGGAGGTGGAACAACGAGTACCGTTGATCAAGATAGGGGCAAGGTACCGAAAAAAATTATGGTAACATGATGGCAGTGGAGTAATTAACTAGTAAAACATGGGCATTATATGTGAATTGAATACCTACATCCATCTATCAGGATATCGTTCTGCAGATCAGTACGCCGTACATGAGGAAAAAAAAGTAAATTACGGATACGACGTTGATTTAGCAGCGATTAATTCAATCTGTTCCAAATTAAATAAACAGAAAGATCTAATCTCCTTTCTTCTTTCCCTTCATTTCGTTCTTGTTCTGGGGTTTGATTGGTTAACCGGAAGGAGACAAAGGAAAAAAATCTACATGGTTGAGGGTTGAAGAGGAGATGGGATTGCCCGGTCGACGACTAGACGCAAGCTAGCACATCTGTCAATTATCATATGCTTATTTGCACAGTTGATTTGTTATTTATGTAGTTCATAACAAGTTCATAATATATGTCATTTTGATGTTACTGTAGATCTCATGTTACTATAGTAATATATATCATGTTACTATAATAACAAGTTCATAATATATGTCATTCAAAAAAGGTATAGATGATGCTGCCTCCATTCTATAATATAAGGTACAACCACTTTTTATAGATGTTCCATAATATATGGCATGCATACAAGCATGCAATTAACTGTGGCATCTTCTTCATTAAATTATAACTTTTTTAAATCCTCCACTCTCATATTATCTAATCCTATTGGATGCATGCATTATATTTATGTGGATGATCTAAACTACAAGATGATAATAATTGTTTCTTGGTCTTTGGGTTAAGAGTGGTTGTGTCTTATATTTTATATTTTAGAATAAAGGAAGTAATATATATACGTGGTGTGTCTCATGTTACTATAGTAATATATTCATGCTGATGTTACACTGTAGCCGTGTAATAAAAGATTTGCTATAATGCAGTAATTAAGACAGTTTAGAGTGTGCAGTAATAGCTATCATAGTGTCGGTACTACATTTTGTGCCAAATACTGTATTTATTAGCACATGTTATAAGATAAAATTTTTCTAAGAAATATCTATGACAGGTCAGACATAGTCTACAGGTTACTAATTTGTTGGAATTGAATTAAAGGTCTTGGGTTTAATTCCCATTGAATGTATATTTTAAATTTATTTTGTCTCTCTTGCATCTCCAAATAGAAGAGATAGTAGGGTGCCGGCACTACTACAGAACTCATTTTTCCGTGCGGGCATATCCATTTTTTCGTACGGTCGTTTGGCCCGCATGCGAAAATCAGTATTTTCACGTGCGGGCGGGCCGACCGTACAGGATAATCGATTATCCCGTACGGTCAAATTATAATACCACCTGCATGAAAAAAAAAACCAAAAATAAAAAAAGCGAAAATCGCCGCCCACCCGCGGCCGGCACGCAACCGGCCGCCGCAACTCGTCGTCGCCGTCGTCGCGCCGCCACACGCACCCGGCCGCCCCGGTCGCCACCTCGCCCGGTCACCTCGACCAGCCACGGCCGCCCGGTCGCCGCCGCAACCAGCCACGGCCACCTAGTCGCGTCGCCGTTGATCCCGCCCGCCGCCGAATCCAGGCGGGGGACGGCAACCGCTGCCGGATCCAGGCGCGGAGGCTGGTTGCCGTCACCGCCACAGTCACGCCGGCCGCCACAGTCACGCCGGCCGCCACCGCTGCCAGATCCGTGCAGGGGATGGCCGCCGCCGCCGGATCCGGGCACGAGGGGGCCGGTTGCCGTCGCCCCTCACCGCTGCCCGGTCACCGTGCCGCTCGCCAACGTGCACGGTCGCCGCTGCCTCGCCTCGTCGACAACGAAAGTCTAGAGAGGAGAGGAGTGAAAGTCGGGAGAGGAGAGGAGAGGAAGTGAGAGAGATAGAGGGGAGGAAAGTGAAAATAAAAAGGAAGAGAGACGAGGTGTGAAAATTTTAAAATGAGTGAGAGGGAGAGGAGGTGTGAAAATTTTGAAGTGAGTGAGACGGAGATGTATTTTCGCGTCCGGTCGGCTTACGTCGCACGCACGGGAAAATGCATTATCCCGTGCGGGCGGGCGTCTTAAGCCAACCGCACGGGATAATACGATTATCACGTGCGGTTGGCTTAAGCGCCGCTCGCACGGGATAAAGCGTTTTCCCGTGCGGGCGACGGCCCAGCGCCGGTCCTCCATTTTTCCGTGCGGTTCCACTTACGGACCGCATGGAAACAAAAGGAGGGCGACATCCAGGAAAATCTAGCATGTAGTAGTGCGGATTGAGAGGGAGGGCGCGTGTGAGAGGGGGAGTAGGAGAGAGTGGATGGCGGATTGGGAGGGAGGGCACGAGAAAGAGAGAGAGAGAGGTAGGGAGGATGGCGAGAGAGAGAGAGGAGGGGACGGACACTAAGCATATATAGAGGGGGCGAGGAGGGGACATATTTTATGACATTGTTTTAGCACAAGTTTGTACATGACATATTAATATTTATCTTGTACAAGGATATTATGTACTTTTAAAAAAAAAAGGAAACTAAGCAATATCAGGAAGTTCAATTAGAGGTTATGTAATATTATCAACTTACTCGGTAAACTTGACCGAAAGATCCATGCCCAAGTCTATTTTCTGCTGAGAAATTTTCTGTGGCATCTCTTATCATGGAGAAAGGATAAAGTGAAAACCTTTCATCAATTTCTTCGGTAACGGTCTTCTCCCAGTCACCTAATTCTCTTCTTAGCTTGCAATCTGCTTTTACATGTATATAACCAGGAAAAGGTTAGGATTTAATATTTAAGATAAATTTTGGTATGCCATATGTTGCAACTTAACAATATATATATCCCATACATATGTATGCCATTCATTAGAAAACAACATTGAGCCACATATATATATGATATGTTAACTTTCCTGTGGTGCGTAAAAAAAACCCTGATAAATACATCTCCTTAATTAGTCAATCGAGAGAATAAAAACTTTAATATCGCCAGCAAGAACGGTACACCTTATACCTCGTATTTTCTTTACGATGAATCCAATTAGAATCAAAGGAAGAACAGGAGTAACAACTCCAGAAATGGTGATCAATGCGATATCCGTTTTGCTCATGTCCCCTGCACACACACACACACACACACACACACACACATATATATGTATATATATATATATATATATATATATATATATATATATATATATATATATATATATATATATATATGAAAATTCAGCACAACATTTTGAAAAGGTAAACTGAGTGCTGCACTTTGCATGAGTGAGATTCTCAGAAAACTTCTGCAAGTTAAATTTTAAATTACATGCTTGTAAAGTGATACAAGCAACGAGACGACGTCTTCTCGGGAGTTTAAAATTCACTCTCGTTTAGTTTCGGACGTACGTACCTTTCTGTTTTGGCATATGAATCTTGATCGTCTCGTTGCTTTCTAGGAAGAAACGATCGACCTCGTACCTCAGGTTGCACCGGACCCCGAGAATCCGGCCGCCGAGGCGGTAGTCGGCGGCGCCAGCGAACCACCTCGGCATCTGCGAGGCGATGCCGGCGAGGCAGCTCAGGCAGCCGGCCGGCGAGAGGTCCGGCGTGCACTGCACGAGCGCGAAGATGACGAGGTCGGGGCTGCTTCTGCACTGCTGCTCAACCAGCCCGAGGCGGGTCGCGCCCACGTCCAGCTCCCCGAACCCGGCCTCCCCCGTCGCGTACCCGCGCTTCGACGAGTTCCACGCGGCGAACTCGGCGGTGGTGTTGATCAGCTCCATGACGCGGTCGCCGAACGCGGCGGCGCCGGCCACGCCGTTCATGTTCCACGTGACCCACGCCGGCGCGTTGGTCAGGCTGGCGCGGAAGTCCTCGCCGGAGAACCGGAACATGTGCTCGTCGTAGTAGACGGTCACGTCCCTGAAGCCGGCGCAGAAGACGCCGTGGTCGATGGCGTCCCTGAACGCCTTGCGGAGGCCGCCGGCGCAGGCGTCGCCGGCGTAGTCGCCGCGGCAGAGCGCGATGCCGTAGACCGCGTCCGGCGCGGCGCCGAAGCTGTCGGAGGCGAAGGCGGTGGCCCTCGCCTCCGCGAGGAGCAGCGAGGCCAGCGCCCTGAGGTTGGCCTCGTACGTGCTGTTCGGCTCGTACTTGCCGCCGGACAGGCTGCAGTTGTAGTGCAGCGGGTTCACCTCCTGCGAGGCCACCGCCTGATCTTCACCGCCGGCCGCCGCCCATGTCGGCGACGAGAGGAGTACTGTGACAGCAAGGAGGAGGAGGAGGATGTGGAGTTGCATGGCACTGGAGAGTGTGTAGAGAAATTATTAGAGGGCTTTACTCTTGAGAGCAAGTTGTATGTGTGCTACGTATGAATGCTCCTTTGTGAGCGTCCTACCTTGCATTATATATAGGAGCAATGGAGCATGTATAGAAAATTTCCTACAATCCCGGCGGCGCTACAACACACACCACACATAGAACTTTCTTAATCCTTTTATGCGTCTGAATTTTGTCTTATTTTCTACGTAATCTCCATGCCTATTTCGTTAGTTTTAACTGTAAGTTAATCGATAAATTTATTTTCTAAAAATGACTATATGTCCCTCCTTTCTTATACTTTTGTGCTACATACTTCATAAATCTCATGTCAAAAATTTTAAGAGAAAATTTCATAAAACCATAGATACTTTGACCAAACTATCACAAAACTACAAATTTAAGAATATATATCATAAAACTACAAATCTAGAGCGAAATTTATCACAAAACTACATATTTAAAACATTGTATCATAAAACTACAGATTTAGTAATGAAGTTATCAAAAAACTACAGATTTTAGAATTTATATCCATAGCACTTGTGACATCATGGTCCAATTAGGAAAAGGCTTGTGTGGCCTATGTGAGCTGTGTGCGCATGTTTAGTACTACCTTGCTAGTTTACCATGAGTAGAACCAACTTATAAGGCCTCTTCCTTCCAACCATATCACTCCCGGGTTAATCCTTTCACACGAAGCGATGACGTAAGTGTAGTTTTGTGATAGATAGATTAAAGTATATATAGTTTAATGAAATTTACTCCTTAATTTACAATAAAATCAAATGGATATGATTATTTCAACAAAAAATGATAAATAAATTTTATCAATTTGAATATTTAATTAAATTAGTATAAGGGTTTCGGCTAGCAATTGAGAACCAAATTTATTTATTTTTTGGTTTTAAATATTTGTGAAAATTTATTCAAATTTCGTCAAAATTAATTTAAAATTTAAAAGTTTCAATTTTATTCATTTCAATTTGTGGTCAAATAATTTATACCCCTTTGTTTTTTAGAAATAAATGTTCTTTTTTACTTGAGGATTGAGTTTTTATCACTGATGTAGCACAATAAATATATATGAGAGAGGAATAATATAGTCAATTTGAAAAATTAACGGCCAACGCACGTTCAACTAACCGAACAAGTATACAGGGAGCAAAATAAAATTTTAGAGAAACTAGAAAAATGCCCATGCGTTACAACGAGTGAAGGCTATTTTAATCTTATTATTGTTATACGGTTTAGCTACGGTGAAATTCACTGTGGGAATTCGCTTGATATTCTTTTTACAAAATTATGAGTTGCAATTAGGGGTCCGATCGTCTCAAGTTAGCATGAAGTTTTTTAAAGAGATTTCTTATACGACTCCTTCTGTATTTTTAAAAACAAACAAAATTAAAAACCGACTCAAATATGTATCTGTATTTGCAAAAGCGATTGAACTTAAAAACCAATTCAAACACGGATGACGTACCAAACATACCGACAAAAACATCTTCAATTTTTATAATATTAGAGATATAACAAATGAGGTAAAATTTAGGAACATATATAAGGGAATTGAGCAAATTTTTATGTGCACGTAAGGAATTTTCTCATAAGAGTAGTGTACGAATTAGATACTTTTAGAAGTTTACGGTATCAACATCAAAATTTCCTATAAATATATGTCGATGCGCGTGTTCAATGGGCCGACATATTCGTGGATTAGTCATTAGTGTATGCTGCGGGATCGCAGCAACGGATGCTTGTGCTGTTGTACATATTCCCTGTAGTAATAGAGATAACGGATTTTGTTAAGAGGACAGCTGTTGAGCAACCTATTGTTTAGTAAAATGTGTTCTACTACACTGTCGAATTTACAGCTGTGTTGGCTTAACCGGCTCTGTAAGCCTTAGGGCATGTTCAACAACAGAGTCAATCTTAGACAATATATATTTATTTTTAGAGACTATGCTTGCCATTATAATAGTTAAGAAAATAAATACTTTAACCATTATTAATCCCAAAAATATTTTTCATTACCCCTTCCATGCCCCAACCCCACCCCATCCTAAAATACAGCAGAACTTCCATTTAAGCCTTTGTTGAGCCATTGTTACCATAACAATAATGTCAGTGGCCGAGTGGCGGAGCTAGTGTGATTCACGGGTACATATGTGCCCCTAAAATTTTAGCAAAGTACCCATTATTTACCCATATTTATACACAAGTGTATGCAAAATTGAACTGAAACAAATTAAAGGCCCGTTGCAGAAAACTCATTGAACTTTTACAGTATCTATGCCATTTGAATTATCTTTACCCACAACGAATGGCATCGGCGAGCGAGACACTAGGGATAGAGAGCTGCCGAATTTAGGTCGAGAGGATCCGGTTGAAGGGAAAGGCAGGGTGGCAAAAGAGATAGTCATAGGTGGATAGAAAGCGGATGCGTGGGACAGCGTATCAAGATCGACTCAGTGCGGTTTTAGTGTGGCAGGGCTTATCATGCAACATAAGGGCCGAAGCTTAGCTTTCTAGTATGTTTTTCTTTGTCTTTGTTGTTAAGTATACATAAACATTTTAGATGTGTATATCTATTTATACATATAGAGACCGGATTTCTATTCATTATTTAAAAATTGTCAATTGAATTATCTCGTCGATTTGTTGGAACGTGTCGCTGGCTTAAATTAAATTGTTGGTTAGTCATATAAGTGAACCTCCACTTTGAATAAGTGAACCCTCATCTTCTCTCTCTTCCATGTATTAGCAGATGATACTAATTAGAAAATCTAAGAGCCTTCTATTAATAATTATTGTACATGCACTATGTTTAAAACGTACCATATGTATAATTATATACTATATAGAATCAGTGTTCTTGGAGATTGTCACGCCCCGAACTAGCCCCGAGCGGAGCTAGCCCGTGACGCTCCAAATTAACCTGTTAATCGATACCAGTCCCAGGAAACAGTGCTGGTATCACAGGAAGACAGTATATTACAGCAGCAGAGGTCTCTTTATTATAGAGTAGGAGTACAGTCATGTTGGGCTGCGGACAGATCCCGAGCTCACAACTACATTACAAAAGAGAAAGCGGAAGCCAAGACTTGGACCAATCATCACAGGCGCGACTTGGGAACTAGGCCGAAACCCTAAAACTCATCGTAACCGACTTGCTCCTGGAAGAACTCCTCGTCAGCGGGATCCACATCATCTTCTTCAGCGACTGGGGGGGATTATTTATATAGAGCAAGATGAGTACAGGAGTACTCAGCAAGCCATGGGAATTAAGTGTTTAATGTAGGCTTCAAAGGAAAGGCTGTTGTTTTTGCAATTGATTTTATTTAAACTCCTTTTTGAAACAACTAAGTGAGTGCTTCTCAAACGACACGGATGAGACAGTGCGTCTCGTCCGGTCGGAGTATGTGCAATGTATCAGTCTTTGAATTGATTCAAGATTGGCATCCGGCCAACAACTTTCAAACGGCCACCCGGGCCTGACTAATCCCATCAGCCGTAGATTTTTCAAACATCGAACCCATTCCACAACAGCAATTTCACAAAGTAGTAGTCAAACAAAACTACGCTAGGAATCACCTCACATCCGCCCATGACCGTGGGTACGGCTGTTCGAACAGTTTAATAACCTCTGCAGAGGGGGTACACTTTACCCACACGACATTACTAACCCGGATCATCCAGCCCGTGCAGAACGGCCACGTCTAGAGACCTTAAGGCTTTCATGACAAGGCATTTCGAAAGCCGACACAGGTTCACCATATGCCAACGAGAGAGGTCCCAGACCAACACCAGATTAGGTCCCAGACCATACTGTGCCAGGAAACCCGGGGGTTCTCCCCAACACCACCCCGTTGAATCCACATGTCTCTTGGCATCATGGCTCCCCCGATTAGCTAGTTACTCAGCCAGGGGTGTCCCATTCCACCCATGTGGTCGCACTTGTCTTATGTTCGGATGAAATTCCAAGGAAACGGTCCTTAAGTGCAAGAGCGGGAAACCGTACTCCCGGTACGTTCTCCGGTCCACAATTTTGGAAATTCATTTAGTTCGCAAGCACCAACCCAGGTGTCGGGTTTTCCAAGTCTTTTGTAAAACCCAAGTTTTACCCATCGTTGGATATTTTATATTTTGAGGGGGGGGGTGTTCTGATGCGCGTACCCGAAGGCCCGTGCATCGAAGCACAACAGTTGACAAAGGAGGTTTAAGTGTTCAATAATTCAAGGAGGGTAATTGCAGCAATTAGGATTGGGGGCCGGCAGGCTATCTCACAAGCCGCGGCCGAATTACTTGTGTAAATCCTATTCATGCAATATTTGCAGAAAAGAAATACTTAGATTTAAATTATAGGTGCAAGATGATCAAAGTTGACTTGCCTTGCTCGAGATCTTGAGCTTGATCCTCGAAATCCTCGCACTGCGGGTCTTCGGGCTCCGAAACTACACGTGAAACGGGACAACTCAACAAACGGTGAAAATAAAGCCCTATTATTGACCTCTAAGCGTACCATTAGATAGATCTTGAGATTTGAGGAATTTTGGAAGTTGAACGGAGTCAAACGGACTTACGGTTGGTTAGATATTGAATTTCTAAGATTATTGGATTTTTGATCTAAAGGAAAAAGGATTTAATTAAACCCTTTTGAAAAAGAAAAGAAAAAGGGAGGGGAAATAGACTTCCCTCGGGAGGCTAGGGCGCGGCCCGAGAGAAAAAGGGGCGGCTCGGCCGAGCTTAATGGGCCGGCCAGCCCGAAAAGGCGGCCCAAGGCACGCGCGGGAGGGGAGGAGAGAGGGAGCCGGTGGGCCGGGTCCATCTCGCGTGGTCCCGAGTGGGACCCGCTTGTCGGCGGCTCGGCTCACCGTAAGCGAGGAGCACACGACGCGGCGCTAGGGTTTGGGCGGGGCACGGTGCACGCGCGTGGCTCGCGGAGGATGCGGGTGCGGCGGGCCCACGCGCAGCCTCACGGCCCACCGTGGACCACGCGCACAGGGAGGGTGGAACGGAGGGAGTGGCTGACCAGGTCAACCGACTCGGTTGTGCCGAGGTGGCACCGACGTGGCGCCTACGTGGCTGCCACGCGGGCCGGCTGGAGGAAGACTAAGGTGCCAGCCGCGAATGGACGGCGGGCGGCGGCGGTTTCTCCGGGACGCCGTGCGATGACGAGGGGCGACGGGGTGTACACCGGAATGACAAGGGGGAACGAGAGGGAGCGAGCCAACGGCTTGGATTTGCCGGAGGATGCTCGACGGCGGCGATTTGCGGCGGCGGCCACCGGCGGCGGGAGAAGAGGGAAACGGCGACGAGACGACTAGGGTTCAATTCCTCCGGACTAGAGCATCTACGCGACCTCGGGATTGTATTCCTAGCACCGGATTGGGCGGAGCTACGCCGAGAGAAGCTGGCGATGAGTGGCGGTTTGCAGCGGCGAGCGGCAACGACGGCGAGGCCGCGCCAGGCGGTGGGAAGGTCTTGGGCGGCGGCTGCGAGCTTTTAGGGGAACTACGAGTGCTACCATACAGTCTAAGGGGAGGAGGAGGAGCGAAGAGGGAGAACGGGGAGATGCACTACTGTGCGGGCGGGCGCAGTGACGAGAGCCGACGGCGCGAAACGTGATCGTTTCGGCCTCGGGCCGAGGAAGAGGAGGGGGAGGGCGCATCCGAAGTCCCCTTCCACGTCCTCGCTCGTGCCGGCTCCTCCGACACGCGCGACGATGAACGGCGACGACAGAACAGGGGCGACAGTGGCGTGGCGGCGAGAGACGAAAACGAGGGAGATTGGAGGAGGGAGGAGCTTGGGTTTATGGGGGCGACAATGTCGGTTTGGGAGAGGGGAACCGACATTGGACGGTCAAGCCAGCGAGCTGGCGCCCGGCTAGCGGCCAAAACAACGACAGGAGGTGACGCCGGCGATGGGAGGAAAAAGAAGAAAGGAAGAGGGAAAGGGGGCTTGCCTCCTTGCTTCTTTGGGAAAAGAAAGAGGGAGAGAGGGCGACGCGACAAAGGGAGGATGAGCTCTGCCTCTGTCCCTTGGAAGCTAGCACGCGGAGGTGGTGGGGCCGAGTCGTGACGATGGCGATGACGGCCGGGCGGTTTAGAGCGGAGCGACGACACGGGCGGCAGACGCGGGGCAGGCGCGGCAGGCGTTGACGACGGCGGCGACTGGCCGGTCGGGCACCACGGTGCGCATGCGCGGGAAGCAACGGCGTGCGGCGATTTGAGCGGCGGTGGCGGGAAGCGGCGGAGAGAGCGGAGAGGGAGGGCGCTCGGCTTGGCGCGGCTCACGCGCACGTGCACGCGCACGCGCGGACAGAGAGAGGGAGAGAGGGAGAGGGAGAGGGGGAGAGAGAGAGAGAAGGAGAAAGAGAAAGATGGGCCGAGAGGGAATCGGCCCACCGAACCTGAGGGAGGCAAAATAGACTTTTGCGGAGGAATTGAATTGGGAAGGAAAATTGAGATTAGGGATTTGAATTCGACGATGGATCGGGGATTCGAGATCCGGAATGGCACGGAGACTGACTGCAAGCGAAGAAACAATTTTCGCAATTAGGGTTTTTAGAATTTAAATTTTCCCGCTAGGCGCCACGACGGAACGGGCGCTACATAGATCGACTTGGATACACTAGTTAAGATAAAGGGTATTCGCAGCTTCTAGGCATTCCTTTCTACGTTCAGACGGTTGAAAAGTTCAGCTATCTATGGTGATGCCTAGGCTACCTGTAGGATCAAGGATCGCCTGCTGAAATATATCTATTAACAGTTTATAAAAAAAATACATATACTAGAAAATAGGTGTGCGCAGTTGACGCGTCTAACACTTTAAACCCTGTGTGTAGTGTACATTTGTTTCGAAATAGTAGTATATACAATTTTAGTTTTTTTACATAAATTAGTTTGATTTCTATAAATTACTATAAAATATTCTACATTTGTCACCCTCACGTTGTTGCCTCGTTGCTGCCCTCCAAGCCGTTGTTTCCTGTCGTAGCTCGGCATAGGTAGCCAATGTTGGCACTCACGCACAAGGTGAGTGGGACCTTGCTCACCCACCAGGTCTACTACAGGGGTAAGGGCAGGTGAGGTTTTCCACCCGGTTGGCTCTGCAGAGCTAGGGGTGAGGGGAGAATGTGGGGAGCGGGAACACGGTGTTCCTTTCCTACCCAGCCCCATCCCGCCCCATTGCCACCACCTCTACTAATTGTTTGGTTTTTCGATTTTGATATTTTGATGAACCAATGAATATACCATTAATAAAACATCCTCAAATATGTTTATTATTTTAATTTAAAATGAAAAAAATTGTGAAGAATTTATTATGAATTTGATTTTGTGCTATCCATATTCATTTTTTATGGAATTTATTTATATGTTACTTGTGAACTGTATAAATATGCCCTGATTATTTTGGAAGACAATATTTATTTCAATGAAAGTGTCGACGGGGGATACCCGTAGATCGGAGAAATAGGGTATTGGGCTATACGACATCAAAACAGGCAAAAGACAAGGGTTATACTGGTTCAGACCCCTCATAAGATAATAGCCCTGATCCAGTTTATATGAGATTGATATGGAAAATCACATAGTACAAAGAGAACAAATGAATTTGACAATACTGGCGAGATCCTTGTCGAGATGGTTCGACAGGATCTCCCGGTGGCTTCGGCTTGCGTCCTCCGGCTTCGTAGACTATGGTAGGTGTGTTGATGCTGTGATTCGATGATCCCGAACCCCTCCCGGGGTGTGCCTTTTATACCATGAGTTGCCTTAGTCTCCAAGTAGAACTCGGAGGCAACAAATCCTGCACGATATAGAATAATCCCTATCCTCTTCGAGTAGGACTCTGATAATCGCCAGCCCGTGAGGATACTTTCCATAATATATTGTATACTTTCTTATCGCATACAGAGATATATCGTATAGAAGATGGTATGTCAATCTTGCATATTCGGTAAATCGTAGGATAGGAGGTATGCCTAGGGGTGGGCAAAATAAGACCGAACCGAAGAACCGAACCGAAAAGACCGAGACCGAGACCGAGACCAAGACCGAAAAGACCGAGATCGAGAAATTCGGTTAGTAGTTCGGTCCCAGCCATCAAAAGACCGAATTTATTTCGGATATTTCGGTCATTGGGCTCGGTTAACCGAATTAACCGAGAAAACCAAATTGTGGCCCAATAGGCCTAGGAGGCCCATTAAGCCCAATAAATTGCAAAACCCTAAAAGTCCCTACTACCTCAGTCCCTCACCTACCAGCGCCGCCTCCATCCATCCCCACCCCATCCATCACGCCGCCTTCCGCCTCGGCGCCGATCCAGCCTCCGCCGACCACCACGGTCCCGAGTCGACCTCGACGAGCGCCGCCTCCAGCCTCCGCCGGCCGCCGCGGCCCCGACGAGCTCCACCTCCCGCCTCCGTCGAGGTCCCGACGAGCGCCGCCGTCTGCCTCGGGCCGCCTCCCGCCTCCGCCGCGTCCTCAACGAGCATCGCTGTCCGCCTCCAGCCTGCGCTGCGGCCACGAGGACCACCGCCGTCCGCCTCCAGCCTCTGCCGCGGCCACGAGGACCGCCGCCGTCTGCCTCGGCGCCGCCTCCAGCCTCTGCCATGGCCACAAGGAGCGCCGCCGTCCACGTCGGCGCTGCCTCCAGCCTCCGCCGCGGCCACGACGAGCGCCGCCATCCGCGGTGCGCCTGGCTAGCGGTGGCGTGGCGCCGTTGCGACAGCCATAGCCATGGCCTCGCCACCAGCTCTCGCTGCCCACACCTGCGCTGTTCAAGAATTAGGTTAGACCGAGACCGAGACGGAAAAAATCGAGACCGAATTTGCCGGTCCTAAGTTTATTTGGATGAAATTCGGTCTTGAGTTTTCAAAGACCGAAATGACCTAAGACAGAGACCGAATTTTTCGGTTAGACCGAACACCCACCCCTAGGGATGCCTTATCCGTAATCTTAACAGAAAATATCACTGAATTCACATCAATATTCCCTACTTGGTATCTAGAAAAAAAAGTGGTAGACCAATACTGTATGTCTACGATAGTAGAGATATTTAACTATTTATCATTTTTAGATGTGGCAATTAACTATTTGGACTGAACGCATGTGTCTATGCATTTACTGCTTATAGCCTACTTAGAACCTCTGTACCTCCACATTTTTTTTTCTACTGACACGTGTCGACATTCTATTTCTGATTATCTCAGCCAATCAGCTCGCACAGAAGCTGCCAGAGTAATTGATTGATTGATATATGATGCTGACCGATTGTTGACGTTTAAGTGCGTACGTATGGAATTCCATATCTCTATCGGTCCAACAATCGATCTCGCACTATTTTATATCAGCTGAATGTATATATAGGAGACAGATCAAGCAATATACCCACTGGATACGCTATATATATTCCTTTCTTTTTTCTTAGAAGAAGGGGATGACCGCCCCCCGGGTCCCCGGGCATTATGCAATTCACTGTACTTAATTGTCGCAGTTCAGCCATTGTTTGACTATGATGCTGACCGATTGTTGACGTTTAAGTGCGTACGTATGGAATTCCATATCTCTATCGGTCCAACAATCGATCTCGCACTATTTTATATCAGCTGAATGTACATATAGGAGACAGATCAAGTAATATGCCCACTGGATACGCTATATATATTCCTTTCTTTTTTCTTAGAAGAAGGGGATGACCGCCCCCCGGTCCCCGGGCATTATGCAATTCACTGTACTTAATTGTCGCAGTTCAGCCATTGTTTGACTTGAAAGGTCGTTCGCCTTCTTGGATAAGCAACGCAGAGAGTCAGCCGTATGCAGATAAAAATTACACGAGCTGTTCGATTCGACGAGATAAAAATTACACGCATTGTTGCGGGACACGTAGAAAGATAGATACCAAATTGAGTGCGCGGGTCAAGCTAAGCAATTGGTCGAAGAATCACTAAAAGGTCAATATGTTCTGGAAGTGAAACCTAATTAAGCAGAGCAGTCCTTCCGTTTTAAGTTACTTGTCAGTTGTCATCATTCTATTTATCATAACTCTTTGACTATCAACTTTTATAAACTCTGAAACTCATGTAGTTTAACACTACGAGTTTTATATTATATCATAAGAATTATATATCTTTATAATATGTAATTCACATGTTGTTAAACTACATGAATTTCTAAAATTTAATGGTCAAAGATAAATATGTTTTTATTTAGGATAAACATAAAAACGAAAAGTAATTTAGGAGGAAGTAATATTTGTTGGAGTTTAGCAAGTGAAAAGTAAACTGCATAGCACACCGAAGGCTGCACAGAAAATGCATAAATCCTGCTGATATACTTCCTCCGTTCCACAATATAAGAAGTTTTAGAGTTATATATGGTTATTAAGAAAACTAGAAAGGTAGCCCGCGCATTGGTGCGGACATGTAGAAGATGGTTTAAAAGAACATTGATTGGATATTTATTATAGATCTTAATTTAACTAAATATATATATTTGTGAAGTAATATATTTTACCTTTATATTGTAGAAAATCATATTTTAAATACCGTTGATTTTTATGAATGTATGCTTTTTCTGTCTTTTTTTATGTACATGTATATGTTTTTTTTCCAGCGAAGATTAGGAAAGTTTTGTTTTCAATCATGTACAACGTTTGTATATACGGAAAGAAAGCAGTGGCATTTGTAATGTACCAACTCATATGTGTACCTGAGGAAGTTATTATTTTTTAATAATAGATATAATCTAATGGTGTAAAATAACGGGTCGACCAATTTAAGTGAAAATCAACGGTGAGATTAAATAGTGCCATGTGGCGACTTTAGAGCGTTTGTAGGAGTGCCACGTGGCGGCATAAGAGCGTTTGTAGGAAGTTTAATGGACTTTTATTATATAATAGATAGATATGTAGAAGTGAATGGTGGAGGGTTGTGATTAAATGAGCAGTGGAGGTAGGTGGGAAAAATGAATGGTGGATGATTGTGATAGGTTGGGAAGAAAATGTTGGTGGAGAAGTTGTAACATTTTAAGATAAATTTTGATGGCTAAAAGTTATTATATTTTGGGACGGCGGGAGTAGCTAGCGAGGCAACGAAAGTTTGCTGGTCTATCGCGGCAGCTTTAGAAAAGGGCCTATCGTAGCAGCTTTCCAAACGATGTCAATGTCGGTTATCGTATTCGCCAGTATCGCTGTCGGTTCAGCTGAAACGGCCATGATACTCATTTACACGAAAAAGAATAATAAACGCACTCGCCACCATCACCTGCCATGTTTGTCATCTCCCTTCAGCTGCGCCTCCTACATTCCTCTCATCGATCTACTTCCACCTCCACCCTTAAGGATGATTGTGGTGGCATCGCTGGTGGTGTGGGTGGCGGACTGGCGGTAAGCGCCGCCAGGTAGATCAGTGAATTAATGAGAGGAAAGAGGGGTTAGAGAGGATCGAGGGAGAGTCCGGGATGCCATTCAGTGGGGATGGGTGGGGGCATTTAGTTTTTTTTTTTCAAAATTTGCTACAGGACATATAAAAAATTTGTGTAATTAGCTGTGGGATATGGTAATAAAATGTGTAATTTGCATCCTCCATTGCATGCAGGACGTCCCTGCTGCTGCCCTCCACCGCCTACATGCTCTCCCTACTGCTAGCCCACGCCTCCTCTGTACGCCCTCCACCATTGCCTTCCACACTCCTTCTCAGCTAGCTCCAACTCCATCCTCACCATCTTCCTCACGTGCTCCACGTACGCCTGGTGTGCCGACGCTTACTGCATCTGCATCAATAGTAATAGTAGCAGCACGGCGAGCGTCACTGGCCACTCCTCTATGTTCACGTACGCTTGACACGCTCTCCTCTGTAGGATCGAATCACAAGAACTAAGCCAACCAGAGAGGGGGTGAATGGTTGGTATACCAAAAAACCGAAAACTTTTAGCGGAAATAAAAGTTACCCTCGAAATCGACGGAGATCGGTCTGACTGAGATTGATCTGTCGGTCTGACCGAGATTGATCTGTCGGTCTGACCGAGTGGATGCTGCCGGTCTGACCGGTGTTGAATCTCCGGTCTGACCGCCGAAGTCGCCTGCCGCGCCTGTCGCCTCCACCGGTCTGACCGCCGTGCTCCCGCTGGTCTGACCGCCGCTTGCCGCCGGTCTGACCGCCGGTAGATCACCGGTTAAACCGCCGAAACCCGGTAAACATAAATCGAAGAACTCTTAAAGTAGATGACGACTTTATTGATTCTCTCTGTGTTTACAAAGTGCATCAACAGCACTCACAAAAATTTCGACTAGACTCGAAACCCTAACTCAAAACTCAACTCAATTGCTCTCTAAAGCGATACCGGGAAGCCTCACGCTCCCCCTCTATTTATACATGAGGTAGGCAGCCTAAAGCCACGAACCAAACTCATACTAGGAGTCCTAAACACCTTAGGAAATCCTCTAGTACAAGAAAGAAACTTTACATAACCAATCGTACCAAATTTGGACTCCTTCCAAATTCGACTCCGCATCCCATACGCACACAATAACTCCATCGTATGCCATATGGAATCTCCATCAACCACGTGCATCAACTCTAGCCTAAGTATCCCACATGATCTCTGACCACCACGGACGTCGTCTTATCCCCAAGCCGACTCCCGGTCCATCACCGCAAATACTCTCCCGAGACATCGAGTCACCTACACATGGAACAAACAAAGAAACCATATTCCGCGACCAAGCTATCTCCAACTTGACTCATTAGCAGCAAATAATAGTATTACATACGTATAATATCCATCTAGAAGCCATAATTATGAAATAATCACGGATATCCAAATAAACAACCCGAAACCGAAATCGACACAGCGTCGGCCGATCAGACTGCGGGCTGGCCGGTCTGACCGCGCGCATACCGCCGGTCTGACCGGCTACCAGAGCCCGATCTGACCGGTCACATAAAATAACGAATCCTGCGATCACCTGTGAATCCAATCATCTCCAAAACTACTTCGTGAATAAATTCCAAATATCAAAACCAATAATCTCCAATGCCCAATTGTACATCACAAAACAATAATCAAAAAACACCTTTGATTTTACATCCTCCTCCCCACCAGACCCGTACCATGCGGCCGACATCGCCTGGGCGCCCATCCGTGCCGCTGCTGTGCCGTTTGGCAAGAAGGGCAAGCTGGAGTTCTGCCCCGATGACGACCTCCACTCGCTCCACCACCGCATGCCCGACAGCCGCTTGCCCGCTTCCTCGTCGCGTCCTCCAGGTTCTATGCCGTCAAGGTTCTCCTCTTGCTTGAGTATCTGCACATGATGGCTAGGTCCAAGTCCAGCAGCAGGGATAACCTGTAGCGGTGGAGGCCGCGAACTGACCGAAAGAAGGGGGAAGAAGATAAGGGCAAAACTATCATTTTACATGGTTTTCTCTCATCAATTCAATGGATATTATCTCTATCTCTACCTCTACTATTATAAAAATTGTTGTAAATGTTTCCGCGGGGATTTCAATACGTCATCCATGTTTGAGTTGGTTTCTAATTTTATCTTTATCTATTTTCTCCATCTTCCCTTTTTTCGCTGGTTTTTTTCGGTTTGGTTTTTTCGTCTTTTTTCGCTTTTTTCATCTGGTTTTTTGTCGCTGCTTTTTTTCCATCCAGTTTTTTTATCTCATCCGATCTGTTGCAAACCACCGCCGCTTGACCAAACCCTAGCGCCATCTCACTTTGATATGTCTCCCCATGAATTTCCAATTGATTGCAAAAGTCGATTCCCCACTCCTCCCTTATCATTTTTTCTCACAGTTTTCCTTTCAATTCGGCTTTAGTTCACTGGATTTAGTCTTAGTCGCCGATTATAGCCAACCAACCTTTTTAACCCGAATTTTGTGGATATGTTCCGATTTCGGGTTAAACAAAAGGAGGAGATCGAGTGGATCAAAAGACCTCAACCAATTTTGGGATATAAAAAACATTCGGCTGGATTTGATGGGGAGGATTGACTCCGGCGTACGGGCACATGACTATCTAGAGGTTGAAGACGCTGGATGTGCGAGCTGGGCCTATAACTCCACTTGTGAGATGGATCGGAGAGAGTCAGGGTAGTCGACTGTGCGAGTTGGGCATGTAGCTCCACTTGTGGACTGGATCGGAGAGAGTCAGGTCAAGCAAAGGGAGGTAGCGAACTGGGTTGGGACTGAAAATGAAGGAAAGAATGGGCTTTCGGCCCAAACCAAGGAACAGTTTTTATTAACTTTTTCAATTATAATGTATATATATAGTGATCCTAACGATTCAACTCATTGCTCAGTTCCTAATTGCGGTTCTACCACTGAAAATCGTTTTTACCCGTTGCAATGCACGGACATTTTTTCTAGTATTTTAATACGTTCAGTGTCCTGCAACAATTTACCACACTTTTAAAGTGTTCTAGGGCAAATTCACGTCTTTACGGTGTTTTACAGCTAATTACGTATTTTTTTTGTTGTCCTATAGCAAATTTTGCCTAGATTTTTTGATGCCCCATGCTCACTTATTGGTCAAATGCCGTTTTTTTCCCTAATTTCCTATCTTGAGACTCTATTTTTAGTGAACCTGCAGTGATTAGCCGATAGTATTAGCTTTTTGTTTTGTAATATATATGCTCGTTTCTTGTGCATACGGGGAGTTAAAATCTGCATGTTTCTTTATTCTCCCCCACCATATTGTCACGATCGCCACCGAATTTGGAAGTTCTAGAGAGGGATCGTGAGGAAATCAGGAAGCACGAGAGGAAGAAGAAGGTAGTTGCGAGAGAATATTGAGCAGGAAGAGAGAAGATTTGAATTGAGTTTGAGATATTTTCTATTACAAGCCATCTCTCTCCACCGCCAACCTTATATAGCATATCACTATTAGATCTCACTCACTGAAATTGGGCCCAGCTGATAGCTACTGACCCACACTCCTCCCACATATCGTGGGCATCACTAGCGTCCTGTCAGCTGATGTATCCACCATGACACATATACTCACATTAAATAAAATATATGCTAGTTAAGTTTTTATTGGTCTTGGTGAAAAAAAAGTTACTATACCAAGAGACGAAATGGTTTGTTGACATTCGCGGCTTGCTTGGAATGCTATTAATTAGTTCTGAACCTGGTACAGCAAAAATACAACAATAGACTCGAATTTTCCTTTTCTAATAATTTTACGCCAAGTGGTATGTTTGAAAAAGAATCGGAATAGGTAAACTTTAAATATTACGAACCTTCTTTTCCTTGGAAATTAACATGTTGCGTTGGACAATGACGAACGGCAGCATCACTGTAATTGCTTTAGAGAAAAAAGGTTTATTCACCCTATGAGTCCATTGTAAGTCAACAATCGAAAAGGTTGTTTGCACTAGAATAGGGTTCCGGTTCTAACTAAGGTAATACTATCTCCGTAATAAATAACCATGCAAGAACGAAGAAATCTCCATAAAACAAACCCACTAAGCAAAAGGGCACTCCTCCAAAGGCTTAGAAATTTCTCATCCTAATCAAACAAGAATATACACCGGTCAATCATGATTGATTAAAAATATATGAGTTGAGATTAATTCGAACTCAATACATACGTTCTAGGAACTGACGAGGTGATAATACCATATCAAGATTCAGTTTTTCCTTTTGAGAAAATTGGAACTGTATTTGGGACCAATCCTGAAGAAACAAAAATAGGAACACTATGATCTACTCCCTCCATCCAGTATATCACTAATAATGATTATCTAATCCATATTCATAGTAAGAGCCAGAGGTTGTATCTGATCTAATATTATCGAGGCACTTTTGTAGCTTAGTCTGTCTGTAAGAACTATTATGGCTTTTTAATGAAAATTGGGCGCAAGCCTTTCCTCCAAAATATTATCGAGGCAACTACAAATCGCACTGCTAGCTCTGAACTGAGCCTATCACTGACCGCGTCCACTCCGTCGTGAAGCGGGGGCTGCTGATCCGCGACCAGTCGCACGCGGCCGCGCGCGCGCGATCAGCTGCCCCCTCTAGTCTGATCTCTTACCTATATAAACGTACTATATGTATATACGTATGTATATGCCATATATACATACGTATAAACTTTATATACGAATATACAAAGTTTATACGTGTATATATATACATACGTGTGTACATATACATAATTTTTTATATGCATGCACTTTTAATGTATAAAAAGATATACACATGTATATAAAGTTTGTGTGTATATACGTATGAAAAACCTAAAAAAATACATGTATACAAACTTTATATATGTGTATACAAACTTTGTAAACGTGTATATAAATTTGGTATACGTATGTATAAAAACCCAAAAAATACACATATACAAACTTTGTATACAAGTATATAGAAGTTTGCATACATATATACAAAGTTTATATACGTGTATATAAAATTTGTATTTATACGTATACAAAGTTTGCATACGTACGTATTAAAAAACGGACAAAGAGAAAAATATACGGGAGGAAAGAAAAGGAAAAAACGAAAACCGGAAAAGATACGGAAGGAAAAAAACAGAAAAAACAAACAAAAAAAAAGAACCGTACGCCCGTACGCGACGTCCGAAAGATACGGAAGGAAAAAAAACAGAAAAAACTAAAAAAAAAGGAACCGTACGCCCGTACGCAACGTCCGCCGCCTTCTCTATCGTGTCGCGCGCGGGAGGGCTATTAGCCCACAACACGAGGAAGCCAAAAAAAAAACAGAGGCCCGTGAGTTTATAGAATCAGTTTGGGCTAGAAATAGTAGGGGTGAACTCGCCGCGCGACTAATAGCGATTTCGTCGTGAAGCGGCACCTCGGTCGATCAATCACTTGCTCGGTGCTGTAAAATCCGCAACACCCGTGAATCATATCGCTGGAGCGCGCTGCTGCCGCGGCAAGCGATCGATGGTGTACGTGGTGACAGGTGAGAAATCACACGAGGGCTGCATGGACTCGATCGAGCACATGGAGGCAGATGGATCATATCTCGTCGGCCTGATTAACAGCAACCATAGACGGGACAGGCCAGCCCACCACTTGCAGGGGCAGATCTAGGGGTGGTGCTGGGTATGCACCGGCATACCAAAAAAATCACCAAAGATCCAGGATGTATAATTGTATTAGTATGCTGTATGCAGTGAGCCTAAACAATATATGGGTATCTTATTGAACAAAGAACAAGGACCAATAGATATGTGCGTTTGTGTTCCTGTTGGGGATTGGCCAGTGAAATTAGTAACTTTTGCGGAGTCACAGTAGGGCTTTCGCGTGCGGGCAACAACGAGCAAGCACGACGTACGGCCGCAAGAGCTAGAAGGTGTAGCGCGGCTACCTGCTGGCTGTGCTACAACGGCAGTAGCAAATTTACAAATTTGCAGGGCTAGCTGTTGCGGTGTCGCTGCTGCCTGCTGGCTAGTTAGTGGCTACGTACGCACGCTGGCGGAGGAGCCGCACAGACGGATCGGATCGGAGGAGGCGGTGCTAGCTGGTGCATGCATGGACGATCGATGGACGGCGGAAGACCTCACCGGCCTGTGCACGCCGCGCGCGCGCGCTCCACTGCTTGCTGTCGATCGAGTGGAAGAGGCGGGCGGGCCGGGACGGGGACGGCGCGGCCACGGACAACGCGACGCTCCGGCCGGCCTCCGAGAAGAGGTGTGGTTGGTGCGGCAATTAATTAACGGAGGAAACTCCAATCAGATACGCAGACGGACAAAAATCGGTAGAACATTGAGATCAACGTACGTACACCAATCTCCGATCCGGAACGACGCGCGCGACGTGCGATATGGAAGCTCGAACACGATATCGATTAGGATGCGATCGATGGATCGGAGAGAAGATATATTCAGAGAGAGATAGAGATCTATCGCATCGCATGTGTTTTTCGACCTAGCTAGGAAAAGACCAATCCCTCTCGTTTCTCGTCGCCCGCCTGGTGGATCCACTGCCAGCCACTAGCGAAAGTACCCATGGATCCAGGACCCATGCTGGCCGATCCAACACTTCTGGTGAGGGCGGATCAACGAGGACCACCCCACATGGTATTGGTGGACCGCTACGTTGCACTCGTGGACGACATACAAGAGGTGATCGACGAAATAGGAGGTGTGTCGTTCGATGTGAGCTTGAAGGAGCCCTCGACGCCCTCCCGGAGTGCAGCGACGGACAAGAGTGGGACGAACAACAACAGTCCGCCATCAGGGCAGAGATCACACGGCACCGGGCTGAGGTCCTGGAGCCGGCGTTCGCCATCTTCCGAGACCGTAAAGCCTGCCGCCCTGCAGCGCCTGGCACGATGCGTAAGGAGCCCATGGCCTCCCGGTGCAACTCCGGCTCCTACTATCGTGAGGTACTGGACGGCATCGACCCTCGCTTTTCTTACCTCACTGGCGGTGCCATCGTGAATTCTCTGACCATTGGGGTCTCCTGGCCACCCAGCCAGCCATGACCTATGGAATCACCCCTTGTCCGCCTCCATCTCCAGCTGCCATAACTGCTTGCTTGTGCTCTACTTTGGCAACTACCGTCCCGGGATCTCTTCGCCAGGGTGTTACCTCGTGCTCAACACCTGGGCCAACTCGGTCACTATCGTCCCGCCTCTGCGCGCCACCTGCGTCACCACCATGTTGCACTGCGGCATTGGGACCGGGGTCGCCATCCTACGCCATAACGACTACTACGACTATGTCCTCGTTGAGCTCTTCCCCCATCAGGACAGCCGGACCCACCTCGCCTCCAACAAAGCCACTCTTTTCTTGTGGTGGTCTCCTAGCTCTGGCCCGCTCGCCGATGGCCAGTGGATACGGAAAGAGGTGCTGCTCCCCATCCCTGCAACTTCCAATCAAGATAAGGACGACGCGACACGGCCGCCCACCTACTCCTTTCGTGAAAACATGGTGTTCGCTGTTTCGACCACCTCGCTTTGCTGGGTTGATCTTAGGACAGGAATCTTGGTTTGCGATCACATTGACAAGCTCAACACCAGCACTGACGACGAGGATGATCGCCTGTTGTTCCGCTTCATCCCATTGCCTGAGGAATGCGTGATGAAGCCTGGCCTTCTATCTCGGGAGAGGCCAGCGGAGGAGCACCGCACCATGATCTGTATGGACCCGGAGACCATCCTGTTCGTCTCCATGGACAGCTACATCCAAGGCCTCCCCATTGGCGATACAGTGCTCATGACATGGACTCTCAAGTTCCCCCTCACGAACCACTGGACCTGGGAGAAGCACTCTGCGCCATCCTTGTGCGTGGGAGACCTCCTAAATGATCTTCCAGTCTTAAAAGAATCCAAGAATGACGGGAAGACGCAGCACATTGCCAACTGCCCGGTTAGTAGCATTGACAGGCAAAACCATCTTATCACTAGCCTCACTATTACCTAGTATGAGAGGAAGCATGAGAACGGGCAATGGGGAGTCGTGGAATTGTACGAGGTCAGCATTGACATGGACCGTAGAACGGTCTTGGAGTTGTCTTCTCTCGAAAGTCGCCATTCAAATATATTTGCAGCTGACTTTAGTTGATGCTTACAACAGGTACCTCTCTTTGATATGTCCATTTAAAGTGTATATTATTTTGATACGGGCAACTCTTGGAAAGTAAATTTAGCCTTTAATTTCTCTTACATTGTATTGTTGGTTGGTAGAAAATCATCATTGTGGAAGCACTTTGAAAAAAAAAATGATAATGGTACTATGTAAGCATGCTTATAATTTGCTTACGAAGTTTACATTTTCAAACTGAACACGACTCGTAAAAGTGGACAGGCAGTGGACAAGTCCCGAATTTCTTGTACTGCTGTAGTTCACTAGTTACAAGTTTGATGTTTGATCTAAATTAGACAAATTTGTTGAACTACTTGCTAATGGGGAAAAACCAACCGGTGCAGTGAGCATAGAACTAGGAAAATTTGTCCTCGATTTGAAAATGTTGGTGATGGGAATGATGAAAGCATATCCACAGTTCATCTGCTTGGACGACCAATATTTTCGATTAGTAGTTCTTCTACTCAAAATTAATATTAGGAGTAATATTTTATCAATCTGATCTATTAGTTTGTGCGGGTATAGTAAATTTAAATTCCTATACATCAAATGAGAAGCCGAGCCTTAAAATTAAAGAGCACCACAGATTTGCTGGCACAATTAACAAGCAAACACCTCTTTTTTTGTGTTTTCTTTAGCATCAGGGTGATCTCCACATCGTCGACCGCATCAACAGTTTGATCTTCCCCTTTTTTCCCTTCTATTTCTGATATTGCCCTAACTTTTTCTCTTTTGTGAATTTTCTTTCTTCGAGACAATGTCGTGGGAAAGCTTACAGCGGAGTCGCTCAACATTGAAGTCGCCTAACGAGGAAGAAGTGGTTAATAAGGATGATGAATATTGGGAGTGGGTGTTCCCCGATGAAGTGGGTGAGGATGAATATCAACATGGCCCAGACCTGTCATGTTAATTTTGCGCCAAGACGGAATCAGAATATCAACTCTTTATGGTTAGAACTTGAAACTTCCAAAAGGTAGTGGGTTTGAAATGTGCGCCGGATTATCTTGAGATCTAGGTTTATTATATTAGTTATGTTACAAGGAAATCCCCTCTTTTGTGAGGAGGAAACTCTCTATCTCGAGAACTTTTCTTTTCCTTTTTTTACATAAAAATTTTGTACAGAAACAAGTCTGTCATCTCAGCTAATAAAAAAAAGATATTGAAAAGGAAGTGAGTTTCAAGTGGATTTTAATTGAAGAACGGTACTTTTCAAATAACCGCCAAAACATGTTTAGTCCCTGTATTAGTAGGTCAGATCAGTATTTCATAAATTATCCGTTAAAATCTACTATGTCAAAGCTCCAGCCATCTTTAAAAGTTTATGATTCAAGTTGTCAGCCTACCCCAGGTGGGTTGGAATTTAAAACCTGTTTGGTTAAAACCAGGTGGGGTTGGAATTTACTACGCTGAACAACATCTGCCTGACCGGATGCATGCCGGAGATACGCCTGCACCTGCCTGACCTGAGCTTGTTCGGCGACTTCATCATTAGCCTGGCTCAGATGCACGAAATGGGTGGCCGGAGCTAAGGCGTCTTGCTAATCACGATTACAGCAACAATCGCGCGCGATTACTCACCACGGGCACGAACCGCTGCACCAGTACGCGCGTGAGGCTCTAGCTCGTCGACCACCACCACCCAGTGTCCCAGTCCCAAGCAAGAGACCACAGATGATTTGAGGAATAGACCGAGGATTAGAAAAGGATTGCATTATGTTGATGGGGGATTAACGGAGTTAATCACTTCTTTACCTAAACACACGTCTTTTTTACTACTGATTTTGTCAGGCACGTTTAGTCCAGGCCTTCAACCGAACATAAGCAAACTCAGGATATGTCTCATCTGGCAAAAAGCATAAAAAAATCAGAAGTCTCAGGCACAACTTTTGCGCAGGCATATCAAACCAGAAAAGTCCACTTGGAATCCCTTAACTAGCGGCCAAATCTTATTAAGTTTCCTAAACCATAGTATCGGATATTTTGAACCAAAAAATAAAAAATAAAATAGACGGTTTTGAAGAACGGTTTCATTGACATAGAGCCTACATGGCAGTGTTTACCTGTTTTCATCCCACATAACGTTTATGTGATACTAGTAATAGTGCACGTGCAAGGCACGTTCCCATCCTGTATATCATGGTAAATATATAAACACAATCAAATTTATTAGCTTTTCCCATGACGTGTATCACGCTGGACATATAAATACAAAGTTTAATATTAGAGTAAATTTCACAAAACTACAGATACTATGACTAAATTATCACAAAACTACAGATTTAACTCAGTGTATCACAAAACTACACATTTAACACCAAATTTATCACAAAACTACATATTTAAGATGAAGTGTCACAGAACTACATGTTTAGTAACTAAATTATCATAAAACTATAGGTTTAGAACCAATTTAATTACAAAGTAATAATATTTATAGCCAAAAGTTGTCGTCTTGTGATAAGTTTAATATTAAATATGCATTTTTGTGATACTTAACCTAAAATCTGCAGTTTTATGATAAATTTGGTGCTAAATGTGTAGTTTTGTGATACAACTCCTTAAATATGTAGTTTTATGATAATTTAGTCAAAATACCGGTAGTTTTGTGAAATTTACTCTTAATATTAATATGCCACATATCTCTCCCTTTACACTAACTATGAAAATGAAGGACATCTAATGATACCAAAAATATACAATTTTTTCATAGCTTGATAAATATTTGGAAACCTCGAGCAAAAGATCTATGTCTATTTTGCATTCAAACAACTCTATCTAATGGTACAAAAAAGAAATTTCATGGCTTGATAAATGTTTGAAAACCTCGAGCAACAGATGTATGTCTATTTCGCATTCAAACAACTCCACTATGTAATAAAGTTTCTAATTGGAAAAAAAGCAAGGAGTTCACATTCTACAATATAGCTTCCTTGGTCATGTGCACATATGCCTAGGCACCTAGTCGTTTTTTGATTTTGCTGTCCAGTCTGAAAAACCCTGAAAAACGATAAATGGAATGAGAAAGAACAAAAAGAATTACCGACAAAAAGTATCATTAATCACTTATCAGTGTATTAAAAAAAACATTCTATTCTTTCTAGAGTGATGCTACTCATTTTTGGGAACACAAATTAAACTGAGAAAGAGCAATTAATAATGTAGCATCAAACCTATGAGATCAGTTGTTTTTCATAATCTATACCGCAAAATTTCAAAATTATCTTGCTACAGACATTTTGAATTTTGGTGCTAAATCCATGCCGATGCTAAAGAAACATAATAAACCACCATAGTTTACATGCACTTGGCTGCATATGTGACAATATAACATGTATGAAAATAATTGGCCGACAAGAACAAATGGATCACCTTCATTCACTAATTGAGCCCTAACATTTGTATTTGTTAACCGGGTATAGAAACAACCAATTGTTTGAGAAAGCCAGTAGGTAAGCACCTAAATATTAGAAGCATTAGAATCAAATTGATGGTTTCATGTGAATTAAACTAATTTAAGTAAATTTGACACAATTAGGAACAGCTGTGACTTTGTGAGACAGCAATTGCAGAGGTGAACGAACTGATTAACGGTGTCTCGGTCCAACCCAAGCAAATCCATCAAGAAACCACATTAGAATTATGAAAATAATAAAACCCAAGCAAAATAATAGTTTCAGACTTTTTTTTGCGGGGAACTAATAGTTTCAGACTTGGCTAAATATATATAGCTACTAAGTTCTAGATCACAAGAGATAAAAAAGAAACAACTTAAGTTGGCCTGAGAAGATTACACTCATTTAATCTGTTGTACTATTTAATCCATGACATAGTTAAGTTCAGTTATTCAGTTCAGTGCATATATGCTGCAGGACACATGAGTACTTTTTAGCAATAAGAGACGAGGCTCAAGTTTATATATAAATCTAGCAAAATAAGAGAATCGTCAACTACATATATAGTTCATTTTCTTCCCTACAGTCATTTTCTTCAAAAAAAAACATATATATTTCATATCCAAATTCTGTCCAAGTAAAATGACATGGAAAATCACCTTCACAGTGATCTTCAACTGCTGTGTGTGGGTGGACAACTAAAAATTAATAAATGCCTGTGTATAGATAGAACAAACTAATTATCAGTAAGGTGATTTGCTAAGAAAAAAAAATCATCTTCAATTAAAATGCACATCTAGGAAAAGAATATAAGTGATGTGTGGGCTTAATTACTTTTAACCTCTTTATGAGCTCTTTCACCTAGGTGTAACTAAGGGTTGCTGAGGTTGAATCACCGCATACATAAACAAATAAAGTTAGTAAGATCCTTAATGTAAAATCATTAACGTTTATCTAATAGTAAGATTTAGAAATATTGACACCAAACCTATTACTGCTGAACTTGTCTCATTTAGTTTTTTGGCCTCCTCCTTCCTTTATTTCTACTCACTGTTCCTTTGAAGACATACATCATTTTCCTCCGTTATCAAGGATCTATGCCTGTTGTTCTTCCATTTCCTCTGAAGCTCGGTGGTACTTGAATTTGTCACATCGCCAAGCGGATTCGGTGTAACTGGCAGATGTCATGAATAATAATTCAGAAATGTCTGAATGTAAATAAACATGATCCCTAAAATTTCTGAATCTAAAAAAAAAATAATGCCTATGTAATGGTTTCTTTGAGGCAGCAGCAATGGAAGCATAGCTTCCTTGTTATAAACAAACATGATGGCTAAGAGAGTATATTTCCATAATTTTTGGGAGCAAACATGGTACTTATCCTGGGTCCTGGACAGGTTTGTACAACTATGGAAGCATCATTCTCCTTGTCACGGGTTACATTTTCTTCAGCATGAGCAACCATTACATGAGTCGGAGTTACACATTGATAACATATTTAAGAAAAAAGGTGAAGTATTAGACTTGCTCATGAATTGAGGCCGTGGCAAAAAGAATTTTCATGTATGGTTTGTTATGGGTAAGAAAATGTGGAGTCGGCGAGAACGGCAATTGCAACGTTCAGACGGAGGAGTTATCTTGTCTGACGCTAGGACCTGATATGGTGTCATTCAAGGGCACCGGCCTCATTGGGCCGTCCGAACTGGCAGCGGCAGCAACTGGTGTGAGCAGCCTAGGGGCATTGAAAACAATATCATTCCTATTGTGAGAATAAAAATAAAATAAATAGCATAGGCTAGGTGAAGGCCTTCATAATTTTACATTGCCTAGGTGAAGCAGTCTCTGAAATTTGGTTGACTTGGTAAATTTAATTTGATCTCAGGCTACAAATCACAAAAACTATCATATGTATCAATGCACGACTGCCGGTTCCTCTCCCTACAAACTACAAACCACAAACCACAAAAACTTCCGGTTCCTCTCCTGTCACTCGGTTTGTTTGAGCTAAAGCAGTGCACAGCAGTAAGGTTGATCAACAGAAATTGAAAACAGAGAAGCCCGCGAATAGAAGCTCATGTATATGCACTAAAGTAAGCAATCTCGGGTTCTTGGTCTTTCATTGTATTACAACTACCAAAGAGTAAATAGCAGTAAACTGAATCATTTCATCTAGCAGTAGGGGAGCATGGGCAGAAATCAATGTACCTGTCTGTCGTCTTCCTCGACGCTGCCCCATGCTCCACCACCATCTTCCTGCTTCCAGTACTCCTCATTCCAAATCCCAATATACATAGAATAGACATCAAACTGATATCATACAATAAGGTGCAATGCATGATATTGGTTCACACTACCAAGCACAATCTGTTCAAGAGCAATATGAAAATTTTCACAATTCACAATATGTTCTAGAGAAATTCAAAAACAAAATCGAAGGTCAGACAATGAGACAGATAAAAGCAGATTGGGATAAATCTAGCATTCAAGCCATAACAATCAGAAATAGACAAGAAGCATTATCTCTTGCATTGTGAGTTGTTTTCATCAGTCAAGACTTATACTTTATATATCGTGTAGAGATCCTGCATTTTCCTCTGAATCTTCTTCCGTGTCATTTGCCTTGCTTTCATTCGATTCCAACTCCAAGACCTGTAGTAAGAAGATCAGAAGAAAACATATTTTAGTGGTGAAACAAGATATCTTTTTCACGGCAAATTGATTATATGTGCAAGATAAACGATCAGAACCTGACAGAGCAACTGCTTTTGGTATTGCAACTCTCTCCTTCAGTTCAGTGACATAAGCCCGGATGCTTATAACATTCTCCTCAGCTGCATTGTGAAACATCTTCTACATTTATTTCATGTTCACTGAGCTGGTATCACACGCTAAAACGAGAACAAAAATCTCATACCATGTACTAAATCACAACACAAACATGTCGTGAGCTAAGACCCGCTCATCTGCACAACAACACGTCCCCGCAACGGCGAAGTGACTCCGATTCCGTCGATCTCAAGCCAGCACAGTGCTCGGAAGGAACCAAACTTCCCAACGCCACCGCTGCCACCGCAGAGAGGAGCCCGAGGAGCTAGGAGCAGGAGGATGGGGAACATGGAGAGGACGAGGAGAACCTCCGCGTCGGATGTCGGTGCCCCTCACCCTGCGGAGAGGATCCCATCCTTCCAGCGCCGGAGAGTAGAGAAGGTCGACGACAGCGCGAGGCTGTCCCAACAGATCAAAGCCCCGCCTCCTGGAGTCATCGATGTTATAAAACCGGCTCCGAAATCACATCGGAAACCAAATACGGAAGAAACACCATAGGAGATCCAAACATGATGACGACATCGAGGCACGATATTCAATAACGGAGTTCAGCCGAGACCAACATCTCCGGTAGGGGTGGATAGAAAAAGACCGAACCGAAATGAACGAGACCCAGACCGAAAAATTCGGTCACAAATTCGGTCAGCACTTTCTACTAACCGAATTTAGTTCGGTCAATTCAGTTTTTGGGCTCGGTTAACCGAATTGACCGAAAAAACTGAAATATAGCTTTGGCCCATTAGAGCATTACCAACAGTCTACCTATACGATTCCCAAAACTAATTTTGAGGGATTTTAGTCTAAAAATCGGCTTCAACAGATCCCCTACTCTCCTATCCGAGTTTTGGAGTTCCCTTCCCCGGGTTCCTCGCTCCGTTTATATGCGGGCGCGAAAGTCGCTCCCAATCACGCAATCCCGCCTCTCCTTCGTTCCCGCGCGTGGGAGATAGCGATCTTTCTGCGCGTGAAAGAAAAAAAACGGAATTTTCTCTTGGTAGTTTAACAGAAGGACCCACTTTTAAGTTTTGGGAATTGAATTTAGGCTATCTGTTGGAGGGAAGAGTTTTTTCACTTCCTATTTTCAGTTTAGGAAACCCAACTACAAATTTTTAGGAGAAAATTATAGATAATCTGTTGGTGATGCTCTTAGGCCCAATACCTCCTTAGTAGTCAACACAAGCAAAACCTTATCCATATCCAACCCACCACCACCACCATCCTCTCCATCCACATCCACATCCCCTTACCACATCCCCTCCTCCCCCGTGCAGCGTGCTGGTGAGGGGTGCACCGACGGCGTCGGTGGAGCTCCCGTAGGCCGCCGCCGCCCTGCACGCCACCTCCACCTCCGCCCAGCGCCGGCGCCCTCCACCTCCGCCTCCACCTCCAATGCCGCGTCCTCCTCCAACGCCGGCACAGCCTCGGCGTCGCCTCCGTCTCCTCTCTCTAGCGGCTGTGAAAATATTCGGTCAGACTGAGACCGAGACCGAATTTATCGGTCCTGAGATTTTTGGATGAAATTCGGTCCTGAGTTTTCAAAGACCGAACTAACCGAAAAACCGAAGACCGAGACCAAATTTTTCGGTCTGACCAAACGCCCAACCGTAATCTTCGGTGCACTGATTATGGGCACACCTCCCCGATCCAGCGTATCTGACTATCCGAGTTACAACGACTCACGGCCAGACGCCACCGGCAACCGCTCCCTCTCGCTATGCTAAGTCTCCATGCGGTTACAACAGGTACGCCCCTCTATTTATGAGAGAGCCTAGGATAGAGTCCGACTCTTACTCTAGTCCTACACCTAGTACAACTCCAAGTCCTAAACTGTAACCGACTTTATACACATATTCGACACAAACTCTAACAAACTCCACCTTGGCAAATATGCCACACTAACCTGAATTCGTTACTTGCTCGAATCTCCGTGTACAAGACTTGAGTTGATCCTTTTTCGCCGCTCACGCCGAGCCGCCCCGACAAGCCTTCAATAGGCTTACCGTAAACAAGAGACTCCGCTATCCTTACAACTTCTTCCCTTGACTCCACCTAGAACATTGCTCCACCTTCTCTCATATGATCACAGTCGTCTTGCCAAGCGAATTGAATTTCTCCCTAGCTGTCACATCATAGACTCCCCGAAGACCATATTCACCTTCATCTTCCGTCTTTAATTTGAATTTATCTAATTCATGACCAGATAACCAATGTCATCACCAAATAGACAGAGCAAACTCACTAGACATGAAGAGAACCATTTCTTCCTTGTCGTCTAATGAACCGAGCTAATAGATCCAACATCCAAACTTTCTTGCATTCCTAGACTGAGTACCCGATAATTTGAGAAAATTCACCGTTGCTTGAATCACCCGAAGAAATTACCACCATAGTGCTCGCTCTTCCTCTTCAGTGACGCAGATTCCATATATTCCCATCATGCAAACCCCGTAGATCCTGAATATATCCTGTACTACCAAACAGACACGTTGACACCCTCAACGATTTTCCCCGCTGTTGCCCAGGACCCCACGCGCTGCTGTACACCTCTGCCTGAGCCTCCACCTTCTCCGATCAATCCATTGCGAACGCCTAAACCTAGTTCTCAATTACTGTTGTGAATTCACGATCCCCTTTTTCGGCTTAGCTAGATAACCTGAGTCTAAATTGACTCTGTCATCTCTTCTGCCACCCGGCCTCCAACGAGTTCATCGACTCCGAGTTGAGAACAACTCCTCAATCACACCGTAACCAGCGACAAACAAAAAACCGCACTGTTCCGTCTACCATCCGACCTCCTCGCCTTTGGCTCACGTACTGTGCCATGCCTCTACTTAGACGGACCAACACAGTTTCGACTACCAATTCTAGCGCTTGATTGGATTCGGTTTCCGTGCCTGCCCAGCCACCAGCCACCATGTAGTTGCCTCCAAGACAACAAAAATATTCAGATATCCCTGCTTTGCATTAATGGCCACCATGATTCTCATGCATATGCGCACACCACGTCCATGCATAGCTTCCTATGACAGCCCACAATCCAATGCTCAAGCAATCTCATATTTTTGTCTTCCTTACTGCTACGTGCCATTGGATGGTACTTGCACATCTTGCTCAGAACCCCTGTGTGCAGCCCTCCTGCGTGATGCGCATAACTGCTCCCTCGGACACCACCCTTGTACGAGCTACCGCCGCCTCCGTTGACCAGAGCCGGCCTGCGTCGAATTCCGCCGGCACCTACACAACGACCACACCAAGCCGTGTTCCTACCACTAGAGTTCGTCGAAAACAAAACCGTTCCGACCTCCAATTGACTGCCCGTCAATCTAGCTGTGAGCCGAAGCCGACAAATCACCATGCTGTCTTCTCAGCCGCCAAACGACCCGAATGCTATGTCTAGCCATCTCCATATCGAACGCAGGTCATTGAAAGGCCCGGGCCATCTCCATGTCGAACGCAGCTCATTGAAAGGCCCGGGCCATCTCCATGTCGAACGCAGCTCATTGAAAGGCCCGGGCCACCTCGCCTGGAGTGTTCGATTCCACCAACCTAGAACGCCGATCGCGTCCAGCTTTAATCAACCCCGAGCATGAGGCCTTACGTCTCCCTGTTGTAAGCAGCTCACCGGAAAGTTCGAGCCACCCGCCCGAAGTGTCCGATCCACCGATTGGATCGCCAATCGCTTCCACCGCCATCAACCCAAGCACCCTGTCTGGTCATCTCCCTGTTGAAAATAGCCATCGAACGGTTCAGACTGCCACTTAAAGTGTCCGATTCCACCGATCAAATTCCGTTGATCGCCGCCGTGCTCCACCTTGCGTCTATGTCTGTCCCTAGACACCTTGTGTAGTCGTCACGGCGTGGACCACCTCCCTTATACCTCTACCATGGATCTCTCACAGGCTCTGATACCACTTGTTATAAAACCGGCTCCGAAATCACATCGGAAACCAAATGTGGAAGAAACGCCATAGGAGATCCAAACACGATAACGACACCGAGGCATGATATTTGATAACAGAGTTCAGCCGAGGCCTTCATCTCCGGGGCACTGATTATGGGCGCTCCTCCCCGATCCAGCATATTACAGCATATCCGAGTTACAACGACTCACGGCCGGATGCCGTTGGCAGCCGCTCTCTCTCGCTATGCTAAGTCGCCGTGCGGTTACAAGAAGCACTCCCCTTTATTTATGAGAGATCCTAGGATAGAGTCCAACTCTTACTCTAGTCCTACACCTAGTACAACTCTAAGTCCTAAACTGTAACCGACTTTGTACACATATTCGAGACAAACTCTAACAATCGAGGCAGCGATCTTCAGTGGACACCGCCGCTAGGTGGCCACCCGACGGTGGTAGGGGGGCGGTTAGGTGCGAGGGGGAGGCGCGGACGCGGGGTAGCCCGACGCACAAGGAGGGGTGGCGAGCGGAGGCGCGGATGCCGTGTGGAGCACGGGGCAGGGGGCAGCGGGGAGAAGTTTTGCATCGACGGGGATTTTGTGAGGACAGGAAAGAGGCTGTAGCCATGGCGATGGAGGGAGATGGAGGCATATGGTCTCGACGGCGGCGGTGGATCATGATGGAGGCAAGACAATGGAGTGGTGGAGATGGAGGACGGCGCGGTGGAGGGAGACGCCGGCAGTGGGTCGCGTGGAGGCAGCGTCGGACGCGGTTGCCATGATTCGGCAATATCCGCCCGCATGAAGATGGTGAACGGTGATGCGGTGGCGAAGGGGAAGAGTGGAGAAGCGGCCAACGGCGACCCCACCTCTCTGGCATATCATGCCGGCGTCGCGAGCGCACGAGGAGGCGGCAACAAAGGGTAGGGCGAGCGGTGAAGAGGGAGAAGATGGCAGCGGTGGAGGCCGTCGACGGCGGCGGAGACGTAGTGGAGGTGTTGTTGGGAGCAGTCGGGGTTAGATGCACGTTCTTTTTGTTTTTTTTTTTGCATTCTTTTTTCCTTTTTTGGCGTTCTTTTTTTTTCCACGTTTCTTTTTTTCCGTGCGTGACATGCATGGTCCGCCGATGGTGTGGTTTCTTTGGGCCGGATGACAGGTGGATCCCACGTGATATGAGGATCCAAGATTAAAGGATTGAAGATGAAACTCGTATTTTTTATATTAGTACAGAAGAAATCAAAAGAATAGCATATTAATTCTAAAAAACAAGAATGACATAGAGATGATAAGGATGATGGGTGTAGACTAACTAGGAAGTCTCGAGTTCAAATCCTATACAACACACAGATGCATCTTTCGTGTAGAAAAAAGATGGTGTGGGGAGTTCAAATCCTATACAACACACGGATGCGTATTTCGTGCAAAAAAAAATGGTGTGGGTTGCAACCAGTGGCGGATCCAAAACAAAAATAATAGTTAGGGCTAAACAAACTAGGAGAACCTTCAGCCCCCATATCATTTGGATCTATGCAAATAATTTTTAGTGGGGGCTTAGAGCGATCTCCATGGTTCCAGTGGTCCCAGTGGCCGTAGTGGGGTCTCAAGACCCCCACGTTAAATCCACCATTGGTTGCAACTTGGATGTGTGAGTGTGTATAGATGCCCACTAAAATTCAAAATACTTTTTTGTTTTGTTTTGGAGCCTAATAAAATGAAAATATAGAAAACCATTTTCACAAGTAGATATTAAGGCATCCACCTTTGAGAATTTTTTAGGCAGGCGGCTTAAGTCGAATATATGTGAAAATCGAATTTTATATATGAACCAACCAACCTCCTATAAAAATTTTGGAGTTTAAACTTTCTAAGTTACCAGAAATTGTAAGAACCAAGAGCTTTAAATCACTACCACAGAAAATGTCATTGGTGCCGGTTGAGAACCCCACAAAGGTGCCGGTTTTTCCAACCAACACCATCAAGATGACACTGATTAGAACACTGCACCTTTGAGGTATACGATTTGCAAAAATCAAAGCAACCCAAAAAAACATCTAAAAATCTACCAAAAAGGACAACTACACATCAGCATCACACAATCAACAACTACACATGGGAGCCCGCCGGATCTGGCGGAGGGGAACCCGCTGCTTTCGCCACCTCCCGCCGTCGCCCATGGGAGCCCACTTCCACTGCCTCCCCTCTCGCCGGATCTGGCGGAGGGGAGCCCGTCGCTGCCGCTGCCTCCCCCACCGGATCTGGCGGAGGGGAGGGCACCGCCCGCCGCTGCCGCCTCTCCTCCCGTCGTCGCCCGCTACTACTGCCGCCGCCGCTGCCTCCCCTCGCGCCGAATCTAGCAGAGGGGAGGGCGCCGCCCACCACTGCCGCCTCTCCTCCCTCCGCTGCCTCCCTACCGCTGAGAGACCGCGGTGGAGAAGGAGAGAGAGGAGAGGGTGTGAGCCGAGAGAGAGAGACGCGTGAGAGGATGAGAGGGGGCGAGTGGATAAGGAAGCCCCCTCACCTCCCACTCAGCATTTTTTTCCTCTCCTCCCCGTGCGATGAAAGAAAAAAAAACGGTCGTCTCTCAGCTCGGCTCGGCTCGTTTGATAGGGTGTCGGTTTTATTAAAAAACCAGCACCTATTATAATATATATTATAGGTATCGGTTTTTAATTAATCGACATCTATAATATATTAAAGATACCTTTTTTTTTAAAAAAAAGGCACCTAGAAGAACCGACACCTATAGTGTATTAAAAGTGCCTTTCTTTTTCATATTTTGAAGGGAGAAAAGCACTATAGATACCGGTTTTAGCTATTCCGGCACCTATAATACCGACTTGTATGTGCCTTTTTTTAAGTAGTGAATAAATATTTAGGTACATAAACAATCTCAAATGTAAAACTTTCATCTACAAAGTTATAGGTCTCGTTGATCTCTACCGTTTTGATATAGATTGTATCTCCATCTAAGATCTTTTTTTTTAACTCTCCATCTAAGATCTTTTTTTTATCTCTCCATCTAAGATCTTTTGAAACTCACAACACTCGGTGAGGCCAGTGTTGAGCTGTGCCGTGCCCTGGCCACGCCGCTTCTCGGTCATCCGATCAGCCCTGGCCGATCCGGACCATCGATCCCCGCGGACTAGCCGTGTGGACCGCTGTGGTTTCCTTGGTCTAGGGTGGACCGACCCGCTACTATTCTAACACCAGCTAATTGCAGCTTCAAAAATATCTTACACTGCCGATTTTGTACACATGCTTTACACAAACTTCTAATAAGATTGATACATCCCACATGATTCATTACAAAAGGATACCAAACACAGATTTATTGAAACAAAAGCAAGTAAATCCTTGTCACCTTACACAAAAACTTAAGCAAACAACCAGCTGTAACATTGCTAGGAGATGTTAACAAACAAACAAGTGCTGTGCTGACGCACAAAAAGAGAGGACATATATATATATATATATATATATATATATATATATATATATATATATATATATATATATATATATATATATATACATGTGTATATATATGTATATATATATATGTACATGTGTATATATATACATATATACATGTACATATATACATATACATATATATATATATAGGACACCTATTTCCTACTACCGGGAGTAGTTACTCCATCCTCTTAATGGGTCAGGTTATGATCCAATAACCGGTCCTTAGCTTGGTTATTTTATTTAAACAATTAACTAAATTGTTTATTTGTTGAAATTATTTATTATTTGTTAGTTGCATGCAAACGAACTTAGTTAGTTGGCATTAACATGCTAGCAAAAGAAACATGCAAGCGATATACTAATTTTAGTTAGTTGATGGTGACATCTTCTGCTCGTTTTTAATTAGCTAGTTTAAGTAGCATGCATTCAAAAAGGTTTGTATCCCACGAAAATACCGGACGGCACCTAAACTCTGAATTAGTGAGCTGTATAAGGTGGGAGTAGTTACTCCCGATAGTAGCATATAATTTTCCTATATATATATATATACATATATATATAGGGTAAGACTATTCTACACCCGTATTCTATACCCCCTTCCTCCTGTTCCCCCTTCTCTCTCTCGCTTCCCCTCCCCCTCCCGATCTCTCTCTTTCCCTCCTCCCGACCTCTCTCCCGTCACTCCCCCTCCCTCCTCCCGATCTCTCTCTCTTTCTTTTTTCTGTTTTTTTCTCCCCGAAACATTTTTTCTCTTTTCGAGAAAAATAAATAATAAATTGCCAAATTCAAGACTTGAACCCATGACCTCATAGTTCAAAACACATTCTTCTAATCAATTCATCTAATGATGCTATTTGTTTCAAGAATTTTGTGAGAAAGTAATATGATTATTATTCTAATATCTTTCACTACCGAAACTCATAATATGTTACTATGCTCCAGTAGTAACATTGTTGTAAAAGTACAGTAACACGTGACGTTACTGTAGAATACATAGGACGTTACTGCACTTTTAGCAGTAATGTCGTAGTAAAATTGTAGTAGACCAGGAATCGAAACAAAAATATATGGGTTAAAGCCTCATATTCTAACCATATACTTGTTACTGCACAAAAGAAGAAGTGTTACTACATAATAGGTGCATGTTACCACTTCCAAGTAGTTATGTTACTGCACGATAATCGTAGTTTTACTATGTAAGTTTTACGAGATGAAGATCGAATAGGTGGGCTATAGGTAAAGTCTATAGGTGGCTTTGAGTGAGGTCTGATTGATGTACGAGTTGTTTGAACAATTTTATACATTTGGTAAAACCATGTTACTGCATGTATATACCCATATTACTGCAAATTACATATTTTGTTACTGCATATAGAGTGCTAAAGTTCAAAATGCCAATATTTGAAAAGCAATATCTCATAAGATATGTATTATTTTTAAAACCGTTCTCACAATGATGCTATATTGTTACTGCATGTGGAGGATATATGGGTTAATGTCTCACATGCTAAATATATTTGTTACTACACAAAAGTGGAGTGTTACTGCAAAGGCAGGTACACGTTACCACATGTTTATGCAGTAACACTTTCCAAAAAATGCAGTAAAACACAGTTACTGCAAAAACTTAAAATTTTTACTGCACTCTTACAGTAATGATGCGATGGGATTGTAGTAATGTGCAACTGACAGTAGTAACAAGTAATGCAATAGCATTACTACTTGTGGAGAGTCGAATTCTAAAAAAGCCAAGATTTAAAGAACAATATCTCTCACATGATGTACTATTTTTAAAAATCGTTTGCACCATGATGCTAGAAAAAAACGCTTATCAAAAGTAGATCCATCATGACTATATTTTAACAACATTTGAGCGTTGTTACTACACATAAGATGTAGTGTTACTGCACGTTGACTGTCGCGTTACTGCACCGTTCTGCGAGACAGAGCTGAGAAGAGGTGGGTGGTGGGAGGAGTTAGCAGGTTGTTTGACCGCGGTTTGACTGACGTGGGATGCTTTTGACCGACCTTTGACTGAGGTGGGAGGTGGGTTTGGCCCTTGGGAGAGAGGAGGGGTATAGAATATCTATTCTATACCCCAGGTGTACAATAGTTTTTCTATATATATATATATCTCTACTACTTAAAAAATAAGAGATGCTTGCTTCGTCCGTCAAAAAAAATAGCGAAAAAATAAAATAAAAAAGTCCGACTCCTATGTCCAATTCCCTTTCAGAAAAGAAATAAAAGTCTGATTCTACATTGGTGAAAAAAATTGATGTACCGAATTAAAGATCTGTTTGCAAAAACAAAACCTACATGTCGAGAGCATTCCATTTTTATATTATTTTAGTTATTGGGTTTATACTTTTGCATTTGAGTCACTGTAATTTTTATATTTATATCTGAGTCCCTATAATCTTGAAATAAAGTACTTGAGGTCGTTTTTGTTAAAAAGAATAATAAAAGAGAGAGAACAAAGGCAGAAAGGTGCATAAAAAGAAAAAGAAAAGCCGCACAAAAAAGAAAAACAACAACAACAAAAGTCTTTTTCCCCTAAGTGGTGAAAAAAATTATAGATCCGAATCCAAAAAAAATCCGATTCATATAAAAGGCAAAAAAAAAGTGGTGAAAAAAAAGGCTAGATCTGATTCCTTTAAAAAGGGGAAAAAAGTCTGATTCCTATAAAGACAAAAAGAATCCGAAAAAAGATCTAAAAAGGTTCGTCCGATTCCTTAAAAAAGTGGCGAAAAAAATGGTTCGTAAAAAAAAAGTTGGTTCGTACAAAATAAAAAATGCACGCGAGAAAAAAATGGAAAGGACGAAACAAAATCCGATTTCTAACCAGTATATATTTCTTCTCTATCTCTAATCTAATCTAACTATTTAAAAAGAGAAAATGCACGAGAAAATAAAAACGGCTCAAAAAATACGTGAGGCAAAAGTCAGAAAAAAAACGCAAAAAAACATGCTAAAAAGGTTTTCCATCTTCAATAAAAAAACACGCGAGAAAAATTATTTCCATTGTTGGTAAAAAATTTTAAACAACACGCGAGGAAAAAATTGTCAGAAAAAACGCGCCATTTCTAAAAAATGGTTTTAAAAAACCGCGCAAGAAAAAAAAACACCGTCTATTAAAAAATAAATCGCTCTGAAAAAACGGTCAGATAAAAGCTAAATTGATGGGCGCTTGAGTCGGATAGGATCCATCGATTTTTTGCTATCTACTACACGGCTTTTATTTCGTCATATATTCTCCTATATTGGAAAAAAGCAAAAAAAAACAAGCAAGAAAAACATGCGAGAAAACAAGCGAAAAACAAACGAGAAAAGAAAAGAAAAAAAATGAGAAAAATATGGTTTTCTTTGTCAGTAAAAAAGCCAAAAAAAACATGTTAGTAAAACCGTTAGAAAGAAATGTGCCATTTCTGAAAAATGGTTTGAGAAAATCACGCAAGAAAAAAACACTATTTATATAAAAAAACAAGCCGCTCATTAAAATAAAATATTGTCATTGACATGATTATGCATGAAAAAGTATATTATCATTACAATTTTTTACCCGTTGCAACGCACGGGCATTTTTTCTATGTGTGTGTGTGTATATATATATATGTATATATATATACTAGAAAAAATATCCATACGTTACAACGGGTAAATGTTATTTTGTTTTTGTTATTGTTATACGGTTTAGCTAGGGTAAAATTCACTGTGGGAATTAGATTGTATATTTTTTTCAGAAAATCATAAGCTGTAATTAGGAGTCCGTATTTTATCTGAAGTTAGCATGCGAGTTTTCTCAAAAGATTTCTTATACGACTCATTTTATACTTCCAATAGGAAACAAACTTAAAATCCAACTCAAACACGGTTCTGTATTTCCAAAAGCAAACGAACTTAAAAACCTACTCAAATACGGATGACGTACTAAAATTCTGGCAAAAACATCTTTAATTTTTATAATAGTAGAGATATATCAAGCACATAACACAATTATGTTGTCCATGCAAACCATATCGTAGAAGCTAGCTAGAAATACTAGTGTAGAACACCGTGGGGGTGACAGCGCCACTATGATTACTTGATGTGGGAACTTGTACGTTGTAATATGCCGGGGGTTCCTTAGGGACGTCCAGGGCCTCCGTGTTGCTCAGCATCGCGACGATCTTGTCTATGTTCGGCCGATGCTCGGGGTTGGCCTGCACGCAGAGAAGGGCCATCTGGACGTACCTGATTAACACAGCGTCCTCAATGTTTTCTCCTGCTGATATTAACGAGCGGTCCACAAGGTCCTTGTATCTTTGCGCATCCCACAGTTGCCATGCCTGCCAGTTTATCATCAGAATAGTGTTCAACTGTTTCTTTCTCTGTTTTGAAGGAACAGTTAATTGTTTCTTTCTTAAATATATGTAATGAAAATAATTAGATTTTTTATCAAAAGACAAGGACCATGCAGTGCGGATGCAGTGTTTTCAAATAAATAAATATGATGTGTTCTAATATTTTTAATGAAAATATATGCATATATATCTAATAGAAGAACTCTGTTATCCTTTAGGATTTCTTACAAAGCCGGATCAATAAACGATCTAAGCACTAAAAATGCAAGTATATGTCTAAAACTATATATTATCAAGTGTTTCTACAAATGTACTATTCATGTATACATGATGCAAATTCTTAAACCAGAAATGGCATGTACTTGCCTGCATATATAGATCTTTCTACAGAATAGAGAAGATGAGCACAGAGCACCATCCCGTATTTTATCAAACTAGAGATAATAATTACTTACACAGGTCAACAGGTTGTCTGATCTTCCTTGTTGAAAGAAGCAGGCAGAGTTCACCTTTGTCCCACTTATGATTTCCAAGATAAGCACGCCAAGGCTATACACATCAGACTTATCGGAGAAGGTGCCGGTAAGTAACACCTCAGGTGCAATGTAGCCACTGATAATATTTCAGGCAAAATTTAATCATTAGTAGCATATGTAGTGTAATTAAGGACGATTTGAGCAAGCTAGACAAAGGTAAAGCTAGGCCAGGATTAAATTAATTAATAGAAGGTGAGCTTCTTTGTTCTAAAATCAGTTATGTATGTATGCGCAATTAGTTTCTTACAATGATCCGCATCCTTTGGTTGTTGCTGACTCCATAAGATTTGGGCAGAATATCTTAGCGATTCCGAAATCTGAGATTTTTGCATTCATTGAAGCATCGAGCAGAATGTTGTTGGCCTTAATGTCTCTATGAACGATGCATGTATTCTGTTTTGCTAATCTGTGGAGGTAGAGAAGCCCCTGGGCTATGCTATCAATTACACGGAGGCGTGTAGACCAATCTAGCAGCCGGGATTTTCTTTCGGGATCTGCAAGTTTAATCTTTTCAAATAATATCTGAACATATAACTAATAAAATATCGGGAAAATATGGACAGATTTTAGAAATCACTCAGTTTAAGTGTTTTCAATAATTAAGATATATACACGCGCGCTGACAAATTAAAGGCAAAATAGTCATTTTAGAAAAAAAAATCAAACTATTAATTCACGGTTAACCAACAGAAAATGAATATATAAGTGATCAAAATGAATATATATGTAGGTAACAAGGCAAAATTTAGTGGAGTAGAAAGGATTGAGTGAAAACACATGATCTTGTAAGGATTTTTCTTTTCGTAATATAAGGGTTGGGAACTTGGGATATATATACCAGAAAACACATCATCCAAGCTTCCGTTCTCCATGTACTCATAGATGAGTATGTTTTCTTCGTTTTGGATGCAGAAACCTAGAAGCCTAACTAGGTTCCTGTGTTGAAGAGTTGCCATAAGTTTAATCTCGTTCATAAATTGGTCAAAACCTTGGCCAGATGAAGATACCGCGAGTCTTTTTACTGCTACATCAGTTCCGCTTGGTAGTTTACCCTAAAAATATATGATGGCAAAACACATAAATTTAGTACATCAGTCCAAATTTAAGTCTAAACAATAATAATCAGATCCTTGCGATTAGCACAGTTACTAGTCATCTGCGTCGTAAGCGTATTCTATTTACCCATACTAGCCAAATGCCCATGCTTTACTACGGATTAAAACAAATTAATAGGGGGGTTTTTGGACAATTTTGTACCTATAGATGTTATATTGTAAAGGTGAAATATGATAGAATCATATATATGTAGATGTGTTATTTTATAACATAAAAGTACATGGGTAGCTAGTAGAAAGCATGATGGGTAGATGGTAAATAAAAAAAATACTATACTTGGTGAGGCCACCACCATTGCCCTATTTTAAGGGTGTGTTTAGTTCACATCAAACTTTCCCCTAACTCCCAACTTTCCATCACATCACATCATATCCAAAACTTTCCTACACATATAAATTCTCAACTTTTTTTTTCAAACTACCAACTTTCCACAAACTTCTCCCCAATTTCACAAACTAAACACAACCTAAGAAGAGTATAGATGAGACTATATCCGGACAGTTTAGCATTTGACCACATGATAATTTGTACTCCCTGCTGTCATATAAATATATAACATTAATTTAACATAATTCTTTTCACACCTTCAAATTATACAACTTTGTTCACAAGTTATATACAGTAAGTATATAAAATATGGTAAGTTTATGATATTATGACAATATTTGATGCTGGGAGTACTAAATAAACTTAATGCCACCCAATGTCAAATATTGTTGAGTGGATTCGGGTAAAAAAGAACATATTGTCGAATGGAGGGATCAGTGCTAGCTATTTACTGCAAAAGATTCAGAAAAGGGAGTATATAATAGGTCAATTGGTGTTTATAGATAAGACATGTCGTTACATCTAATCAAATTACCTTGTAAACATGGCCAAAACCTCCTTTTCCGATTTCATTTGAGAAATCACGTGTAGCTTCTTTTATCTGTTGTAAAGTATAGCGTGAAAAGAGCGGTCCAATCTCGTCTATGATCTCAGTCTCAAGTTTTGCTAGTTTCTTTTGCCGTTCTGACTCTTGAATTACTACATGTACAGGTCGAAATCACAGGGAAATATTAATTAAGCGTAAAAAATCAGAACCTGCTTAAGAATTAGATCGGTATTATAATTAAGGCCATCGCAACAACTTAATCACACCTTCTCTTAGTCTTTTGAGCAATGCAAGTATAATCAAGGAGAAAATTAGAATAACGAAGGCTACTACTCCAAGGACGATTCCGACGATCTTCCCTGCGCTCAATGAACCTGCAAATGCAAGCAATGTGATAGAATTATAGCATGTAGGTGCAAATTAATCACCCTCTCTATTTTATATTACAAGCAATTTTAACTTTTTTCCCAGTCAAGTTTTCCAGTTTTATAAAATAAATATAGTAATATTTTCACTACAAAACAAATATATTATTTGTTGTAAATGTTTTTCTATTAATTTTTCTATAAATTTGTTCAAATCTAAAGAAATTTGACTAGAATAATAGTCAAAATGACCTATAATATAAAACGGGGGAAGTAATTTATTGTAAGATCAATGTGTGTTTTGGTTCTTATTCTGTGATGAATAATTGGCATCTGTGATTATTGGTTTTGATATTTAGAGATTACTGTCAAAGTGATTTTGGATATAATTTGAACAGGGTTTGTTGTTTTGTCGGGACCGGTCAGACCGGGCGGCGGTTGCTGGTCAGACCGGCTTGTGTTGAGCGGTCAGACAGGCCGGCCCGCGGTCTGACCGGCCAACGCTGTGTCGGTTTCGGTTTCAGGTTGTTTCTTTGGATATCCATGATTGTTTCATGGTTATGGCTTCTAGATGGATACTATACGTATGTAATACTGTTGTTTGCTAACAATGAGTCAAGTTGGGGATAGCTTGGTCTCGGAATATGGTTTCTTTGTTTGTTTCATGTGTAGGTGACTCGATGCCTTGAGAGAGTATTTGCGGTGATGGACCGGGAATCGGCTTGGTGGTAAGACGATGTCCGTGGTAGTCAGATATCATGCGGGATACTTAGGCTAGAGTTGATGCACGTGGTTGGTGAAGATTCCATATGGCATACGATGGAGGTATTGTGTGCGTATGGGATGCGGAGTCGAATTTGGAAGGAGTCCAAATATGGTATGATTGGTTATATAAAGTTTGTTTCTTGTACTAGAGGGTTTCCTATGGGGATTAGGACTTCTAGTATGAGTTTAGTTCGTGGCTTTAGGCTGCCTACCTCATGTATAAATAGAGGGGGAGCGTGAGGCTTCCTGGTATCACTTTTGAGAGCAATTGAGTTGCTAGTTTAGTTAGGGTTTCGAGTTTAGTCGAGATTTTGTAAGGAGTGCTGTTGTTGCACTTTGTAAACACAGAGAGAATCAATAAAGTTGTCATTTACTTTAAGAGTTCTTCGATTTGTGTTTCACCGGGTTTTGGCGGTCTAACCGACGACTCACTGGCGGTAAGATCGGCGGCATACGGGCGGTTAGACTGGCGGCGGCAACAGCGAGCGGCAGCTGATCTCGGCGGTCAGACCGGAGATTTAATCTCGGTCAGACCGATGGCAACCAGGCGATCAGACCGACAGGACAACTTCGGTTAGACCGCGATCCGTCGAATTTGAGGGTAACTTTTGTTTCCGCTAAAAGTTTTCGGTTTTTGGGTATACCAACCATTCACCCTCCTCTGGTTGGCTTAGTTCTTGTGTTTCGATCCTACATTTATATAGTATGTTATATTCATCCATGTACATTGAAACATTTTTTTGAGACGTGTTTTCACCCTTTTAGCTCTTACAAATTGTAGTTTTTATATGTAGATCACAAATTGAAGAACTCAAAGGATGAATATAATACCATAAGGTTTGTCAACGAAGATGGGGACATAGGGTCACCTGGAAGAAGGCCTCATATTGGTTTAAAATACTTGATCATTAACGGAATGAAAATAAGCCATTAATTCATTAGCGTGGATGAGCCTAATAGACCCCAACGGCCCAAATAAAGAAAAGTCTAATTAAAAGAGTAAAAGAGTTAAAAGTGTACGGATGGTACTTAAATTTATTCAACCACATTGCCCAATAATTTCGGAAATGCTCTTCGCCGGTCGCCCGGCGCATGGGGAGCCGGATCGGGCGCTCCCCCCGCGCCCCCTCCCCCACGTGCCTACTTGGGCCTACCCACTTCTGCTCCCCTTTTTTCTACAAAAGATGTTTCACCTAGTGTATTTATAATGTTTCACTATTTATAGATCTAATGTTGCAGTGAATTAAAATACTCTTTTGCAACAAAAAACCCACATATTTCGGAAACTCTTTATTAAGGGAATTTGGTTCATTTTTTGTTCCACCCAAAATGTTTCACCTATTGTACTCACAATGTTTCACTATATATAGATCTAATGTTGCTATGAACGAAACATTCCATTGCAAAAAAAACCCACATATTTTGGAAACCTCTATTAAGGGAATTTGGTTTATTTTTTCTTCTACCGAAAAATATTTCATCTAGTGTACTCACAATGTTTCACTATGTATAGATCTAATGTTGCAGTGAACTGAAACATTCTTTCGCTATTTGCTGAAACATTGTTTTTATATAAGGTAAAACAACACCCGATTTAAACGAGTGAAACATTTTTTATCTACTTAGTAAAACAATTCCGATATATCTGGTGGAACATCGTGCAACATTTAAAAATAAGTCAATAATAAGCTAAAATTTTTTTTGTCAGAATATATCCATGTGTGGTCTTGTTTTGAAGATTTAATTGCAACGAATTTAATGGTGCAATCAGATCATGATTTGGATAAATAATTTAAGAGATAAATCAGTTTAAAATAATTTTGCACGTAAATCGAACGCTGACGTCAGCGCCCGATTTTACCCCTTCCCGATCGGGCGCCCGACCGGGTGTCATCCCTAATAATTTGCCTAAATAATCAATCAGCCTAGATAGTACCGAGAACTATGTGGAACAATATTCGCTCAACCAACAATCTCTCAGGAACAAATGAGTTGATGTGGGTATTGATATTTCTTCTGTATGCTATAGATCTAACTTAGCTATCCATGTTCATGGATTTTGTGGGGAAATATATGTGATGGAATGATATATGTCGTCAAATACAACCTCGTTTCGAAATATTTGTTAGCATGGACTATTACTATTCAATTATTATAACTCAGTCATGTATATCTCTGAGGAAATATATGTATGATGGCATAATCTACAACTTGATTATATCTATTTGGACAATATATAAATTAAAGGGCTAGAATAAGATACTAAACATACTAGTATTTTCTAAATCAAAACATAGCAGTTGATATGATTTTAAGGGAAATTTGGCACTTTATTCAATCACATTATCACATTACTTGTATTAATTACAATCTACCACTTAAAAAATCTAATACTGCAGACTTAGTGGCGAGAACCACGTGAAAAAAGTATTTGCTCGAGCACTAATCCTTCAGACACATATGAGCTAATACATGTTGTGATATTTCTCTTGTATTAGTTATATTAGTTATAAATGTTTGTGGGGTAACGAATGATAGAATAACCTATGTTGTCAAATTTACTTTTTTTTTTTACTACTTATAAGACTATTTGGATGAGAATAACATGAAGAGGATACAATTTGGTTTCATGTGATATTTGTTTAATCAAAATATAATTAATATATCTATAAATTTTCTACGGGAAAGAGGAGTGCCAAGGTTCATAAATTAGTATAGTTACCACTATTAATTATTAAAAAAGAGAGAAAGACAGTATAATTATAAGATAGTTAATATAAATGTAGTTGTAATACTTGTCCTATATACAACTAATTTAGATAAGTTTATACTTTTATACGGTGGATGTTTTCTTGTACGTATAAAGATTTTAGGAGGGTAGGACGGTGTGTACTATTTACGTGCACGGGAGATTTTTTTTTTTGTTTTTTCTCAATTAGGTGAATAGTAGTACATATTTATATGTACACGTGAGATTCTTTTTCAGTTTTTTTTTTTTGAAGTGCGTATGAATATGTTTCTCTCGTAGCAATTAGGTGAAAGGACTAATACTTCTTTTTTTCAATCGTAATCATGTATTTTTTTTTGTTGTTTTTTCCGTGAGTAGTAAGTAGTTACGTATTTATACATACTATCACATGGGATTTTTTTTATTCCGGAGAGGTTAGGTGGGATGCATTTTTTTAATAAATGTAATCTAATGCTTTAAAATAATGGGTTCATTCATTTAAATAAAAATCAAGGGTTTTTCTTTTTTTTCTCGAAATTTATAAGGTTTTCTCTAATTTATTAGAGCGTCTACGCGACTTTTAGTATAGAATAAATGTTATAGATTGAGCCCTACATTTGAGAATTTTTTGGCTCCGTTATTGCATATGGATGTGTTTATAGGAGTGATTATGCGCGTGTTATGATCGAGCTTATGTGTTTGTACTACGTTTAAGAAAAAGAATTGCTAAAAAATTGTCGCAAGTATTTTTGGTAAAAAAACTTTCAAATGTAACTATATATATATATAGCATAGTTATAGTGTAACTATAATGTAATTACACTATAGTTATATTGTAATTAAAATATTGTTATTGTGCTGTAACCATATTGTGATCTATATATAAGTTAGATATAAAGTTAAATATATTATTTTAATACTTATATGCAAGTTATATTATAGGTATAGTGAAATTATATTACAATTATACTATAAATTAGATTAAAAAAAACTTGTGGCAGTTTTTTTTTTTAAAAAAAAGAGGCCATTAGACAAGCATAGAAAGGGCGGGCGCGCGTACGCGCGTAGTAGTACCTTTCGGTTTTGGCATATGAATCTTGATGGTCTCGTTGCTTTCTAGGAAGAAGCGATCGACCTCGTACCTCAGGTTGCACCGGACACCGAGAATCCTCCCGCCGAGGCGGTAACTGGTGTTGCTACTGAACCACCTGGGCATCTGCGAGGCGATGCCGGCCAGGCAGCTCCGGCAGTCGGCCGGCAAGAGGTCAGGCGTGCACTGCACCAGCGCGTACATGACGGGGCTACTGCTGCACTGCTGCTCCACCATGCCGACGCTGGTTTCACCCACGTCCAGCTCCCCAAAACCGGCCTCTCCCGTCGCGTACCTGTAGGAATTAATAGATGGCCTTTAGCCTACTCAAAAATTAAATCTTTGAAAAATCACAAAAGGCCACCTAATAAGATGTCATGCATGAGGAGTTACCACATTGCTTATTCTAGTAGAGGGGGACCTCCTTAAAGTGGATGATGCCCTCCTAGTCACTTGAAGCGTGTGAGGTAGAGAGAAGAGGGGGAACACGCGTGCTCGCTCACCTGGCATGGCGTGGCGGCGCGCGCACGACGTGAAACCATTGTCCGGTTGGCGTCCTGATATCTCTATAATACTGCACCCTCCTCTGCGCCATCCCTCAGGCGTCCTGATATCTCTATAATAACGTGCTGCACCGGGAGAAGGCGGTTTGCCTCCTCCTCTGCGCCGTTGTGGAGTCCGGTTGGCGTCTTGATATCTCTATAATAACATGTTGCACCCTCCTCTACGCCGTCACTCAGGCGTCCTGATATCTCTATAATAACATGCTGCATCGGGAGAAGGCGGTTTGCCTCCTCCTCTGCGCCGTCGTGGAGTTCGGTTGGCGTCCTGATATCTCTATAATAACGTGCTGCAGCGGGAGAAGGTGGTTTGCCTCCTCCTCTGTACTGCGTACCGGGAAAGGGTGGTTTGCCTCCTCCTCTGTACTGCGTCGTCGCTCGTAGTCTACTCCATCCAGCTCGCCAGCGTGTACCGGCGATCGGGAGAGCAGGTCTCCTCTCTATAATAACGTCCTGCACCGGGAGAAGGCGGTTTGCCTCTGCGGCGTCGTGTAGTCCGGTTGGCGTCCTGATATCTCTATAATAACGTGCTGCACCGTCCTGATATCTCTATAATAACGTGCTGCACCGGGAGAAGGTGGTTTGCCTCCTCCTCTGTACTATACCGTTGCTCGTAGTCTACTCCATCCAGCTCGCCGGCGTGCACCGGCGATCAGGAGAGCAGGTCTTCTCTCTATAATAACGTCCTGCACCGGGAGAAGACGGTTTGCCTCCTCCTCTGCACCGTCACTCAAGGCGGTTTGCCTCCTCCTCTGCGCCGTCGTGGAGTCCGGTTTGCATCCTGATATCTCTATAATAGCGTGTTGCACCGGGAGAAGGTGGTTTGCCTCCTCCTCTATACTACGCCGTCGCTCGTAGTCTACTCCATCCAGCTTGCTGGCATGCACCGGTGATCGGGAGAGTAGGTCTCCTCTCTATAATAACTCCTGCACCGGGAGAAGGCGGTTTGCCTCCTCCTCTGTACTACGCCGTCGCTCGTAGTCTACTCCATCCAGCTCGCCGGCGTGCACCGGCGATCGGGAGAGCAGGCCTCTCTATAATAACGTCCTGCACCGGGAGAACGCGGTTGGCCTCCTCCTCTATACTGTGTCGTCGCTCGTAGTCTACTCCATCCAGCTTAATAACATCCTGCACTGGGAGAAGGCGGTTTGCCTCCTCTGTACTGCGCCGTCGATCGGGAGAAGGTGGTTTGCCTCCTCCTCTGCACTGCGCTGTTTCTTGTAGTCTACTCCATCCAGCTCGCCGGCGTGCACCGGCAATCGGGAGAGCTTCGACGTCCTCATCCTATGTGTCGCGCCGTCGCTCGTAGTCTACTCCATCCCGCTTACTGGCGTGCATTGGCGATCGGGAGAGCTTCGATGTCCTCCGCTGGGAGAAGGCGGAAATAAGGTTTTTGGGAAGCGCTTCGCGCAACTGTTCCTTATTCGTTCACGACGGCTCGTCTTTCTTTTTGCTCGCGTGCTGCGCGCCGAGACCCTCTGCCTTCGACATCCTGCACAAGGAGAAGGCGGTTTTGGGAAGCGCTTCGCACGAATGCTCCCTGTTCGTTCACGACGACTCATCTTCCTCTTCGCTCGCGTGCTACGCGCCGTCGTCAACGCCCGCAACCGTGAGTAATTCCTGCTGAGCAACTGGTCTTCCGGTACCCTCGATACGTGTTCAATATATTACGCATATTTGATCTGTTCATGCTTTACTGCCTAGTATACATATGTAGATCTAATGATGGGTTTATACTAGTTTACATCTACAATATCATGATTTATTTATGAAATAAATTAAATCATTATATACTTATAAATTCAACAGTACCCGCGCTGCAGGGAGGAGTGCCACGCCGCGTAGTCAGCGGTCTTGTTGATCAGCTCCATGACGCGGCCGCCGAACTTGGCGGCGCCACCGGCGCCGGTCACGTTGTTCATGTTCCACGCGACCCACGCCGGCGCGTTCGTTAGGTTGGCCCGGAAGTCCTCGCCGGAGAACCGGAGCATGTACTGGTCGTAGTAGATCGTGGCGTCCCTGAACCTGTCGCAGAAGAGGCGGTTCTCGACGGCGTTCTCGAACGCCTTGCGGAGGCCGTTGGCGCACTCGTCGCCGGTGTAGTCGCCGCGGCAGAGCGCGATGCCGTACGCCGCGTCCGGCGCGCTGCCGACGGTGTGCGAGGCGAAGTTGGAGACCCTGGCCACACCGACGAGCCGCGCGGCCAGCGCCTTGAGGTTGTCCTCGTACGCCGTGTTTTGACCGTAGCGTCCACCGGACAGGCTGCAGTTGTAGTACAGCGGGTTCACCTCCGGCGAGGCCACTGCCACGGCCGCCTCATCTTCACCACGGGCCGTCCATGTCGACGACGACGAGAGGAGGACGACCACCGGAGAGAGGAAGAGGAGGAGGGGTTGCATTTTGATATGGATCGATAGAATACTACGTACGTCTTCGGACTAGTGGTTAATTTGATAGCTATTATGCATCAGTGCTATGCTGTTGCTAGCTAGTGTTTTGGTTTGATCGCTTTGCTGGGCCATATATATATAGGCACAGTAGCATGCAAGTTTTGAGAAGTGGCGTGCCAATGTCAATTTCTTCTATGTTACAAGACAACGCGTTTGTTCTCGGTCGAGGACCTAAAATAACTAGAGTAAACGATTCGCGCAAGAAATTTCATGCCCCTCGGCTGATCGATCGGTGCCCTATGGCTTTTACAAAAATATTATCGGCTTCTCATACAGGGGGCATGCAGCAAGTTAATTACAGTAATACGGAGTATATATGTAAAAATTATGGGTCGAGTCTTGCTTGTTGTTTTCATGACATCGAGTCGTTTGACTTGGGAAGATCATCTTTGAGGATAAGATCGATATGTTTGCGTAATCGAATAACCTCTCTGTGCGGCCGTGCGGCCGTGGCTGGGTTCGCAAGGAGATATATTCTGAATCCTTGTTTTACATGTTCAAAAACTCTGGCTAGCTACATCAACTTTGTAATTGATGACTTCTTTACTCAAGATTATTTAGGTGACTAAATAAGCACAATAAAATTTTGAGATATGAAGTTAAAATAATAGCATCTTAATTCTAAACAATAAGTATTTAAAACACAGCTCCTCTGACTTAAAATCCGAGGGATAGAAGTCCCTAACCGGTGGGACCAACCTCATGGACCCATACATCAGAAACGTATGTCCCTCTATGGTACGTATGTCCCTCTATGGTACGTTAGAGGAGCCTCATCACAAGTATCTGATAGTAGTTGATAGTGATGATGTGTGTAGACTAAGAAGTCTCAAGTTCAAATCTTATACACACCACATGCGTGCGTATTTCATGAAAAAAATAGTTTGGCTTGCAACTTGGGTGCGTAGAGTGTATAGATGCTTATTAAAATTCAGAATACTTTTTGGTTTTTTTTGGCAACTAAAAAATTAAAAAATTGATAGATCTTGATTACTATAGTTAACAACTTATTTTATTTGATATTTTTTAGAAGGCAATTTTTGCTACAGGACACTGCTTATGTGTGGTTTTAGTCCTACGACACTGCCCAAACTCACTTTTGGGGGAAAACACTCTATAAACGTGGTAATTTACCAGTGGACACCGCGTCAATTAAAATAATAATTTCTGGTTGAAGATGAGAGAGAAATCGCGTGAACTATCAAAAATGCCCTTGGACACATATATCAGCTCTATCTCCTGTCTCTCTTCTCCTCTCTCTCTCTCTATATATTCTCTCTCAGAGGCGCATGGGGCGGCGTCGGTCGCCGGGGCTTGAGCTCATCACAGCGGAGGAGATGGCAAGGATGGCGGCCGGCGGAGTAGAGCAGGGCGTCGGCTATGGCGGAGCGGAGCTGGCGGCTAAAGCAGGCGGAGCGGCGATGTCAGCCGAGTGTGTGGCAGGCGAAGTAGAGCGCCGGCGGCGGCGGGTGATCGCACGGTAGGAGGGACCGTTGTCGCCACAATCCTGTGCCGCCCAGCATCTGCCATGGATGCGACGGTGCGGTTGGGGCCGAACGGCGGGGGAGAAGCGGCGCACGGGTGGCGGGGGCAGAAGCTGCGCATGAGCTGCGCGCGTCCTCCTCCTCCTCGAACTCGTCACCGTCGTCGTCATCATCCGCCACCGCCCTGCTCCGCGCCACCGGATCTGCGAGCCATCGCCTCGCCGGCCTGCATGCTGCGCCAGCCACCGCCCCGCAGCGGTGTTGTGATTCGGTGATTGGGATGAGAGAAGGGCGGCGGCGGCTACGGCGGTGGCAATGAGTGGCTCGGCGTAGACGTTGGGGATGCGGTGTGGGAGCTACGGCTCGCTCGCGTCGGCCGACGGTGGGAGGAAGTGCAGGGGCAGGGGGTGGGGGTGGCGAGGCAGCGGGGAGAAGGAGCGGCTGCAGCTGCTCCACCGCGCACTGCAGCTGGTAGGCCGTCGGAGGGCTGGGGTGCTGCTGCTGCTTGCTGCTGCCTCCGCCGCCGTCTGTGCGGGCATGGCCGGCGGCCAGCGGGGAGCGACATGTGGGCAGGAAGAGGAGAAGAGATATAGGAGATAGAGCTGAAATGTGAGCCCAAGGGGCATTTTTGACATTTCACACGATTTCTCTCTCCTCTTTAACCGGAAATTATTATTTTAATCGGCGCGGTATCCACTGGCAAATTATCACATTTATAGAGTGTTTCCCTCCAAAAGTGAGTTTGGGCAGTGTCCTAAGGCTAAAACCACACATAAGCAGTGTCCTATACCAAAATTTGCCTTTTTAGAATAGGGGTGAAAACGGTCGTGAAATGTCTTAACCATCTCCATAACTATATTTTTTTTTGGAAAATGGTAAAGCTGGAGATGGAAACAATATTGAAAATATCAATCCTTTCAAAAAAATATTGAAAATATCGGATACCCGGAAACGAATTATACGGACATAAACGTGTCGATATCGATCGAAAGCCGACAAAAAATATCAAAAGCATTGATCTTTAAAAGCAGACATTTAATTTTGCATAATTATATTATATAATATGATAAAATATATTCAAGGTTACACAATGTAAATTCCAAATTGTGTACTCTAGCTAGGGTGTGGTTGAGAAGTTGATGTGCCTCTAAACTATAGATCTAATTAAAAAAAAGAGTTCATTCCACTTTGGGCTATGTTTTATTGCCAAAATTTCACTTTGAACCATCCTTTATATCCATTTTTTTCACCAAAAGGAGCCACAGCTTCTAGCAACCTGGGGTATCACATTGCCATAATAAGATAACCAGATCAAGTTGACCCAAGGAATGTTTGCTCTGTTATAAAATTTATGCAGATGCTTCATAAGAAGAGCCCTATTTTTGAACTTTGAGGTCAATAACTTCTAGACCACCTTTGTCTTTTGGCCTACAAACTTTGGACCAAGCAGCAAGAGATTTCTTGGATGAATTAAGGTCATTTCCCCTCCAAATACAATGACGTCTAGCTCTATCTATGGAATCAATGACCGAGACTGGCAATGACAGAGAACACATGTAATAAGTTGGGAGCAATGAGAGGACCGAATTCACCAATGTGAGTCTATCACCATAAGATAGAAAAGCTGAACTAGCAGTCAGTCTTCTCTCAATTCTATCTGTAAGTGGAGCAAAGTTTATAACTTTTGGCTTGGTGGTTCCAAGAGGCAGCCCCAAGTAAGTAAATGGCAGAGTTCCAATAGAACATCCAAAAGTTTAAGCAAACATCTGAGCTTTATCCTCTGTGAGTTTCAATGGAATCATGCAAGACTTGGAATAATTAACCTTCAAGCCTGAAGAGAAAGCAAAAGAGTTCAACAAGGCTTTAAGAGCATGAAGTTGAGGGGCCGAGGCCTGCATAAAGATGAGGGTGTCATCTGCATACTGAATCACGGGGAAGTTATCATCACCAGGGATCGGGATAGGCATGGACAAGATCCCCCTTTGATGTGCCTTGTTGATTATGGATTGCAATAGATTTGCTCCCAAAGCAAGCAAGAGGGGAGATAAGGGATCCCCCTGCCTGACTCCACGTTTGCATTTAAAAACTTGCCAGGAACACCATTAAGAAGAACAGCCGAAGAAGCTAAGGAGAAGATCACTTTCATCCAGGCATTCCATTGGGATGGGAAACCCATTGCAGCCATCACATTGAGGATTTCCTCATGCTCAACTGTGTCAAAGGCCTTTTCAAAATCAAGCTTCAACAGCACTATTTCCCTTTTTGAATGCTTACTTTGATGAATGTATTCAAAGGCCCAAGCCAAACAGTCCTAGATCGATTTGCCTTTTATGAAACCATACTGGTTCTAATGCACCAATCTTAACATCAACAGCTGCAACCTATCAGCGAAAATTTTGCAAAGAATTTTCACCGAAAAGTTCATCAAAGAGATAGGCCTATAATCATTAGGAGTTTGAGGAGCAGACATCTTTGGAACCAGGGTGATGTAAGAATAGTTGATGGTAGCAAGATCAACATAGCCACCCCAAAAGTCAGCACAAAGTCTGTAGAAATCTTGTGCAATAATCTCCCAACAAGATTTATAAAAACATCCATTGAAACCATCTGGCCCTGGGCCTTATCCACAAGCATTTTCTTGAGCACATCATCTATCTCCTTTGTAGAAATCTGAGCACAGAGGGAGGACAGGTCACCTTTATCTTGAATCTGTTCACTAAGATCAAACACCATTTTAGGCTTATCAGAAACTCCCATTCTATCCGTGAACACACTCCAGAAGATAGCAGCTTTCCCCTCATGATCAAAAACTTGGTTACCATCTAAATCTTGGAGGCAGGAAATGGTATTGCATCTAAATCTTTCAGTGGCCATTGCATGGAAAAACTTAGTGTTTTCACCTCCAAAGAGTACCAGCTTTTGCTTGAATCTATGCTTCCAATACTATTCTTGCCAGTTCAACAAATGAGTTGTGTGGGCCTTAACAATTATTCTGAATCTTAATTCTGGAACATTGAGGAGACGAAATTCCTCCAATCTATCCAAGAACAAAATTGCTTTATTACACCTTTCAATTGTTCTAGAGAGCTTGGCAAAGGTAGAACTCCATTTTTTGAGAGAGCAGCGAAGCCTCTTGAATTTCGCAACATGTTTTGAAGAGATGGAATCAAAAAAATAGCATATTAATTATAAACAACAAGAATGACGGTTATATGATAAGGATGATGGGTGTACACTAGGAAGTCGCGACTTCAAATCCTATACACCGCACGCATGCATATTTCGTGCCAAAAAAAAAAGATGGTGTGGATTGCAATTTGGGTGTGCAGGTGTGTATAGATGCCTACTAAATTCAAATACTCTTATGGTTTTGTTTTGGTGCCTAAAAAGTTGGAAATATAGAAATCCATTTTCACATGTAGTCATCTTAAGATACCCCACCTTTGAGATATTTATAGGTGGGCGGCTTAGGTTGGATGATTTTCACATATAAACCAACCAGCCTCCTATGAAAATTTTTATTTTTCACGTACACTTGCTCATAAGCAGTTGGTTTGGTGTCACGCCCTGAAAAATGAATTTTAGCCGTATAGAAAAATTGTTTGTGTAGTAGTGTTGGTATCCTATTTACATTGTAAGGTATGTAAAAAATCAACAATTTTGTACCGGCGGATTCTATCGTAAAAATGGCTTTCTAGTTTTCAATTTTTTGCAGGCGTACGTAAAAAGACTGAAAAATAAATACCTTACATTTTAGTAATCATCCATGCACGGTCTCATGTTGCAAGTCACAAGTCACACGAATTTTCACGCACATGTGGTGTATAGGAATCGAACCAGGAACTCTCACTCTACATGTAACCTCCTTAACCTTCTATCAACGAAACATTTGATTACTTTAGGATGGATTCTATGTGACTTTACCTTTCTACAACTTGTAACACATATTGATACGCTAAATAACATCAAATAAAAAAGTCGTCAAGTAGACTCCATCCGAGGTTATTTGAAAAACTCAATATTTTGTTCCTTGTAAAATAGATCCAAGAGTTCATAACCGATATTTGGGCCCCTAAACGGTCTCAAATAAAAAAAGTTCAACCATATAGTTGTAGATCTCATCAAAGGTTATAACTTTGATATAATGTTTGTCATCATCCAACTTCATATATAAAATTTTGATTTTTTTTTTGCAAATATGGGTTTTTTATTTTTAGAGGTGGGTCATTAGGAGAACTAACTGCACTAATTAGAGGCAGTGCTTCTTTAAGAAGTCCGCCTGTGAAAGAGATTTCTTTATTCTTCAAAGATTACTAAACTCGAACATTTATAGAAATTTTATCTTAAGTTCAATTGAGTTGATCTATGATCGATACAATATCTTATTAAATATGGCACGTACGTCCATATTTTTCATAAAATATTTCTTGATATATGATTATTTAGTTATGTCAATTTGTCTGTGTAAGAGTTGGTATGTTATGCAACTTGAAGACTGTGACTACATTAATGAAAATATTCTTGACCATGGCACAGTAACGGAATATTACTCCCTCTGTTTCGAAATGTTTGACGCCGTTGACTTTTTAACACATGTTTGACCGTTCGTCTTATTCAAAAAATTTAAGTAATTATTAATTCTTTTTCTATCATTTGATTCATTGTTAAATATATTTTTATGTAGGCATATAATTTTATATATTTCACAAAAGTTTTTGAATAAGATGAACGGTCAAATATATACTAAAAAGTCAACGGTGTCAAACATTTCGAAACGGAGGGAGTATAAGGGTCTCGGATAACTTTGGTTAATCTCAATGGGACATAAATTTAATTTTCTTTATATAAAATTTTAGAGTTTGAACTTTCTACTTTACCAAATAAAAAAATATTTTAAGAGCTGAGAGCTTGAAATGAATATTTGGGGACATACACAATCTCAAATGTAAAACTTTCTTCTACAAAGTAATAGGTCTCGTTGAGCTCTACTGTTTTGATAAAGAGTACGTGTATCTCCATCTGAGATTTTCGAAAACTCATAAATCTATTTATAAAAATATACTCCCTCCGTATTTTAATGTATGACGTCGTTGACTTTTTAACAAACGTTTAACCTTTCGTTTTATTCAAAAAATTTATGTAATTATAATTTATTTTATTGTGACTTGATTTATCATCAAATGTTATTTAAGCATGACATAAGTATTTTTCATATTTGCATAAAAATTTTGAATAAGACGAGTGGTCAAACGTTGGTTAAAAAGTCAACGGCGTCATACATTAAAATACGGAGGGAGAATATCATAGCTTGTAATAAATATTTGAGCCTCTAAACTGCCTTAATGAAAAAAAATCCTCTACAAAGTTGTAGGTATCTACTATTGCTATAATTTATCATCATCCGGATTTATATGATAGAATTACGATTTTTTTTCTAGAAATGTGTTGAAAATTGATTTTTATAATCTTTTCCTTGAAAGAACTCTGTAAAGTTATGCATTTTACAGACGTTTTTATTACGAAACCATCTTTTGAAAATTATAAATTACGATTTTCACAGTTAATTTCTTAGAAGAACCTCATGTGAAGATAAATCTATAATATTTCCTTTAACAAACCACATAAGTTTTCATATACCGTCTTTAAACAGGTTGCCGGCCTTAGTCAACATTACAGGCGACTAAAAATTTGGGCTGCCTATAAACAAAACGCTTAAGGCCAAATCGTTTTTTTGGGGGGGGCAAAGTGTACGCATATTTCTTCCCTAATTAAATAGATGCTCTGAAGTTTCCGGGTGCTCGGATGCCTGCTAGGTCAAGGGCGAACAACATTAATATTGCCTTTTCTTAAGGTCGGCTTCTAGAGCTATAAGTAAATTTGTGGTATCTATCTATGCTAATTATTGATGGAAGACAGCTCACAATTCAAGTTATTCGATCGCGATCGATTGGCTTAGAGAGACGACTTTTGTGCTGGGGGCCATATATATCAGGAAATTCATGTCAGTGCAAAGTCAAAAGTTTGCCGAGGCTTAGGTTAATCAGTTTCATGTCACCTGCTTCCGAGATCAGATTTATTAGGGGCGCCGGAGACAGGAGTAGGGCCGTTAATTAGGGCTGCAGCCCTACTCCTCATTCTAATTATACATTAGAATTGTATTATAAAACTTCAAAAATAGAAGATTAATTAAAGGTAAAGTTATGTAAATTACATTAGTTGAGTATTAGGCTTAGAAGAATTTGATTCCGCCACTCTACGTAGCCATAATGCAGTTAAACAACGAACTGATCTGAACGTCGATCGACTGAGGTTGTGGACTTGTGGACGTACGGAGCAAGCAATCAAGTGTTCAAATATTTATTAATGCATATGCGTGCTTGTTATATATATACTTATATAACAATGCAAGTGCAGTATTTATATATAGGCACTAAGAGGCATGCAAGATCAAAAACCATGTACTGTGTAAACTACTGTACGAATTACCTGTCATGCACGCCAATTCACTGTGATCCATAATCCCATCCCCAATTAGTATAAGAGCTAAGCTCTTAGTTAATTAGTCAATATATCGACAATTTAATATTTGGAAGTCGCGGCATCGATCGATCATGGGCGTGGTCAGAAGGAAAATGTCGGAAATGCTCGCCATCAGATGTCCGACGCAGCAAAGAAAAATTGGACGGGCAAACTACTATCTCCCTATCAACTCCTACACATTCCTACATGCTATAATGATCTTCAAAATGATTTTTCTTCTGAACTATTTATCTAATCTATGATATGATCACACTATTATATTTGCTATAATTAAATCTTTATAATAAGATATTACATCATTACATTTCGATGAAAGAAAAATATATGTTTCAATCCGTTAAATTTGATGACACTACTACAGAAACCATTTTTCTATACAAGGTCATTTGGTTCCATGCGGGCGACTTGTGGCTGCGCCTGCAAAAATCCCCCCGCCACACCAGGGGGTGGGCAGGTCGATGAACCACATGCGAAGATGCATTATCGCATGCGGCTACTTAAGAGAGCCGCATGCAAAAATAGGCCTATTTTCGCATGCGGCTGTCTTAAGGGGCTGCATGTATTATTGCATGCGGCTGCTTAAGATGGCCACATGCGAAAATAGGCCTATTATTGCATGCCGCTCTCTTAAGCAGCCGCATGCGATAATGCATCTTCGCATGCGGTTGCCTTAAGGGACCGCATGCGGTTGCCTTAAGGGACCGCATGCGATGATTAGCCCATATATGTTGTTCCAGCACCGACCATGAGCAATTGAAAACGAGGTTTTCTCTCTCCTTAAGCTAGCAACAAATAGGTGGAGGTTTTCAACTCGAAATCTTTGCTTGGAGTTCATATGAAAGGTAAAGAACTCTCTCTCCTCCTTCATTTGGCTCCATTCTTATTAAATTTCGTTGGTAGAAATTGGAGTTTTTTTTCAAATTTTGACAAGGTTTGTTTTGGCTAGTTTTTCAAAATCTAGCTTGAAATCGGCCGCATGCGAAGATCGATTTTCGCATGTCGCTGTCTTAAGAGACCTTATGCGAAGATCGATTTTCGCATGTGGCTGGGCCGGCCGCATGCGCTAATGGTGATCTTCGCAGACGATTTCACGCATGCGGGCCGGCCAACCGCATGCGAAGATCGATTCCAGCCGTCTGCAAAAACCGTTTCTGTAGTAGTGTGTTTCAGACGCGGTAGCAATATATTTCAACGTGTGTTTTCATCAAGTTTTATAAAAAAAATTAAATGTTTTAATAACTGAATTTACTATTTCACCACGTATAACTCAATGTTTCCCAAAGGCCGAAAAATTACAAGATGCTCATGCCCCTACTCTCTCTACTGCCATTCTATTGGTTTTCTCCCCACAGTATGCATGCATGTAAGTATTTAGTGGTCTTAAGAATCTTTTTTCTTTTAAACTACTTATCCAGTGAACCATCCGATCACACTGTTGAATTCGTTATAATTAAATATTTACAACAAGATATCACATTATTATATTCTGATGAAAGAAAAACATATGTTTCAAACAATAAAAACTTAATGTTTCATACATGATAGTAATATGTTTCACCATGTATTTTTATTATGTTTTACAAAATTTCTATATGTTTTTTAGGCTGAATTTTCTCTTTCACCATGTATAACTTAACGTTGCACAAACGGTTAACTGAAACATTTGACCGTCCTTTTTTATAACATCGGACGTCCTATTTGTAGCTCTCCCCGGAAAATATTGGTTGATTTATATCGGCTAAGTTTGGTAAGTTAAAACAGGATTGGCCCACAGTCCGATTCTAACAAGAAAATAAAGAAAGAGATAATTAAGTTGGTTTTGTCATAGGTTAAAACCAATTTTGAATCCTAATAGGAGATAAACTCACAAGCCCCACGTGTTATATCTCTACTATTATAAAAATTGAAGATGTTTCCGCGGTCCGTTTATCCGTGTTTTAGTCGGTTTTAATGTATTGATGTGTCAAGATGTTTCCGTGGTCCGTCATCCGTGTTTGATCGGTTTTAATGCATATATACCTACTCATCCGTGTTTGAGTCGGTTTTAATGTATATATACCTACTAGGATTTTTTTCGTCGCCGTTTTCTTTACGTGGTTTTTTTTCAAACAGTTTTTTAATGGTCCGTCCAGTTTATTTTGTTGCTGTTTTCTTCCTCCCGGGTTTTTTGCATTATGGTTTTTTTCTTACATGCAGTAAAGGGTTTCCGGTTTTTCTTTTTTTTTTCATTCGTCACCATGTTTTTCCTTCGCTAGGCCGAACCCTAGCTCCGTCGCCACGTCGAATCTGTCTATCCATGCGTTTCCTCCTCCAATGGATTACAAGAATCGATTCCCCACTCATCGCTCATCATTTTTCCTATGATTTTCTCCTTCAGTTCAGCTTGGCCGGATTTAATCACCATTTAACCGTCGCCGATGATGGCCAGCCAGCAAGCTTCCTTGATCATTTTTATTCGAATTTTGTTCGCTCCAATTTTGAAAAAACGGAATGAGAAGATCAAGTGGATCAAAAGCACTAAACCAATTTTAGGAGATCGAGAAAGATTCGGCCAAATTTGATGGGGAGAATCAGCTCAAGCATCGTACGGGCACGGCACCATCTTCTGCAGGTTGAAGATGGAGACCCACAACTCCACATGTGAGTTGGGCCAAAGAAAGGATTAAAAACATCTACGCACGGGCATTTATTTTCTAGTATATAGAAAAAAGAAGAGGAGAGAGGATGCTCTATTCTATGTGTTAAAACCCTAAACCCTAAACACCTCCGATCGGTTTAACGCACTATAAGGGGTTCATGTAGCTGTCTCAGGTAGTGCCGATGAAGACCCGAAGGACATTGTGATCAAGAGAGAAGCCGACGACAAGAAATTGATCGAGTCGCCATCCTAGAGCATTTGCCGATGCAAGAATCAAAAGAAGAAGAAGAGAAGGGAAAAGGAAAACGAAAAATATTGACATCGATGGCTTCACAAGCAGGTCAGTAGTTTAAATTGTTTTGCAATTAGAGAAGTCGATTGTTTATAGGCTGGAGTAATAAGATCTTGTAATTTAGATTCCAACATTGTGGTATCAGATAAGCTGATCTTTAGCCTACTCAATCCCTTATTCACATCATCCCTATTATTAGCAGCCATATGTGCCACTTACAAGTTTTAAGATTGATTCAGCTTGTCTTAGATTAGATTAAATTAGGGTTTAAATCTATACTGTCTTTGCATGTTTTAAATTCAATTTTCAAGTTCCATTACTTGCTTAGCAGTAGAATTGAGAAAGATAAGGGAAGAGAGGATAAGCCTGATTGAATCCACCCTGAAATCCCCAAAATTGAAAAGAACCCTTATTTTTTTATGAAATCCTAGAATCCCAAATCAAATCCAAATCAGAAATTAAGTTATTAGTTCGGATTCTTACCATACTAGAAGCGCTATTCTCACTGGAAAACCGCACAACATCGTGCAAACTTCTCTGGGACGTGGCATCGCCACCATCATTGCACGGGTGTGTTGGTATTTCTTACGACCACAGATAAATCCGCAAGCGCACGGAATACCGCTGTAGCACTTCACCTTCAGGTGACCCCCAAAAGGATATCGAACTCAGGGAACGTGTGTAATCTACCTAAGGCTAAGACTATCCAAGGACAACAACTGATGATAGGTAGGCTAGGCTAGAGAGGACTTTCTATGTATTTTAATTATCTACGCTAAGTAAGGTAATTCCCTATCTGTTGCTTCGGGCACCGACCCCTGCTGGTCTGCCAGCGTGGTTCCGGCTATAGCTCTATGATGTATCCGAACATGGAGGATTACTAGGATGGGATTCAGGGCTATCACCACCTGCCGCCTACCTCTGACAAATCCGGTGGATACACAACAAACAAGGGTAACCTCTAACCTAGACACCACGTCTAAGTTATTAATTACTACTCTAATACTTGTACATGAACTTCCTTCTTTATCCAGAGTCCTAGTACTAGAGCACTTAGTATAAATACTAAACAATGAACCCGCAAAGATGGAAATATATCTTACTTAAACAAAGTAATTAAATAACATAAGAAAGGAACACGAATGCTTACTTTATAGAAGAAGTTCTCCGAACCCGGAGCAAAGTGTACCGACAGCTCTGGTACTCATCCCGAATTCCTCCTAGGAAGCTACACTCGTCGAGGGAGAAGTCGGATGAGCGCCAAACTTTCGGGCACTCCTCTAGAGCTTCCCCTCACTCTCTACCTTATTCTAATGTACAAAAGATACAATAGAGCCTCTTATAATTTAGCTCAAAGTTGTGTGTCTTGGAAATGAGAAGGTGACCTCCTTATATAGGCTCCAAATGACGGTTAGGGGTATGGGAAATGACCAAAACACCCTGCAAACGCCTTAGGGGAGAAATCCGAGCCGTCTAGGTGAAAGCAAATGGCGGGAAGCGTCAGGATTGGTTCGGCTAAACTGGTGGGTTCGGCCGAACCCAAAAACTCTCCTCTCGGCCTCTCCTTCGGCCGGGAGGTTGCTTATTAGGTCCCCAACAACCTGGGCTATGTTTTGGCCCAATTCTAAATGGTTTTTATTGATTTATTAGGCCTCTAATCCGTGTAAACGTGCCCTGGATGTGCAGAGGTGCATTTTGTCGCATGACGGATGTGTTTTCTCCTCAAATTACCTGCATACACATATTTCACCAACACTAGTGGAAATGATTAGTAATAATACCTACCACTAAGTTGGATACCTTGTTTTATTTCATTATACGCAGGTATTGACGGTCAGATATTATGATTTAAGGACCGTCAACAACACCCCCACACTTAACCTTTGCTCGTCCCGAGTGAAGGCTATGGACTCTACAATAGAGTTATGACTTCCTTACTAATAATCATGCAAGCAAATTATTCAAAGTCATACCTGCACTTGTGGATCTTTGTAGTGTCTACCATGCAATCCTGGGCAATTGAGAAATGGAACAATCTTAACTCAAGAAGTCACCCTAACTTTTCATGAAGAACAACTTGGGGGTTTTTCCAATAACACCAAATTATAACTTTGCTTTGCTCCTCCATTGATTCTCTCGATCACTCAAGGTGTATGATTCCTCACAAAGGCATATGATTGTGCATTTTCTTTTTCTACCATCTAATAAGGCTTATGTGGAGCTCAGGGTATAGAAAAGAGTAGAGCCTTACTTGCATCACATATATTGCAAAGTCAAATAATGGATCCACGAAAATACAAGACATACTTTCTGGTCAAGAATGTGCATGTGCATGTGTATGGTAAATTTGTGGGTGGTAAAAGGAAAATAAAAATAACTCCTTTTGTATACCTCCTCCTCCATTTATTTTCTCTTTTGAAATTTGGGAGAGTGCATGGCTATTTCTTTTTTTCTTTTCTTTTTTTCTTTTTGTTTCATCACCATGCTCCATACTTGTATGAGCACTTTTTTTCTTTCTTTTTGCATAGCCATGCCTCTCTCTCTCTTTTTTTTCTTTTGAAAGAACTTTGGAGGAAGAGGCATAAATGACATGGAGTATGTATTTTGTGGACTATGGATGAAATGAATGACAAATGAGGAATGCGAACTTCCAGTGTAGAAGTAAAGCATTAGTGGGTGTATGTGGAATGTGTGTGATCTTGACCATGAAAGTATGAAAAGCATTTCACTAGGGTCACAAAACTTGACAACGCTCAATGTGATGACAAGTAGCGTATGTAGCAAGCTAATCATGAATGATCAACCGATGGCTCTAGTGGGAATGAAAATATCAATGAGGAGTTTAGCATCGTTATATATATTTTTTCTTTTTATAAAATTACCAAGTGTGCAACATGAAGAGCAGGATTTCTATCATCAGACTATAACTAATTCATCAATTACCTAGATAGCATGGGGTCCCTATTGGATATATCACCACAAGCAACAAGTAATGAGCAAAGAATAATAGGCATGCATGTCATTTTCAGGGAGACCATAGACTCTAATTGTACCATCCCTAGCTTGGGTTCAATTATCTTCGATATTTTAGAATTGATAGTCAAATTAAACTCAAGATAGAATGGATGTCCAAAGGAAAAATTGTGCAAACCTACGCTCTGTATAAAACAGAGGACGATTCATGGTAGAGGTGGTTCAGTCAAACTGGAGGTTCGACTAACCCCTCATTGGGTCTAGCTGCATCAATTTTCCTTGTGTGGTTCGTCATGGCTCATCACTTCTGGGTGATCTTGCTTTGGTTATGGCGTTGATGTGCAAGATCACCCCCACACTTGTCTTTGTATCTGGGAGGCTTTATTGGACACAAAAAGAAAAATAAAGACAAAAGTGAAGCAAAAAGAACTCACTTGGTTGGAAGACCAAGGAGCCAACTTTATTTTATTTTATTTTATTGAATCTTTTTTCTTTTTATTTTATGGCAACAATGGATATGGTGGGTATCCTGGCAGGATGGAGACATAAGATGAGGATGCACATGGTGTATGAGATTCTTACCAGATAGATCTTACCAGGCTTAGAACTAGATCGAATGTAACAAAGTTTTGCATTTGTTCTACTTGGTTCCTTGTGCATCTCTTTCCCATGGACCAAGGAGCATGATATAAGTGTTTGAAGTTATTGTACACTGCTCCTTGATTGTCTTTTTATTTCCTGCAAAAGGTTAGTGGACAACAAATACCCAAGGGACTATAAAGATTTGAAAAGATTTTATCGTAGCCTCGAAATTAGTTGTTCACATCCACGCCAAAATGAAATTGGATTCAAAACATGAGAAGCGTGGATCCCATAAGTTTGCTAATATTTTATTTTATTTTTCGAGAGACAGTCCTTTTATTCTGAAACATTTTTTTCAAATTTTTATTATTCACCAGATTTTCGTTTAAGCACAACTTATACAGTGCTGAGGTAAATTTGCATGAACATGCTAAAGGAGCAATTAGTAATATACGCACTGTGCACCTTGATAGGTGATATGTTTCTCCTTTGCATGTTAGCAATTGATTTGTTCCCGGCCCTGACCTACCTCCATTGTGAATTGAACTTGAGGACTCACCCGTCAATTTGAAAATTTTCCTGCAAGGGTTAGTCCAGATAAGATATATATCCAATGTCTATGAACATATTAACTCTGAAATTCATTAATCAAACTAAACTCCATGTCCAATTTGATTAAAGTAGACTATTTTAACCTAAGCACCATGCTTAATTTAAAAAGCCTATAGATGTCTTGCGCGAACACCCAAAACAAAGCATATGCAAATAGACACAAGAAACATAACCATGTAAGATCAAGTCTCATTCAAATGAAGATAAGTATGAGTAAAAGGAATGGTGAACCTTGTTTTATCTTTCGCATACCTGAGTGTACTTACCGCCAGCATGATGTATATTTTGAAATCTCTGGGGCAGTGGCATTGTCACATATGGTTGTCGATTTCTCCTCCATCTTTATGCAGATTGTACCGGAGGAAGGCGCTTTGACCATGCTAACTCAGGCAAGCAAGTTGGTCATGCACACACCTCAGGTGCAAGATCCTTGTGCCTTGAAGGCGTGATCCATTGGCACAATACGTAGGAAGCATCTCTTTTCGAGCAAATGTGCAAGTGTCAACTAGAGTGGAGCAGCCAACACCTAGAAATGAAGAGGGCAACTCCTCTTGCTTGTATGCGCGTAGGTGCTACGGGAGCGATAAGTTGTGCATAGCTAGAGGTAGATAAAGGCTGAGCCAAGGCGGCACATGAGCTCGAGAGAGGCACTAGGTGTAGCCAGGCAGCATGATTGCTACTAGCGAGGTGTATAGCCACATTTCAAAGACACGCACATAATGCAGTCTTTGATCTAAATGTAGCTCGTCAGCTCTCTTGCTCTTTTCTTCTCCCATTTTTTTCTCCTTTTCTTCTATCTCTCTTTTCTCCTCTTTTTTTATCTTCTTTTTTTTCTTTTTTTAGCAAGCTAGGACTAACACCAACTTCAACCCAAGATGGCCTTGGTTGATGGAACTCATCATGAAAAGCTCGTCGACCTTCCCCCCACACTTGGACTTTTGTGTCGCAAGACATCAAAAACCAAGTGTGTGATGTCGGATTCTCCTATAAAGTGTGTTCCAATTCCAAGGATCACCAAAGTGTACAGTTGATGTAGCTAGTGTTCTTAGACATCGCATGACCCTCGTTCTTAATCTCAACCTGCAATGGTTAGTGACCAAGAATACCCGAAGGTGCATATTATCCTAAAAACCGGTTCTTGCTTTTATTGGAAAGAAAGTGTAACGCTCTGCTTTTCGTGAGACGTTAAAAACTAATTCGGCAAAATCTTATATGCGAAAATTTCGTTCTTTGTGTGCGAGTCTAAGTTGTGCCATGGATCTCAATTCAATCTCCCGTTGTTCCATCTCGTTGATATCAAAATCCTCCACCTCAAGATTTCAATTCCGATTCAAGTCTCCGAAACTTAATCGTCTCCTTTGAATCCTCGCCAAATACTTGTCCCGATTCCAAAATTATCCAAGTCCACTTTGAATCCATTCCTTGACTCCTCCCTGTTTTCCTAAGACCATGTATCAAGTTCGAAACCCAAATTAAAATTCCAAATCTCCTTTCCCTCCAAACCGATTTCCTAGACAAGAGTCTACTTTGCCTCCCTCAAATCCTTGTGGACCGATTCTCTCTCAGGCGATCTTCTCTCCCGGTCGTTTCTCTCCTCACGTGCGTCGCCCGTGCGCTGAGCGAGAGACGCTCCCTCCGTTTCCTTTCTCTCTCTCCTCTCGCCGCGCTATGCGCCGTCGCCGTGATTCGATTTTCGCCACCGCCTTTGAAATCCCGCCGCCACCATCAAAACCTCCGTCGCTGTTCGATTTTGGCCCACGACCGCGCGTCGTGGTGGCCGACCGGCCGGTCGCCGCCGCCGTCAGCCCTGTCGCTCCTATGCCGCGCAGCCGCCTGGCCCCGCTGCCCTGCCGCGCTGCGCCACGCAGCCGCTCGGCCCCGCGCGCGTGCCCAAGCCGCTCCACGCGCGTCCTGCCAAAACCATGAGGCCGAGCTCCCACTCCCATCCCTCTCCCTCCCCAAATCGGCAAAGAAGCGAGCTCCTTTTTCCCCCTTCTTTTTCTCTTTTTCCCAACCTCAGCCACCGCACCTCCTCTGCCGCCGCTTGGCCGCTTGGGCCGATGCCAGCCGAGCTAGCGCGACCGCCAGCTCACTCCCCTTGACCGCCCCAATTTCGGTTCCTTCCCCTCGAAGCCCCATCCGCCTATAAAACCCAAGCCGAGCTCCTCCTCCTCTCTATCCCTCTCGTTTTCGCCTGCCGCGCATTGTCGCCCTGCTCTGCTTGCACCGTCGTCGTTCGTCGTCAAGCACCGGGGAGGCCGGTGCGTGCGTGGATGTGCGACGAGGAGCTCCAGGCACCTCTTCTTCCCCTTCCCCGGCCGCTCCTGGAGAGCTTGCTCCCGCGCCGCCACCGCTCGTCACGGCGCCCTGTCCCGACGCGGTGAAGCATCTAGGCCCCCGTTGTTAATTTTGGTAATTAATGACAAGCACTAATTGTGGACTAACTATTGTCTTTGAGCTATATATTTTAAGTTAGGACCAAGTCATATGTGCGCATGGATGATTATCGATGGATTAAAATTGACAGCGCAAAGCAAAGAGAAAGAAGACGGGAAACTAGTGCTTTAATTTAGAACTGATCGAGGTGTAGGGCGATCAAATTTGCTAGTTTATTTGTTAGTTTCACCGTACTATCAAGGGGGGTAATGACCTAGCAAAGAGATGATTAAATTGCCACATTAGGTCATTGCATTTTCACTTTGCTCTCTTTTTCATCACACACACACAATCATTTGCCCTTTTACTGGGCTCGGCCTGACTAGGGGCGGTCAGACCAGCCACATTGTGGCGGTCTGACCGGCGCGACATGGCCAGTCTGACCGGCACCACAACTGCGGTCTGACCGGTGCATAAGGCCGGTCTGACCGGCGGCACATGCGCGGTCAGACCGGCCCCCTGAAGGCCGGGATGGTGCTGCTCGGGGTGGCCAATACAAAGCCGACGGAGCCGTATTCGGTCAGACCGAGCCGAGGCCGGTCTAACCGCCCACTCAACACTGGTCTGACCGGCCAGGCCGATGGGGCCCTCTGACAGCGCTACAACGGCTAGAAAACTAGCCGTTGTAGAGTAGCACGGTCTGACCAGCCGCATACCTCCGGTCAGACCGGCAGAGCACAAAGTTTGGGGATTTCGCCCCCAACGGCTAGTTTTGGTTGGTGGGAGTATAAATACTCCCCCTCCAGCAGCAAGGGGGCTCTCTTGGCACTCAATTCAATTGCATACACCCCTTGCACCTCTCTCACACCCACTTGAGCTTTGTGTTCATCCATTTAGTGTGTTAAGAGGTTTGATCTAGCCAAGAGTCAAGTGCATTGCTTCCATTGTAGAGCTAGTGTGGCACTTGATTGATCATCTCCACGCCGGGTCATTGCTTGTTACTCTTGGAGGTTGCCGCCTCCTAGACGGCTTGTGGAGGAGTTTCCCGGTGACCTCTCTGAGAAGATTGTGGAGGCCCGGCACCGAGTTGTGAGTGGTTTGGAGTTCACCACCTTCGGAGTGAAGGAAGAACTACCCTAGTGATCGAGGCTTGGGTAGTCCTCTCCGTGGGCCGGCTCCCACCTTGCCCACCCCTTGACGAAGGGGACGTGCGGTGGCTTCGTGGTTGAGCGGTGGAGTTGGGCTCGCCTCAACGGGGAGTAGGAAACCGGAGAGTTTCCGAACCTCAGTGCAAAATCTCTTGTCTCCATGTCTCATTTGATTGTCGCATTTACATTTGTGCAATTTACATTTCTAGAGACAAACTTGAGATCATATCACCCTAGGATTGCTAAACATTGACATAGGAGTGTGATTTACTTTCCTAGAGATATAATTGAGCCACTATCACCCTAGGTTTGCAAAACATAACTTAGTTGCTTAGTTAGAGTTGACCCTCACCAAGCCTAGCAACTTAGGTTAGTTTTGATTAGGTGTCATTTAGTTTTAAATCGCCTATTCACGTCCCCTCTAGTCGACATCTCGATCCTACACGCGGTAGTCCTCCGTTCCTCTTCCTCACTTGCTCTCCCCCTCCTTTAACTCGCTTGGTAGCTCGGTTAGCCTTCCGGTGGTTCTTAGGCGCCGCCCCAAGCCCCGCCGCCGCTCGCCATAGCCTTGCTGCCGTCGGCGCTCGCTCCCGGAGGCCGCCTCTAGTCGCCGGACCTCCACGGCGCCTCCCCATCCCATCCGACACCAGAAACGGGTCCCCTGAGTCCTAGAGATGCTCCCACTCCGCCGAATCGAACTCCCATTGCTCCAGTGGATTTTCCCCTTTTGCTCGCCGCCAGCCGCCGCCGTCACAATCTGTCGCCCTTGACCTCTCCCGAAGAAATCCAAGCCGTTGGCTCACTCTCTCTTGTCTTCCTCGTCATTCCGGTGTGCTCCCTATAGCCTCTCACCGTCGCAAGGTGTCCCGGTGAAACCGCCGCCGTCCGCCGTCCATCTCGGCATCCCCCTTCTTCCTCCTCGAGCCGGCCCGCGTGGCTGCCACGAAGGCACCACGTCGGTGCCAGCTCGGCCGGACCGGGTCAAGCTGACCCCAGTCAGCCGCTCCCTCCGTCTCCCGCTCGCGCGCGCGGTCCACCGCGAACCGTGAGGCTACGCGTGGGCCCGACGCGTCTCGGTCCATCCAGCGCACCGCCCGTGCGCCATCCCCACCAAACCCTAGCACCACCCTCGCGTGCGCCCATCCCACCGTGGGCCGTGTCACCAACAAGCGGGCCCCACCTGGGACCCCGCTCGGTGCACTCGGTCCACCGGACCCCCCCCCCCCCCTCTCTCTCCCGTGCCCTAATGGGCCGACCCCCGCTCTCGCCTGGCCCAATAAGGCTCGATCGAGCCGCGCAAGCCATCGGGCCACGCCCTAAGCCACCCAAGGAAGTCTGATTCACGTCTCTTCTTTATTTCTTTTCAGAAGGATTTAATAAATCCTTTTTCCTTTAGACAGAAAATCCTTTAATCTTCCAAAAATCATATCTTCCAATCCGTAGCTCCGATTGACTCCATTCCACTTCCAATAATTCCATAAAATTGAGATATATTTAATTGCACTAATTATTAGTCTAAATAGGATCTTTATTTGGTCTTTTGTTTAGGTTTTGATTGTTTGCGCTTAGTCGCGGTTGCCGGATTATCATCAGTCTTGGGCCTCTCAAAGATTCGTGAAGCTTCGTGAAGACCTTGAGCAAGGCAAGTCACCCTTTGATCAATTGCTCCTATAATTGGAAAATCATTATTATTTTGTTTGCAATTTGCATTATTAGAATCACACACTTAACTTGCTTGGCCTCGGTTTGTGTGCCAAACCGACGGACCTACCTAGTAGTTGCACAAATTCATGTAGGCTGTACTACCCTGATTCCTTGTCGTTCCACCCTTATGGTACTTCGGTATCCGTGCTCTCTGAGCGCGTATACCAAATATCCCACATACACCGTTGTTTGTCGAAAACTTGGGAAATGGGTTTGTGAAGCCTTGAAAACCCGACATGTGGTGTCGATGTGTTTGAAAATAAAATGAATTGTGAAAACTCACGATGTGGGAGCCGTGTCTACGTGGCGCTGTCCCGTATTCGCATATAAGGACCGATTCCTGTGGAAAACTCATCGAGCATAATCACAGTGCAACCACAAGGTGGAATGGGACACCCTGGCTAAGTAACTAGTCGGTTCAGGGAAACCTCGCATGCCAATAGTTGGGAACACCGGGGCAGGGTCGGTTGGAGCCAAACCGGGTTCCTGGTAAGCAAGAAAGAGAAGCTTGCAGAATTACCGATCAAAGTGGTTGGAGTTTGATTTGTGAAAACTAAAATGGCCTATATTTATGTGAGGATTTGATTCTTCTATGTGGCATGAGGTGACCCTAAGCCGGCTTGAGAAAGGCTTTGTCACGAACCTCTGACACCGGCCAGTGTCTGGAGTAAGTTCGTGTCTTGTGGGTAAAGTGTACCCCTCTGCAGAGGTTAACTAACTGTTCGAACAGCCGTGCCCACGGTCGTGGGCGGATGTGAGGTGGTTCCCGTTGCGTAGATTTGATTGCCTATGCTTTGCGAAAAGTTGTTGTGGAATGGGAATCGTAACCAGAATCAGCCTATGTGGCAGATGGATGACCTAAGTGGTCAGAAACGAATCTGTGTGATTCGGGATGTCTGTGGGCATCATAGACTAGGCTTCCCGACTGGAAGCGGATTGCTTGCTGCTGGGCAGCTGGACTTTGGGAGTCCGCAAAAATGAAAAAGGCTCTGGGAGCCGCCTAATCAAGTGAAATGGCTCTGGGAGCCGATAAGTAATGATCTGACCCAGGAGGTCGGTACATTACCATTTGAGTTGTTGAAAAGCATCTCTTAAAGTCGAATCAAGACTCAAGTCTCTTTTCGGCCCAAACTTAGAAAGAAATAAATAACTTAGTGATTTCATAATGATTTCAGACAAAAGATTTGCAAAACAATCTTGCCACTCTTCCAAGCTTGCATTAAACACCTAAATTTCCGTGACTTGCTGAGTACGGAAGTACTCACCCTTGCTCTATATAAATATATATAGTTCCTCCGCCCTGAAGTTGAAGTGAAGTGAAGATTAGGGTTTCGTCCTGGTTCCCAGCCGTCACCTGTGGTGTTGGGTGTTAGACCATTGGTTCCTCTGCTGCTGCTGTTGTTGGTGTTCCCTCGTCCGGGTCGTCAGTTGCATTATCGGGCTGTTTTGAGCTGCAACCTAAGTTAAGGTAAATAAGTCCTCTGTTTATTTTAAGGATTGCAATGATTCATATTTGTCACCGTGGGTACCAGCGCTATGTCCTGGGACTGGTACTGAGATCGCGGTTTCGTAGGAAGCGGTTCGTGCCGTTTTTCCTACGACACGCTCCAGTCAGGTGCCGTTGTACGGCGGTGCCGGATTAGGGTGTGACAGAAAGCTTACTATGATAATCCGGGGTATCTCCTAGCAGTGCTTTGTTTATTGTCACAAGCTCGACCTTGGGGACATTGCTCTGCAAGATTAGTGCCACAAACAAATACGAGATTTGCAGTATTTATGATAAATATAAGCGTCCACAACAACACCTCTATACATGTTAGAAATGAGGACCGAAAGGTGGTTGTGGTCCTCACATAGGGAAGTGGTACTAATCGAACAGGACTCTGGGGATTTCTTATGTGAGCATGAATCCTGGGGAATTTTGAAGGAAAAACTTTTATGCTCATCTGCGGAATGCTTTCTCTCGTCCTCTAGAGTCGATGTCTCAAGCTTGTCCGTGGCCTGAAGGATTTCCTTCTCAAGAGATACATCATGCAAGAATCGGGTTGTTTCTTGATGATAAACAAAAACAACGTTCTGAGGACCAGAGGGACAAGGCTTAGGCTTGATCGAGGGTGATGAGGGTCGTTCAGTTTCATGATGATGGGAAATAGATTCAGAAGAAACGAACGTAGATACAAAAATCACCTCCTCGAACGGCTCATGCGTGGGATGAGCCTTCGTTTTGCTGAAATGATTCAGGGTGTTTCCATAATCTTCATAAAGATCATCCCTGAATTGGAATGGAATTTCCGGAGGATGAATTTCTTCTTCTTCCGGCTTCAGCAATTGGAATGAGGATTCGGCAGTTGAGTCGGGTTCCGACTCCACGTGCAGAGGTTCCTCATGGATAATCTCGATCTCTGGGATGGCTTCGCTTTGGCCAAAAGAATCGTTCTCTAAGATCAGATCTAAGAGTTCTCTTCCTTTGGCGGTTGTCTTGTGTGCAAACGATCCTCCGGCGGAAATATCGAGATTTTCAGCAAACTCCTTGTCTAACCCATACCGAAAATGTCGTAACAACAATGGTTGGGTAAAGACAAGTCTGGGCCAGACTGAGTTAACAATGAGAATCTGGCCCAGGCTGCACCGAGAGATTCCTTCTCATTCTATCGGAAAGAGAGGATGTCTAATCGAATATTAATTACACGGGTTAATGGAAAGAAAGCAAGGCAGAATTTGCACTTGAGCTCCTCCCATTCACCGTGGAATTTCTTGACAGACATAGTGTACCATTGCTTCGCTCCATCTCAAAGAGAAAAAGGAAACAACTTCCACTTTATAGTTTCATGTGTCATGCCTACGATGGATAAACATGAACACACTAGCTCAAAGTCCCGAAGATGGCGGTATGGATTTTCACCAATACCACCAGAGAAGGTTTGCTCTCGAATCATGGCTATAAAGCTAGGACCGATTTCGTAGCCATCGGAAAGGATTGGTTGTGAAGAACAGGATGGCTCATAAAGATCAGCCAGAGGAGCAGAAAGTTTTTGAATTGTGGGTTCCTCCATCAAGGAAAGGAATAAAAGAAGAAGGAATAAAAATAAAGATACGAGGATGACCTAGACTCGGATAAATTAGCAACCGTTCCCCGGCAACGGCGCCAGAAATGCTTGTTGGTATTTCTTACGACCACAGATAAATCCGCAAGCGCACGGAATACCGCTGTAGCACTTCACCTTCGGATGACCCTAAAAGGATATCAAACTCAGAGAACGTGTGTAATCTACCTAAGGCTAAGACTATCCAAGGACAACAACTGAACATAGGTAGGCTAGGCTAGAGAGGACTTTCTATGTGTTTTAATTATCTACGCTAAGTAAGGTAATTCCCTATCTGTTGCTTCGGGCACCGACCCCTGCTGGTCTGCCAGCGTGGTTCCGGCTATAGCTCTATGATGTATCCGAACATGGAGGATTACTAGGACGGGATTCAGGGCTGTCACCACTTGCCGCCTACCTCTGACAAATCCGATGGATACACAACAAACAAGGGTATCCTCTAACCTAGACACCATGTCTAAGTTATTAATTACTACTTTAATATTTGTACAGGAACTTCCTTCTTTATCCAGAGTCCTAGTATTAGAGCACTTAGTATAAATACTAAACAATGAACCTGCAAAGATGGAAATATATCTTACTTAAACAAAGTAATTAAATAACATAAGAAAGGAACACGAATGCTTACTTTATAGAAGAAGTTCTCCGAACCCGGAGCAGAGTGTACCGACAGCTCTGATACTCCTCCCGAATTCCTCCTAGGAAGCTACACTCGTCGAGGGAGAAGTCGGATGAGCGCCAAACTTCCGGGCACTCCTCCAGAGCTTCCCCTCACTCTCTACCTTATTCTAATGTACAAAAGATACAATAGAGCCTCTTATAATTCAGCTCAAAGTTGTGTGTCTCGGAAATGAGAAGGTGACCTCCTTATATAGGCTCCAAATGACGGCTAGGGGTATGGGAAATGACCAAAACACCCTGCAACCGCCTTAGGGGAGAAATCCGAGCCGTCCAGGTGAAAGCAGATGGCGGGAAGCGCCAGGATTGGTTCGGCCGAACTGGTGGGTTCGGTCAAACTGGTGGGTTCGGCCGAACCCAAAAACTCTCCTCCCGGCCTCTCCTACGGCCGGGAGGTTGCTTATTGGGTCCCCAACAACCTGGGCTATGTTTTGGCCCAATTCTAAATGGTTTTTATTGATTTATTGGGCCTCTAATCCATTTAAACGTGTCCTAGATGTGCAGAGATGCATTTTGTCGCATGACGCATGTGTTTTCTCCTCAAATTATCTGCATACACATATTTCACCAACACTAGTGGAAATGATTAGTAATAATACCTACCACTAAGTTGAATACCATGTTTTATTTCATTATATGCAGGTATTGACGGTCAGATATTATGATTTAAGGACCGTCAACAGGGTGATGAGGACACAACTAGCTCGGATATAACCATGACTACCTTATGTATTAATCAACTAAAGGTGAATATGTTCTATATTAGATTTACTTATTATATATTTGAACAAACGTTGCTACACAATGAGTTTCATGTGTTTTTGTTTGCAGAGGTACTTGCTTGGGCGAAAGAAAAGAGACTGAGTGTAAGGAATACATGGATAATTGAAGAAGTTGATTGGGGACCAAACTAAGACCTTCTCCAAGTCTTCTTTCATCTCACCACATCACTTTTGGTCCATAGAAGACAAGAGATAAAGTTCTACACGTTTTGGATTCAGATTCGGGCCTCTAGACAGCATCAACTTCAAATGGACCTAGCCGCTGATCTAGAAGGAATTTCGGGGCCCATGAGTACTTGTTGGAAAGCTTATGGAGTCTACTTTCAAATGGTTTTGGTCCCATGTCCAAATTCCTACGAGCTGCCAGAAATCTGCAAAACAAGCCACGTACCTCATCCAGTCCGAATGTGATTTGGGTTTTGGGCCTTGTAATTGTGTCATGAGCTTAGCCCATGGGGGTGTCCGCCCTAGGGCAACCCTAGGACGTCCCTAATTATACTTAATCCGTTGCCGTCATCGTTTAGAGTTGGGTTTTGCTTAAATTATTCTATTAAGAACAGTTTCGCCGCTAGATCGGTTAGTGGAACCCCAAATTCGTATACTTAATCATTCATATGCAATTTGGTTGCAATCTATCTTGTTCTTGCTTGTGTTATTCGATTCGCATGCAGGGATTAGCCTTCTCGGCAAGGTCAACCGGGTTTCGGCACGTTTGATAACCAGAGGAGACGTGGTGCTGCGATTGCGGGGCTCAGTAGCGTGTTTGTTCAGAAGCCGGATCGAGTTGTGTCACGACTCCGTCCAAATCGACTGTTTATCATTACCTATTGGAAGATCGGGACCTAACTCCCTCATTAACGGGCTTGCCTACGCGTGCGCTTGCCTTCTCCTTCTCATGGTCACGCCGGTTCCTCCGTGCCCGCGCCATCATGGAGCTTCCCCATCATCACTACTTCACCGGGACGGGAAGGTTCGGCTTGGCTCCATCCCCTAGCCGACAAACTCCAGAGTTGCACGGTGCATGACTGTCGCTTGTGCGCTCCCACTTCTTCAGGCTGTCGATGCCACCTAAGCTACACAGCTCAGCGCCGCCCTTGAACTGTGGCCCCCAGCCACGAAGATGGAGCACCACAGCGGAATCAACTCCGCTAGCGTGCGCACTGCTTGCCGGACCACCGTTGCCGCTATCGCCGTCGTTCCGCTCGCTTGCCGGTTCTTTGGATGGGAGGAGAGAGAGGGGATCAAGAGAGTGATTAGGGTTAGGATTTCTCACGCACCTCGTTGGTCACTTCATTGGCGCGGAGCAAATCCAAGACATCCATCAGATCAGCCCCGCATTGGGCTGCCACCACCGATGGGCCACAGAAGATCACTGGGCCACGCTCGCCACCGCACTCGGCTCGCGCTTAAACTGGCCGGCCCGATTTTTGGGCCAGTTTTTAGAAGTAATGGGCTGAATTGAATTTTTTTTATTTTAACCCGCCGATTAAATGTTTAATATTTCAAGAATTTTAGTTATATCCCTCTTAGCTAATTTAAACTGCTAAAAATTATTTTGATTAGTAAGTAAACTATTTCTAGTTAAATGAAACCATGAGAGAAGTTTAGCTACAAAGGAATAATGATATGAAATTATTTTTTGACCAAAGTAATTATAGTTTTATGTCAATTATATTTGTTGTTCTATTCCTTAGTTATTTTCTGCCCAACGGTGTTTTGACAATGAAAATTCTAAGGGTGTGTTCGGCACTGCTGGTTCCCAACTTTCTCCTCTCGTTTTTCACATGCACGCTTTTCAAACTGCTAAACGGTGTGTTTTTTTGCAAAAAGTTTCTATATAAAAGTTGCTTAAAAAATCATATTGATCCATTTTTGAAAAAAAAACTAATACTTAATTAGTCACGCGCTAATGGACCGCTCCGTTTTCTGCCCGCACTGTTCCTGGTTGGGCCTCCAGTAGCGAACACACCATAAGTTTATTTTATATGTAATTGATTAAGCCAACATAAATTAGTTATATGCATTATTTTCAGCAATGGGACAACTTAAGAATGGAAGAACAATATTGTCAATTCCCTTGATGGATCTACAGTCTCAAAACATGTTTTGGCTTATGCTTATGAGCCAAAATTTGAATATTCAACCTTAAACTTAGAATTGAATTTAGGTTTTTTTAATCGTAGTTTATTGTTCGGCCTCTTTTAGATCGCTAAGAACACGTATATATAAATTTTATTTATATATTACTTTTCGTTTGCAAAAATTTCATTTCGCTTATTCCGTCGATAAGTGAAACCATAGAGTCCCTAATTTCACTGAATGGAAGAACAATACGGTTTTGAATTTAGCCATGTTAGATTTTGACCAGCGAGAGCTACAGTGCCGCGCTGCACTGTGCTGCTGCTCGCTGCATTGCGGCGCTGCTGCTGCTTGCTCACATGGGCCGGCCAAGGCCCAAGGCCTGCTGCTGCTGTTGGGCTGCTAGCTAGCTTGTTCTCTGGGCTGGGCTGCAGCTGCAGCTTTGCTCTTTTTCTTTTTCTCTTTTGTTTTTTCTCCCTCATTCTCTTTTTCTTCTAATTATTTGTGGGGCATCACACTTGGCCCTAAGAGAGGATCCTCCTGAGGAACTCAATAGAGCTGAGGAAGAATATGAACATCTCAAGTGGACTTACAATGAAAAGTTAGCTACTTGGGGAAAGTTCAACATGATGTCTTTGATGTACATTAAGAGCCACATCGCTCAAGAAATTATTGGAGGAATCATTGATTCTAACAACGCAAAGACATACTTAGCTAATATTGTAGAGAATTTCAAATTCTCATATAAGATTTATGCTAGTACAATCATTAGCAAGACGATTACTGGCAACTATAATAACAAAGGAAGCATCAGAAAACACATCCTTGAGGTGACTCATATGGCACATAAATTTAAATCTATTGATATGGATCTATATGAAGGTTTCTTAGTGCATTTCATCATGAGCTCTTTTGGTTCTAAATTTGGTCCATTTAAGATCAATTAGAACACTCAGAAAGAAAATGGATTATACAGAGCTAATTTCATACTCGGTGGAATAGGAAGAGCATCATAGAGCTGAAAAACAAAAGCTTAAAAACCAACCTAACCTCGCTAATGCCAACCATAAAGGTGAAAGAAAGATGTATCAAGGAGAACGCTCTAACAGCAACAAGAACAAGTCAAACAACTCTCAGAAGCCAAGTCGGAGTAAGCAAGATAGTTCAGGCTTTCAAACTACCGATGCCCCTTTTAAGACTCCACACTGCCCTTTCTGCGTGGTAGATGGATATTGGCAAAGGAATTGCTCATGTTTCAAAGTGTGGTTAGCTAAGAAAGGTAACCATAATTTTGAAGAAATATCTAATGTTAATGAATTCCTTTATGTTGAATTTTCCCTTAATACTTGGTGGGTTGACTCATGTGATATTGTGCATGTTTCTAACTTATTACAGGGATTCAATACCGTCTAGAAAGTAGCAAAAGAGGAGCAAAGCCTAACAGAGTGGCTGACAAACTAGCCAAGGAAGCTATAATGCCTAGAAGTGTTCATCCAATGTGTGCTTGTCAAAACCGCATCTTGCTTACCCTAACAGAGAAAGCTTTGTAAGTTCTCTGAAAATCACTTCAGATCGGAAAATTGTATGATCGAACATGTCTATATTTCTAGTTGAAATAAAATCCTGGTTTAAAAAAAGACCAGTACTGGACATGTCTGGAAATAATAATGGTCTATATTGGAATTAATTACATAGCATTCATTGATCCTTCAGTTTCAGCACAAGTAATGTATTGTCAGTTGTCACCAATGAAGTTAGTCCTGTTGTGCTACTATGTGCATAAATGCCTTTGTGTCTCTAAATATCGTCAACTAGTTGAGATGGTCATTATCTGCGCAAAACGTTCTAATCTTTCGAATAGACAGCTGGAAATGTTTGTTGATACATTCATCTGCTCATTAGAGATTAGTTGAGATTAGCTGGCTATCAATGTTTTGTATCGACAATAATAAAAGGGGTAGTGTATGAGGTCTAAATTGGATGGATGCGGAGATAAAGATTTAGATAAGTTCAAGTCCTCTTGATGAGAGATAGTTCCCTATTTTAGTTTGAGGATTGTATCCTCTAGAGTTGTATTGATTTAACGATCTTGTTTGTGACTTATACCCTTGTAGGCTCCTCGCCCTCCTTTATAGGTTGAGGGGCAAAGGTACAGATAGGAAACCTAGCCGGATTCGACATCGGTTACCTTTAGTACTTCAAGAGGAAAGACCTAGTCGGGGCTTAGGGCACTACCTTAACTGGTAAAGAAACTCTAGCGACTTAGTTTTCTACAATTATAATTATCTTATAATTATCTTAGCTATGGTCCACCTCCTAATACCAGTCAGGTATTTAGGTCGTGTGGGTATTTGGTACTTATAATCTCCACACCGGCTAACCACAACACAAGTTATCCGTGGATCGCTTCGATTCTTGTATCATGTTTTTTCATCCATCGATCTCAGTTCTTGCGCTTGAATAAGTTCAGTCCATGTGAAAAACTTGAATAAGTTAAGTCGATGTGAAGAATAATTTTTTTAAAGGATTCAGATAATAAAAATTGAACAAGTCAACAAATGCTCAATATATTTCCCAAAAGGCTCGGATCATGAAAAAACTCAGTTTTCAAAGTAAGTGGACTGATTAATTAGGTTATGGAATGTATAAAAACGGTAAAGTACTCAATTCGTCTCAATGGGCAGTTGTTGGACGACTCCTCTCCCACTCGTGGTCCTAGACATGGGGCCATTTCCCCTTACATCTTGATCTTTACATTGATTGTGGATGACATGTTTATTACTTCCTTTATTTTATAATAAAATCATTTTTACCCCATTTTATTACTAGTTTCTAGCGATCCTTATATATCATAATTTGTGAAAGTAAAAGATAAATATATTGGGAATAGATAAATAGAGGAATAATTGCATTGGAATTTGATAAAGTGGGGGTTAATCTTTTTAGTTTTGTATTAGTATTTTTCATCTCCTATTCACTGATGATAGTCTCCCTTTAGTCCAATCGCAGCGATCGGCAGCTATTGGGAAACCTAAACCCAGAATTTTGAGGAAAAGTATCTTACGCTGCTAGTCCCAGAAGGAAGAATGATCAAGGGAAAATTCAAAAGCATAAAAGAAAGATTCAGCAAGAGAGTCAATTACTGATCAGAGCCTCAGAGAAATATCTGTCAAATGGGGAGAGGTTCTTGTTAAGTTGGTTTTGCATAACCTCCCCACCCCACCTATGCTATGATCATGTTCAAATTCTCGTATTTGTGATGATCTTAAGCAAATGTTAAGGAATTTCTGATGGGATAATGAATTTGAAAGAAGAAAGTTCATTGGCTTGCATATGATAAAGGCTTTATATCAAAATTGGGAGGAGAAATTGGGTTTAGAGGTCTTGAGATATTCGACCAAGCATTACCGGTCATTAGTATTTGTCATGCTCTTACAAAATAATTTTGGAATGGCACCGAATTACCCTCTCCACCTCGGTGTATTCCTAGGCATCATATTTATATTTTCCAAGAAACACAACGCTAGTATGAAATGTTTCCTTTTTTACCTTAAGATGGATAAAAGTTATTGATATTAATTTACAGTTTACATACACTAGCCCAACCTATCTAGTTTAGGAGTTAGTTCGGAGGTGATTATGGGGTAACGCATATTTTAGCACGAGGATATCTCGGCACAAAACTATTTTTTTTCACAAGTTTCTTTAAGAAATTCTGAATCCATTTTTGTTTTCAAAACTATAGAATCCGCATAAGTTTGTGAAATCATGAAGCGATAAACTATCAAAATTAAACAATATACAAACCGGGCTCCCTTAAAATGCAAACCGCGGAGGCCGAAACAGCTGCTCCTGATCAACTGCGACGAGGTGCAACGTTAATTGTTACTTTTCCACTCTGGCCCCTCCACTTCCCATCAATTCCCGCTTTTAATCCGAGCGGGGGGGTGGGTCGCGCTCGCCGAAAACAAAGCGCCACCCCCGCACAAGGAGGAAAAAAAAAGAAAAGGAAAAAGGAAAAAAAATCCCCAATCCAAAACACACTCCGCCCCCCGATCCCCCCCTCTCTCAAACCCTAGCTCCCCCCCTCCCCACCACCAATCCCCCACGCGATTCGCCGGATGCGCCCTCCCGCCGCGGCCTAGGCCCCTGCGGTTCACCGGCGGTGGTGGGGTGAGAGAGCGCGCGCCGGCGACCGGCGAAGAGGAGGGGGGGGGGGGGGCGCGATGGAGCCGCGCGTGGGCAACAAGTACCGCCTCGGGCGGAAGCTCGGGAGCGGCTCGTTCGGGGAGATCTACCTCGGTTCGTGCCGCCGCTCCCCGCCTTGTGGGGGGGTTTCCGTTTTTTTGGTTTTTTTTTTTTGGTGGATTGTGTTCTCTTCTGGTGTCGCTGAATCTGTTGGGTGTGGATTTGCGCCTGCAGGTACTAACGTGCAGAGCAACGAGGAGGTCGCGATTAAGCTGGTGAGTTGATGCGATAATACTCATGTTTTCGCATATTCTACAATTTTCCTTTCCCTTTTTTTTTTTTTTTGGGGGGGGGGGGGGGTCGTCGGGGTAGTCAATTAGTGGATTGGGGAGGAAGTGATGGATAATTGTTCTGAATCAAAATAACCTATGAATTCACCCTAGCACATTTCATCCTAGCACATTTGGACTGGTAATTTGTGTAATAGAAAGGCCAATAAGCACTGGAACAAATGTCGCCTGCCATACGGCTTGGGAATATTTTGATATGGGTTGGGCTGTGTAAGCTCTTCTGTCTCTTTCACCCAGCTCGTCTGTCTCTTTCACTCTCAGTAGTTTAGATTAGTAACCGTGAATTGATTTTACAGTGTATTTTAAAGGGATGTGGCAGCTGGACCCTTTTCATCTGTTTACATCCATCAGCAAAAAATACGTATTTGTTTACTTCGCTTCTAACTGTAACCCTGTCATTTACAATCTTTTTTTTTTGAAATGTATGTCACATTATCAGTGTGAGAATAATGTTTGTTATTATGTCTCACTCAGTCAATGTCTCCTGATTGTCCATTTAAACAACTGCAGGCTTTGCCCTATATGGTTGATAAGCCCCTCTTTGGACTGATATGCATTTCTTTCTCTTTGCGTTTGTCCAGGAGAATGTGAAAACAAAGCATCCACAATTGCTGTACGAGTCAAAGCTGTACAGGATACTTCAGGGTGGAAGTAATGCACTTTCTTTTATTTACTTCTTTTTTTCCTTTTGCATTCCATTTTTTTTTCCCTGGGAGATAACAACCTGCATTCTGTTTTTGTCCTGCAGCTGGGATTCCAAATGTCAAGTGGTTTGGTGTTGAGGGTGATTACAATGTTTTGGTTATGGACTTATTGGGCCCAAGCCTTGAGGATCTCTTTAGCTTTTGCAACAGAAAATTGTCTCTAAAAACTGTTCTAATGCTTGCTGATCAAATGGTACAGTATGAAATTAAGGCCAAGTGTTGTTGCTCTTTGTGTTATTATTACATAGTAGTCCTATCTGGTTAAATGCATTTGATTGTTTCTAATTTCTCCATATTTTTATTAGATAAATCGAGTTGAATTTGTACACTCAAAGTCTTTCTTGCATCGAGATATTAAGCCAGACAATTTTCTCATGGGCCTTGGAAAGAGGGCAAACCAGGTAAGTGATTTAGGTGCTGTTTTTGTGCTTATAGTTCTAGGTCTTAATTGTAACATTAGGTGGCTGTAGTTACATTTTCTCCCTTATCCATTGTAGGTATACATGATTGATTTTGGACTGGCAAAGAAATACCGGGACACTTCAACACACCAGCACATTCCATACAGGTAATATATTGTAATCCATCTATCTATGAGGTTCATATTTATTAATCTTTTATGTTTGCATCAAATTATCATTTTTTTCACTTATGCATTACTTTATTAAAATTGCCTTCGCATTGCCTACTGTCACCTCACCGGTCACTATAACTATATTGTGTTTATTCATAAAATTTGGTCATCGATGAAAGTTTTTTCTTACCAAGTGCCATTCTTCTTCTGAGTGAGACTTCTACCCGTCAAACCATATGACAATTGTCTACTGAAGTGCAGAGAGAACAAAAATTTGACTGGGACAGCTCGATATGCTAGTGTAAACACCCATCTTGGAATCGGTAAGTCTGGTGCAACTTGAATTTTGATCCCATGCCTATGTTAAATGCACAATTGTATGCATTTCTTCAATTATTTTGTCTTGCTGGTAGATCTAGTTTGACAAATGAACTTTGGTATTTTTTTTTCAACAGAACAAAGCAGAAGGGATGACCTTGAATCTCTTGGATATGTACTCATGTACTTCTTAAGAGGAAGGTTAGTTATGTTAGCTTTATTTGATTATCTGCTTATATGGTCTTTTGTGCTCTAAACAACACATTTGCTCTTCTTGGTACCAGTCTTCCATGGCAGGGTCTAAAAGCTGGGACCAAAAAACAGAAGTACGAGAAAATTAGCGAACGGAAGATTGCTACATCAATTGAGGTCATTCTTCCCCTCTGAAGATTTAATTATGGCTATGGACCAACATATTCTTACCAGCATTTTCTTTTTCATCTGCAGGCTCTCTGTCGCGGATACCCTTGTGAGTTTCAATCCTACTTCCATTACTGCCGTTCACTACGTTTTGAAGATTTGCCAGACTATCAATACCTGAAGAGATTGTTCAGAGACCTTTTCATTCGAGAGGGTTGGTTTCTGCACAAAATGTTTCAAGAAATGCTCTTTTTGGGATACCTCTGACAAATTGCTGCTTCTATCTGTAGGATTTCAGTTTGATTACGTTTTTGACTGGACCATTCTTAAGTACCAGCAGTCACAGATAACCAGTGTTCCACCACGTGCTATTGTCAGTGCAAGCCAAAGCACTCCTTTCCTGCAGCTGCATACCCAGATGGGTATCTGATGAATGTCCATGCTCTTTTGTTTCAGGCTGCAGCAGCAGGGCAAAGCTCTGGAATGTCTCCAATAGCAAATAATAATAGGCTATCAGGTATGCAATTTTACAAATTGTAATTGACTAGAAAAAATGCATGTGCGTTGCAACGGGTGAAGTCTATTTTAATCTTATTATTGTTATATGGTTTAGTTAAGATGAAATTCACTGTGGGAGTTCGCTTGGATATTTTTTTTTTAGAAAATCATGAGCTGCAGTTAGGAGTTCTATCGTCTCATATTAGCATGCGAGTTTTTTTTAAACAGATTTCCTATATGATTCCTTTTGTATTACCAAAAGTGAACGATCTTAAAAACCGACTCAAATATGGATATGTATTTCCAAAAGCAAGCGAACTTAAAAACCGACTCATACACGGATGACGTACCAAAATACCGGCAAAAACACGGATGACGGACCGCGGAAACATCTACAATTTTTATAACCGACTCAAACACGGATTACGTCCCGCGGAAACATCTACAATTTTTATAATAGTAGAGAAGAGATATAGATTAAAACCAAAACATAAAATTAAAACCAACTCAAACACGGATGATGGACCGCGGAAACATCTTCAATTTTTATAATAGTAGAGGAGATGTGGTGATAGCTGCTTGTTTCTTTACAATTTATCATCAAATCACAACACATATATCAGGTGATTAGAGCAAAAGGTGGTGCAACATAAATTACGATTAAAAAATGGTAACAGTAAAAACAGTAAGTTATGTAAAAAATGTTCCTTTCTGTTTCCTGCCTATCAGATAATTGCATAACCTACTCTTGCTTGTAACTGAAATCATGGCACACTTGATGAGGCGAGTTTTGAAAAAGATTATTTTGTTTCTATGACCTAGCTCATATGTTTTGTGAAATCTGCATTCATTAATTCTATATGGTTTATGTCCTGAATTGATTTAGCCACTGAAGAGGGAAGAAGAAGCGGGTGGTCAGATGATCCTACACGACGTCAGGTTCCACCTACAGGAATAAATGCTGGCAGCTTATCAAAACAGAAGTCCCCGGTTAGGCCAGACATGTCCACTTCAAAAGATGCTTTGGTGAGTTTTTTTTAGTTTTGTTTAGGTTTGACTTGTTATTGTGATAAATGCTCCATCAAAGCCTGAAGATATTTTGGTTATCTTTTTGCGATGTGATATGTGATCCTCAATTGACTTGTAGTTCTCTAGTTCGACAATGTTGGGTCGGTCAAGCGGATCCTTAAGGCGACCTGTTGTTTCTAGTAGCCGAGAACTGCAAAGCAGCGAAGCTGAACCATCACGTAGCCGCACACCAGATGCAAGTCCTGGGACATTCCAAAGAAGTGCTCCTCCACGTAGGAGCTCACAGATGCTCGACTATTCTGACCCCAGGCATTCGTCATCTGGCAGGCATGCAGCTAACAAGAACTATGAGTCCACTATAAGAGGCATCCAAGGCCTAAATTTTGATGCCAACGATAGGATCCACTACTAATATTGTTGGGATCTTATGCGTAATCGTTTGATCTCTTGGGTATAAAAGGGGAAGTGAGGAGATATTTTCGACTTGCTCCCCCTATCCTGAGATGGATGAGAATGCTGGAGTGTTATGGCAGCCTGCTGACCCGAAGTACTGGAGGCTGGCTGGCTAAATAAAGGGTCGGCCTGGTACTCCAGCGGCTATGACCTTAAACAACGTTTTAAGCCCCCTGTACATGCTCTTGTTTGCTCCTATTGTGCTCTTAGATGCTGTGTGTTAGTCTTTTTTTAGATGTCATATCCTGTATCAAGGTTGTCAAGATATTTGCCCTCTGGGTCACGCGTCGTGTGTGCATTTCGATGCAATTGCTGTCTGAGAAAGTGTGGAAATTGTAAGTAACTTAAAGTGATTATTTATTGACGTGTTTGTGTAGTGTTGCGTTTTAGTTTGTGCTCTGTTATTTTGGTCGCAGAGCAATGCATTGTCTAGTGTGGAGTGTTGCATTAGTTTATCACACGTCTTATTGTTTACTCCGACGAGAACAACTTTATGCTGTATGTGTCTTACTCGCATATCTGTTTTGAAATCGTGTTGGAACATATAGTCAGGTTTCTTCTCTTGCTGAGAGTTTAAGTACGGCTGCTTGCTTCGTGCCCTGGAAAACTCGCCTGACTCAGGTGCAATTCTCAGGCGTCCGATTTTGTGCACCTGCGGCTGGATCGACCAGCCTAAGCGAGAGCCCCCAGGCCAGGGCAGCAACCAAACAAGAAGTGAATCTCAGTTGTTCCGGTATTCAGGTAAGTCAGTGAACTAGGTGAAAATAACTGTTCAACAAGTTATCAACCGAATTAGGCTGTGTTCTCGTGTCAAAGGTTGGGAACCCACGGAGTGATAGACCGTTTTTTTTTTGACAATTTGATCCTTCTAGAAAACTTATTTTGAAACTAACCTCGCCAAAAACTTCAACCAAAAATAGGCTGTGGGTTCAACGCTAGTCTCGTTAGCACTGAGCTCCAACGGGTCAGCACCAGTGTCTTTGGCGCTAAACTCTTGCCCACGTGGATCCACTGCATTGGCGCTGATCCCGTATACCTGTTAAGTACGTGAAGTATATTTTGATATCAACTAGTGATGTGTAGTGTAGTGGTGAAGCCCGTCCCTTGGCTTGTTGGTGACCTTGGGACCTGGTGACAACCCAACAAGTGGTTCAACCGCTGCACTATTAATAAATTATGACAAAGAATAGCACAATATCTACTTATTACGTACATGGCGTCAGCGCCAAACAGCCACATCCACAATCAACTCTGCTAGCGTGGCAAATTTTAGCGCCGTACTATTTGGCGCTGAGACGTTGGACCTTTGCGCCAACGGATTGGTGCTGAGTCCATGGCCTATTTTTTTTGTTGAAGTTTTTTGGTGATGGTTAGTTTCGAAATAAGTTTTCTAAAAGGACTAAATTGTCAAAAAAAATGGAGTGATAGATTAGGCATAATTAATTAAGCATGAGCTAAGTAAACTTAAAAACTGGATTATTATGATTTTTTAAAGCCACTTTCTTATAGGATTTTCTTTAAAAAAAATATTGTTTAGCAGTTCGGAAAGAGTGTGTGCAGGAATAGTAAGGAGAGGTTGGAACATTTTACGTAAGAACACAATCACTTGTTTTCATTGAAAATTAAGATGAAAACTTCCCAATTAATATTATGTGCGTCTGGAGACTGGAGAGCATGTACGTGCATTCGGCAGCAGCGAGAAAAACTTTCTTCCCAAACCACTTAAAAGGTATGTTTTCTTAAAAAAAAAATCTACATAAAAGTTGTTTTAAAGATTATATTAATTTATTTTTTAATTTAAAAAAATTAATATTTAATTAATCATACGTTAATAGCTAACCTCATTTTACATATATCTTCTGTTTGTAGCAGCTGGTAAAAGGTCTTGTTTGGAGGCTTATAGGTTTACCGAAATATTGATAAAATGACACTTTCAGAAAATTTATTTGAAAATTAAACCGTGGTAAAAACTAATTGCAAAAATGAACATTTTGCTCAACGTCAACCCTGATGGTGCTGACCTATGACATCTTAACGCCACTAATATTGACAATGAGATTATGCCCGATATGGCGAGAATTTGCCAAATCATCTGAGCTCAACGCCATACTACTTATTTTAGTTATTTTTTCTCCCCACTCTAGTTATTTTTCTTATTATTTTTTCTCCTCAATCTCAATCTTCTTTTTCTCATTTTGTTTATTTTACTCTCCCGTGAAAATTCGAAAGAACGTAACTCTCTTAATTATTTTTTTTCTCATTAAATTAGAAAGAACTTTACTCTGTTAATTCTTTTTTTTATTATTTTCTCTTACTCTCATATGAAAAGAACTGTACTTTCCCAATACCTCTTTATATTTGTATGAAAAAACATTAATCTTTTAACCTTTTCTGTTAATATCCTAATATTCACATGGAAAGAACACTCTCCTAATATTTATATGGAAAAGACTTATAGTATATTTTTTCAAACTTTTAAAATTTAGAATGAAAGAAGTTTACAAACGCCATATATTTTTTTAAAAAAAATTACTTCTTTCATTTTTTTCAAATTAGAAAACAAATAAATTTACAAATAATGAGAGAAAACAAAAAAATCCTAAAAATAAGGGTGTCAGATTTATAAGTATTAATGCAAACATTATATTATATAATTTAAGTTCCTAAATTTACAATATATATACTTCTTTCATATTTTTCTATATTCATAACAAATAAATTTACAGATAAAGAGAGAACGAAAAAGGAAACTAGATAGGAGAAAAAAAGAGAAAATAATAGTGGATAAAGAGATAAAACGAAAAAAGAAATAGGGGATAATGAGAGAAAACGAACAAAGGAGCTAGATAGGGGGCCGGAATAGGGCTACCTCCACCGCTGAGCCGCGCTGAGTTTTCTAAAAATGAATGCATGGATATAATTCTATCCTGTGAAGGATTCAGCGCCAAGCTAAGCTTGATTTGGCAAATCCTCATCACCTCAATAGAATCTCAGCACCAATATTAATGGCGCTAAGATGTTATAGGCTTAGCTCAATGTTATCGGGATTAGCGCTTGGACAAAAGATTCATTTATGAAATTAGTTTTTACCACGATTCAATCTTCATATAAGTTTTCTAAAATGGTTATTTTTTCAAATTTTTGGTAGCTTTAATCCAGAATCCCCACCTACTCTAAATAATCTAGTAAGATTTATAAAGATGCACGAAGCTTATTAAGAAAGGATAATCTAGATTCTCGCTTAGATTATGTACTTATAGGATTTAGAAAATAAAATAGAAGTTCTACCTTTTCAACTGTGCCAAAGTTTTCAACTACGCATACTGCATACATTTTCACTGAAACATGGTGGTGTCACATATAAAAGAAATCAAAATGGAAGAACATTAATTCGAGAACTCTATAGCAGTCTAGCCTCGTGACTTCGTGAGACGACGTCACAGTTCATCCTTGGCAGGAAGGCTAGCTGTCCGACCTAGATGGAAGGGCACGTCGGCGGCAGGTGGTGGCCTGGATGCGCCGCCGCCGCCTTGCAGCTGCAGGCTACGGCTACCCACGCCGGCGAACGAGTTGCTCCGCGTCATCGGCAGCGACCGCGGCTGCCTCGGCCAGTAGCTCCTCCACCGGACCACCGCGCCGCCGCCGCCGTCCTCGTCGTCGTCGTCCCCGACGCGGCAACGCTCGCCGAGGATGATCGTCTTCGTCCACAGCGTGGTGCCTCCCTCGTCGGCGGCGGCGGCGGCGGCGGCGGCGGCCGGGTCACCGCCTGCGTCCTCGTCGTCATCGTCATCGTGGTCGTCCCGCCCCCACCGCGTCGACCGTGTCCGCGACCCGAGCCGCTCCGCGAGGCGCATGTGCTTCGCCGACAGGCTCCGCCGCGGCGGGAGCGGGTCGGGCGCCGGGAACGCCGGCGCGATCGGGCCGTGCGTCCCGACGTCGATGACCGTGACGGGGACAGCCGCTCCCTCCGCCGCCGCCGCCGCCGTCTGAGTCTCGCCGACACGGCCGTTGGCCTTGGCAGCGACGTCGCTCGGCGTCGGGGACACCTTGGCTGCCGTCGTGGCAGTGGCGGCGGCGGCGGCGGTGGCGGCGGCCTTGGCGGAGGAGCCTCCCACGCCGCCACTGCTGCCCTCATCCCCTGGCGCGGAACGGCGCCGTGTCGAGGACGAGGCGCCGCGCTCGCGCCTGGCAGCCTTGGACGACGACGAGGAGGAGGGCGGCGGCTTGCGGGAGTGGGTGATGCAGAGCGCGAGGCAGACGGCGACGAGGGCCGTGACCCACGCGGCGTGGAGGATCGTGGGAGAAGAGACGGCGAGCCGGCGGAGGAGGTGGCGCCCGTGGTTGAGCGCGGCGGCGGCGGCAGGGTGCGTTACCGTCGTCGTCGCCATCATTGGTATCGAGAGAGAGAGAGAGCGCACCGCAGGTGTGTCTGCGCGTGCGTTCATGGGCGGGGGCGGCTTGGCGCGCGATCGATATAGGGGGAGAAGGGCAGGGGTAGTGGACTGTCCTAGTGGTGTGCGTGCGTTCGTGCGTGGGCTCGTACTTGATCCGGGAAAGGTGGCGATCGACGGAGGCGCGCGTTGGAGTACGTGGCTACGTGCGTGCATGGGTTGGTTTGGCCAATTCATGCTGCAACCGCTCGATCGCTCGCGGCATGCGTACTACCCTATGTCGCAGTTTGGAACGCGCGCGCGCTTCGATCGATAGGACCGGGGCGGCAGTGTGTGGCAGGACGTGGCAAGAGCCCAACCGTGCCCACGCGCGACTGGTCTTCCAAGTTCCAACTTCCAAGTAGTTGTCAAATCCTTGAGGTTGCAGTGATTGCCGCGGGGACCCAGATTTGAGCCAAGCCCCTGACCAGCCCATTGAGGGTTGGGCCAAATTTATAACAACACGATGAGAAGGAATAAGTTCACTTTGTGACCCTCACAAGTGATCAAAATCTAATCCGTGGCCCTAAACCACAAAACCGGATATCTTGACCCCCCAACTCTTAAAATCGGTACAATTTGACTCTCTCGGCGGTTTTGGAGAGCGGTTTCACTGACATGGCGCCTACGTGGCGATGTTGACTTAGTCTTCGGTCCACATGGAGTTGACGTGGCGCTTATGTGTTCTAGAATTTAAAAAAATATGTGCATGACCCATTTGTCATTCACACCAATATAATGTGGGACCCACTGACATGTGGGCCCACATGTCATTCCTGTTTCCTTCTTCCTCTTCCTCCTCCCTTCCTCTCCCTTCTCTCTCTCTCCCATCTCTCCTCGTCTTCGTCTGCAGGCAGTGGCGGGCGCTCGAGGGTCCAAGCGGCCGCGGTGGCGAGCGGGAGAGGAGGCAGCAACCCGGCGGCGGCTCGGCGGCAGCAGCAGCGTAGACGGAAGAGAGAGCCATGAAGGACTCGAGGAAGGAGAAGAGCATGACCAATTCGTCCTCCAAGGGCTCGCCGCTGCCGCCGTCCCCGACGCGACGACGAGGCCCACTGTGGTGGCCGTGGTCGCCGCATTCCTTGAGTCCAGTAGCTTCCCATGCGCGCTCACGACGCTCCAGTCTGAGGCCAAGCTCGAGTTACGGCGCTATGGCTCGTGCTGTGCCTTGCCATTTTCGGCACGCCGTGAAATGAGAAGATTTCGCGTGTTCGCAGGTTGATTCATGGCGGGCGTCGCCGGTGAGCCTGGAAGAGTTGATTTCCATATTCTTGGACTCGAGGTACTTAGAATCAACGACGCGATGCTCAATCTCCTTAAGTAGCTTTCATTGGTAATCCATATCTTGTGCCATAATTGGTTTCTCATTGGAATTTGGTTGTGGAATGCAGAAATTCTCCCAGTGGGTCACACGCCGCTGCTGCCGCTGAGCCACCGCCTCCCTTCCCGCTCACCACCGCGGCCTCTTGGACCCTCGAGCGCCCGCCGCCGATTTTCTCCCTGCAGACAAGACGAAGAGAAATGGGAGAAAGAGAAAGAGAGAGAATGGAGAAAAAGGAAGAGGAAGAAGGAAACAGGAATGACATGTGGGCCATACATGTCAGTGGGTCCCACATTATTTTAGTGCGAATGACCAATGGGCCCAGCACATATTTCTTTAATTCTAGAACACAAACGCCACGTCAACTCCACGTGGACCGAAAACTGAGTCAACATCATCATGTAGGCGCCATGTTAGCGAAACCGCCCTCCAAAACCATCGAGAGAGTCAGATTGTACCGGTTTTAAGAGTTGGGGGTAAAGATATCCAGTTTTGTGGTTTAGGGTCACAGATTAGATTTCAATCACTTTTGAGGGTCACAAACTGAACTTATTCCTGATGAGAAATGTTTCGGAATAACTCTACATTACCTCCCTCAACTCATGCGCATGGTTGAATCGCATACTTCAACCGCAAAATTGGGTATATCTCATCCTCCAACTCACAAAACCGTTCCAAATCGACTCCTTGGGCGGTTTAGGAGGCGGTTTCATCCAGCAAAGCATCTTTGACTTTGTTGACTGGTTGAGTCAGCACGCTGGCCCCACATGTCAGTGTAAAGTGTGGTCAGTGTATACTAACCAAGGGAGGAGAAGGCAGCCACCGCCTCGCCGCTTACACCCAACGCTCTCACCTCTCCTCCTCTACCCACCAGCCGCCGCCAACGCCGCCATCAACCCAGCCGACAGAGATGCCCTCGACTAGGACACAAACGCCATCGACGTCGCAATTAACCCAACTACCAACCCTAACACCGTCGACGCCGCCATCAACCCGGTAGCCGCCCTCAACACGGCGCTGGGCTTGGGGGGGGGGGAAGAGAGGACGCGGCAGCAAGGTTGGAGGAGGGGGAGTGCAGGGATGAGGCATCTCTCCCATTGCATCGATCTCTCCCTTCAACCCATATCCTTTCCCTTCTCATCCCACCAACCATGTTGTGATCTAACTTGTTCGTCTCAATAGACAACACCATATTCATATCGTGGTGAGCCTATCCACTTAAGGATTCAATACTTTCTCCTTTACAAATTATTTATCGTTTTAGCTTTGTCATAAGTTAAACGTTTATAACTTTGACAATCAATTTCGAGAGATCCGTATAGTTCAACAACATGCAAATATTTCTCATAGAGAATCTAAAAATATAAATCTTGTAATGCTATATTATATGTATCTCTAAATTGCAGTAAGATATAAATATATTTGACTTTAAAGACATTGGACGATAAATAATTTAAAATAGAAGGAGTATTAAATACCACAGGGCAAGACAAAAGTAGGGGACTCTTCTCTCTTGTCAATTGGGTCATGAGCAAAGGTAGGCCTTGCATTTCTGTCAACTCCTGATTGGCTTGTTTGCTCGGTAATTGGAGTGTGACATTATTAGAGCCAAGTTTTTCTCTACGAAATATCACGATTAGGTCCAAGTTGCCCCTTGCATACATTGTTTTGGCTTATCCATAAGAGGGACCAGCGGCCATCTTATCTGGGCCGTCAAGCTTTGCTTTATGGCATGAGCTCTCGCCGGGTCCACCGTTGATTGGCGCCAATCGCGTGCTCATTTTTTTCTTTAAACCAAAACCATCCACAAATCGTGACTCATCGTCATCAGAAACATCGACCTCATGCAATTATTAAGTGTATCTATATGGACACAAAAAACCGGCATTAGTACTGAGATTATTCACATCCTTATGCTTTATCATTGTTAGATAGATTAAATTTGTATATCAATCGTAGGAGTAGAACTGTGTTATCAGAGAGATTGTACCTGAACTTTTATCCTGCACTCGAGTGTGACTCTGAATTTGCTTTAGTTCTGCCCTGTTGTTTGGTTCACTGTGCCTCTTATGTTGAAATATCTGAACCAAGAGCAGAGAAAAAAAACCAAGCTAAACAGGAAATTAATCTATGGAGGGCACCTCTCGAACAACTCGGACGACTACCCGGATTTTGTTAGCTACCGTCTCTATTATCGATAGCTGTTAATACCTATATAAATTAATCGATTATCCAAAAATGTTATTAATCGTTCGGGCTTGATGGCGTCTCTGGCTCCGCCACTGATGGGGCACCAAGCAAGCAGTGACGCAATAACCAGGTGATATTAAATGATTTACGTTAATTACACCCTGCATCACCCCGATAGCATGACAATGAAACTGATTATCAGCCTATTGAGGCGATGCTATTAGCATCGTATAAAAAAGATATTCTCAGTCTAGTCATCATCTATCTAGTTCTATGCTATTACAGGGAACATAAAACACAAAAGTTTTGTCTGTTCTGTTCGTTTTTAACTTGTCCGCATCCTTTTCTTTTTCCCTCTCTTCTTCTTCCTATGGTTTAAGCCGATGATGTGAACACACATTATCTGTTCTAAAAAAACACATTATCCTCTTATATCCTGTTACACCTAGGTTACATCCCAAATTACGTTCCGGGCTATTATTAAATCACTGGTTTACACCCTGCAAATCCGTATCGAAGTCAAATTAGACAGCCAGTTTGTGTCTCCGGGATCAAATTTCCCAAAATAAAAGAAAAGGTCACGACAAAAGGCGGTTTCAGTAATTAAATTTCAGACATCGAAAAGAAATATGATAGAAGTATGCTCCTACTCTCTCCGTTTCATATTATAAGTCGTTTTAATTTTTTTAAAGTTTAATCAAATTTATAAAAATAATAGTAATATTTACATTACCAAATTTATTTTATTAAAACTAACTTTTAATATATTACTATAATATGCTTATATTGCGTTGAAAATATTACTCCCTCCGTCTCATAATATAAGAGATTTTGAGTGTTTGCTTGCACTTTTTGACCATTCGTCTTATTCAAAAAATTTTAGAATTATTATTTATTTATTTTTTGACTTACTTTATTATCCAAAGTACTTTATCCACAACTTTTCGTTTTTTATATTTGCACAAATTTTTTGAATAAGACGAGTGGTCAAACAGTGTAAGCAAAAACTCAAAATCCCTTATATTATGGGACGGAGGAAGTACTATATTTTTTATAAGTTTAGTTAAACTAAAAGAATTTATAACGAAATAAAAGATTAAAACGAATTATAATATGAAACGAAAATTATAAAACGGAGGGAGAACGTTAAGTTTGAGCGCGTTTATAATTCGAACATGAAACGTGGACACCAGAAACCGTATAGGTGTCCAATTTTAAGTAAGCAAAGCTCACAATAAAAAATTAAATTAGTAGAAGGGTTAAACCCTTAACACGGGTACCCCCCTCTCTCATCTCCACAAAAAACCCTACCTCCCCACCACCCACCACGCCTCCGCCCCACTCCTCCTCCTCACCCGCCGCCGCCGCCGCCGCCGCCGCTATGGCCACCTCCCTCTCCTCCGCCCCGACCCAGCTCCGCCCCTCCCCGTCCCCCTCCCACCACCGCCTCCTCCACCGCTCCTCCCTCCTCCCCTTCCCCCGCCGCCACCACCACCGCCGCCGCCGCTGCGGCGCCCTCTCCATCGCCCGCGCCTCCGCCTCCGCCAAGGATGGCGTCACGGTGCGGCGCTTCCCGGCGGCGCCGACCGAGGGCGGGAGGCTGGCCGGGGTGAGTAAGATCATGATCCTCGGCGCCGGCCCCATCGTGATCGGGCAGGCGTGCGAGTTCGACTACTCCGGGACGCAGGCGTGCAAGGCGCTCGCCGAGGAGGGCTACGAGGTAGTGCTCGTCAACTCCAACCCGGCCACCATCATGACCGACCCCGACCTCGCCCACCGCACCTACATCGGCCCCATGACGCCTCCCCTCGTCGAGCGCATCATCGCCGCCGAGCGCCCCGACGCGCTGCTCCCCACCATGGGCGGCCAGACCGCGCTCAACCTCGCCGTCTCGCTCGCCGACTCGGGCGCCCTCGACCGCCTCGGCGTCCGCCTCATCGGCGCCTCCCTCCCGGCCATCCGCGCCGCCGAGGACCGCCAGCTCTTCAAGCAGGCCATGGACCGCATCGGCCTCAAGACGCCGCCCTCCGGCATCGGCACCACGCTCGAGGAGTGCATCTCCATCGCCAAGGACATCGGGGAGTTCCCGCTCATTGTTCGCCCGGCCTTCACGCTTGGTGGCACCGGGGGAGGCATTGCGTACAATCGGGCCGAGTTCGAGGACATTTGCCGTGCCGGGCTGGCGGCGTCGCACACGCAGCAGGTGCTCGTGGAGAAGTCGCTGCTCGGGTGGAAGGAGTACGAGCTGGAGGTGATGCGCGATATGGCTGACAATGTGGTCATCATTTGTTCAATTGAGAATATCGATCCAATGGGCGTGCATACGGGGGATTCCATCACGGTCGCGCCCGCGCAGACGCTCACCGACAAGGAGTACCAGAGGCTCAGGGACTACTCCGTGGCGATCATCCGGGAGATTGGCGTGGAGTGTGGGGGTTCCAATGTGCAGTTCGCGGTGAACCCTGCCGATGGGGAGGTGATGGTGATTGAGATGAACCCCAGGGTGTCGAGGTCGTCAGCTCTTGCATCAAAGGCGACAGGGTTTCCGATTGCCAAGATGGCTGCAAAGCTCTCTGTAGGTTATACTTTGGACCAGATTCCAAATGATATTACGAAGAAGACTCCTGCTAGCTTTGAGCCTTCCATTGACTACGTGGTCACTAAGGTTTGCTTTTTCCCTCAGTTTCTAAGATTTCTTGGGCAATGATATTTGGTGCACTGTGCAATTGTTGCATTTTTCATCCTTATTTTAGAAGCTATCTTGCCTTTAGTTGTGCTAAAAATGCTTGCAATAGTTAGGGTCTGCAACGCGGACATGACCACAGTACCAAACTAATTCGGCCTGGCAGGCCTTTCCCTTTGCTTGGCAATGGGTGGTTATTGATTTTGCAAGCACACTTGTATCACTTAAAATGATAACTTCAATTACTCCTGATGTGCTTCATTCTATCTTTGTATTTAATAGTTTGGTAGGTCAAAGAAACTGTGCATTACTGTGCTAGCATTTATCTGTCACTAACCTAGTAGTGTTTATTTAACTCAGTACTGACTAGCTTTGTTTTGGTATATGCTTTTATCCATTTTGCATGGTGTGCTCCCAATTGCTTTGTTATCATCTTACCCATGCAACTGTAAAACTTTGCTAAATATTAGTCAAATAAAGATCCAAAATATCACAATCAATTGAGCTACATTATCCACATATCTTGGAGCGCTGCTTATACAATGATAATTGTTCCAGTAGTACTTCCAACCTCCCTTGGGTATCCAGTCTGTAATGCAAAAATTGAGAATTTATATGAAGTGCATATTCTGTACATGTAAGATGTGATACCTACCTTCTCAGAAATACTATCCTGCTGTCCAAACTTCACAGCATAGTAATCAACTACTTTAATGCATTTAAACATCCACAAATTGGAATATGCTCTACCAGCAAATAATGATGCAATTACTCGCAATGATGCTTAGGGATGGACACAGATCACTCTGTTGGCCGACTCTAGTTCAATTATATGAACAAAAATACACAACATGAACTAGAAAAACTGCATTTTAGTTGATTTAGATGGGCCAATGTGTACCCACAAAACTACTCATGCCCGTATAGCAATAATGGTGCTAAACCTGCATGTTTGTTGGTTATAGTACAAACTCAAAGTTGATGATTCAGACATGTTCTTCACATTGTTCATCATACAGAATTTGTACCTGTAAGTTAATGCAGGGCTGTTAACCTTCTTTCCTGACTTACCATATATTTACGATGCAGATTCCACGGTTTGCATTTGAAAAGTTCCCTGGGTCTGAGCCAGTATTAACCACACAGATGAAGTCTGTTGGTGAGGCCATGGCTCTAGGACGGACCTTCCAGGAGTCTTTCCAGAAGGCTGTCCGTTCATTGGAGACTGGCTTTGCAGGATGGGGTTGTGCACCCATCAAGGAACTTGACTGGGACTGGGAAAAGTTAAAATATAGTTTACGGGTACCTAACCCAGATCGGATTCATGCTATTTATGCAGCTTTTAAGAAAGGCATGAGGATTCAGGATATCCATGAAATTAGCTTTATCGATAAATGGTTCCTTACTGAGCTCAAGGAGCTAGTGGATGTTGAGCAATTCCTTATTTCAAGGGGCCTAGATCAGCTGTCAAAAGATGACTTCTATCAAGTGAAGCGGAGGGGTTTTAGTGACACGCAGATTGCCTTTGCGACATCTTCTTCAGAAACTGATGTGAGATTAAGGCGCCTGGCACTAGAAGTTGCTCCAACATACAAGCGGGTTGATACTTGTGCGGCTGAGTTTGAAGCCAATACACCTTACATGTATTCCTCGTATGAGTATGAATGTGAGTCTGTTCCAACTAATAAGAAAAAGGTGTTGATTTTGGGTGGCGGGCCCAATCGGATAGGCCAGGGTATTGAGTTTGATTATTGTTGTTGCCATGCTTCATTTGCCCTTCGAGAGGTTTGTTTCTGCTTCATTTGTCTCCACTTTTTGGTTTTTACAATTATTAACATTTTTGTGATTCAAATAAACAAGTCTGCCTTATCAAGCTATATCATCAAATACCGTATGTTTTGTTAAAAGTTCCTATATTTGTTATCTAATACTGATGGGTTAATTGCTTATTTGCAATGATTTATCAGGCTGGATATGAAACTATAATGATGAACTCCAACCCAGAGACAGTTTCAACTGACTATGATACCAGTGACCGTTTGTACTTTGAGCCATTAACAGTTGAGGATGTAACCAATGTTATTGATTTGGAACGCCCAGATGGTATAATTGTGCAGTTTGGAGGGCAAACTCCTCTCAAGCTTGCGCTTCCTATACAACAGTATCTGGAGGACAAGAAGCTGGTGTCTGCCTCAGGCACTGGACTTGTGAAGATATGGGGGACCTCACCAGATTCTATTGATGCTGCTGAGGACAGAAAAAGATTTAATGCTATACTTGAAGAGCTTGGAATTGAGCAGCCTAAAGGAGGGATTGCAAGAAGTGAATCGGATGCCTTGTCTATTGCCTCAGAAGTTGGTTACCCTGTTGTTGTCCGGCCTTCGTATGTTCTTGGTGGCCGAGCTATGGAGATTGTGTACAATGATGAGAAACTTATTAAATACCTCGCAACTGCAGTGCAAGTAGATCCGGAGCGGCCTGTCTTGGTGGATAAATATCTAATTGATGCAATTGAAATTGATGTTGATGCATTGGCTGACTCAGTTGGTAATGTTGTGATTGGTGGAATTATGGAGCATATTGAGCAGGCTGGTATCCATTCTGGTGATTCTGCCTGTTCCCTTCCCACTAGAACAGTCTCTGCAAAGTGTTTAGATATAATCCGTTCATGGACCACAAAGCTGGCAAAGCGTCTCAACGTCTGTGGGCTCATGAACTGCCAGTATGCTATTACTACTTCTGGTGAGGTATTCCTTCTTGAGGCAAATCCCCGGGCCTCACGCACTGTCCCTTTTGTCTCGAAAGCAATTGGACATCCATTGGCAAAATATGCATCTCTGGTCATGTCTGGTGTGACCTTGCCAGAGCTTGGGTACACTCAGGAAGTTGTTCCTAAGCATGTTTCTGTCAAGGAGGCAGTTCTTCCATTTGAGAAATTCCAGGGCTGCGACATTCTTCTGGGACCAGAGATGCGCAGCACCGGAGAGGTGATGGGCATTGACTATGAGTTTTCTGGTGCATTCGCAAAGGCTCAGATTGCCGCTGGACAGAAGCTCCCATTAAATGGAACTGTCTTCCTTAGTCTAAATGACCTGACGAAACGCCACCTTGCTGAAATCGGACGAGGGTTCAGGGAACTTGGGTTCAACATCATTGCCACATCTGGAACAGCCAAAGTACTTCAGCTGGAGGGCATCCCAGTGGAGCCAGTTCTGAAAATACATGAGGGGCGGCCAAATGCCAGGGACATGCTTAAGAATGGTCAGATACAGGTGATGGTGATAACTAGCTCAGGTGATGCTCTTGACTCCAAAGATGGCCTCCAGCTCCGCAGATTGGCCCTGGCCTACAAGGTCCCGATAATTACTACCGTGGATGGGGCACGTGCTACCATCGATGCTATCAAAAGCTTGAAGAACAAATCAATTGAGACTCTCGCATTGCAAGATTACTTCCAGACTACAGATGCAACCCAGAACTTGCAAGCAGCGCAAAGTGCCTCTTAGGGTCATGCCCTTCTATTGTCATTTTTCTAATGCTATTGTAGTATCAACTATAGACTTTCTGTTCTGTAGGGTTTTGTTTACCTTCTGCATGCGCAAGCATAAACATGTTGACTGCAAGTACTAGTCTCAAACCTTGTCTTGCGCATTATTATTTACCGTGTAACAGTGGGGGTCAACATCCACAGAATAAGGCCCCCAATTGCATCTTATGAAACCATTCCTCTCTGGAGCGCTTGTACTTGTATCCCTGTGGCACAAATTTGTGCTGACTTATTATATTGTATGCTACTCCAGATTCTATGATAATGATTTACCTGGCCTCCTCTGTCCCTAAGGATAATGAGTACCATGCAAGTTGTTTGTTAGTGGTCTCTAATTCTGTACTTCATATAAATCTATCTGTAATGTTAATGCTCTGTGTACAATCAAATCATTTTCTCTATGAGGAAAAGACATTTGAATATCGTTGCTAAAATTTCTCGATTCAGTAAACGAGTCAATTCATTGTTTTATTACTTTCTTTGTCTTAAAATATAACTTTTAGCATTTAAAATTTGTTGCAAACTATAATAACTTATTCACTCATATTCTCTTAACCAATCACAACCTGGAGTACCATTCAAATTTTCTGCTAACTTTCTTTTCTCAACCAAATTCTACTTACATTATTAATATCCTTATTCGAACATAAAATTCTTTACATTTTGGGACGAATATATTTTGGGACGAAAGTAGATTATATTTTGGCTGGTTTAATTATAGAAATACCATCTACTATATCGCTTGTTAGCAAAGACGTGTACGTTTGGAAATCTCTCGTAAAGTAAACACATGGACAGACGGGGTCAGATGAGAAGAAAGATAATTCCAGGTTATAATCGTCCAATCATATGACATGTAAGATGTTTGTTCAGGTTGACCGATCGGAAAGAGCTGCACCTACCAACCGGAGTACATGCGCATTCACATCAAACAATTTGAATCGATTCAACGATCAAACATTCATCTCGGTCCTCCAAAAGGGAGCAAACAGCACAAGCGTCTGAATCTCGCGTCTAACAGAGAATTCTATGTTCTCACAAAAAGAAAAGAAAATACTATGAATTTGGAAATTTGAAATACAGTAAAAAAAAAAAGCATCCTTTTTGCGTTCAACCCTAGTGGGCTGTTCGGTTCAGATGGGCTGGCTGCATAGCCGCAGCGCTGCAACCCTCCTAGCCTAATTTTGCTTGCTGACTCTTGTAGCTGCAGTGCAGCTGTTGCCATAGCTAATTGTTTTGAACGCACCCATATTTGCAAACCAAATAAGGGAAATTAAAGCTTCAAAAGAACACAGTTTAGCCTTCTTGGACGAAATGAGTGTAGTTTTAACTCATTGGGTTCATGTGATGAATCTGTCCATCAGGGTTCAAGTTTTAGACTTGGTACGGATGCTCGTATTTAAGGCCAATTTATTGCGTTTCTCAAAAGGAAAATAATTTAGTCTCGTTGGTACGCACGATAGAAAAAACACACAAGAACAGAAAAAACGCAAGAATGAAAGTAGTATGTGTTTTTTTTTCAATTCTACAGGGATCATAAACATAGAGAAGTTGAAGAGCAGCCTTTGATTGAAACCAAGATAAAAAAAAATTGAACAAACAAAGTTCCCAAAGAGATATGATCTCTTGCTTCTTTTTTACATGGAATTGGACCATAGGAATACAATCACATGAATATTTCCTACCTTTTCTTAAGAACCAAAGGAGCATATAGGGAAAACAATCCTTAGAAAATTAAATCTCAAAAAATACTTTGCCAATCCTCCATTTCAAAGGGCCCTTTAAGTTTTTCCTCTACAAAGAAAGTCAACAAAGATATATTTGGGAGCCTATTTGGTCAGAGTCATCAATAGTAGGCTTCAGGACTTTTGAAAACGATAAATTCTAGTACTGAACAGCATCTTACGCAGATACCTGGAATTGGGGCGCAGGATTGGAATTTCAGAAATATCATGCAATCATGCTCTAATGATCAAATGCAACTAGAACAAGTTAATACTTGAAAATCCTCATGATATTCAAGTATATCTTGATATCCCCCCTTTGGAAAAGTCAAATACAGCTCAACATCATCTCCTCGCTGCAGTGTTTCTATTCAAGAAGTAAAAGGGTCAACTACTGAAAAAGAAAGCAAGGAAAAGGTAAGAAACTTGCAAACTTGGCGTCCATTTCTCCTGCGCGTCCAAGATTTTCAGCTGGCACAATAGAAATTGACCTGCAAGAATTGGCCTTTTCTCCTTTTTGTTATATGAGTTCATTCATAATTTCTCATCTTGAACTTCAGTGCCAACCCATTGTGTTAGTTTGAGACTAAAATTTATATTCACGCAAAGATGCTGAAAATTTGTTGTGTTAGTATTGGCGAACTGGCGCTCTCATTCATACAGCATCATGGCATATTGGCATGCATAGTTTGAACACAATATTTACTTCACAGACGAATCTGAGCAAAATAATCTCTTTTATTTCAAAAAAATCCAGTTACATTCTGTACTTGAAAGTTTGCGAATCCAGGCTATACAGCTCGTTGTTTACACCGTGCCCTGGATTCACCTCAGGTCAAAGAGGATGAACATACTAAAGAATGGCAGCACACTTATGAACAAACAAAACAAACGACAAAAATGGTGTCATCTCTGATCTAAGCTACAACTAACTAAAAAATTTTGCTGTTATAGCTTCCATAACAGCACTATTGATATCATGAGACCGCTGCATGAACAATGCCATGGCATGATCACTTGATTCACTTCCCAAGCTTTGGGAGTGTGAGAGACACTGACGGTGTCTGAAACCCCATGAACTGATCCCTTGGTGACCTCCTGATCTCCGGGCTCGGGATCGGGAGCTTGCAACCGGTAGGCGTCGGGAGACCCATGTAGTGCAGCCTAGGTGACAGCCTGATCTTCAGGCTTGGCCGAGGAGACGGTATCGGCAGCCTGTTTGTAGTAGGAGAGGGCACCACTCTTGGTGAAAGATTGACATGCTCAAGAGCCATGCTCTGTAGATCAGCCGGGTAGTCCCGGACACAGCCAATGCGAGCGCCATTCGCGGTTGCCCATTTGAAGGATGGGCGGCTGGCCATGATCGGTGCCACCTCGGTGTCCTCGCTGTTTTTGACAACCGCTTCCTTCACTATGTCTACCTCAGGCAGCTCAATTTGTGAGCTGTCCATGATCTCATCATGTGTGGGTTCAGTAGGCTTCTCAGCTTCCTCTGGTTTCTCCTCTGTCTTCTTGAATGACGGGAATTCATCGTCATCGACCGAACATCTCTGCAAAATCGCATTGGAAATGTTTCATCAGATATCATCCCTGAAGACGTTTTGTTTTGAGACAAGCAAAAGTTGTTTGGTGCTGAATTTACCTTGACATCGGCAAGATCAACACTGTTCTCCTCCAAGAAGCTGATGAACTCTCTGAAGTTCTCTTCTGTTGGGAGGTAGTGACCGCTGTATGGCCATATCGCCTGAAGAACACCATCTTTGGCAACCAATCTTCCAGCAGCCGTTGTAGCTGCCCCAGCTAGGAAACTTGAGTGCTGAAATTTACCCTTCTTCTTCTGCACAGAGGATTAAATTAAACGCAGTTAGAATCGATTCATCGTAACACAAGAATGCGCTATGCGGAACCCGCAAAATAAAACAGAACGGATACTACATTCCAATTATTACCTGTCCAACATACAATGATCTTGTTGTGCTCAACACAAATATCCACTTGGAATCTTCAGTGGTGTTCACAAGAACTCCACTCTTCCTGTACATCAGCTTCCCACCCTCCACAACAACTTCAAAAGCTTCCCTCTCGTTCTGAAACAGAAACAATATATTCAGATTTGTCAGGCAACTGCAAAAGGTTTCAGATTCGGAGATCTTCAGAGAAGGAAAAGGATGCTGAAGGCACGTACTGGTCCAAGGTACATGATCAGCTGTGAATAAAGCTTGCTTCTCGGGCACTTTTGGTGATGCATGTCTCTCCCAGCTCCTACATCCAGCCTGAAAAACCCAAAGAAAACAACATTAACCACTGACTACAACCAATGTGAACCTTTGTCAGATGAACTGAACATTAGTTTCAGATGTCTACTACTCCTAACTACTTACCAGTAAAAGAATGGCTCAGTGCTCGAGCTCGCAGACCAGATGTCGTAGTACAGATGCAAGTTGTGGCCGTAGCGGTGGCGCGGGTCGATCTGAAGTAGCAGCAAAAAAAGATTTTGAGCAGATTAGTGATGAGTTCTTCATGATTTCAAACAAGAGCAAAGAGGTGAGATCGATAATTCCAGGAAGAGGGGCTTACAGCTTCGAGCCAGTGCTGGAGCGCGAGCTTCTGGGCTTTCTCGTTCTTGGAGAGGCCCTTGCCGACCTTGGCGATGCGCTTGCCGGCCCTGGACCAGCGGGACGCCGCGGTCTCCTGCTTGGCCTCGTCGAAGAAGGAGATGGACTTGATGTTGAGGCAGGCGGAGTCGTAGGCCTTCCACCACAGCTCCTCCACGACAATGGCGCAGTCGGCGAGGTTCCGCCGGGTGCGGTGCCCCTTGAACAGCTTCTGCACCTTGGTCGCCGCCTGGTCCAGCTCCGACCGCGGCTTCGGCGAGATGAACTCGATCAGCGCGGCCTGCGCAGGCGACGTCGCGGCGTCGCCCTGCTTGGCTTTGGGGCTCTGCTGCAGCAGCAGGATCCCCGGCCGCGCGCCGTTGATGCACCGGCTGGCCGCCTCATCGTGCGGCGGCGGAGCGGCGACGGCGGCCTCCTCGGCGGCAGTGGGCTCCCAGTTCTTGAAGCTGAGAGACCTCTCGAGGACGCCGGCGCCGGTGGCCATGGGCTTGGAGGAGGAGGGGAGCTTCCTGCAGGCGAGGAGCCTGGTGGAGGAGGGCGACCTCACCGGCGGCGAGCAGGCATCCCTGGGGCTGTGTGGCTTCGGGGAGGAGAGGAGGAAGCTTCTCTCTGTGTTGAGTGGCCGCAGAGTCATCGGCTTCAAGAAGACGAAGACGACGTCTACTTGTTGTTCCCTTCCCAACTGCTCTGCAAAATCATGGACCAAAAATAAGATAAGCTTTGGAAGTTGGAACGAAATCCATCTCAGAATCAGATTTGTACTGGCAGATAGCAACCATTTGGTTGAACTGACTAGATATCAAAATATATATAAAAACCGATTTTTATTCATGGGGAGTCAACAGGTAGACGGTAGACCATTGGTGGCCTATCCCAAGAAAACATTTTGTTTTCCTTGAAACAATTATCGAGAGGAAGTAAAAACGGCAGGCCTAATTTGAACCTTGATGCAGAGAGTTGAAGAAGAAGAAGAAGAAAGAAGAAGGGAGCAACGAGCTACTGCTGTACTAGTGCATACCGGCTGAGCTCGGCGGCGGCGATGAATGGAGGAAGATGATGAAGGAGAAGGCGGTGAGCTTGTTGGGTGAGGAATGGAGCTGGGCAGTTGGTGATTGGGAGGCAGCGTGGTTGGCTCGCCCATATATAGGAGGAGGAGGAAGGATAGATGGATGGATGGATGGATGGATGGATCACTCGGTTGTTGTGCGGCGACTACTAGTGATGACTGACTGCATCAGCGTAGGAGCAGGGGCGAGGGAGAGCACAAGTCCAAATTGGGGAGGCGAGAGTGGGGAAGGAAGGAGACGGACTGACCGGTCGTCGCTCGCGCGCGCGGAGGGGAGCTTGACGAGACGATGCTTCCTTCCGCGTATACGTCGACGCGGCTGGCTGGCCATGCCTATGCCTATGCCTATGCCTCGGTTTTCCTGTCTCGCTCTCGCGCGGTTTCGTTTGTACTCTTCCGGCGAGGTGACGACTGACGACTAAAATTTTCCTTTCACCTCCACGAGTTTTCTTTTCTTTTCGCCTCTTCTTTTCTTTCTCTTTTTTTTTGGTTTAAAGGAGAATTGAATTGCAATTCGGTCCTTCTCGTGTCACCATTAATCAATTATTACTATTACGCAACAGACTCACTGGGCGAGCTAGTACAGCTAGGGAGTGTCCAGGAACCCGTTAAAAAATTTTTTACCTATAATTTATCTATTTTCACTATATATATACCATATCAGTATAAATTTAGACACCCGTATCAAGCTAAATTTGATTTAAATCAGAGTAAAACAAGCGAGTGGAACCCTCTTTTATTTTATTCTAGCTCCGCCCCAGTTTTAGCAAATCTCTTCGTTCTTCTTCTGTCGCTAAATGTAGTTGTGTTTATATTCATAGAAAATGTAACTATATTTAAAACTGAGGATTGTATAGTACCTTAGTAAAAGGGTTTTTGAAAATATTAATTATATACTTTGAACAAGCCGATCTCAAGCGAGCTTCACTGTTTAGGGCTCGAGCTCAACACAAACTCGAGCAATCTCAAACGGAGCATGCGTAACCTCTGAGCTTTCACGCGTGTTCGGCTCGAGCTTGATTATTGAGCTGGCCTTGTAAGTTGTAATCAGTGTAACACAAGAACAAGGATAAGGACATCTCTTGCAAAAACTGGATAATCTCATTGACAAAAGAGAAGAACAAGAATAACATGCTAAAACAAAGGATGATGTCAACACATGTTAATTTATCATGTGGATACATATAAATGACATATTTCATCCACTAATTAATTAAATAAAAATTTATATGTATTCTGGCTTGTTTGGAGCTCAAGCTGCCGTGAGCCTCAAGCTCTTTTTTACACCCTAGTAGTATTATGTAACTCTATTTGTCCAGTAGCTACTAGCACCATATACACTTCTCATTAAAAAAAAGAGAGAGAGAGACAGTCCTAACTATGAAAGCTAGGATTTGATTTTTATTTTTTGACGAAGGGAGCGTTTTGGAATATACTACGTGTAAAGAGGGTCAGTATGCAATAAGGGTATCTAAGCAGGGTCCTGAGTGAAACAAATGCTCTTTCTTTAATTAGATATATCCGTACTAAAGGACAGGAAGGCAGGGACAATTGGAGCAGACAGGGACAAATAAACGATTCATTTGCCTTTACTAAACGCGGTAGAATTTTCTATAGTTACTCCTACCTCTTGTTTTCTACCGCCTGATGTGCTTGCTGCTGCCGCTGACTCCCTTCTTCCACTTGTGGTAGATGGCTTCTGGTAAACGAGTTGATACTACTACTACTGCTGCGGCTGCATGGAAAAGCTCTAATACTGTTTGCTGGGGCTCAGTAATTCCAAACTGTACTTGGGTGTGTTTAATTCACGTTAAAATTGAAAGTTTTATTGAAATTGAAACGATGTTATGAAAAAATTAGAAGTTTATGTGTGTAGGAAAATTTTAATGTGATGGAAAAATTGAAAGTTTGAAGAAAAAGTTTGTAACTAAACAAGGCCGAAGTGCCTTGTAAATTCAGGATTTTGCTTTTCATGCGCTTTTTTAAAATTCCTGTGGTAGGTTTTGGTTTTTAAGGTTCAATGGAAAAATTGTTTTGCTTGGATTTATTTTCGTAAAAGCTTTCAAATTCAAGATAAGCCATACATGCAAGGACTTGTGGAACGAAACGAAAACAATGGCACCTATTAGTTGTAATCATTATACACTAGATGTGTCTTTTGATTTCACAAATTGTTGGTCAAAATCCACAAAAATTGACTCTTTTAAAATTGAAAATACACTCTATAAAAATCTAATGCAATGAACAACACTAGATATAATGGGCTCAAAATTCATTTGTCAACCAAGCAAACTCAAAAGCTCAACAAAAAGTCCCAAGTGCTCTTTGTACTACCAAAATCCACATTCACTAAAAAAAATATGTATACAGAAACTATATAGCAGTATGCAGGTGCAGATATGCTTTGAATATTCCCTCTGTTCCTACTACTAAATTTTACACAAGTATCCATTTGCTAATATTCATTAATCCTGTTATAATTTTGACCAATAATAAATTTTAGATGGTTTAAGTTATGACGAATGATAGATTAGTGTTTATGTTTAGGATGTAATAGTACGGAAATTTTTTTTAAGCATTTATAATTTTTATGATACAAGTCTAATGATAAGTTTAAATATACTCTAAAATAATACTCCCTCTGTCCCATTTTCAGTGCAGCCATAAGTTTCCGTGTCTAACGTTTGACCGTCCGTCTTATTTGAAAAATTTATGAAATTTTAAAAAAAATTAAGTCACACATGAAGTACTCTTTATATTTTATTATCAAATAACAATGAAAATAGTAATAATAAAAATTTTTAAAATAAGACAGACGGTAAAAGTTGAACACTGAAACCCACAACTGCGCTGAGTAGGAGTAGTACATGATGACAAGTGTTAATAGTAGGTCTGAGGCTCTGAGCTGAGTAGGAGTAAATTCGGTACTCCCTCCATCCCGAAAAAACGAATCTACTACTAAATGTAACATGTGACATATTCTAGTACATTGAATCTGGATAGAGTATGTCCAAATTTATTGTACTAGGATGTATCATATCCAATACTAAATTTAAATTGGTTTTGTATGGGACGGAAGAGTAGGTCTGGGCCAGCAATCTTATCATCTGTGGTGTTCTTTTTTTTTTCTTTTTTTTTGTGGTGTGAGAAGATCCTCCTGATATGACACTTTTTTTTTTGGACATTTCCTGATATGACACTGACGTAGCATTTATGGACCGTCAAAGAAGCCTCATGGTACACAGTTGTTTCGGGTGGTTTTTCTCACTGCTCAGGAGCAGAACCAGCTCAACGACGGAGACCGTTTCAACCGTAAAAATAATTTGGAGTAACTCAACGATGGAGACACTTGCGTTGTTCTGATGCATGCGTCGACCGCCCCCGTCCGTAGAGCTCACTGTCCATGAGAAAAACTGCCGTCCGTTTTACGGCGCTACAACGCTTCAAGAATTCTATAAAATTATCGTACAAATCAATTTATCTTTCTCACGAGTACTGCTCCCTCACACTCTTATTTTTAAGAAAACCAAACTCAAAAATTTTTTACGAATAATCATCCTAACCATATCTGTACTAAATATTATGTATAATATTATGTATGTTATACATCGTCAGATTTATATTTTAAAATAATTTTGTATCATATTCGTTAGAAACATAATATGAAATAAATTAACAGTCTTCAGGGCTGCTCGACAGACTGGGTTGTGACTACGGCTGCGCAACAACCAGCTGCTGTAGCCCGCCGTTGCTTTGCTACCTTCAGTGTTATTGCCGTCGACATCCGGAGATCCTTCTCTGTTCGAAAATAGGCCTTTATAATATATGAACTTGAGATTAAAAATTTTATTGATAGGAGAATACAAAGACATGTTAAGAGTTAAACTTTAAAGGTAACACCAATATATTTGTAATAAAAAAACATTTGCATGTGTTTTACATTATTTTAGAAAATTTAATTGTGAAGCACATAGTACACACTAAATGCTATTATATCAACTAGAAGCCCACGTGTTACGTGGGCATATATGATAGATTTCATTTATAAAACTTTAATAGACGGGATATCAACAGGATGATACCCACCATGAAAACCACTATTTCTCTATAAATTTTCTTCATCGCATTGCTTAGATAACTTTTCCAAACTATTTTTTAGCTTTCAAAATAGTAATATTTAACACATCCCTATAAAAAACTATATATGATCTCTTCAGTATAGAGTTATATTTAGTTTGTTTAGAAAACGTGTCTAACTTAAAAGTAAGGTGTTTCTTATTTAGTTGAATGTTTAGTGGCTTTTTTAACAAATCCTATTAAACTATTATCATTAATAAATGTGTTTCATTTCTAGAACCAAGTTAGTCACCTTTTTGGTTGGTTCAGATTGGTGCAAGTTATTACATACTTACATATAAATTAACAAAGACATCTTTTGTAAGAAAGTAAGAACTAATTTTTTTTACAAACTTATTAGATTCTATCCAAATAATTTGATTTAGTCCTTTTGCCATTTTACTTTAGCATTATAGATCTAATTTAATTATTATGCAGTTATATACAACGATAAAATCTATATCATTATTAATTTTTCATAAGTTCATAATTATTTGAATGTCACGGTAAAGTTAGAAAATATAACCCCCAAAGTGACATATGAAAATTTAAATTACAGTGAACATTGTTTTCTAAATGTAAAACAATCTAAAGAGATAAATGGATCGTGTGATTTCGGGAGATGAATTTTTTTCTTTAAGATAATTATAGGGTGTTACGATTTCAAGTATAAACTTATCCATAATAATGACATACTTATGGTAAATATGGTTTTTAACTGTAAAATTATTAATCATAAATAATCTAGCAACATAGGCCGATCATGATTAGATACTATAAATCTAACAACATAAGCATATAAGATTAGATGTATGATTTAAATGCTTTCGAATGTGTTCGTAGGGATAGAGTATACGTATGTGTATTCGTAGGGGATGAGTATGCACGCGTTGTGAGTGTTTGGTTTTGTTATGTGTCTTTTAAGAAAATACTATAGTTACTCATAGGGATAGAGTATACGTATGTGCATTAGTAGGAGATGAGTATGCGTGCGTTGTGAGTGTTTGGTTTTGTTATGTGTTTCTAAAGAAATAGTTGCTTAAATGTTTTTATATAAATTTTGCTTTGTAACTAATAGAAGGAAAATAAGAGATATAATAGAATGAAGAGAAAAGAATAGGAAAAGGAGATGGTACGGTCTACGGTGTACGTACGTATACGCACGTCACACAAATGGGTGGGGTCCAGATTGAAGGTAGATTAGTATTTCCTATCTTTGTAATCTAACGACGTAAAAGAATGGTCTTGGTCACCAGTTTAAATGAAAACCGATGGTTAGATGTTATTTTTATCACGTGGCAGCTTAGACGTATTTGTAGGGTGACACATGACGCTATAGGAGTGTTTGTAGGAAGTTTAATGGATTTTTAGTATATAATAATAGATATTACGAGCGACAAGAGAAAAAAAAATGGAGCAAGTAGTTGCGTCATCAAATAATGCAAATTAATATTTGCTGCCAAGAGATAAATGAGAAGATCAGATCGTCAACTCAATTAGTGTGCAGCAGCCACACATTCGATTACGATGTAAGCATTAATGATGGTGATAGAAACATGCCAGCCGCCTCTTAATATTATCATCTACTTGCATTTGACTTTCTTTTGTTATGCATATTGCACCAATTGTGAGAGATTTGTACGAACTGAATGATTGAAAGCTACAAGGAACAGCCAACAGGATGAGCAAAATGCAGTGTACGATCCAATACGGAGTGGCGTGTTTATACAAGATGTGACTAGGCTATTTGGTTTGACACTGCCTTTTTCTCTCGATGTTTGACTTTTTATTTCTCAAAGTTTGGTACCTTAATTTCCAACTTTAATTTTATTGTTAATGTTTGTCCAAACGTAGGTTTCTAAAATTTGGTATAGCATGCTAAATACTGATAAAGTTTTGGTGGTAAATTATACTATTTAGCATCATACTACTAGTAAATAGTTCTGCATGCTAATTAATTTGCATGACAAAAGGGTCATTTATTGGAGCTGGAAGCTTAGAATTAATCATCACAAAAAGACCATGATCGAATCATGATCCTAATCATATTGGAGATTTTTGTAGTGTGCATCAGCTATATGCCTGTATATCTGCAATCATTGCTTTATGATAAGACTATATTCTGCTGGAGACAAAAAAAAAAGAGCGAATAGGCCGACGACACAGTACCTGAAAATTTTATTGTTTTCGAGCATTTGCTATCAGCTATAAATATGAAAATTGCACGGCAACTTGCCATGATCGACGACGACCACTTGTGAGCAACTTGACATATTATTTTTTACCTACTTGTTACTACTAATTAATTAACTGCTCTGGCAGTGACTCGCGACATATATGTCGGCATGTTGAGCCCGACCAAAATTACCAAAAAAAAAAAAGGAAAAAAGCAGTACTAATCTCCAATCAAAATCCACTGGCAACAGAGTTTGCAAAAAACCGTGCGAATCGGAGCAAAAATTGAACAGGTTAATTAACGGACTTGACCGTCCAATTAAATCTTTGCCCCATTTCTGAATTCTGATGAGTCACCTTTCTCTTCATCATCGTCGACATGCCCTTTTTCTCTCTCTGAACATATCTTCGTACGCGTAGAGCTGGTGTTAACTTTTTGGAAAGGGAAGAAACATTCCTGAACCAAACAGAACAACTTTCTGAAAAGATTTTCCTGAACCAAACGCAAACCTTTTTGAAACCGTCCTCCTGGTCGATCGATTTCAGCAGACCCAATCCAAAACTGATCGCATGCGCACTGAGTTCATTTAAGTTCTGCAGAAATCGAATTGATCGATCAACCGTCAATTAATCAGGTTTCCAGTCAACGTGGAAAATAAACTGGAAATCTTTAGGAAATCTGGGGTCGCCGGCAATGTTAGTGGCGAGACTCAAATTAACTTTATAGCGAAATGGCATTTAGTTCGATTCGTCAAGTCAAAATCACGCACGTATAGGATAGCTTGGCTGGCGACCATCCATGCAATGCCTGAGATGAAAAGGAGTTCGATTTATTGTGTCGTACTGTTTACTCCACTATCTTTACGTAATCTGCATGACAAGCACCTAGCTAGGCATGCAGAGAAGCACTGAAGCCGGCTAATTTCCTCGAAGGAGGCATTTTGTGCTCTCGATCAACTTACGGCTTGGTGGGGTTCGAATCTTATGGAGATAAATATGAAGATGAAGATTAAGTTTTTTATATAAAATAAGATGGTATTAACGTATGGTTGATTGAGTTTTAATTATTACAAATCTAAAAAATAGATTAATATGATATTTTAGAGCAACTTTCATATAGAAAGTTTTCGCACGAAACGTATTATTTAGTTATTTGAAAAACGTGCCAAAAAATCTTAATCTTCATCCAACTCTTGTTGGAGAAAAGAACGGGAGTGTGCTTATTCCTACTTATTGAAGTTGGTTTTACCTATGAAGGAAGTATGAATATCCAGCATAGTTAATCATGTTTCAGAAATATTTCTGTATAGAACCTTAGAAGTATAGTAGTACTATATTGTCGAAATGCATAACATGTAACCATACAGTTTTCTTTATGATACTATCTATCTTGATCAAACTTGGAGGATTTGGCTAGTTTTCTTTAGATAGTTTTCATCTAATTTTCTATCTTTTTTTCTACAAATGAAAGGGACCTAAAACATTCTCGGTCAATATTATCGAGTACTCCTACTTGTTTGTGCCGAGGAGGAAGATGCAGGGTACTTCACTACTTTGGTGTTTTTGGAATTGACCTGTAGAATGCAGAGCAGCAAATGCTGGCTGGCTGCTGGACGATCTGGAGCACCGTGTTGAGTGAGATGCAGCGACTGCAATTTTCTACTTCCCGTCCAAATTTGGACTTCTTCGATTATTTTGGAATCAATGCAGTTATTCTATAATTTGAGCCAGGAAGTTTCAGGGAATGTTTCTGCATACGCACAAAAATTCAAAAGTACATTTTATTCCTATAAACTATTTTTGCCACAACATTTTTGATTTGTTGTACTACCCTAAACTTCGCTCAACAAACTCTATATACCTTTATTCAAACCCTGATTCTAAGAGGCACCGAAATATAATTTCCTCATGAAAAAAGGGCGAAGCCTGTTTTGTCCGTAAACTCTACTCAGTCCATTTTACACCTGGCCTAAACATAAATTCAGTTCTCTTTTACCTCTTATTTTTAACCAACCGTTACAGGATGTGTTAATTTCATTGAATATAGTAGTAGTAAAAGTTACATATACAAGTATGAAAGAACTATAAAAAGGGACAACTCCTAAGATATTAAGTTCACGAGGTGTTTTGCTCATGCCTAAGCCCAAATTTTGGCTTCGATTGTCTTTCGGAGGGACCTTTTTTTTTTCTATCGGAGATTGCATAGACTTTTGACGCCACGTTTCTTGGACTTCTTCCTTGCATCCATGCTGAGTTTCAAAAGAGAATAGTTTTCCCATCTCCAGTTGTTATTGCTGTCGTTGCCGTAAAGAGTAGTTTTTCGGATTTGTCACGTATCCAGCCCTACTTATGTCTTTTTCGGTGCCTTCCACTGGTGCGCTATAGCCATCTTACCCTTAGCGCTCTCGAGAACTTTTTCAGGTTAAGCACCCCAGCCCTCTATAAGCTATTGGTATACAAGTTCTTGTTCAGTTGACTTTACATTTTTCGCTCATGATGTTATCAGCTCTTGTCCAGAGGAACCGTTTGTTTGCCAAGCACTTCTTTTGACAGAATTGTTTGAGCCCGAAATGCTTTGTTTGAGAGAGTTTATCGTTGGGTTATAGGACAATTACCCACTATCAATTGTTTATACACACTACCTCTTTTGAGTATTTTTCTTGTTTCCAAAAACAAAATTGGTGCTATGTATGCAGTTTTTTATGAGCTAAAAGATTCCCTTCGAATCATGTATATATCACATCTGGTATGATGAGACAATATATATATATAGTAGAAGGATATAATTTCTATAGGACCATAATGGGACATCACTTATAACATGTTAAGAAACCACAGACTACGTACTCATATAAGATAAAGACATACCAAGTATATATTTCTTCACAAATCCTACATGATGGATTGTTTTTTTAAAAAAACTGTAACACAGTCTATTGAGCCCTATGATAACAGTTCTGGGATGAACCCAGATTACAGATTTATAGCACCGCTCCTACAACAACATTATAACTTATATCACATAAAGACACTTGACTTAACACATCAAAAGACCACATAAGCAAACCAACAGCGAGAACAAACGTCCAAAAAGACTGAGAAAGAAGGTTAAAAGCTCTCCTGAAGGTGAATCTGCTAAAAGGAAGCAGATCGTAGCAACTGATGCACTTGACGGTGGTCAGTGGCATTGCCACGCCAATTACATTCAGGGTTCTCTTCTGGTAACATGCAACTTACCAAGTAGCATATGGGTGACCACCCAGCTGGCCTTAGACTTGCACAAAATGAGGATTATAGTTGTTGAGTCGTAGATTTAGCTATTGTATCGTAGGGGCTAAAGCAATCTTCTATTAATTTATTAAAAGAATAGAAAAAAAAAGCCTCCACGTTCGTTCTCATGGTCTAGGAATTCTCATATTAATCGGAGAAAAAGAAAAATAGAGTCTATATATAAATACAATCTATCTATTAACTTATTAAAAGAAATAGAAAAAGAATCCTCTATGTTTGCTCTCATGGCCTAGAAATTCTCATATTAATCGGAGAAAAAGGAAAAACAGAGTCTATATAGAAATACGATTTAGAAATAACTAAAATTCAGAATTAAAAGTAAGGAATGTAGGAAGAAAAGACTAGAGTCCATACAGACATACAATAGAACTAACGTAAATTCGGAATTAAAAATAGTAAAGTTCATATAAAAATACAATTTAGAAATAACGAAAATTTAAAATTTTAAAAAATAAGGAATATTGGAAGAAGAATATAGAGTACATATAGAAATACAATTTAAAAATAACTGAAATTCGAAATTAAAAAAAAGAAATATTAAAAGATAAGTTTAGAGCCATATATAAATACAATTTAGAAATAATAAAAATTAAAATAAGGAATATTGGAAGAAGATTATAGATTTCATGTAGGAATACAACATACAAATAACTAAAATTATAAATTAAAAAAATATAAATGCTATTTATATGAAAGAAACATAAGAATGCTAGCCACGCTATTTGCGTGGACAACCATGCTCAGGGGCGGTACCACCCATTAGGCGGGGTTGGGTGGCCGGCCCAGCTATGGCTCGTGCCGCCCCAACCCTCCATATCCTTCTTGGGCCGCCTACCACCACATCCAATTCACAGTTGGCTCATAAATAAACAGCCCAAGTGTCCAATTTTAATCATGCGTATGTGATGCTTTCCAGAGTCAATTCCTCGACACTGAACACCCCCGTCCCCTACTATAGTTAGGTGCCTAATTTTTTTCTCTCTCTCCATTCTAAGCAAAATAATAATCATCTTATTCTGGGTATGCAATATCTTCTCATATATTTATTTTTTAATAGATATCTATCAACCATACTTTATGAATTGACTCATATTTGTAAATTGATATGTTTACTAGTATCTTTTTATGTATGATGAATTATGTATGGCGCAGAAATTATTACTTTATTTTAATATCATTTTTTTTGTTTGCCTTAATTTATTGATTATACTATATGTTTATATGATTACAACGTAAATATGGTATTTTTTGCGTTTAGTTGTTTTTATTGAGACGAGCATCTTCACTCCATCTTTATTTTAATCCTGCGTCCGCTACTGACCATGCTAGTTATTACTGTAGTTTGAAATTGATGAAGGAAAAGGGATCGAAGATGGGGATATTTTACTGTAGCGCTAGAGGGATAGAGTAGCTTGGCGAGGCAACCAGCCGCTGCTTTGTTTTCTAGCCGAAACGGGCGCACCTGCCGTGTGGCGCCGTATCTCGTGTGAATTAAAGAGCGAGGGAGCAAGCTAGGTAGGGCTGTGTTTATATCAGGCGGGGCAAAGTTTTGACCTGTCATATCGAATATGTCATCACATATTTGAAGTATTAAATATAGATTAATAACACCCTGAAAAAAATAGATTAATAACGAAACAAATTACAGACTCCGTTTGTAAAGTGCGAGGCAAATTTATTAAGCCTAATTAATTCATCATTAGCAAATGTTTACTGTAGCACCACATTGTCAAATCATGGAGTAATTAGGCTTAAAAAATTTATCTCGCAATTTACACGCAATTTGTGTAATTAGTTATTTTTTTCTATATATTTAATACTCCATACATGTGTTCAAACATTCGATGGATGTGACAGAGTGTAAAGCTTTTTTGTGGGAACTAAACAGGGCCTAGGTCACTCATGGATGGGAACACTACCCTCCGGTACGGAAAACGGAACAATCCATTAGCGTGTGGTTAATTAAGTATTAGTTACTTTTTTTAAAAAAAGATCAATATATTTTTTTAAAACAACTTTCGTATAAAAACTTTTTGTAAAAAGTGCATCGTTTAACAGTTTGAAAAGCGTGCGCGCGAAAAAACAAGTGAGATGGGTTGGGAACCCTGAGAAACGAACTCAGCCTGGGTGTGTTTAGTTCACGCTAAAATTGGAAGTTTGGTTGAAATTGGAACGATGTGACGGAAAAGTTGGAAGTTTACGTGTGTAGGAAAATGTTGATGTGATGGAAAAGTTGGAAGTTTGAAGAAAAAATTTAGAACTAAACAAGGCCTTAAACTATGTTCGATACCAAGAGTTCCTATCTCTCACCTCTCGTTTTCCGCGCGTACGTTTTTCAAACTACTAAACGGTGTGTTTTTTAAAAAAGTTTATATACGAAAGTTGTTTAAAAAAATTATATGGATCTTTTTTTTAAAAAAATAGCTAATACTTAATTAATTATGTGCTAATAAATCACTCTTTTTTTTTTGGCACAGTTCGTGTTGGAAACTGGCTGGTATCGAACACAGCCTAACAGTCTAACACGACGCGCGCGCGTAGACGGACGCGCGTATGCACGCGTGCCGACCTGCTTAATTTCGTTGAACGAACCGCGCGATTCATTCGATCGTCACCATGATCTGCGCCGGACGTCAAGTTATTCTACGCCCACTCTCTGCTTAACTAACTCTCTTCAAATAACTTGTGTATATAATACATACTACTAGCTCACAACTGGGAGCAGCAGATTGAGTGTATGTGGAGCTATATAGTTCTATTTTAGTTGCCAACTTGCAGTTAGCTTGTTACTTTATATTTTAATTAATATATTATCACCTGCTTTTAAACTATACGTATATATATGGACGAATTTGCACTTTAGATTGGAGATCTGACCCCTGCCGATCGATTTGGCATCTAGATCAGCTTAGTTAATCTAATCTTGCCCATGTATAGGCAGCTGTCCAATTTATTGCACATGGTGGCTTTGGTTAGCTCTCTTTGTTTGGATAAAGGCAAGTACAATAGTTCACGTGTATAAATAGAGGTTTGCTTTTATTAATTTGCTGGTGCACTGCAAGTTGTGCAGTAGATGCGATTCGGCGGTTAGGCAAGCGGTCTAGCTTGGCCGGCCGCCGGCGATGGACAAATGCATGAACCGTTTGTACCTCTAAAGGCTGTTCACTTGTTCAGCCTGTTCCGTTTTCTTCCTTGAAACCACTTTAGTCTGTGTTCTGTGATCAGTGTACCCAATCCCTCCTCTCATGTTCCACACGCACACTTTTCAAACTGCTAAACGGTATGTTTTTTGCAAAAAAATTTCTATACAAATGTTGTTTAAAAAAATCATATTGATCTATTTTTGAAAAAAATTAGCTAATACTTAATTAATCACGCGCTAATGGACCGCTCCGTTTTCCATGCACAAGAGATGGGTTCCCAACCCATAGAAACAAACACAGCCGAAATTTGCGTGGAACCTAGCTTTTTTCAGAAAAAAAATGAACGCACGAGATATAGTGCAAAGTTTCATAATTAATATAAAAAAAAACAAGATTACAACTTTGGGATATCAGAACTGGGAAGAAAAAAACAAAGCAAACGCACCACCGTCGTACATTGACACCTCCTCACATAACCCAGCAGAAGGCGCTAGTGCCAAGCCGTCCACCGGTATACCTATAGAAGGTTCGAAGATGCCCCTCCTCTCCCCCCTCCTCCCCAGACACTGACTCCACGCAAAAGATCATCGACGAGTTTTCAGTTATCTTCTCGTAGAAGGGCTAAGGAGAGCGAGAGGGCGAGAGAGAAGGAGATCCACTCGTCCCTCGCGCCAATCTGATGATGACAACCAAGAACCACCGGTGACCAAACCGAGAGAAGGCGATAAAGGCAGGGACAAGACCTCCAAGGCAAGGTTATGACACCTTAGGTGCTACTGTCGCCCGTCCATCTAGACTAGGTTTTCACCTAGATGGTCCTACCAGGGAGACGAAGGGTGGCCGCTCAATAATGCCCCAAGAGGGGCGAGGGGGAGGGGGTTGTTATGGTGTCTGATGACATTGTCGTTGCTGACTCAAGAAAACCCGAGCTAGGCTTTCACCAACGGCGCCCTCTCAACCTGTCATTGCCACTCTAGAGTTCAGCCACCCAAACAACTCTACCAACTCGCAACTCCACTGCCGACCACCCTAGACCCGCCTTCGTCAGGTCTTTTGTGCCGCCAACGCTGCCTCCCGTAGCCCATGCCACCGTCACCCACACCGGCCACCATCTCAGTCGGCAACCTCATCCTTTCATATCAACCTCACCAGCACCCGTCACATGCCGTTGCTGCCATGCCGTGAACTCCTTGCTGTCTGCGATTGCTGTCCTTTCACTACCATTGCTCCGCTACTCCAGCCAAATCCGGCATGGGGGCACCGAATCCAGTTGCAGGGGAGGTGGGGTTGAATATTTGGCCACAACGGCGTTGGTTCCACCGCCGTGCACCGCGTGTCCATCACCAGCAGCTCCCGCCGCATCACCTCCACGGGTGCACCTCGCCGACTTGTTCGTCGCGTCGTCTCTACCGGTCGCCTTGCCACCTCGATTCCCTACCATCACACCATTAGTACGTACACTACAATCACCCACCCATGTTAAAAGACATGGAGATCAGCTGTTTTTTTAGAATAGGGTAATTTTACTATTCTTGAGAAGTTGTTGGAAGATACCACAATTTTAAATTGTGTAACACTTGGTATATCTAAGGGATGCAGATTCAGTGACATTTCCCCGTAACATTCTCGGTGACATTGAGTCACTGACATGTGGGACCCACGTGGGACCCACACGTCAGTGACTCAATGTCACGGGGAATGTCACCGGAGTAATGTCACCGAATCCCAATCCATATCTAAGATACCAAATTCTTTAGTATAAAACTTTGGTATATTTTCTTATGGACCGTAAAATTTCTTCACTAAGGGTACCTACCTTGACGGTGATCCATTAATACTAGATGATAGAACATTATGAGCCAGAAAAATGTATATGTGTACAAATTGTTTTTTTAATTTGTTCTAAAGATAACTAGATGAATTATATTATCATGATCTACGTATTTTACATCACGGGCCACATTAAAACTAACCGATTAGTATAGGAGTATGAATTTAGGACTATCAAATCATGAAAAGCTGCAGGTAGGACTCCACCATATTGAGTAAATTTTGCAATTATTGATTCTGAATTTTATAAAATAGTGAAAACATGAAAAATATTATAATTGAGACCCCAAAATTAACCGGATACAACTCGGTATTATTAATTAAGAATTTTGAAATTTATTAAATCATGTCAAATCTACCAATTCGAATAGAACTTAGTTTTTATTGATTTTGAATCTTAACCTTATAAATTAATACATGAAAAAGCTAGCACTAAGACTCAACCCTAATACAACTCGATATTATTAATTTCAAATGTACCATATCAAGAAAAATCCCTTTAATTATCTAAAAAAAGACTTAGTATATAAATATTAATATAATAGCTTTGCAGTGCGCGGTTTAGAGACTAGTTTGTTGATAATCCAACATGGATTGTATTCTTTAGTTATCTCTCTGTTTTTTATTACTTGATTGAAAATTTTCTTAAAAAAATATGTTGGATTTTATTTTTCCACTTAGTTTTGAAATAGAGAGGAAAACAAACAATACAGAATAGTTAGTTGAATGGATTCAAAAAGAAAGGAGTTTCATAGCTAAGAAAATAGATGTTAGAACCGAGGTTATTTTGCAACCACGTTTATTCGAAAAGGTGCCAAATGCAACGATGATTGAGTGTTGAGCTCCAGTTTTCTTTTGGTTTCAGCCAGAACACTGTGGAAACTTTGGGGGGGGAAACCGTGCTTCTTGAATGAGAGCTTCCCGAAGTTTGATTGGAGATTACTGAAAGATTGTTCACAAATATCCTCGGTCGGTTTGAGACCCCCTATTTGAACTCCTACTTCATATTTGAAGCTTTTGGGCCTGTTTGGCATAGCTCCAGCTCCACCCCTCTTGAAGCTGGAGCACAGCCAAACAGTTTCAGCTCCACTAAAACTAGGAGTGGAGTTGGGTGGAGCTCTCTCACAAAATGTACTAGAGTTGTGGAGCTGGGTTTAGGCAGCTCCACAACTCCACTCCAGACTCAACTCCTGGAGTTATATTTAGGAGTTAGAGCTATACCAAACAGGCCCTTTGGGCATTTTCAAAAATGCATAACTTATACAAGTGCATTTCGTTCAACATTGTTTTTTTTCAATAAAATGGGAACGCGCACTCGAGTTATACTACTATATACTTCCTCCGTTTTTTAATAGATTACGCCGTTGATTTTTTCTCACATATTTGACCATTCGTCTTATTAAAAAAATTACGTAATTATAATTTATTTTGTTATGGGTTGTTTTATCACTCATGGTACTTTAAGTGTGATTTATATCTTATATATTTACATAAAAATTTTGAATAAAACAAATGGTGAAACATGTGAGAAAAAGTCAATGGCGTCATCTATTATAAGAGGTAGTATTTAGCTGTTACACGCATACACACACGTACACAAACACGTGCGACGCTAGACTTTGACTTACCGAGCTTACCCTTTTTTTTTTTTGGCAGCGACTAGCTAACTGTAGCTATATATGTCTTTCGCTAGATCTTTACCTGTGCTACACTTACGTGTTTAATAATTAATCAGTCGATTGATGCATGTCATCTAGATGAGCCAGGTGTCGATATATCCTTAATTAACGTGTACGCATTCTGGAGTAGTATGTTTGAATATTCAAGGGCTCTACCACATGCGTGCCAATATATATGTTCATTTACATGTTTAAATAAGAATTATGTTGTGCCATCTTGACCAAGTCTTGCACGCTACACGTACAACGTGTGTTAAGTCAAACTAGCTAAGAAATAGCAGAGAAAGCTAGATGTTGTGCACGTGCGAAGCTAGCTAGCAGATTAATCATGCTGATTATCTGGGAACAATCGATTTCAGAAAAAAATATTTCAATAGATCACTAGTATTAGTAAGTGGCATAAAAAAGAATTGAAAAAAAGATTGAATTTACGTGTAGATTTGGACCTAAACAGAAAGAAAGAAATGTTTTGTGAGAAAAGGGAAATAGCTGAGTGGGCTTAAAAGTCCATCAAGATTCAGCCCATCCAGCTCATTTTAGGAGGACAAATGGGGAATATGTTTTTATAGATGCCTTTCCTCGTGTTCACTCTACTCGTCTATTCGCCACAGTATCAACCTTTTTTATTTTCTGTTAGCATGTTTTTTAACTATTAAATGATGTGCTTTTAAAATAAATTTATTTTTTAAAATTTATAATAGTTAATATTTAACTAAACATGTGCTAATGAATTATCTTATTCCACTTGTCCTGAAAAATCTCCAATGGAAGAGAAACGAACGGGTGGGACCAATAAATATTTTGTATTTTAGCCCCTTCTATTGCACTAGTACTCCGAAACATTACACTCAACACCCTCAAAACTACAAAATAATATAAAATATTACTCCTCTTACCATCACCATCCTCCACCCGTAGTTGGCGCCGGCACCATGCCACCATCTCGGTGCGGAAGAAGCCAATAAGGATGGCGGTCAATGAGCTCCCCGCAGTATGGGGTAGATTGGGTCATCACCTCTCCGTCATTCCCTTCTGGCCCCTACTCCCGTCATCGATGACGACACCACCCGCCGCCACCACCCCTTCCTACCCCGCTCTGACCACACGCTCCCCGTCACCAAGTTGTGGTCTTCTCAGCTACTGCGATCTTCTTACCCATCCATCGTGGCACGACGGAGTTGTCTCGGTGACAACGCACCTCGAGCCGACGATGATATGCTTATGGCAGTTGATGTATGGTAGTCCTCTATGGCTTGGTTGCGCGAGCATATCACATATTTTGGGGATGGTGATGGATGGGGATGACCTGAAATTTCTCAGCCGCGTGAACGTTGCCCTACGCTAGGACACTTCGCTAGCAGCATGGCATCCATGCCTTCGCCAAGATACAAGTGGCTTCGTGGGAGCACGATAGTGGCCTACGTAGACGAGAATCTTCTAGCTGGATGGACACTCGTTTCTATGCATCCTCGTCATTTATCCGTGAACAGTGTAATCACACGCTAGCACAGTGACATAAAACCCACATGATGATGTTCTCAATACATCGCTCTCGCTGCATGTGATTCCTATGAGGAAAAGGGATTACCGTTGCTTCAACAATTTTACCCGCCGTATTTGTAGACAATGTAGATTGTAACGGTTGCCTGGCAGGCTGCCACCATGTAAAAAAGGATTATTATTCTTATTTATTTAGAGTGTCAGTTCTACGGTAAGAGATGGTTTGCTATTTGCTAAGACTTGATACCACTACTTGTAATATACTCCCTCCATCCCTAAATGTTTGACACCGTTGACTTTTTTAAATATGTTTGACCGTTCATCTTATTCAAAAACTTTTGTGACATGTGTAAAATTATATGTATACATAAAAGCATATTTAACAGTAAATTAAATGATAGGAAAAGAATTAATAATTACTTAATTTTTTTTAATAAGACGAACAGTCAAACATTTTTAAAAAAGTCAACGGCGTCAAATATTTTGGGATGGAGGGAGTAATACACAGTAGAACCTATACTTCGATAAAAAGATTATCTTTAGTACCCTCTACTTTAATTCACACATTTTAGATCCTCTCTCATTTTACATCGCTGTCGCTGCTGCCTGCGATTCCTGCGAGGAAAGGGTGGGGGAGTGACTAGCGTGGTTGCTACAGCGCTACACGTTCGCGTTTTGCACGCGGAACCGCCCCCACCTTTCTCCCTTTCCCCTTCCTCCATCAGCAGCAGCAGCAGCAGCACGGGCCTGACCGTGACCGTCCCCCACGTCGTCCTCCCCACACACGCGATGCCAGTACGCCACTGCCAGCGCGAAACAAGCAACACACGCATTCCTCCTCCCGATTCGCTCGCGGCCGCACCGCACCGCAGCTCTCCTCCTCCTCGGCGGATTCGATCTCGAATTCTCGAACTCTCTCGATCGAACCCTGTGCCCTCTGCTCCCCGCAAAATCCTCCGCATTTGATGAGTAGTCCTATCACTCTTCTTCCTCCCCGCGCAAATCCTCGCCGCCACTTGGATGCCAGGGAGCTCCACCTCGCCGCCGACCACCACCACCACCACCCTTCTCTCCTCCGCTCCCCGCCGCGGCGCCTAGGCCGCTGCCGCCGCCGATGGGCTAGGAGAGGAGAGGGATCGCTGCCTCCCTGCGATCGCCACCGGGGGAGCCGGACCCTCTCCGCGAGATCTGGTTAATTGATTTGCCTACTACCAGTATTCCGCTAGATTCTGGATCGATTCCTCTCTGTTGATGCAACCACTGTACAGTTGTTGCTTTCCTTGATGATCAGAAGGAGCTGGCGATTTCGGAGGTGAATGCGTTGTTTCATATGGGTTTGCAGCTTATGCTACAACAGCTATCTCCGATTTAGTTTATTACCTTTGGGGAGCGTAGAGATTGGATTCCGCTTTGCGTTTTCCTCTTTCCTGCGAGATTCTAGCTTATCCTTCGATTAAACCTATTCACGCGGCTATTAGCGCAAGTGGTTAGGACGGACGCAGACTAAAAAAGGTTAGGTTATTAGGGATTTGGTTTTCCATTTGGATTGCCGATTGCGGGAGCATATCCTATTGGGAGATTCCGGCACTGTAAAGATATCCTTGGCAACTGAGTTGATTTAATGTTAATGTTAGTGGTGGTGGGGAGGGCAGATAATACGCATTCTGATCTGCCTGTCAAGTTGGGGGAGAAGAGATGGGTTCCTCACAGGAATCCACTTTTTCCTCCGCCTCAACGGCCGCGCAGGTGAATGCCTGCGCGCTGGACTTGCTCCCGGTATACGCCAAGGAGCTTATCGCCGGGGGTGCAGCCGGTGCATTCGCAAAGACTGCGGTAGCGCCGCTGGAGAGGGTCAAGATCTTACTGCAGGTTTGAACTGCTCAGAGTTCCATTTCATTATTATGTGGTAGCTGAATGACATCTTGGCTTATGCCAATTTCTGAGTGTACGTATGCTGTTGCTTTCTAGACCAGAACTCATGGGTTTCAATCCCTTGGTATCCTCCAATCATTGAGGAAGCTGTGGCAGTATGAGGGAATTCGAGGCTTCTACAAGTAAGTTACATGGAGAAAATACCTTACCTCAGGCTCTGGCTGCTCAATTTAGTATCTTAATTTTTATTTCGTGTTACTTACTGTTCATGAAGGGGGAATGGCGCCAGTGTGCTTCGGATTGTTCCATATGCGGCATTGCATTACATGACTTATGAGCAGTATCGGTGCTGGATATTGAATAATTTTGCTCCATCAGTGGGTACAGGGCCTGTGGTTGATCTATTGGCTGGCTCAGCCGCAGGTGGGACTGCAGTTCTATGTACCTACCCATTAGACCTTGCTAGGACAAAGCTGGCATATCAGGTATTGCATGCCCATCCTAATGCTTTGTTGATTGTCATCTTTAGTAGTCAAGAATCTCTCTCAGTAGAACTATCACTGAAATTATTCGACAATCAGCATTAGTAGTTCGCTAGTATTTTCCAGCAAATATTAGTAGTTTCTGTGATGCCATCCTTGCTAAGGAGCCATTGGCCATGGATTGTATGTAATAATTTTCTTCATAATTGCTCTAGGTTTCAAATGTGGGCCAACCTGGCAATGCTTTGGGAAATGCTGGTAGACAGCCAGCATATGGTGGTATCAAGGACGTTTTCAAAACTGTTTACAAGGAAGGAGGCGCACGAGCTTTATACCGTGGAGTAGGTACGTCCTGTCTGACAACTCCCTTTGCTATGGTTGAGGTTAGCATCTTTAGGTTTGTTAGTGTGAGCGTAACATAATATCATATTTCTTCTGATCTGCTGCATTGTTGCATAGTCTGCATAATCTAGTGCTGCGCATGTTCTGCAGCTTTCTTTAGACTGCATCAAGGAAGAAATCAAAATGAACAACTGATTGTACATGAACCTATGTTTTCTTTTTGGTCATTTTGGGCACTTATGCCCTTCAAAAAACAATGTGTACTACAAAAAGACGAAACACATTTTGCACAATTTTTTTTGCTGGCACACTTGTTCCAACATGTTGCACATCTAAGGATTTTCTAAGTAAGCAGGCAGACAAACCAAAATAGGTTCATATCCACATAGGACCTAAAATCCACCTTCTGTTTCAAGTTTTCTGTTCAGCAAGCTCAGATTAATGACCCATAAGCATGCAGAATTGCAGTGTATTCTAAAACAAAGGCACCATCGTTTAGTCACCTTCTAGTTCCAATGAATCAAGACTCTATTTTGGTGATCTAAAAGACAGTTGCCAGGATGCCATATATGACTGTAGCTTACAATAAATTAACACCATTTGTATGCTGAAACCTTTGTATATGAAATTCCTCGTTATTGTGGTTACTGTACTAGAAGGGAAAATTTGTATTGAGATATTATCTTAGAATTTATTTAGTCCGTGTACAGTTGTGTTAAAATTTTTTCTTCTAATCAATCTCAGGCCCAACTCTGATCGGTATCCTACCATATGCTGGACTAAAATTCTATATATATGAAGACCTGAAATCGCGAGTTCCAGAGGATTACAAGAGATCTGTTGTATTGAAACTCTCTTGTGGTGCTTTAGCTGGTCTTTTTGGGCAAACCCTCACTTATCCACTGGATGTTGTCCGAAGACAGATGCAGGTACAAATTAAACTCTCAGTCAAAGATAATCTGTGCGTTATAATTTAGATTGCAATGCCTGATTAATTCTTCACCTGTCCTGCGTTCAGGTTCAGAATAAGCAGCCCCATAATGCGAACGATGCCTTCCGTATAAGAGGGACATTTCAGGGTCTAGCACTCATTATTAGGTGCCAGGGGTGGAGGCAACTCTTCGCTGGCCTAAGCCTTAACTATGTGAAGGTAATAATCCCAACTGAGTTTCCTAGAGAGAGAAGGCGAAATAAAAAAGGAAGTGTACTAGGTCGCTTTTATTCTGTTTCAGTTATGTGCATCTATTGAAGAATAGGGACAACAGAGATGCTCATTTCAAACTGATCTTAAATATGCAGTGATATCCAAAATATGAACTTATCATGTTTTCAGGTCGTCCCTTCGGTTGCTATTGGTTTCACAACATATGACATGATGAAGAATTTGCTGAGAGTGCCACCCCGAGAGAGACTTTATCAATCGTCTGGTAACGCATGAAACGGCACTGGCCTAATTGTATCAGGACAAAGTGAATTCAATAAACTCCACCCGGTGGCGTTGTATTTTCAATCATAAATTCTATCGCTATGTTGCATAGGAGGGAGATAAGTCGTAATTAACTGTTTGATTTGTAAATAATGATAGTCATTTGAGTTACTGTAGACTTGGATAAGCTTGTGTATTGAATGTGCTACCTGTATTATACAATTTGATCAAATGTTGCAACTGAGAGTACCCTGCATGGGTTGTACATATGCTAGTATTAACCATAATTAGAGATCCCTTTTCTGTATTTTCTACTTAATACATCAACTATTTGTAAGTAATATTTTGGAAGCAGAGGTCATGAAATATGAAAGGGTAAACACCATGTGGCTCTTAAATTTAATCAGCCTCTGGAGCTTCATTTGGTTGATTTTCTCTTTGGCACTTCCAGTTCTTGTCTGAATAGATGAATGGATGATAGATTTATCTGATTTTGTGATAATATTTAAGGTTACAAATGAAACCTGGGAAGTGCGCCCATGATAATGTAAAAAAGGAACAGGGCGTAAACTAGTTGCCACTGAAATTCAATCACACAATCTACACATCATTTAGAGGAGTAATAAATAAGGAAATGGTTCAGTGTTTTGTTAATCCACAGCTTCAATTCAGACCATCATTCTAACCAAAGGAATTGCATTTTTGTTCTAAGCACAGGAAGCCCTTTTTTAAAATAAATAAATAAATTCTTTCATTCACATAAATAAGATCAAGCTCACAAGGCTAACAAGAATTTCACAAAGTACTCTTTGACATACATCCATCAACACATAAAAGGATAAAACACCAAAAGCAGACAATTAACTCTGAAGAAAACACACAAACTGCAAACTGTACACCATCCCACAATCCCATGCACATCATTCTTCAGTCTCCAAGAACACACACACAAAAACAAAAAAACAAAAAAAATCCACATCATTTTCTTCCAAGCTTAATCTTTCTTCTTGTTCCCAGGGTTGCAGCACCTCTCAAATATCATGGCAAAGAAGCCCTTGAAGTCGAGCCGCTTCGACGGATCATCCTTCTCTACATCTCTCTTTGATTCTTCAGGCTTCTCTCCTGCTGAAGTTTCAGCAGCAGCAGCCTCATTGGGAGTTTCAGCTGCAGCTCCTTCTGTGTGCAGCTGCACAGCTGTGACAACGGCCTGAATCTCTTCCACAGCTTGTACTACCACATCTGAATCTTCAGACTTGCTGGCAGAGGCGCCCTCGTCGGCCCTTTTCGCAGTCTCACCTTCCTTTGCCTTCTCCTCAGATTCATGTTCCTTATCTTTTGATCATGTGTAAAATTATGGGAAAAGATGTAAGAAAAGTTAATATTCAGGTTTTGGATGTTCAGATTATACACAATGCAAGTGCTTCTATAGTTCTATTTGTGACAATGAGATGTGCTTCCTTTTTCGGGAATACGCGTAAATAATGAAATGCCTACTTATCATGCAACCATATAGTTGTCAGAAATATGATTATCCTATCCTAGGAAATAAGACATCTCAAAAGAAAGATTTACCATGTTTTCCCAGATGTAAAGCATGAGCAAGGCTGCTGATGTCTTCCTTGACCTTGTCCAGCTTCTCCACCACTTCTGGGTTACTCTTCACTTCCTTGACCTTGTCCATGACTTTGGTTAAGGCTTCCATATCTTTCTTTCCTTGTTCTTCACTTCCTTGCTCTGTGAAAATTCAACAAGAGTTCTTATCAGGGAATGCTATGTGGTCAGAAGAGTAACAGAAAAGCCTATCCTTAGCATTTTAATGTCAGGAACATCACAAAAGATTCTTCAGGTTTGTCAATTGCATCTGCTAAGATGACAATAAGAATGTTACTACTGATACAAAAGACGCTTGTTTCTGACTGCAATTTTCAGGAGCATAGAAAACATGGCGTATAGATTGGCCTCTTGTTATGCTATCAAGAAACTGCAAAGCACAATGTTTGCATATATAAATTCAGAAACAACATATATAAATTCTAACTGGGTATGAGAATTCATGGATAGTAAGGAGGTAAACAAGAACTGAATTAAGAAGTGACTGGATAGAACAAAATTCCTGCAGAACTTATATGACAAGAAATTCAGACAAGAACTATAATCAACAACAAAGTGGAGTGATCAAGAATCACACTCGTCCTATGTTCTTCCAAATCCTCTAGCAAAACCCGATTTACTGTATCAGCGAACCCCAATCAAGCAATCATCATTAATCAACACAAACCAGGGTGAGAACCACCCAGTCACAAATAAAATTGAAAGGAAAGCACTCTATGCTTCCCAAATATAAGCAGGAGAGTCCAATCCCCTTACAATCATGCAGTCAAAGCGAAGTAAAAGAAAAGGAAAACAAAGCTTGCAAGAACAAAAATATCTCATCTTACGTCTTGGATCAATCGAAGCAAAGAGAAAGACAGTCATTTACCAGTTCAAAGCTGCTGATTAGATGGAACTGAAGCTTTGGGATAATCAGGGGAAGCTAAGCAGAGCTGCAGAAGAGAAGACTGAAAGCTTCAAGCTTTCAATGTGAATGAGAAGACAGAGAAATTCTGAGCTGTTGGTTTCGGGTCTCTGTATAGGTGCACTAATGGAGCCCCTTGATCTGGATTAAAAAAGGCTAATGGTGCTGTATGATATATATATACAGACAGAATACAGGAGCATCATACATGGTAGGGCAGTTGCTGGAGAGTGACAGCTAAATTGACACCGGCAAATTGCAGGCATTGATTGTGGTTGGTCGAGGATGATTTTGCAGTGTGGCTTGCACGATGTGGTTTTGACAGAGTGTCATTGGCTCATTGCTCCAACTGGCTCAATCAAATACCATAAAGGATGATGCTTTTTTATTGTTATTATTTTATTTTCTCTGAATTTTTATTTGTTTTACTTGATCCTAAGAGAACCTAAGAGAAGAGCATGAGGAATAATAGTTGGATCCTGTGCTATTTAGGATTTTGTTTTCTGGTTTCTTGGTTGGAAATTGGAATAGTTGAGCTGAGTTGAGGGTTTGGTTGTACTAAGGTCAACCTAATCATCTGTCACATGGAGGCCAAGGAAGGACACAAGAACATGTTGCTTGAGCTGTAATTGTCTCTTAGGAATTTAAAATAAAAATATATTTCCTGTATTTAGCTAGCAATGATCTTTTGGGTATGAGATGTGTAGTGAATTAGTTGTGATTCTTTTGTATGAACAGCTCTCTTTATGGACAAAAGCAAAGCTGGAAAATGGTATCAGGTACTACTTCCTCAACCACACATGCCCAACATCCCAGATAATCATTGTGCACAAAAGTAGCTTTTACTTTGAAGTAAAGCTAAGTAATCCTATAGGCTAGGTGACCTATTCTTCTGAAGCTAGGGAACTGCAATTCTGCAAAAATGAAGGAATACTCAAATGCAAACCATAATTTGGTCTCTGGACACTCCAAATAGTAATCCTACATGTGATTATTAGAACTTAGTCAATTTTTCTCATAATTTTGGTTGTTAGTCATTTTCCATGTTCACCTCTGCATTTTCTCAGATTTAAGCATCTGGGTTTTGCTGCACAGTTCATCATGGTTTCATTGGAGAACAACCAGCCTGTGTTCCTTTGGTGTTTCCCGTGGTTTATCTATTTGAACCAAAACTTTTCAGTCATTTTCTATTGAAAATGTGTTACCTACTGATTCTCATGATCTGAATCAAATGATCAGTGGAAACTACTACCTTCTAAGGGTGTATTCGGATGCCCCCTTTTCCCAACCCCTCTCACTCGTTTTCTGCGCGCACGCTTTTCAAACTGCTAAACGGTACGTTTTTTTGTAAAAAGTTTCTATACGAAAGTTGCTTATAAAAAAAATCAAATTAATCTATTTTTGAAAAAAATTAACAAATACTTAATTAATCACGTACTAATGGACTGCTCCGTTTTCCGTAAATACTGTTGGGGTTGGGAACCCAAACTTGCGAACAAAGCCTAAAAGAACCATCTGTTATGTCTTCTCCTTCTTTTTTTTTTTTTTGGCTAATTACATGGTTTGCGGATTTCCTACCAAGGGGGCATACATATCTGAAAAGGATATCTCACCTAATAAGGGAAGTTGTATGTTGATGCAAAGATTAGGTAGCTCCATCCATGATCTAGTGGTATTTATCACGTTTCAATTTTTTTAGGGGACTATCACATCCTAATTTGTAGAACAAAAGCATCAATCTGTCATTTTTCCACTTTGTATTTTACGGTACAGTGTAAATCTTACTGTAGATTTTTTTTTTGGGGAGCTAATCTTTTCAGTGCCAAGTACTTTCAAATACCCAATGTATTATTTTTTTTGTTGAACTTAAAAATTGGTTTCAGTCTGTAATTAACTTTTATGAATTATTGTGCAGGGTCCAACTGGAAGTTGAAAGTTAGAACCACGCCAACAACTCATTCTTTTTCTATTTCTCCATGCAAAACAAAGAAAAGAAATCAATCTAGAACACCTCTCAAATACAATTTTGTAAGATGCAGGACTCTAAAGTCACTTTAATTTTTTTATTATAGATAATGGGAAGAATTTCATTGAGAAGAAGTCACTCTGAATTGGGTGTAGTGCTGTAATTTACCTAGTTCCTTGGACTGGCTGGCCTCTGAATGGCCTCCAATCTCTTTGGCTTTCTCAAGAACACCAGATCCTCTGCGCAAGATTGCTCCGATGGTTGTCTTCACATCATCTTGAAGATTTTCAGCCTTCTCTCCGGCATCTATCGATCGATTTCAAAGGTCAGGGACTCATGACAATATTGAAAGTACAACATATGATCTGCTGTCCATTAGGACTTTGAACAGCTAATGTGAAGAAATATGCAAGGCACGAACTCCTTTTCATTTCAATTCTGAAACCTTTATTTACGCAGAAAGAAAAAGAAAAAAAAAACTTCATCTCTGATTAAGTAGTGCATTCTCTCTTCTTTGATTAATTATTACATGTTCATGTGGGTATCAGAATTTTTCTTGTGTTGGTGTGTAGCATATTACCCACTATAAAAAAAAGTAATATTAGCTGTTCTATTTTTCTGTGTTTGATACTTTTTAAGGGCATTTGCATGTCTGTCTCAGGACGTGTGCCAACAAAATGTCAGCGTATTGAGTTGGTAATCAAGCAATCTTACTATCCAAGCATCTGTTAATACAACAACATGCACAGGCATTCAAAGTTCAAAACCAAATCATTCATATTTCCTTATTGTTGTCAAAACTCTTACATGCTATTAATGTCAGATACTTCCTATCATGGCTAATACTTGAACTCAAAAGGACGAACAGGTTTGTTTCAACATAAATAGCATTCCTGTAAAGTAGTTCTTTTGCTAAAAATGAATGGAATGGCTAACCATTCTTTGCTGTCTGGAGAGTTCCTGCAAGGGCACCAAGTCCTCCCTTGGAACTGTCGAAAATGTTCTTCCCGCGGCTATCTTTGTCCTTCTTCGACGACGATCCATTGGAGTCCTTCACTTTCTTTGAATTCTTCCTCTGAAAAAACATCTTGTTTTGTTCTTCCTCTTGCACTACAACAGTTCATGTAGAAGGGATAAAATGTAAGCAATCCACCAGAATCAGATTCAGAAAATCAAAGAGATGACTGTATATTTGTATTAACTCTTGATATATTGTTGTTGCAATCGCCAATACCTATCGCACCATCTGTCAAATCTAGTTATCAATTTTATTGCCTAAGATTAATTTCTTTATTTCTTAGAACTGCCTGGATCATATTCAGAACAGCCATGGAATGCAGTTCATGCTAACTTCAGCACTGCCAAGCTCCTTCATCTGAAAAAGTATATAAAACCCAGAAATTTCTTCAATTCATTCTAGTTTTTTTTTTTTTTGCGAGGTTCAATTCATTCTAGTTCACGTGTTGTTTGGACTAAGAGAGAAGAAAATGGACCACACATGGTGGTTTTGCAACATGGTTTCTACAGATTCATAACTCAGGCCAATTTCTTCCTAGTTACTGAAATTTTGAGGGAGGAATCCCAACCAAATGTGCCGAAACTATTGCAAATGAAGAAAAAACATGGTCTAATCTAATCAGGTGACCAAGAACAACACATATGCCCTTAACTCATGGCAAACAAACACCTAACAAACTAATCATTCAACCGACCCAGCTAAAAACTCATTCATTCCACTAAACTTTCAGGGTAACACAACAAAAACAAAAGTAAAAAAGAAACAAGACAAGAAACACAAGCATGTGAGCATGTGGGGCATATGCATATCTTACCTACCTCCCTTTGATAAGTTGATATGAGCAGCAAATGGAGAGAGAAGTTGCAATGGAGATGATGAGAGCAGATGAGAGAAGAGAAGAAGACAAGAGAGGAGATATGCAGAGGAAAAAAGTGTTCCTCCTTTTATGGAGCTGTTTAGTTGTTGCCACAATTTAAGCTAGTCAACAGGTTACCCTCAAGGCCTCAACCAGCAACCATTTAGCCTCTAATTTCTTGATTTTTTTTCCCTTGGCTATAACTTGCAGAGCTGAACATTTCATTTCTTTATTAACTCGACAACATGAGACCAAAACTAATTGGTTTCTGTTTAATTTCTGATATTGTTGTAGATATGTCATCCTGTGTTTTGACTCAACCAGCACAACTAATCATGTTTATCTGAGAGAGGTTGTTGCACCAAAGAAAGATGAACACATGCCATGCAGATTATATCTTAAGTATTTAAGTAAAAGAAAAATCGTAAGTTGAATCTGAAGTGTTACACAAGGAGTCCCCTTGACCTATCTTGTACACTTTCTTTTGCTTCTGGCAGCTGCACAGACAATTGAACCAGTCTTCACATATACGGATATACCTCACGTGTATCTTGAGAGTTTGATGTACCTAAATTATCTTATCCTGTCACTTCATGAAAAAAATTCATGTTCAGATACAACCTTGGATCATTCAGATGCCAGAAATGATAAACCCGGACAAATTATTGCCCCAATTTTCAGAAACATACACCGCTATATGAATTTGTCTGTCCAGTTTGATGGAATTCTGGTTTGTTATTCAGAAACAGCACCTCTAAAAACACTGAAAATGACAGGAAAAATGTACATTTTTGCTGCAGATTTCATAGCCAAACAACTCATGCTCCAAAGATCTCCCCTATTATCAGAAAACAAAAACAAAAACAAAAAAGAAGACTATTCCTGATTGACAGAAACATCTGAAAATTAAGAGCGATAGGAACGGCCGGCGCCTTAAATCGAGATAATTAAGCAGGAGCAGATGGGGGATGAGAGAAGAACGAGCCGGCAGACAGCTCACGACGCTTTTAATTAGCTAGTAGCGAGAGATTAAGACCTGCAAAAACATCAATTCCAATGGATTTAACGAACACGAGGAAGAGGAAGAAGAAGAGCCATCATCATTGCTCGTCTCTCGCGGCCAATCGGAGGATGAACACGTTTATGTCGGTTCTTGCTGCGGGCATCAAAATCAAAATCAGAAATTTAGCGAGCCATCGATGGCATGTGTGTCATCGAGAATTGGTGGTCCTCTTTAGTCCCACACAAAAATTTTACATCCTATCACATCGGACATTTGAACACATGCATAAAGTAATAAATATATGCTAAAAACTTAACTAATTGCACAAATTACAACTAATTTGCGAGACAAATCTTTTAAGCCTTGCTACATGATTTGACAATGTGATGCTACAGTAAACATTTGTTAATAACAAATTAATTAGACTTAATAAATTTGTCTCGCGGTTTATTGACGGATTTTGTAATTAGTTTTTTTTATTAGTGCCCGCACACCCCATGCGACACCCTATATAATGCCCGATGTGACACGTTAAAATTTTACGGCCCTAAATCTAACCACCCCGGATTGATGCTGACATCTTTTGCTTCCTAGTCTACAGTGATCGATTTCCTGATACTAATTTAATCAGTATGGATCGATCGATCGAACAAATGGAAGAACAGCGTCGATGTGTCACTGAAAATGCGGCATATTTTTCAAATTCCATCTGTATCTCAGAAGTTAATGCGAGTTGATTACTTGAAGCAGACAAGCTGTAATCGTCATGGTTGTTCGGTAGCTGCACGTAATTAGCGAAGGTTTAATTTGGGTATAGTAGGATGCGTATACGAGGAGCGCGTGCGTGCACGAGTGGATAATCTTAGCTTAGCTCCGTGATTTCTTCTCTCTTTTGTGTTGCATTTAGACCGATTATTAATCCGGAAAACCTATATCGGATTAACGTTAATTTGATTCCCTCGTAGCAACTGGAATATGCTATTTTCACCATGCACAACTCTCGTTAATTTGTAGAGTACTAATTTTTATGCTTTGTTCATCGATGAATTGATTTGTATATTCTAGCGCTGACCTAGCATGTCACTAGCACGAAAATTACCGTTGACGAAGTATTTATTACGCAACCCCTTTACTACTTCCTCCGTTTCACAATGTAACACTTCCTAGCATTATCCACATTCATTTAGATGTTAATAAATCTAGACATATGTATGTGTCTAGATTCATTAACATTTATATGTATGTGGGCAATACTAGAAAGTCTTACATTGTTAAACGGAGGGAGTACATCCGTAGTACAGATGGGTTACATAATATTTACAAAAGTGGAGACGTGGAGTGAGACTCTCTTCTCATTCATTCCTTAAGCACCAAATGTACAATATGAGCGTCCCTCTCCTGCTTATATAGCCTTCTTTTATATATGAAAAGTTTCGGTGTGGACCTAATTAGTGTATATAGGCTGGGTTTTTTAATAGTATTTTTCTGATGAGTGGTCACTACATGTACTTTATTTCATCCTATACCAAATATAAGTCGTTTCAAACTTCTAAGTCTTTGCTAAACAGAGGTTATTTTAGGACTTTTAGGATCCTTTCCATCATTAAGGTGGGGTTACGGTTTCTAAAATTAATGTTTGATTTTAAATTTCTTGTATACTATTATCTTTATAGCAATAAAATCATAAACATAGGAAAATAATTTGAAATGTCAATCCAATAACACTATTTTATCAAATAATATTTAAATTATATTAGAACATTAAAAGAACTTTGTTATTGGGACGGGAGAGTACTTATCCGACTCTTTCTATTTTTTTCAATGCAGAATAAGTAAATAGAGCAATGGTTATTTTTTCATTGATAGACAACTTTACTCATCGACAACAAGACGCCCTGGTGGCTTTATCAATCTCAAAATATGTTGGCCCAGTCTTTCGAAGGTGCTTGAAAACTCAAGTGCCATTAATTTGGTTTTGGTGATTAATGACAAATCCAATTATATGAGACTAATGTTTTTATAAGTATTTCTTTGCCTAGTCTCATGTGGATATGAAAGTGAAATTTGTGACAGCTCATTCCCAAACTTCATGTGAGTTGAGATATAAACGTTCATTGATGGTGGACCCAAATCACAAGGATGAAATGCATGGAGATCGAGCTATATGTATCACTCTTTCTCTCCATGCACATATTGATATATTCATATATAATATTTTCATGTGGTTGACATATGCATGTGAGACTAATGTTTTGTTTGAGTCTTATCGCTTGTTTAGTTTATTTACGTTGAGGACATGGAGATGATGAAGATATGCTTTTATTCTAATATCTATATTTGATAAATGCCTTCTTTTTTTTATAGGATAAGCTCCCAATATTTTATCTCTATTTATGCATACTCTTGCTTCACACAATCATTCTGTATGCATACATTTAGGGGGAGAAAATTCTATACCTTAGTTATACATGCACTTGATCCAAATTATTCACTTTCATTTAATTGAGGTCTTTATATATTTGAGTATATCACATTTGTGGTGTTGATTAATACTCATCACTTATTCATCTCATTTTATATACGCGATCGGTTGGTCAACATGTGGAAGTTGCCAACCGAATCATTGAGACTAATAATTTTATAGTTGAATGAGAGAAATAGTTCCCAAGGATTACAGAGGTGTTGATGCTCAAGTGATGTCATTACACCTAAAAATACCAAGAATGACAAAATGGAGATATTGAAGATGTGGGATATGAAATGGTTACTATGGCAAGATGGTGAAGGCAAGCAATGCTTGGTCGCGATGGACCATGCGGCGGTGAAGGGCAAGCAAGGGGCTTGGCGCCGAAGAACCAAATCCGGTGGTGAAGGCTGAAGGGTGAGTGACAGCTTTGTCATGATGGACCGTGCGAGACCATTTGAAGCTACAAGTAACCGCATCAATCATTTAAAGAATATATGGTGAAACGATTTTGGCGTTGGCGTCCCTTAAGACAATGAAAGGAAGATGGAATGAATGCATTTCTATTAGTACAATTCTCTTACTATTTAAATTTAAGTATATGAATGCCATACTATCAAGAGGGATGCAACGTCGATGTGTTTGTATGTGTCTCGATGCTCAAAGTGACCTATCATAGTGCTACCTTGAGAGAACTCTAAACTTTAACCTATTCTTTAAGTAGTTTTAGACCTTGTTTTTGGTTGAGTTGGGTAGTCCTCTGAGTGAGCTTCCATAGAGTCCAAGATCATAAAAAACGGACACCTGAGCAAAAAGTTATGGTTATTTTACTCTGTGCTTTTCAGAAATTCCGAAAAATTATCGGAAGTTCCGAAACTGAGTTTAGCTTCTGTAAATTTTCGGAAGTTCCGAAAATTCCACTCTTTGCCTCCAACGGCTAGTTTTGAGAGGCTCGGGTACATAAACTCATCCACCCCTCCCTTGAGTGGCTGTTGTTCTTGGGGAGTATTAGACACATCCAAAGCCAAATAGACATCCACATTTCCCTACCTTTGTGGTGCCTCTTTGTGAGAGGGATTTGAGAAGAGGAGAGAGTTGGATTGAGAGATTGAGAAGTTGAGAGCTAGTAAGCTTCACTTCATAATTTGAGCACTCGAGTTCATAGCAAGCAAATCTTCGATTGTGTTTGTTACTCTTGGGGACTAAGGTCTCCTAGACGGCTAGGCGTCGCCGGTGAGCACCCAAGGTTGTGGTGTGCCACGGAAAGTTTATGAAGGCTTCGATTTCGCCTCAGCAAGGGAAGAAATCAAGAGTGAAACCGAGGAGTATATTTGTGCTACCTCATGAGGAAAGGGTTAAATCAAGAGTGAAACCGAGGAGTACATTTGTGCTACCTCATGAGGAAAGGGTTGAAATAGACCCGACCCTTGTAGCTCCTCAACGGAAAACTTCGGAAAACAAATCACACGTCTCTTCTCTTGGTTTGCACATTTTTGCATTCTCTCATATTGTGCTTGAGCTTATTTTTACCCAATCTACTTGAATGCTTAATTGATTTAGTTGGTGACCTTATATCTTGCTTAGATACCTTATTTGTCACATTTTGATTCATATACATTTTGTTTGTTTGAGGTACAGGTTCATAGCTAGTGTTTTATTCCATTATCCGCCTAACTTTTCGGTTGAGACCGGAACTTCGAATCCCATACTGGATGTTCCGATTTGAATCAAAAGTTCTCATCATTCCAATATGCTATGAAGTTGTGATAGTTTTTAGTAACGTCTATTCACCCCTCTCTAGGTGACATTAAGGTCCTTTCAGTGCTTAAGAACTGGTTGTAACCGCACGTTGTGAGCAACTATGTTTTTTAAGAAAAAAAACTATTTTATTTTCTTAGTTGTTTTTACTGTGTTTCTTAATCTAAAGCGACTATTATTTGGCACCGGAGGGAGTACTAATGTCATCCCGATAAATTTACCATTTTCTTAAGAAAAAAAAAGTCACACAGTTAGGCCACTGCTATTGGTTGGGCTTGTTTTCTTATTTGGGCCTAGCTAGCTAAAGTGGGCTCCACTCCACACAGTCAATTAGGCCCATTTGGCCCGAGACCAGTTCACCGTTAGCTCGAGCAGAAAGTGGGGCGGATGATAAGTCGACCATTACCGTCAGGTCCTCGGCAATGGCGTCGGCGAAAACCCTAGCGCGGGCGGGCTCCTCCCTCCTCGGCCGCCTCCTCGCGTCCCCGTCTCCCCTTCGCGCGGGGCTGCCTCCGGCGTCGCTGCTCTCCAGGATCCAGCCGCTCGCCCCCCCGTCGCCGCCGCCGCCGCAGCCGCGGCCGGAGACGACGGTGGAGGCCTACGAGGCGCAGGCGGTGGCGAGGCTGAGCTCGCTCCCAGGAGAGATCTCCTTCCCCTGCGGCCTCCCCTCGCTCCGGTTCATCATCGACGACGGTACGGTCCTCTCCTCCCTTGTTAGAATGGCCGCTGCATTGATTGGGTATTCGGATCGTGCGTTAGTTTTATTCTTTTTGTTGGATCAATGGTGAACGGGGGATGTATGGGGGGTGGTGTTGTGGGGGGGGGGGGGGAGAATCGTTACCATGCCATGAGCATATAGTGCAGGAAATTACATAATGAGTTGAAGCCGGTATCTCATTTCGACAAAAATGCTTGCTCTGTGTGGTTTCAGTCGTGTTGGTGTGCTTAGATTATTATGTATGGTTGAGGCCTGGAGGAGCATGCGGGAATAAATTGGGATAATATGTTAATGGCATGGTTCGTGCGCCTGATTCAGTGAGAATGTTTGGGAAATTTGGTTCATTTGCTCGATGCTGTGAGAGTGGTTTAGGAATTTTACATTGGTTAATGTCCCTTGGTTGATTTGGTGCGTGGGCAGCCTAATTCTCTGCAGTCTGTTTACTGCTTAACTGTTGCATTTGGTCTTGGCAACTATTTTATTGCTTGGAGTTATTATGAGCTGAGAAGATGTCGATGGTTTCCCCTTCTGTTGTATATCATGCAATCGTGTAGTTATATCGATATGATAAGTTGTGCAGTTGTTCGATCTGGTCCACTAGTGTTATGGAGTATTTTGTACTTGTACATGTGAATCATACAATGTACTATGGTTGAGGCCTTGCATAGTGTGCACAGCCACGAATGAATGAATTGGGATAATATGTTAATAGCATGCTTCTTTCGCTCAACCGACTGAGGGTGTTTACGAAATTTGCTTCACGTGCTCGATGCTGTTAGTGGTTTCGGGATTTTACTTTGGTTAATGTTCCTTGGTTAATTTGGTGTATGGGCAGCCTAATTCTCTGTGATCTCTTTACTTCTTAACTGTGGCATTTGGTCTTGGCAACTATTTTATTGCTTGGAGTTATTATGAGCTGAGAAGATGTCTATTGTTTCCACTTTGTTTGTATATCTCAATTGTGAAGGAGTTGCCATCAATATGCAATTGTGTTATGTTTTGCACATGTGAATCATAGAATGTACTACTGTCTGTTGTTCTCTTTTATTGTTAATCTATAACATGGACCAGGCCTGGACCAACAGCTTTATGAAAATAATAAAAAATGACTTGCAGTATCAAATGATATTGCTCATATTATAGTTTGGCGAATTACCCTCAGATTTTACTTAATGATCACCATGTTATGCATGAAAGCATGCAATAATTGTAATGCAGTATATGGTATTTTCAATCTCATGGATAGTTGGATGCAATTTCTGTAGCTTGAATGGCAACCAGAGATATGCAGAACATTTCACAGTTACCCATCAACCAACCAACTCAAATTTAACATACATAACAGTAATAGAATAGAAAGCTTGTGGAGCTTAAATATTACTGAACTTATGAAGTTGTGGTTTAATTACTTCAAATCTAAATTCTGGCCATATATGTTTTGAGAAATAGTGAAGTACTCATATTTTGCAATATGGGTTTAACTGCATGGTGGCATATAATATTATTTGTTGTATTTCTGCTCAAATTGTGTCTTATTTGTTACATGAATGCTACTAAAATGGCTAGGAAGTTAGCTTCTAGGAGTATGATTGTGATCTGGTGAGCTAAGACGAAATGGTTATTTTCGTCGGTTAGACTGGCTCCATGGTTTCTAATTTGTTTTTTATTCATTTTGCTCTTATTAGGAAAGGATCCTGTTGCTAACGAACCCCTGGAGCTACTTCCAAAAAGAACTTATCAGCCCAGTACCATCAAGCGGAAAAGAACCCATGGGTTTCTTACACGGTATTGATTATCTACTAATCTGATTAAACTTTCCGTCATTTTGCTTGTGCAAAGGCCCCTGCGAAAGATGCCATGTTTCCCAAGTTAATATCATTCTCTTTTGTACTGCATAGTTATCGGACAAAATTACTTTTGGATACCAAAATCCAATCACACCACCAGTGTTAGTTTTGTTGGTATTATCTGGAACATAATTGTGGTTCAGATGCTTGTGTGTTCAGTGCATTGATATTCCATTCTTTTCATTTTCATCAACAGAAAATCAACCAAAGGTGGGCGTAAGGTGATTGCGCGCAGGATCGCCAAGGGCAGGCACAGAATTTCAGTGTAACAAAAGAACCCATAGCTTCCCCTGGAAGTTGGTTCTTCTGCAGCTTCACATCGTCCGTTCCATGAACATCTAAGAGCTCACAGTTTCTGCACGCTTTACCGCCCTCACTGTGGAGGGACAGCTGCAGCAGAAACAGTAGTGCCATGTACCGAATTATCTTTACGAAATAAACTAGGCAATTGGACTGATTGGCCACATCCATGGCTACTTAGAGCATCTCCAACGGCCTTTTCAAATCGGACTCTCCAAACACCTATATAGCTAACTCTCCATTTGATTTGGCTATTCAAACTAGTTATTCGTTCCAACAGCTTCTCCATCTACACTCTCTATAATAAGTCTATGACACTTAGGAACCACGTGTCAGCCTCTACTATCTATTCTTCTTCCTCTTTCTCCCCTTCTCTTCTCCCACTGCTGGCGATGATGTCCACGCGATGCGCGGTGACCAGCATCGGTGACAACGGAGCTGCAGAGGAGGGAGGGAGGAAGGAGGCGTCGCCATGGGCCTCCTACGCGCCGTCGTCGCCGAGGGCCGCCTCCTGCCGTCGTCGCGGGCGGCGGCGTTCCACCCGCTCGCCCCTCCTCGTGCCTCCCCGCCTGGCTCGCCGCTCCTCTCTCTCTGCCGTCGCCGCGGTGCTACGGTCACCCGTCGCCGCCGCTCGGGACACCGTCACCCCCTAGGAACTGAGCTCCCGCCGCTCCTCTCTCTCTCTCTCTCTCTCTGCTGTTGCCGCCGCTCGGGACGCCGCCCTCATCGGCTTCGCGGTGATGCCATCGTCCTCGTCCACCCCTTCGCTGAGCCCATCGACCGTTGGAGCACCCTCCCCTCGTCGACCCGATCCCTTTTCTTGGATACGCTCCACCGATGCGGCTCTGCCATCGGCTCCAAACAGAGGAAAATGGTATGGAAGGTGGTGGGACCCACAGATGGCAAGTGAATGGCAAGTGGAGTAGGCTGGCCAAGTTTGGCTAATGAGGGAAGGAATTTGGCCATCCGGATAGTTTGGACAGTGGGATGAAGAGGCTGTTGGAGTGTGATTTTTGTTTAAAATGGCTAAATTTTAACTTGGAAAGTAGGATGAAGAAACTGTTGGAGATGCTCTCTGCACAATCGCAGCTGGCAGGGTTCAACTTCAAACAGCCGTCTGTGTGCGCTTCTTGGCTGTCCTAACCACTGCCTTCTGTCCTTGAATCCATTTCAACCATTCTTTTGCTAGTAGTTTATTCATGAACACTAATCGTGATCTCTCATCTGGACGCCATGCTGAGCTTTGCTTGTTGGGTGCTCTTGTTCCCTGCGTATCCAACCAGGATTATTTTATTTTCAGACTGGGGAATGACAAGCAGAAGAGAATTGCAAGCCGCGGACTCCTGTTGCCGATGAATTCGTCAGGGAATTCTACACGTACCCTGCCGCTTCAAAAAAACCATTGAAAAAATATAAAAAAAAAATACTTGGGTTTGATGACTAACCGGGGATGGAGTCGCTGCCTGCGCGGCGCATGGCAGGTTGTTGTTTGGCTCTGTGCCTCGTTGGCTCCCCTACCCTTGTGCGACGTGGCTGTAGCCTTGTGTACGTGGATGCTCCGGAGGCGATATACCAGTGTGTGTGCCTGCCGCGGATGACTTGCCGGAGAAACCGTGCTGCACTCGAGATAATAAAGCAGACAAGCAGGTGTCAGCTAGACGGACTAGTTGTGAGCTCGCACGTGTCAGCTAGATTTATTTGTTGTTTTGTTCACCAACTTTGGAGGGATAGTATAATCATGGGCAGCCCCATCCGTAGAGAAAATTTAGAGGATTTTAATTCTATATAAAATATTTCTATAAAGACCTTCGAATGAATCTTATTAATTTCTTTAAAATTTGTATGGAATGGATGATCTTAAAGATTTTGAAGAAAATTAGTGAGAGCTCTAACCTCTTAGAAGAATTTCTTCGAGTTTATCTCTCTCATCCAGTTCATGTGTTTTTTCTGGGTTTATCTAAATAATAATTATTGTTTTTTCATAATCTTCTATTTGCACTTACATTTCTGTAAATTTTCTACATTTTTTTTCTGTTTCTTTATTTTGCTACTTATGTGTTTCAAAGGGGTCTAAAACTCATTGAAAATTTAAATGGTTTTTGGCCTAGCCATGAAAACATCTTCAAGATGTGTAAGACAATACCATAGTTCTCTCTTTTTTTTTTCTATTCATTCTTCTTATGACTAGATGTTTCTATTTCTCTTATATTATCTCTCATCATCTTGTTGTTAGTTTATCACCCATAATTTTAGGACCTAATTTTAAGTTGATTTTAAAGTTTTTCATCGTATGCAACTTCATTCAATTTTCCACGGCTCATCGGTGTTAGCTCAAAGTATCAAAGTCGAAAATCATGCCATTGGCCACATTACGATAGCCATATGAGCTACTCCGTACGTGATAGCCACTATGCTAATCTCAATATTAGCTACCCGGGCTGATCGAAACCGTTCGGTTGAATTTTTATATTACAAAAAGACATATCGGTATTTAAAAGCATTCTACAGTTTACCAGTCCCTTTACCAAACCATTATATTTATGCACGTTCTTGTAGACGAGACACAAACACTTATATTTTTTAAAAAACTGGCAACCTCTCCGTAGTCCGTACCATCATCTTCTTAAAACTGCCAACATCTTTTCTGTTTACATGCTTCTTTCTCAGTATGTACTACCTCCGTTCCAAAATAAGTGCAGCCGTGAAAATCCGTGTCCAACGTTTGACCATCCGTCTCATTTAAAAAATTTATGAAAAATTTTAAAAAAATTAGTTACACATAAATTACTATTCATATTTTATCATAAAAGTTCTTCAAATAAAACGAACGATCAAAGATTGAAGATAAATAGTGTAAACCTACACTTACTTTGGGATAGAAGGAATATTTGTATAAACTACTCCCTCCATCCCAAAATTAGTACAGTTTTACACTGTTTATGTCTAAAGTTTAACCGTTCGTTTTATTTTAAAATAAATTTATGATTAATATTTTTATTGTTATTAGATGATAAAATATGAATAGTACTTTATGTGCGACTAATTATTTTTATTTTTTTTATAAATTTTTTAAATAAAACAGACGATCAAATATAGGACACGGATACGTACGACTACACTTATTTTAGAACGGATATGGTATCAAAGTCACACTCATTATCTGGAGAAGTTTTCTCGTCAACACTTGCTAGTAGTGCTCACGAGCGGCAGGAGGAGGGGAGGGTGGGTGAGTCAGGTGGCAATGTGTGCCCTCGTGTTAGCCATGCATTGCCACCGCTTTCCCCCCCCGTGGGGTTAACCAACGGCTTTCTCTACTATTATTATAGCGGAGGCGAAGAGCGTGTCAAATGCTTAAACCCCAAACACCTCGCGCTCGCCGCGCCGCGCATCCCACATGGCGTCCTCCTCCTCCTCCCTCTGCCGACTACTCATCCCCAGGCCGACCACCCGCCGCTTCTCCAGAGGAGGGGAGGGGGGAATGGCGGCGGCGCCGGTGAAGCGGGAGGTGAAGCCCGAGGCGGGGGAGGGGTGGGGCGGGGGTGATCTGGGGGTGGTGCCGCCGCCCCGGCCGATGGAGGGGCTCGGGGAGGCGGGGCCGGCGCCGTTCGTGGCGAAGACGTACGAGATGGTGGCGGACGCGGGCACCGACGCGGTGGTGTCGTGGGGGCCCGGCGGCTCGGGGGCCTCCTTCGTGGTGTGGGACCCGCACGCGCTCGCCGCCGGCGTGCTCCCGCGCTTCTTCAAGCACGCCAACTTCTCCTCCTTCGTCCGCCAGCTCAACACCTACGTACGTATCCCAATCTGCCGCCCCCTCCCCACACACCGCTCTGAAATCGCGATCTGTTGTTTGCCCCTAATCGCAGTTTTTGTTCTTTCTGTGAATCGGTGATCGCTGATCGGTCTCGTGTGCTTCTGTTTCCGTGTAAATTGAATCGTTGATGCTGGTGAGACAATAGTTGTTAGTTGATCGAACATGATAGATAACTGATTATGAGAATGAAATTTTGAAAAGGACTGATACCAAATTCGTGGGAAATCCTTACTGCGTTTCCGTACTAATCAAGAATCGTATCATGTATGAACTGGTACTGTCCTATGCTGTGGTTTGTTCGTGTCCACGAATGCGCTCGCATAAACAATAGTCCATTCATCGTGTTTTGTCAAAATTGGTGATGATAGCAGGAGAATTCTATTTCAAGTTTGACCAGAATAAAAATCATGCCTAAATTGGTTAAGATTGGACTTGAAATGGTATAGAACCATCCATCCCCTGTATATGCAATTTTGTTCCACCTCTAGTTTAGGTTGTTGCATACTAGAAATTTTGTCTTACCAAGAAATTGGAATCCTCAGCCATGTTTTTTTGTACTATGCTGAATGTTCAGTGATGGTATACTTGTATTGTACGATGCAAAGTCATGCTAGTTACTTGCATCCATCTGTACTACGGGACAAATGTTTGTCTTGGTTTTTAGCCCCTTTGTGATGATGCACTTGGATTGGATTTCATCTGCTCCACTGTCACTAGATATGACCTATGTTCTGTCTGTTCACGTTGCAATCCAAGATACTGATCCCTAAAATACTTAAAGTGGATAATATTCCTTCTTGTGGGCATTACAAGTGTCCAGGTAGCTCGTATGTCGTACTCGAAATCTTGAAGTCTTTTCTACCACTCTGAAAGACCAAATACCTCATGACCTGTCCATACCTTTAATGGTTAAAAGGGAAAGGTGATGGTAACATGATCTAGGTGAACTATGCTCCCCCACCTTTTCTTTTGTCTTTTTTGATGATGTGGAGCTCCGTGCTTTTGTACATACATGAGCTTATCTGATTCGATGAGCTGCAGAAGTACAGAACAGTTACCTTGTTCTTGCTACCACTAACTGCATCTAGCAGTGTGTTCTCGGTTCTTTGGCCTGTTTGTGTTTATTGCTAATGGCACCACCATTCTTGCTGTTTTGATATTATCTATATACTTTTCTTGATGTAAATAGACATTTCATATCAGGCAACTGAACCTTCTAGCTTCTGGGTAATGCTGGTCCTGTGGTTCAATGGTAGAAGACAGAAGTGAAATTGCTAGTTTAATATCTGATAGACTAAAACCATAGACTGATTCTTTTGTTAATATGCGTATACCTACCATTGACAGTTTTCAATCCTTAAATACGGCTGACTTTCTAGACTGGGTTTAGTTCCCTGCAGCTGCTTCTAGAAAAACTTACCGGCCTCTACCTGTTGTTGCTATGCAGGGGTTCCGAAAGGTCACTCCAGATCGGTGGGAGTTTGCAAATGAAGCATTCTTAGCTGGTCAGAAGCATTTGCTGAAAAACATCAAGAGGAGGCGTGTTTCCAAGCCTCTCATGGATTCACAACTAAGAAATAAAACCAGTGTTGTTTTTGGACAGCCTGAGGCTCCTGGTGAGGTTGTGAGCTTGAAGAGAGACCGTGCAGCCCTCAGAGCTGAGGTCATCATGCTTAAGCAGCAGTACAACGCCTGTAAATCTCAGCTCATTGCCATGGAGGAGATGGTCCGCAACATCGAGAGAAGGCAACAGCAGACCATCAGCTTCTTTGCCAAGGTACTCACCAACCCGGTTTTCGTGCAGCAGGTTCTACTCAACTATGTGAACAAGAATGGCCTAAGAGGCACCGCGAAAAGACAACGGCTGATGGAAAACGAAGAACAGCATGCTGATTCGCCATTGAACAAAGGTATGGAAGCTGCATCTGTGATGGAAGCTGATGTTTCTCCAGGGAGCACTGGCTGTGGCACAGTTGGGAAAGTGGAGACCACTCCAATGTGCAATTTCCAGAATATTGAGAATTTGTGTGATGATGTCTGGGAAGAGCTGGACGCCTTACCTGAAACTGGAATGGAGCAGGAAGACAAGGCTGGGATTGGCTCCTTCGATGTCGAGGAGTTCGTCGGAAGGCCTTGTGGTTGGGTTGATGACTGCCCATACCTTGTGGAGCCGATGCAGTTCGTGGAACACTAGAGGCATGAGAAGAATACAATCTGTCCTTAGAATAGTGGAACGTGTTTATAACGTCTGAATATCTGTATATCAATTACCCACTTCGATAGAAGTCTGTACTATGAATAGCATAAGCTCCTGGAACAGAGCTTAAATATAGAAAACGAACACTCTCAGGTAATGCAAGCCAGGAGTTTGTAGGATTGAAGATTTGTTACTGTAAATTCTGCTGGGCGCAGCAAAAAAATCGTGATGTTGATATACAATACTGTCTCGGCAATGTAGCCGAGGAAAAATACGAATGCCAGTCTTATCAATGCGAATACTTTATACTGTTAAGTTATTAGAACAGGTGACAATATGATGGATCTGCGAATTACAGAGATAATTGTTCCTATGTGTTTGTGTTTATGCAACTTCGCTGCAAAGTTTGCTGGTATTATTATTATTTCTTGAATATAAAATGTCCACCCATTTTTACTCGGAATAAGTTCACTTTAGGTCCCTCAATTTATCGCTCAGTCTGATTTTCATCCCTGATACGCAAAACCGGATACAAGGCATTCCCCAACTTACAAAATCAGTGCACATAAAGTTCTAAGGCGGTTTGGATGACGTGGCGTCTATGTGACTTTAGGTCCCTCAATTTGTCGTCCAGTTTGATTTTCATCCCTGATACGCAAAACCGGATACAAGGCATCCCCCAACTTAAAAAATCAGTGCACATAAAGTTCTAAGGCGGTTTGGATGACGTGGCGTCTATGTGACTAGTCTGACTTTGTCTTTGTCCTGCGTGGTAGTGACGTGGACTAGGAGTGAAATTGATTTTTTTTAAATGTGGGTCCCACATGTCAGTCAAACAAAACATCAAATTAGTAGGGCCCACATGTCAGTGGGTCCCACCCTCCTCTTTATCTCCACGGATGGTGACGCTTCATCCCTTTCTCTCCTGGCAATCCCTCCTCCCTCCTCGAGCTCCCTCACCAGCGGGTTACCGTTGCGCCCGGAGCTCTTCGGTCGCGAGGCTCGCGTGATCTGGAGCAGGTGGTTGGTGGCGGCAATCACCGTCGCGTCCGTAGGAGGCGGCAGCGGTGGTGGGAGGTCCACGGCGATGGGGCTCAAGGAGGCAGCGACGGCGACGACGTAGATGGAAGGAGCTCAAGGGGGCGGAGGCGGCGGCTACTGGGGACGTTTGCGGACACTTCTTTCTCTGCAGGAGGGAGAGAAGAGGCGGGTGGGGGAGGGGGAGATGAGATCTACGTGAAGAAGCCGGCAGCGGCGGTGAAGAAGTTGGCTGTGACGGTGACGACGCGGGATGAGACATCGTGGCGATGTCGATGTTGTTTATGATGGGGTCGGTGGTAGGGAAGTGGTTCTACCGAAAGGCCACCGTGCGGTGCGCCGACGACAATTCTTCGTTTCCTTTCATTGCTGTACAGTATAAAGATTGAGCTCGCTGCAAGGGGATAACAAGCCCGGGGTCCCACCTGTCAACAGGGCATTTTCGTCTCATCACCCCACAGCCGAGTGAAATTCGTTTTGGAAATGAATAAAACAGCAAAAATGGCACTTTGGCGAGTAATACGTGCTCGAAAATGGTATTTTATCGAATCACGTTTTGAGGATGGTATTATAGCGAAACCCAGTTTTGAACGTAGCCAAATATCCATTTTCTCGAGCCCCAATATCACATTCCAGGCGACAAAAAAACACTTTCTGCATCTTTCATGGAAGATAGCAGCATGGTCATGGCAGTACCACATTCCAGGCTACAAAAACCCATTCTGCATCTTGACCATTGTATCCTTCTTCTCAAACACCATCCATGCTGCAGTCCATACACCTCATTTCTACCTGCCTTTTCTGCTTCGTCCTCCTTGCTCTGCAACATTCCCCATGATGATATACAGTGAGTAATCTGAAAAAAAAAATGTCAACAGGGTCTCTTGGTAGCAGATTTTCAAAACAAGCTTTATTTCTGCATTTTCATATTGCCCAAAAAAGGGCAGCCACTCCCACTGCCACCAGTTTTGAGTCCTATTAAATTGTTTCATCCATTCTCCCAGGGCATCCCTCATTCCATTTGGAATGCCACAGGCAAAAACACAGTTCATTACACTCCACACAAACCGAGCTAATTGGCATTTAAAGAACAAGTGATCTATTGCTTCTTCTTCATTACAAAATTGGCATTTCTTACTTCCTTTTCAAGACCCTCTTTCAAATAAATTATCTTTAGTTAAAATGCTGTTTCTCAGTGCCAACCAGATGATCGCCTGCTGGCTGATGATTGTAACACTGTTGGAAGGGATCAAACATGTGTGCATAAAACTAGAACTTGTAAAACATAATTCAATACGCCCTATTGATTCAAATTGGCAGCGACATTTAAGTTCAATAGCAAACTTGCTGGTAACTGGTGAGGCACCTCATTGTGGGTCCAATTTTCTGTTCACCAAATAAGTAAATAAGTGTTGAACATGCTGTAGTTTGCAAGGAACACCCTGTCTATCAATTCCTGTGATATTCCGATGCCTATGACTGATATATAGCACTATATGTTATCTACTTATCTCCTCAATGCTCAAGGAAGTTTACTGTTCTGTTGCACATGAGCCTTTTTTGCAACTTCTGAACATGAAAAGGAAAAGCTTCAGTATTTTGCTTCTCCCAGAGGAAGAGATGATCTCTAGCAGTACAATCAAAAGGAGGGCCGAACTGTTCTAAAAGCAAAAATTTCGGTTTACAATAATTTCCCATCACGGACTATGAGAATTTTATCGTAGGCCATTGTCTTGCAAGAAGTTTACATCATCAACAACTAAGGGGAATTTCGGTGTAGATCAATGTTTTACAAGAATATTCACTAGTCGTGTTTATGCATGATTTCTAATCGAACGGACTAGGTTATCAAGAATTCACCAAAGCATGATGATTACGAGGAATTAACGAAAGCATTTTGATGGATATCGGACAGGACGGACCTTCCATTAATTGTCGCCGGCGGTGGTATCAGGGCTGGGTCCCGGAGGACAAGTCATCGTCGACGGCGAGTAACCTGTCGATGTCGAAGACGTCTTTGATTGGGTCGACGGCGAGCTCGCCTGGGCCTGGCTCGTCGGCGCCGAGGAGGATGCCGGTATTCTCTTGGAGGTCCGCGCCCGAGCCACCGAGCACCCCGATGCCCGCTTGGGCGCCGCTCACGGGGTCGACGGCGAGCGCGTCCTCCTCCTTGTAGCCGTCGTAGGTCTCGTCGGTGCCGAGGAGGTGGAAGGCGATTTCGTCGAGGCGGACGCGGGCGAGCTCGTTCGTTAGGCTCCGCACGACGCCGGCGACGCCGTACCGGGGGTCCCTGGCCCAAGCATCCGCCTCGTAGACGATAGCCGCCATGAGATCGTCCCTCTCCTCCCGCCTGGTTTCCTCCATCATCCGGAGGACGTTGTTGAGGCGGAAGAGGCGGTGCACGTTCCCGAACTGCGCCGGTGGCTGGCCGGCCGGGAAGTAGGGCGCCAGCAAGCACTCCGGCCAACAACTCCTCGAAAGGTACCTGCACGCGGCGCATCTAGGCTTGTTCTTCTTCGTCGTCGTCGTCCCGCTTGATGACGAGGTCGTCGAGGACGGCTTCGACTCATCCTGCGCCATCGTCGGCGGGTGGACGACGAGCTCGGGCTCGGGGAGCGTGGCCACCGCCGGCGGCTGGTCCTGGTCTTGGCCCTGGAGCACGGCGAGGTCGGCGCGCGCGGTCCCTATCTCGAGCTCGAGGGCTCCCACGACGCCGGTGGGACCCCATACGGGATCTCTGCCCCACGCCTCGGCCTCGTAGACGATGGAGCTGAGGATGTCGTCGAGGTACTCCGGCCCGGCCTTGTGAGCCAGCTCCAGCACTTTCCTCATGCCGAAGACGCGCTCCACGCTCTGCAAGCGCTCCGGCTGGCTGGCCGGGAAGTGGGGCGCCAACCGGCACTCCTCCGGCGAGCAAGCACGCCGGAGAAACTTGC